>NC_056728.1:968579201-969296701 GCF_019279795.1 Protopterus annectens
TGCTAACAAAAAAAAATATTTAGACAAGACATTTATCTAGAACTCTTCCATGTCCAAATTACCATTAACAAGACTCCTTATCACATTATAGCTAACTGTAGGACTCCCTCTATATTCCCCTCAGCCCATATAACTCCTACCTAACTAATGTGAAGTCCCTATGTATTAAGCCAAACACTGTTCTCCCAGGAGACTTCAACTGCCCCTCCATTAACTGGGAGGTGTACTCATCCTCTAAGATGTATGCTCAGAGATTTCTGGACGTCTTTAATACAAACTCTCTACATCAGTTAGTATGCACCACAACCAGGGGTGATGAAATCCTGGACTTAGTCCTTACTAATACAGGACAGCTCTGTTCCCAACCAGTTATAACTCCCTCTCTAGCCAAATCAGATTATAAATTCTGAAGCCAGAAGCATCTTCCAATGCCTTGGAATTATAAGATTATGCCAAGGCTAATTTACTGAATTTTCAACATCCCCTTCTATTCAATGGCTTTACTGGTTATGTGGAATCCTTTATTGTCAAATTCTATGCAAGTGTGAATAGCTGCAGAAATGCATCTGTCTTCTATCAAAGTAAATACCACCAGGCAAATGATACCCACAAAGCATTTGTTACCTATGTTAGAAACGTTAGAAACAATGCCCAGCACTGTGCAGAGCTAATTTATTTTACTTTATTTATTTAACATTTGTTTACCGGGAAAGTCTGACTTGGAACGAAGCCAATCTTCAGCGGAGGCCTGGGGAGAAATGCTCCAGAAGCATGTCTTTGTAATGTGGGAGGAAACCAGAGCACCCGGAGGAAACCCACATGAATGCAGGGAGGACATGCAGACTCTGCAAAGAAGGAACCCCAGCCGAGAATAAAACCAGAGAACCTCTTGCTGTGAGGCGACAATGCTACCGCTGTACCACTGTGCCGTCCTAATACTCCTTACTCATATTCTCAAACTTTCATTGTTTGTTTTTCTTGTCCATTGTACCATAATATTGTTTTCCTCTGTAATATTGTAAATTTGTCTCTATTCGTATGTATTTGTATGTCTGTTTGGGGCTTTTCCCCTCGGGTCTCCACTGAAAAAGGGTAATTCTTACCCAGCTGGACCAACCTGGTTAACAAATGCAAATAAATAAATAAATAAATAATAGTAAATGCTATCAATTATTTGGGCCCAGAGGACATAGCCACTCTAGTAGTGGATATATTTAGCTCTAGCTTCACCCCCTCTCCCCTCCTACATTCCCAGATCTCAAACCAGCATCTATACCCTCCCTCAAGTCTCCTCAAGGCACTACCCAAGGCTAAGAATGCTGCTTCTATGGGGCCACATAACACACTGGGCTGCTTACTGGTCAGACTGCAACAGGACTTGTCAGACACCCTACAGAGGCTATTCAATGTCAGTCTCAAAACAGGCTTTGAGCGAAACAAATGGAGGACAGCAACTGTCATCTCACTGCATAAGTTGGAGCATGAAATGGACCTAGGAAATCATCATCATTAGTAAGACTATGGAAAGGATCATCATGGAATTAATAAGAACATAGGTAACCCACAAACACGCGATTCAAGCTGGTTCACATTTGTCAAGGGCAGATCCTGCCTAGTCAGTCAACCTGGTTGAATTATTTGAGAATGTTTATAAAGCAACAAATGAGGGCAAATCAGTACACACAACTTATGTACACCTCACAAAGGAGTTTGACACCATCCCACATGCAGGTATCAGAGAAAAATTATCCTACCTAAATGTTAATCACTATGTAACAAATCAGATAGCAGATTGACTTACAAATAAAACCAGGAAATTTGGGTGGGTGGCTCTACCTCTTCCAAAAGACCTGCCACTAGTGATGTACCCCAGGGCTCAGTCCTTGGACCACTTCTTTTTGGCACTTACTTCTGGGACATCAAAGCTACTGTTAAGGATTTATGGCCGACCAAGTGTGCAGATGACTGTAAATACTCCCCAGAGGACACCAAGATCCTCCAAGCGGGTACTTCCTGAACTGATAGATGTATTCAAAACCATAAACTAAAACTAAATGCCAAAAAAAGTATAATAGCATCTTTTGGCAAGCAAGAAGTCCCTTGTAACTATCACACTAAAACATCCCCCAAAAATTCATCCGCCAGTTGAGGACCTGGGAACCTATTTAGATAATAACTGTCCTTTGATCATCATATAGCTACTATTGTAGGAACATTCTTTTTCATTGCATAGCTTATTACTAAGGATGTAGCATTCTGGTTCATAGATGTGGTCATTTTACTGTATTCTGTATACTTTAGGTATACACTTGTCCAAACATTTGACACAACTTGAATACCTACAACATTTTTTTACTAAGATAATTAAGGGCCTAAATCGTAAAAAAATATGGAGACCATCTGAAATCCTTGTCCCTCTTTTCAGTGTCACACAAGCTAATGAGCAGTAATCTCTGCCTTACATACAGAGCATCAATGGACCCTATCCTGTCAGACCTATTTCACAATATCAAATCCACTGGGAGCATATACACTTGCTCGATAGATCTCAGTCTCTTTTGCAGTATATGGGAAGGATATACATGTATCACTGAGAATACCACATCTTTGTGTGTTTTCCTCCCCACATAAAACAAAGTACTTTTCTTACTCTATTCAAACATAATGTGGACGAATGCATGGGTAACTGTAAGCTCAATCCAGATTTAGTACCCTTGTCCCTCATGGATAGGGGCAACATGTAAATGTTCTGCTCATATCTGAGTTATTCATACTTAAAATCTAAGGACTAAAAACTTCATGGGAATGTATGGAGAGGCTTCCAAAGATCCTCATGGATCAATAGGCTACTAAGTACCTATGAACCACATGACCATAGCAAGCAGATCAACATCCTCGCAATACACTGCTATTGCTTATATTAATGATACACAATAGAAGGATGAGCAAGAACTCATCTCTTTCTTGACATCAGACTGCTGGCATGTATTTCTCCACATCTGAGAACCAACCATGGTGTGAACCACTGCTGTCCCCTAACTATACCAGTATGCATGAAATTATGAACTGAAGATGACTGCCATTTTAAGCAGTCTACCTGAAATATCAACTCTGGCTGAATGACATCACTTGCAGATAACCCCCAGATTTATTATTCATAAGGTGTGACTTTCTCTGCTATGGTCATTCACTTCAAGACAATTTTCACACTAATAATTTTCTTTGTGCATATCTTAAGTAAGGCAGACTTGTGCATACAACACCCCAGTACATTCCACAAAAAGAACTTCAACTCTGATGGTTTTTACCTGCATTAAGGTAATACATGGCAGATATGAATTTTTTCTCACCTGGCTGACAAGGTACTGCTGCCACGGCTCAGACACTTGTGTAGTAGTAATCAGAATGTGAACTGCAACTGCACATGTAAGAAGGAAGCTAAGAGTCTCTTACTGTAACAATGGCTACAACTATGAGATTTTCCTTCTACACCCACAAATGTATGGTTAACCTTGCATTTTCCCATTATGAAGCATTCATCTGCACTTTGATCCCTCTTTTAAGCAGAGCAGTCAGATAACATGGGAAGGAGAGATTTAGTACTTGTCTTCCTACACTCTGAAGTCAGTGCTCTTTTCAACTCTTAGTAGCATGGTCAATACTCCTGCATATTTTAATGGATACATTATTTGTAGAAATTACAAACATACCCCTTGAGAAGGCTCCTTTGTAATCCATTTCAGCTAACGTCATTTCAATAGTACTTGGATCCATCAGAAACATTTTGTCATTGTTACAAAGTTGGAACTCAGTGTTGAGTGAATACACAACAGGAACTGGACGGTTTGTCTGCTGAAATGCTATGGGAACAAGGAATCTGAAAGGAGAAAGGGGAAAAAACAGAAAACAGTGAAAGTGTTTCACTAAACTCTGTGGTTTCTTCTATACTTGTGACTGTAACAGGGATCAGGGACAATCTGTCAGGGGAATACATCAGAGTAACAAAAATATTACAGTGCAAATCAGCCATTCAATAAATGAAAAAATATTCAATTACAAAGATTTTCCAGACTTACTAAACTGTGTTACAGTTTCTATTTTCTATTAAAATGCAATGAGCTATCAAACAATCTTTTATTTATTTGTGGTGGTTGTAGGTAGTCTCTTATGATCAGTCTAGGGAGCAAAGCAAACTGCATGAATTAAAACTAATTTCTAGTAACAAAGCATGTATAAATATTTGACAGTCACACACATCAAAGCAATTCAATTTTGTTCAGAATATGCTTAACTGACTTAGTAAGCAATTAAGGTTAAAACACGCAGAAACACATGCGCACATGCATGTGCACACATACACACACACACACACACACACACACACACACACACACACACACACACACACACACACACACACACAAACACCACACATCTCATAACCTCTCAGTACTACAATTGTGTGCTTTAATCTACTGTGTATATGTCAGCAGAAATTAAATGAAAATAAAATCAGGCTGCAACTCCTCACATGCACAATTACCACAGCCGGACTTTATTTCTCAGTACACATACACAAAATGTACACCTATGTATTATGTATTCTAGAAACGTTTTGTTCAAGATGACTAGAAGTTGAAATGCAGCAGACGATGGAACAGTTTTACAGGTAAGTACTACCACAGCTGCCTTTTTGGGCCACTTTAAGCTTAGCCAATTTCCCTTTTTGTGTTCAAAATAACCTAACTCATTTTGTTAGAGATTGGCCTTACCCATCTCCTGGCTGATTATATATTACCCTTAATGAGAATAACTGGGATCATATCATATTTGAGGGTACCCTTGCAAGGGATAAAGAATTCAGGGAGCTGCCTCTGTGCATTAGTATTACAGGGGGGCAGTCCTGGGGGTAAAGTTTCTCTTTTCCATCCATAGATCTAAGTTGTGCTTGAATATGAACAGGGATAAACTTTGTTTTAGGTAAACTTTGAGTCTGTTCACAGCAGTGGCATCCTCTGCGAGACATACCTGTTCCGCCAAACCATTCAGTTGATATTGCAGAAAAGGTTTAGATCCCTAGAACGAGTATTTCTGATACCATTTGACTTGTTGATACGTAGCAAATCCATCAGTAAAGGGTCAGAGGATGTCTTGTATGCCAGACACAGGTCACCTCTTAGCAGCCTGCAGGATACTGAGTATAGTTACAGTGCTTTGAGTAGGTCGATGTGTTTGTTTAGGCCTTGTATACTTTTAGTACAGTAAGTCTCTGGCCATTCCAGTTGTTGCACGTGTGCCAAAGGGGGCATTATATTCTACGACTGGCCTAATGAGAGCTGACTAAAAGGGGACAATAACATCCCTAGATCTAGACAGTCTCTTTGTTTATAAGCTATATAATATAGAACTTTCTTACAACAATGGACACATATTGGTCAAAAGTTACGTTACTGTCCACTTATGTTCTCAATTCCCAAATAACTGGGTCAGCTCTTAGTTATGCAGTTAGTTATGAAGAATGAATAAACTGATTTTGCTTTCATAGACAGGATTATATTTACTACACTAAACCATGCTACGAAAGCTGCTCACCACCAATTGTACTCCTTCTTCAGACCTGCTGTTTTCAACTTATCATTCCATTTCAAAGCAGCTTTCATTTGAAGGAACACCTCAACTTTCACAAGACATAAATGATGATGGGAAAAGATCATTAAAGGAAAAATACTGTCTACTTAATATCCATTTTTTGTCTAGAAAGGAAGAAACCAATCTGAGGAAAAGATCATGCAAAATACTTCAGGAAAAATTTCTAGAAATTCTGAAGGATGTTTTCATATATATAAAGCCTAACTACCTTTGTTGAAAGACAAGCTGTTGAACATAGATTGTTAAGATAGGTATCAAAATAATTCCTCTGTCTTCTTCAAGACATTTCAGTCAAGAGCATACTTCTCAAATTCTTAAGGAGCAAGACATCTGGACAAAGCCACATACAAAAGTGGGACAAAGGCCCAAAAATAGGGACATTTTTTAAATACTGCTCTTATAAACATAGAAAGTTGATAGAATAAGAGGTTTTGCATTAGCATGAAATTTCTGAAGGGTATGAAGTCTGAAACTCAAATGTCTGTCATTGTTTTCGGACTTCAGTCTTTATTGAATTGTCACTAATTTGCCAGTCCAAAAATATGAGGGAAAAATCTGGACATTCTCTGAAAATCTGTACACTTGAGTGGTATGGACAGTCTTGCTGCTGAAATTACATTGATTTATATATGAATACAAGTACATGTGTGTGATATGCATTCATGAGCTCTCCAAGTGGCTGCATGAAGAGAAAGAGTTCTCTCCAGAAGCTAATGCAGGCCAGGTGGACCTGTACTAAGTACGAAATTTGAAAATCCTCCACATTGCAGGAAGAGTGAGTGACTTTGGGTAAGTAGTCACTTCCTTCTGTACAGAAGGAAAGTATTTTGTTCAAAGGATTTACCCTAGAAGTAAGGAATGCTAGTTTCTGGGGAAACTTGTGAATATAAGACTGATTAGAGTATTTTGTATGAAGCACTGATGGCTCTGCTATACTCTGCTACTTACAGGCCTGACAAGGGAATGTCCTCTTTCTGCCTTGTACAAACATGCTCATTAGTTCTACAGATTTTACTTAAGCCTAGTCTGCTCTTTTCTCCCTTCAGGATGAAATACTTAATTGTTTAGACTATTCTGTGCTGGGCTTTGTTATTCTTTTCTATTATGGATAAACTGCGTTGTGTGTTAGTGTCACGGTGGTGCAGAGGTTAGCATTGTCACCTCAGAGCAAGAGGCTCTCCAGTTCGATTGTCGGCTGGGGTGTCTTCTGTGCGGAGTCTGCATGTCCTCACTGTGGTCGTGTAGGTTTCCTCTGGTTTCCTCCCACATCCCCAAAGACATGCTGCAAGTCGATTGGACATGCTAAAACTGGCCCTAGGCATGACTGCGTGCATGTGTGTGCCTTCTGTAGAAGGCTGGGTGCCGGGCTGGCAACTCAACACCGTAAAAACTCCACTGCCAATCATGAGCGAACAAGGTGATCCACTGTGGTGACCCCTAACCGGGAAAAGCCAAAAGAGAGAGAGAGTGCGTTAGTGAAATGACCCTATCATCAGTACAACAGTTAAAATGACAACGGAGCAACTGCTTGGTTTAGACTACTCACTCTACTTTTATGCATTTATATTTTTATTTTGAGTGAAGAAACACTACTTTGTTTTAGTTATGTTTCCTTCATGAAAAGTTAATATCTAATTTAAATATTTCAAGACTATTTTTTTTATTTTTTATTATTCCCCTGTCCTTAACAAAGATGCCTCAAGAAGTCAGATATGGCATAGTAATACACTGGATAAAACTGGATACTAAGCTACTGAGAGGATAAATCAAAACTGCTGAGTGCATGCTACCTGTCCAGTTAATAACAAGGTGTGGAGACTGGGGTAGTAACCAGTAGCAATGAATGAAGACTCCATTCTACTACATTATTCATGAACTGTTACCATATTTCCCGTTTGAAGAAAGACTGAGAACTTGACCAGAATTTCCTAAAGATACAGGGCTACAGCTAGATACCCTCCAATTTTGTTTACTTCTGTTGGTGCCCTGTGCCCATAAAAGGGAAACTTTTTGGCAGTGACAGGGTAACTTTTCATTTGAATACCACTGGGGATTTGTTTTATACCCTGTGTCCATAACAAGCAAAAACTTTCTAGCAGTGAGGGTTGTCTGTCATTTGGATATAAGGGCCATATCATACTGGAAGATGAAGAACACTCCTGAAGGGTTTTCAGGAAGTAAATACCTAGTACTGGAAACAAACCACATTTTGTCCTTAAGAGTAACTGAAGGTGTGGAAGCATTAGTTCTGTACTCCAGCACAGGGTAGTAGCCCTGCATGAAAAGTGTAAATCTGTGTAGAAACACAGACTCCATTTGTAGGAGTTTCTAATCCAACAGGGGTGCCTGAACCAAACGTAGTACATCATATCAGGGTCAATTCCTTCTTCCAGAAGTTGAATGCAAATAATTATGCAGAAGCCTGTCATCTAGCATTTGAAAAAAGTCACTAAGCATAAGGGCTGGTCTAAAGCTGAGTGGCCAGGGCTGTCACTCCATTTTTTTCTGAGGAAGCATATGAGGATTACCAGATAAATTATAAAAATATATCAGAAAATAGCAGCAACAAATACTATATGTAAGAGGTCTGGCATGACATTAACATTTTATACCATGCAGGCCAAAGATCAGCATGCAGAAGTCTCTAAGAAACACAACAGAGAAATATGGCTGTAAGTTACTCTTTATAACTTACGAAGTTCATATAAGAGATTTTTTTTTTTTGTAAGGAAACAAGTTTTTTTTTCTAGCTGGGTGACAAGTCTGGAAAGGTACATGGTGTAGAGGACACTGTATCTGAATATTGGTCTGATGAGGGAGTAGAATAGAGGAACAATAACTTTAGTAATTATCTTGGACAGAAAAAAAGACTCCCCAATCATGGCCAATACATGGTGGCAAAAGTACCGATTCTGAGAGTGGTGTCATTTATGTGGTATGTATGGGGGTGTTCATGATTCCAAAATAGTATAATACTGCATTTCTTTTCATTCAGTTTTAGTCCATATTACTGATAGCCTAAGTCTATGAGAATTAGGCCCTTTAGGAGGCCATAGTTGGCCTCTGTAGAAATTATGACAGTTCTGAGTTTGCAGTTATTAGCAGACTTAGGCAAAAGAGGCCTTTGACTACAGCAAAGTAGATGCTAAAGAGTATTGGTCCCAGCAGAGGGAATGCTACCAGTGATGACTCTTTTAGAAGAAAGTATTCCACAGACCCTAAGTAAGACAATTTATTATCCAACAAGTTATGCATATGATTATATGGGTCTATATTACCAGAGAGAAAGTCCTTTTGAGCGAATACCAAAACACTGACACATATTGTGTAAACCGAAAGAATACCGAACGCACTAAACCGCGAAATTTTAAATCTCGAACTGTCATAGTCAGCAAACCCCACCACCCGATACATACTACCTACCCAAACAAAATAAATAAACCACATACATACACTAACCAAACCCTACTTCTAACCCTAAAGTAAAGGCACCAAAACCCTACTTCTAACCCTACATTAAACCCCACATACACAACTATCTATGCACTATCATTAACCCCTCCCTAACCCTAAGGTCCGTAACTACCGCACACTTCCCCTACTAAAATATACACAAACAAAATAAATAATCCACATACATACATTTAACAAAACCCTACTTCTAATCTTACACTAAATATTACATACATTACCTATCAATGCACTTACCTTAACCCGCACCCTAACCCTAAGGTTTGTAACTATCGCACACTTACCTTATGGAGCTATACCACAGACGGGCCAACCATGGTAATTTGACATTTCCAAATTCGTGGTTTTGGGCGTTCACCGTAATGCTGGTTCGTGCAATACATGTCGACATTTAAGGATTCGCTTAAATGGATTTTTGCTCTCGTAATAGGGACCCGATTATATTCAACAGGATTAGTTTATCTAGAATGCCGAAGTATGGAGCAGTACTGAAGACCTTGGTCAGATCCAGGTAATTACTGCTTCTTTGACCCTCTCAAAGAAATCCACCAGTTTAAATAGGCAGGATCTGATTTTCGCAAAGCCAGATTGGTTTGGTTCAAGGCTAAAGCTAATGGGACTAAAGTTCCCAGGGTCAGTGGCAGAGCTGCATATGAAAAGGGGTATTGCAAAAGTCCTTCTCCAGACCCCAAATACATACCCAATGGACAGACTAAGAACACGTCTGTGAGGGACTCTGTCAGGCAGTGCCTCACACTATCAAGGAAACAAACTGGTGTGTTGTCTGGACCCTTACAGTTTGTGGTGTTAGTTTTTGAGAGAGCAGTTAGTACTTGTTCAGAGGGGTGCTGGCAGCATGGTTTTAACAGGAACATGGGAAGTAGTAGTGGGAAGTCTTTAAAGCTAAATGTTTCTGTCAGTACATTTGTGATTTTTTAAGGGTAAGAATTTACTGTTCATAAGATTAGCGTACTGCTGAGTATTGTTTCTAAGATTCTCAATATACTTAAAGAATGCTCTGTGGTATTCCTTTGATGCTGAAGCAATGTTTAGTTCATATTTTGTCTTGCAGGTTTTGTTCTTTTGCTTTAGTTCCTTGTATATCTTTTTTAGGTTACTTTTATTTCAGAGGGGCTCAACTTTAATTTCTGGGCAAAAAGATTTTTCCTTGTGTAGAGTTTTAGACAAAGGTTCTATCAAATGGACTCATGTTTAAACATGGCATTGCATTTGTCTGGATTGGTAACAGATGCCTTAAGATATGAATTTAGATAGGAGTGGAGATTATTTTAGCTATACGGTCATCTTCTGGTAGAGAACAATTAAAAACCTTAACCTGTCATCCAGTGCCAGGAAGCTAGCCTTGGAGAATTCCATGAAGTCAGTGATATTTGAGTGCATTTTAATTTTTTTATGAGTTTCACTGTTAGTCTCAATATGCATATATGTTTTCTGAGCAATATCATTCACTATAACATTATGTAAACTGCTCTCGGTTCTTGCCTTCCCTTAAACATCACTCTTTCTGCTAAACATTTCTAGCAACTTTAGTAATGCCTTTGCCATTCTCTTAGTGAAGACACGCACTTTAAAATCATTGTTTAAAATCAAAATAAATCTATATGAAGTCATATCTGAAAGATCTTTACCCACTTTGGGGTAACAGCCAACCTAGCTTTCTTCCAAGATGCTGGTAACACCCAACACCTTTTTTTTTATTTTTAATATTGCTAGAAAAACATCCAGATTATTATCTATTTCCTTCTCTCCTAAACTTCCTCAGGAATACTGATTGTTCCTGAAGAATTGACTGATTACAAATCACTGTTTTTATCTCATCACTTCTTAAGTTGAGCCTTTATATTCTACTAACTTTGCAGAATTAAATCTTCCATAAATATTTCCATTTGTGCCTTTTCTTGGCACCCCAATTCCTCTGCTTTAAACAGATTATCATAAAACTCCCTAAATCCCTCAAGTACCTGTATAGGATATCTGATTATTCTTCTTGTCATAGACTCCCTAGGTTTGGCTGCAACTCTTAGTACTTTCTGTTACCTAAGTCATTGTTAAATGTTTTTCATACTAAAAAGTAGTTCCTTAACAGGAACCCTTCTAAAGATATGGATAACATGCACATTCTCCCTTATTTTCCCTTTAGCACTCTGCAGTTGCACCTCTTCTTTTACTGTGAGATTCCTCTTCTTCTGCAATACTTCAGCCTTTTAAATGTATATTTTACAATCCATCTAAGTAATTCTTATTACTTCGCTGCCATCTTGCTCTCTCATTTGTACCAAACCCATTTTTATTTTATCCCTCTCTCTTGCTATCCCTTCTAAAGTAATTTCTATATTCCTAAAAATTCAGACAACATACTATCTACCAATAACTTAAAATACTATCTTTTTTAAAGGTAAGTAGGAAAGTGCCAGTGTCTCATTTTTACACAAATACCTTGCATCTTTGTAATGATGAACATGAGCAATGTACAGATCTTCAAGCTTTCAACTAAATACACATGCTCCTGTGAAATAATCTTGAGGCAATGTTACAACTGCCTCATGTACACAGACAACCCTCTCCTCCTCCCAACAAATTCCAACACATGTGAGAGATGCAACCATATAGCCAAACTGGAGGCTAAGCTCTCTCAACTCAGTACTGGCGTAACCAGTCAGGAGGAGAAGGAAACCACACTCACTACGATTCCAGTCTCACATAGACCTACCACGACAGCAAACCAAACACATAAACACACAAAAACATACTGGAGGCTCTAAATAAAAATCTGCCTAAGCAGCAGAGACCTCCAAAGCAGACACCCAAGCAACCGCTACCCCAAAACAAAACATGTGCAACACATAGCTCACAAAGCCAGTGTGCCGAACAGTCACAGCCCTTAAGGCTAAACAACACACCTCATACACTTGTAATAGGTGACTCTATCGTCAGGCACACTGACATCCCGCTCACCAGGCTGAACAAGGAGAAGGTCATGGTGAGCTGCCTGTCGGGCGCTAGGATCCGCCACATAACACAAGCACTCAGGTCACTCCAAGGCAAGTACAAATATGACTCGGTCATTGTCCATGCTGGTGTGAATGACCTGAGATGTACCTCCCTGGACTACATGAAAAGAGACATAGAGGAGCTCTCTGAGCATGTAGGCCAGGCCAGTATGACCCTGACCTTGAGTAGCATCTTACCCTCACCAAGAAAGATGCCACAATATGAAGATAAGATGATCAATTTCAACAACTGGCTTAAGTATTGGTGTCATTCAAAGGGGATCCAATGCTTGCCAGCCTGGGATGACATGCTCGACAAGCCACGATGCTTCGCTAGGGATGGCTTGCACCTGTCACCCCTGGGCTTTCGGATATTGGCAAAGGTTCTTGCTTCCCCCATAGTGCCTTTTTTAGGCAAGGCTCAAAAGACAAACCCACCTCCATAGGTATCACAAGGGATAAGAAACTAAGAGTAATGCTACTCAATGCCAGAAGTCTAAACCTCAAGATGCACGCACTCAAAACTCTCCTTAGCATGGAGAATATCGATATCTGTGCAGTAACAGAAACCTGGTTCAAGGCTCCCGAGAGCACCCCAGCACTATCAGGTTATACCTCATACCATGCTTTTTGGCCCCAAAACTTGGACCGAACCACAAAAGGAGGGGGAGTATCAATATTCGTCAAAGATACCCACACCTCCAGGTTGGTGGCACAGCACGAAGCATCAGAGACTATCCATGTGCAACTAACAGTGGGTAAAACTGCCTTCCAGTTTATAGCCTGCTACAGACCACCCTCCCAAACCCAGGAACCCCACTCGGCCTTCCTGAGAACACTGGAAAATATGAAGGTCTCTCCAAACACCATTATATTGGGCGACTTCAACTACCCAAACATAGACTGGGAGCATTACTCTAGCTCCAACACCCTAGCCCAAAGGTTCCTAGAATTTATAAACTCAAATGCTATGGAACAACTTGTTACCACTCCCATAAGAGGGGAAAACATACTGGACCTGATCATCACCAACATGGGGACTCTATGCTCCAGACCAGAAGTGTATCCCTCACTGGTAAAATCAGACCATAAACTAATCTCACTGGATATTCACATCCTGTCCCCACCCCCTGCCCAGAAAACCACAGTGAAAAACTTCTCTAAAGCAAATTTCACACTCCTCAAAACCGAGGTAGAATCCTTCAAAGTCCCCGAGCCTGTGGAAAATATGGCCCAGACCGCAGAATCCTTTATAAACGCATTCTATGAACACCTTCAGGAATGCATGGATCATGCAATCCCAAATAAAACCAAGACCCAATCCTCCAAAGGCAGACGTCCTGTCTGGTGGACCCCAGCCATAAACAAACTATACAATAGAAGGAGGAAGCTACTACATGATAGAGCAAAATCCCAAAAAGGGAAGGCATCTCTGATCAGTATTAGCAAAAAACTATGGGCACTCATAAAATAGTCTAAGGCCAGCTTCGAGAGAAAAATTGCACAGGACACTAAGGATAATCACAAGGCTTTCTTTAGTTATGTTAGGAACCTGGGTGGGGAATTCTCAGATATGCTAAGAATTACTCCAAAATGACAAAAAATACATCAAACCCACAGACATTGTCAACATCCTAGCTGACAGGTTCAGCGCAAACTTCTCCCACCAAAAGGACAAATATCTATCCCAGCAGAGTGCTGCCCCCCTGACATCTCAGATGCTCAGGTAAGAGTCACCCTCTCCAAAGCAAAAAACACAGCATCAATGGGACCAGACGGTGTCCCGGGCTGCGTCCTACATGAACTCCTAGAAGAGCTAAACCCAAACATAAAACTACTGTTCAGTCTCAGCCTTACTACAGGATATGTACCCAAAGAGTGGCGTACAGCAACAGTGGTCCCTCTCCACAAAGGTGGTGCCTCAACGGATCCTGGAAACTATCGCTCCATAAGCCTGACTAGCTTGGTCTGCAAAGCTATGGAAAGGATCATCATGGACCTCATAAATAAAGATATTGGGGACCTACAGAAACTGGAGCCTACCCAGTTCGGCTTTGTTAAGGGCAGAACCTGCCTCTTAAACCTGGTCGATTTCTTTGAAACAGTCACCAAGGCCATTGACGAGGGGAAGGTGGTCCACACAGCCTACCTGGACCTCACAAAAGCCTTCGATACAATACCCCACTCGGGCATTATAGATAAGCTCACCAGCTTAAATATAAACCCCTATGTCACTAGATGGGTTGCAAACTGGCTCAAGACAGAACCCACATAGTTAGAATTGCTGGAGCCATGTCAGACTCCAAACCAGTTACAAGTGGCATCCCACAAGGCTCAGTCCTGGGACCTCTCTTGTTCGGTATATATTTCTTGGAGGTACAGGCCAACATGGAAGGACTGTGGCTGACCAAGTTCGCAGATGACTGCAAACTGGGCACCATAATCGACTCTCCAGCCGACACAAGCATCCTCCAAAAGGGCCTCATAGAAACAGACAATTGGTGCCAGAGCCATGGCCTCAAGCTAAACGCCAAAAAGTGTATAGTCATCCCCTTTGGCAAAACAAAGTGCCCACAAATTACCACATAGGTGGTAATCCATTAAGTACAGAAGAAGTAATTAGGGACCTGGGGATCCAAGTTGATAGCAATCTCTCATTTGACAACCACGTGGCCAAAGTGGTTAGAAAAACATTTTATATAGCCCACCTAATCATGAAGGGATTCACATCTAGATCAGGGGAGGTCATCGTGCCTCTTTACTCATCCCTCATCAGGCCCATAATTGAGTACAATGCCCCTTTTGGGATGTACCTTACCAGACACCTGCAGCAACTGGAAAGACCCCAAAAGTACCTCACCAAGAGAATCAAAGGGCTCAAACAGATGCCATATGCTGCCCGGTTAAAGAAACTCCAGGTCTACTCAGTGGCATACCGCCTGCTCAGAGGCGATCTGTGCCTGACGTATAAAGCCATATCCAACCCGGAATTAATGGACATGCTGCACCTCAGAAAATTCAAATCCCATCGAGCTACGCACTCGAGAGACTTGAACCTCAGCACTGAAATAAATAGGACATGCTGGAAGGACAGATTCATAACCCAGAGGCTCCCTTCACTGGAATAAAATCCCAGTCCAGGTTAGGCAGAGTCCCTCATTGACTCTCTTCAAGAGAAATCTTGTTGAGTGGATGGGAGATCGTAGGTTTACCCCAGGTATCACTTTTGTGTCACTGTTAGACAGAGGCACAGTATACTAACCTCGAAAAAGGGCATAGCAAAATTCATTTAAAATGGGTGGCGAAAGCCAAACACACTCTGGTTAGGCTTATAAATGCCCTAGGGCAGATAGCCTACTATGAACCTATAACTAGCCAAGCCCAGTTATTTTATCTCAGGGAGCAGTATGCAAATTCTATTTGAGTTCTGTTACTTAATTCTCATCTTCCATACAAAAGCTTCTCATACGCTTCTTCAGATATCTAGCCTTTTTTGTTATATTTTCTCAGTACTGCAAATGATGTTTCAATCCCCACCCATAATTAATATTCCCTACTGAAATCTATTACTTTTTCTCCCAAACTATTTCCTAAGTTCACTTGCAATATGGTTGCATGCTATTACTTCTGAAAATATAGCTAGGTAGTGGGATACGATTAAAGTGGAGTTTAAAAATAGGGTGTAAATAAAACAAAGGGAGCTATGGTTAAGAAGTAACAAAAATTATTTAGAGAGACTGACAAATGTTAAAGTATTGCAGAACGGGGGGAATCTCACAGAACAAGAAGAGGACCAACTGTAGAATGCTTAGCAGAAAATAAGGAATTACCTTGATAATATGAATGAGTTTAGAAAGATTGCTATTAAACAACTGTTTTTTGATAACAACACTAGAGCAAAAAATATTTTAGCACAATGATTCAGGCAACTGAAAGTAGAAAGGGCTGTTGCCAGACTTAGACAGCCTATAACAAAGAAGGTAACAAGTGATCTTATAGAGGTATTAGAAATATTTCGGAAATTCTATGAAAGTCTGTATAAAGAAGAGAAATATGGAAATCAAGAAAAGGTACAAAAGGAAATGTTTATGGAAGAAGTAAATATGCCAAGGTTTGAGGTAGATGAGGCTCAGTTACTAACGGTTAGGATATTAGTTTCAATTTTTTTGGGATACAAAATTAATAAAGCTAAAACAAAGACAATAGGGATAAATTATGTGCCCACATATGAATTGATGCAGCAATATCCATATTTATGGGGACATGACAAAATGAAGTATTTAGGCTATGGATTAAAAATGATTTTGGTGTGGCAGTTAAGGATATGTGGGAAGAGACTGAATAAAATGTAATACAAAATCTAAGAAAATGGAAGCTTGGTTATATGGATAGTAAGATACAAGCAGTTAAAATGTTTTTTTTCGTCTCATTAGTCTTATACACAGGTCATGCATATTTTTATCAACCAGAGAAGATGTGGATAGCAGTTAATAAAGAGCTGAAGGAATTTATCTGAGAGGGGAAGGTGGCAAGAGTCAAGTGGGATAAACTGATTCTTCCAGTTGAACAGGATGGACTGATATTACCCAATTTGAAGGATATTTCAGAGCTACACCGTTAAGGCTCCTATACATAACAAACAGAGAGCTATAATTCAAAGTGGAAAGGAATGATGAAGAAACAAGAGGGAAGCTCAAGAAACAAGGCAAGACTGGTATTTTGGAAACACGCCTTTAAGGAGAACAATAATTATACAGAATATTCTATCTGTAAAGTAGCATAATTATACAGAATATTCTATCTGTAAAGTAGCATAAAGTATCCTAAGAACGAAGCCAACACAGGAATGGATAAAGAAGATTCTGCTGATAGGTATGACTGCAATCAGGGATACAGACAAAAGGCAAAAGAGGGTTAGAATTTACTGAAGAAAACTGGCAACGAACAAAGGTATTGGGAGCAAATAACTGGAGAGGGTAAGATGATACAGTAGAACAGAAAGCCTTGAAGATTTTATTTGGATTGCAGGTTAGAGTTTGCTTTCCCTATCAAGGACTGATAAGAGTATACAAAAGAGGAAGAAACTACGGGGGGGGGGGGGCTTCTAAACGACAGACCAGCACTAGTAGAGTTTTTAGAAGAATCTAGAACAGAAGATGCCATAAAAAAGGAGTAATTAGCACGGCATATAAAATACTGCATGATAACTATAAGAATTAATTGGAGGAGGTTAAAGAGGATTGGGAAGAGAGACTGGATAAGCAATTCACAAAGAAACAATGGCAGGATATATTTATGCCTCCCAAATATGCAACAATTTATTTTATTTTTATTTTATTTTACATTTGTTAACCGGGCTAGTCCAACTGGATACATGTCCATTTTCAGTAGAGGCCCGGGGAGAAAAGCTCCAAGTTGCAAGACAGGTGTATAATACATATTAAAAACATATACAATACAGACAACATATAATACAAAAAAGAATTGCTACATGACATTAAAAATATAGAGTTAGTCATCTAAAGTATAAAAAATTTACAAACAGCACTGAAAGGAAGATGAATAGAAGTATTCACCTTGATAACTAGAATTCAGGAAAGACAATGTTGGAAATTAATAGAGGTAGGTTAGCTTAGAGAGTAGGTCCAAGCCTAGCTGTGAATAAAAAATATATGTTTTGATGGTAACAGATAGTATGTATGCACCAGTTAGCCAGGGTTGGTACAAGAGCATAACCAGTGGTTAGAGAGGAAATCTTTTAGATTAGTTTTGAATAGTGGGAGAGAGGTTAGGGTTATAAGGTTTTGTGGTAAGTGATTCCATATTTTACCAACTGAATTAGAGAATATGGAGTCCCCTGCTAAATTATTTGAAAAGGAAGAGTGCATCAGCATTTTGTTAGAGGAGCGTAGATTCCTCAAGTTGTTATATGGTGTTATGAGGGTAGAGAGAATTGGGGTATTGTTTGGTTGGTGAAGGACTTTATGGGCAATTATAAGTTGGTTATATTGTAATAGGTGAGGTAATTCAAGCCAGCCTAGATGTTTTAGATTCTGACAGTGATGAGTCCTGTATGGAGAGTTAGTAGTGAATCTGGCAATATTATTGTATGATCTAGTTAGTTTGTTGAGATTATTTTTGGACAGATTGGTATATATGGGGGAAGCATATAATAGGGTAGAGATTAAGTGGGTTCTAGCTATTGTGGTTCTGGCTAGTGGTGTCAGGAAATGTTTGATTCTATAAAGGGATCCAAGTTTTTTGTTAGTAGTTTTTATTGTATTGTTTATGTGAGTGTCGAACTTTAGTTGATTATCAATTGTAATACCTAGGAGTTTGGTGGTGGGGTCTGGAGAGATAATGGTACCATTGTTCGATGTAAGTGTGAAATGAAGAGGGGGAGAGATGTGACTGGGTGTAAAGAGCAATAATTTGTTTTTTTTAGGGTTGAGGAGAAGACAGTGGTTGGAGAACCATTGTTCTATAGTGCTGAAGGATTTTTGTGTGAGAGAAGAGAACAGAATGTAGAAGAGAACAAAATGTAGAAGATTTAGGATTTTTGCTTGGCAATGTTTACATAGATATTTTTATACCCCAAGTAGACTCCAGTGAATTTTTCCTCAGGTAGACAGCAAATGTTGGAGGTGTGCCAAGGAAGAAAGAAGTAATTGGGAACATATTTTCTGGGAGTACGGTTATTACCTTTATTGGTGTACACTGGTAAGCGCTTTCACATACTGGTCTGATGAAGCAGTATGTGAAAGTGCTTACCAGTGTACACCAATAAAGGACTGATACTTTGAAGAAGACAGGCTGATAGTATTTTACATGGTTGCCTCTGTCGTATGTTTGCTGCTGTTTTTATAATACAATAAATACAAACACCAACTAGTGTTAAGTAGAAGCACAGGGGATAATATGAATATTAGCATGGATAACCTGAATTTCAGAATAACTAGGGCCTATAATAGCAGCTGTGAATTTCGTGTAAATGTTCCTTTTAGGAGGGTTTCACTTCATTATTTCAAAGATATATAGTTATGTGTGTGTTTGTATTAAGTTAATATGTTATAGGGGGTGTTCTGTTGATGTCTGAGGGTTTTTATTAAAATAAAAAGTCTAATAAAATGTGACATTGGCTCCAATATTGATCAGAAAATCTGTATAAAGGATTAACTTGGCAAATAATGGATGTGTGTATCCAAAACCTGGAATAAGACATTTAAAAAAGGTGTCATATAACAGGTGAGAATGACAATTTCTTACCAAAATGGCAACTCTTTCCATATTACTTTGGACTGTTAATTTCATTAAGAAATGCAGAGTGCAAACAGCAATGCTACAGGAGATACATCTGGAAAGAACTGAGCATGTGAATTTAATAAAGAAAGGATTTCAGAATGGATATTCTTCCGGGAATCAGGGACAAAGGAAAAGAGGAGTACTTATATTAATTGCCAGAGGCGTGCCAGTAGTAATAGAAGAAGAAAAAGATAGTAATGGGAGATTTGTAGTAATAACGGATAAGGATTACATTAGTGTGTATTTATGTTCTGCCTAAAACTGCTACTTTGGAGCTTAAATTGTTTTGGGAGAAATAATCACCTTTCAGCAGGGAATATTACTTACAGTTATGGACTGGAATTTGATTTGCAACAATGATGATGTATTTGGGGGACCTAGAAGGGAAAATATAACAAAACAGAGTAAATTTCTGAATAAATGTATGAAAATATTTGGTATGAACGGTGTGGATTCAGTAGCAGGAACTTGCAGAGAATTTGCATATTATTTCCCAAGCTACAATAACTGACAGAAATTATATTTTACAGGAACATGTCCATTTAATTGAGAACTTTGATACACATCCAATAACTACTTCACATATTCCACTTACAGTACTAAGACAGAAATGCAGAGTAATGAAGTAAAGATGAGGTACTGGCTCTTCCCCTCCTACCTGTTAAAAAGGGAGGAATTTAAGGAATGGCTAGTGGAAATTATCCTTGAGTTATTAGGGAAGACACAAAGTACTCCAGAAAATATAGCTAGTGAGTGGGATAGTTTAAAAATAGGGTAGAAATAAAAGAAAAAGATCTAGATAAGAATTTACAAGAATTATTTTGCGGGGCTGACAAAGGTTAAAGTATAACAAAATAAAGGGAATCTCACAGAACAAGAGGAGGTGCAACTGCAGAATGCTAAAGAGAAAATAAGGGACTAACTGGACAATAAGTATGAGTTTAGAAAGACTGTTGTTAAGCAACTTTTTTGGTAATAACTCTAAAGCACAAAAACTTTTGGCAAAATGACTTGGTCAACAAGGTGTAGAAAGGGTTGTTGCCAGTCTTAGGGAGCCTAAAATAGAAAATTAAGCAGAGATCAAATTTGTATAAAGTAGGGAAGTGTGGAAATCAAAAAAAAAACACAAATGGAAATATTTATGTTAGACTTAAATATGCCAAGGTTAGAGATAGATGAGGCATATCAACTAACAGGTAAGATTGAAGGAGACAAGATAAAAATGGTGATGTACAACTCATCTACAGGAAAGTCACCAGGAACAGATGGTATTCTTGTGGAAGTTTGGAAGTTAGTGATACAAATCTGGAAGGTTTTGTTTAATAGTATTTTAAAAGGAGTGGAGGCACCAACGTCCTGTAAAAAAAGCTGTGGTGGCTGTAATATCTAATGACATCAAAGAATCATCCGATCCAGCTTTACATAGGCCCATCTCAATTCTAAACCATGATTATAAAGTATTTATGTCTATAATAGCTAAAAGAATGGCAATGGTGATATCAAAATTGATAAATATGGACATCTGTGGTTTTGTAGAGGGGAGGCAACATTTGACAACATTAAAAGAATAATGAAGATCCAGGCAGAAGTAGAATGTAAGAATATACTGCTGTTATTGGTAAGGCCTTGATGCAGAGAAAGCACTCGATGGAATAAGCTGGGATTTTAGGAGTATGAGAATGGAAGCTTTTGCATTTCCAGATACAATAATAAAGTTAATTAGAAGGATATATGAGGGATTGGAAGCAAAAATCAAAATGGGAGCATTCCTTTCTGATAAGTTGTGCCTGAACAGAGGAACCAGGCAGGAGAATCCTCTTTCCCCTTTGTGTTATATTTACAACCAATGGCGGCAAAGAAAAAATAAGGGACTCAAATTCAAGAATATAATTGGTAGGGTGATGAAAAGATGGAATTATTAGCAGATGATATTATTTTGTACCTAATGGAAGCAGAAAAGGACACCTCAGTGTTGTGGAATATTCTGAGACAGTTCCAGTTTTTTTTTTTTTTTTGGGGGGGGGGGGTATAAAATTTATGAATGCAAAATAAAGGCTATAGCTATAAACTATGTACCCATACATGAATTGGTCTAGCAATACCCATATTTATGGGGACATGATGGAATGAAGTATTTAGGAGTACGGATTATAAAGGATTCTGTTATGGCAGCTAACAATATGTGGGAAGAGACTAAACAACAGATAATACAAAAAGATGAGAAACTGGAAGCTCTTGCCTATGGATATGGATAGCAGTATACAAGCATCAAAATGTTTTTAGTCCCTTAAGTTTTATACACAGGTCAGACATATTTTTATCAACCAGACAAGAAGTTGTTGACCGTAATTAATAAAGAGATGAAGGATTTTACTTGGAGTGGGAAGAGGGCAAGAGTCAAGAAGGATATGTTGATCCTTCCAACAGAACAAGGAGGTTTACGATTACCTGATTTGAAGGGATATTTCAGAGCTACACAGTTGAGGCTTTTTTACATACAGAAAGCTACAATCCAAATTGGAAAGGGATGATGATAAAGAAGCGGGCAATTCAAGAAATAAGGAAAGAATGGGATTTTGGATGCCAATCCTTAGGAGAATAATGATGGTTACACAGATTATTATATTTATGAAGTGGCTGAAAGTACAGTAAGAACTAAGCAAACATTGGAATGGAGAAATTGCTGATAGAAATGACAGCAATTAAGGGTACAGAGAACAGACAAGAAAAGGCTGGAATTTACTGGATGAATATATGTTGTTATATATCTTAAAATGTTTAAGTTAATATGGTTTCGTTAATTTTATATGACTGTAAGTTTACCTATGTATCATAATATGTCATGATAATTCTATAAAGATATGTAAATATATTTCTCAAGTTCCATAAAAATACTTTTTAGTAAACTATAAATCTGTGCAATACTCCACCTCCCAATAACTCCTTACTACCACAATTCTACCTTTACTATAATTTTTCCTCTTCTATTACTAGAAACCTTCTTAAAAAAAGTATTACTGCTACCCCTTTCCTCTGTCCCTGATACTATGCTGAATGTCCATCTACAAATCCTTCCTTTGTCATTTCCACATGCTCATTTCTACCTAAAGAAGTCTCCTGTATCATTCCTATTTGCATCCTACACATTTTAATATAATTCAATAACGTTTGCTTTTTGTCTGTACCTGCACACTCACAGATAAAGTTATTAGCTCCACTAATATATTATACAGGATAGAAACATATGCTCAGAAACACTAACCTTCAATTTATATGTTCAAAACAATGTGTGGCAGCCTGATTTTATATATAGATGCTTCTTCATGTTTCTGTTTGAACTTGTGTCACATTTTCCTAGACTTTCTTCAAAGCCCACATACTCTCCAACTCACAGCAAGCATGCCAAATTGTATACAATTTCCAAAAAGGAAGTTTATCCCTTCATACAGGAGGAGTTGCCCCAAACTTGACTAATGTAGCCACAAGCATTACCTACTAAAGTTAGGGTTAACCGTTCTGAAGTACACGTCCCCATATACCATGATTGCTTTATGTCCTTTTCTTATTTCTATTTCCCTCCCAGATGAGAAAAGCAACATACATGCTTTCAGTAAACTATAACTTTTACCCTTAAGAAAAAGTGCACTGACTATATTTAAATAAATAAATTAAATTAACTACTGCCATGTTTACTGCATTAAAGCATGAAGGCTGATAGGCAAGGCCAAGAAAAGGGGGCTGCTAAAACTTTAACTCCAGGTCCAAATGTTGGAAATAGGCCCTACTGCTTCTTCTCCCACTTTAGACTGAAGTCCTGTGCTTCTGTCACAACAAATAAAGAAGGACCCTTATAACTTTCAGTTCTAGGCCCATGAGGTCCATAATTCGGCACTGCTGTTGGGGAAACGATTACATGTACAGCTCTTCATGTCCCACAGCTTCAAATTTCATTTATTTTCACTCAACTGCTTGTCACTTTCACATTAAAAGTTAATTATATTATACCTTGTACATTTCACTCACACATTTTCTGATTAATTTCTTTCATCTACCAACTTACTGTTCCCCCAAATGCATTTGCTAATGGGGGGAAAAAACAGCTAGTAACTTTGGAAATGTAAAGAAAAACCTTGACAGAGTTCACTCAGAACATACCGGTCAGACCACTTATGATTAACTGCACCTGTATGCTCCTTATCTTCGGTTAAATGCAGGTGCTAATGGAAAAACGAAACAGCTAATACCTCAACAAAAACAAGAAAGAGGTACAGTTTTTCATGCATTATTTTCTTTTGTTTTACAAACCTATTTACCTGTTAAAATCCTTTGTCTGTAGTGTAGACATTCACTTCTATAAAAACAGGGGAAACGGTGTTTATAATTCTACACACAATATATTCAATACTCTACATCTCTAGTGGCCCAAGATCAAATTATATTCACTTTAATGTGCTTCCTTCCAGCCTTTCTTGTTAAAGTGTAAAACTCACAGATTTAAAAAACTGCTGACTGTAATTTATACAGGACTACATTACAATACTACTTGAAATTTCATTACATTTTCATACAAATATTAATTAGAACAATCCTTTACTTGTAATTACTTCTTCAGTCCCTGCAGTGTTCACAATATTAACTGCATTATGTAATGTCTATGCTTTTAGAGTCCCCCCAAAACTTAAAACAAACTTCCAGTCTTTTTCAGATGGTTGGAGAACCCCGGATCCATGTTTAAGCTACATCCACTTATTCACCAATTTCATACTGTTGCTCATCTTTTTCCTGATCATCTCAGCCTCCCAACACCAGTCTATAGTTCGAGTCCACTGTACTCCTGGTTCTTCTCATCACCTCCCAGGCTTTTTTCTGTCACTGAAGCATTTTCCTTTGGAACATGTCTCACTTTGTTATTGTCAGAACAATGAGAAGCAAACTCCCCTTTAGTTTGCTGACTAAACTTTTTAATGTCCTCCCTAACGTAACAGCTGGATATAGAAAGTTGAATCTCACACATGCCTCTCAACACTCTGATTGTTGGGATAAACTCTTCTGCTTGGTGTACAGTGATTAATGACTTTCCATAAATATGCTGCTGTTCCTAGATTTTAGTACTTTTTTCTCTTTTGCCACAATGTTATCAGGAGCAGAACTTTCAAATGAGTATGATTTTATCTTAACTAATCTAGGACTAGACTGTTTGCCCTCTCAATTAACAAATCTTGTTGCACAACACCAGTCCATTGCTTCCTTCCAGTTTCTCTGGTACAGCAGAAAATCTTGTATTTTCTCTGCATCCTCTAACACTAAAATTTTGGAAACAGTTCTGTGTGATGAACCTCATATTCAGCTATTCTTTCCTTCATTTCAAGCTCTGATTTATAATGTTTTATCAGCTCAAATGAATAGCCACTTATAACTTTTTTAAAACATTTTTGCTGACTAGATAGATTCCACCAGTGTCTCAGTTACTGTAAAAATCATCTGAGTGCATTTGATTTATTTTTTTCCTCTAAATTACTGGAAGCCATTTCCCTTTAAGAAGCTGAAACTGACTTTTTGCTTAACAGCTACCAGGTTCTTCCAAACTAGTTTTTTCTTCTCCATTTCTGATTAATTTTTCTCTTACTTTCTACATATTTCTTCTCTGATGGCATCTAGGCAGTCTAATTTCTAATCAGCAACTGATTTTTATCTAAACAGATAACTTTTACTGGCTTCTTAACACTTTCTCAGCTTTCACACTAGATGAGGTTTAATCTACCTGTTGCACAGTGTGTAGCCATCTCAGAAGTCTTCTGGAATTAAGTTCTTATGAACAGTATTACAGTACTGAGATTTGATATCTCTAGTGATGGGGTAGGAGTGGAACATAGTGGAGTTATATTTGTAAGATCCAAATCAAGCAGATTTGCGCTTACATTAAAGGAAGGTACTATCTAAGACAGCTTGCACTGACAATTGCTGGAACTTGTGTTCTCAGAGACTGCCTTCCAGTCAATTTGCAAATATACAGAACTGAGTACATATTTTTTGGTTATAGACTTTGTTAATTGTTGCTTAGATCTCTATTGAAACTGTTGTCTCCCTGTTCCTAGAGACTGCTTTCCAATCTATCTGCAAATATACAGAGCTGAGTATATTTTTTTGGTTTTAGAGTTTGTACTGTGAGTTGTTGCTTAGATCTCAGTTGAAACTATCCCCACCCCCCCCCCCATATTTTCTGCCGTGTCTTCAGTTGGTATAATTGTTTTTTTACAGCTTGTGTATTATCTAACCCAAGGATCACTTGCATAAAATTTGACGTGTTAGTAACAGCCTGCATTTAATTGCTGGAACCTGTGTTCTGAGAGACTGCCTTCCAGTCTATCTGCAAATATACAGAGCTGAGTATATTTTTTGGTTATAGAGTTTGTTAATTGTTGCTTAGATCTCTGTTGAAACTGTTGTCTCCCTGTTCTGAGAGACTGCTTTCCAATCTATCTACAAATATACAGAACCAAGTATATTTTTTTTGGTTTTAGAGTTTGTACTGTTAGTTGTTGCTTAGATCTCTGTTGATACTGTCCCCAACCCCTACTTTCTGCAGTGTCTTCAGTTGGTATAACTGGTTTTTACAGATTGTGTGTTATCTAACTCAAGGATCACTTGCATAAAATTTGACCTGTTAGTAACAGCCTGCGTTTAATTCCTGGAACCTGTGTTCTGAGAGACTGCCTTCCAGTCTATCTGCAAATATACAGATTTGAGTATGTTTTTTTGGATATAGAGTTTAATTGTTGCTTAGTTCTCTGTTGAAACTGTTGTCTCCCTGTTCTGAGAGACTGCTTTCCAGTCTATCTGCAAATATACATAGCTGAGTATATTTTTGGTTTTGGAGTTTGTACTGTTAGTTGTTGCTTAGATCTCTGTTGATACTGTCCCCAACCCCTACTTTCAGCCGTGTCTTCAGCTGGTATAACTGTTTTTTACAGATTGTGTGTTATCTAACTCAAGGATCACTTGCATAAAACAGAGCTGAGTATGTTTTTTTTTTGGTTAAAGAGTTTAATTGTTGCTTAGATCTCTGTTGAAACTGTTGTCTCCCTGTTCTGAGAGACTGCTTTCCAATCTATCTGCAAATATACAGAGCTGAGTATAATTTTTGGTTTTAGAATTTGTACTGTTAGTTGTTGCTTAGATCTCTGTTTAAACTGTTTACCCCACCCCACCCCCTATTTTCTGCCGGGTTTTCAGGTGGTATAACTGGTTTTTACAGCTTGTGTGTTATCTAACTCAAGGATCACTTGCATAAAATTTGACCTGTTAGTAACAGCCTGCGTTTAATTGTTGGAACCTGTGTTCTGAGAGACTGCCTTTCAGTCTATCTGCAAATATACAGAGCTGAGTATGTTTTTTTTGGTTAAAGAGTTTAATTGTTGATATACAGAGCTGACTATCTTTTTTTTCTGGTTAAAGAGTTTAATTGTTGCTTAGATCTCTGTTGAAATTGTTGTCTCCCCGTTCGGAGAGACTGCTTTCCAATCTATCTGCAAATATACAGAGCTGAGTATATTTTTTGGTTTTAGAGTTTGTACTGTGAGTTGTTGCTTAGATCTCTGTTGAAACTGTTTTCCCCACCCCACCCCCCTATTTTCTGCTGTGCGTTAAGTTGGTATAACTGTTTTTTTACAGATTGTGTGTTATCTAACTCAAGGATCACTTGCATAAAATTTGACCTGTTAGTAAAAGCCTGCATTTAATTGCTGAAATCTGTGTTCTGAGAGACTGCCTTCCAGTCTATCTGCAAATATACAGAGTTGAGTATATTTTTTTGGATATAGAGTTTGTTAATTGTTGCTTAGATCTCTGTTGAAACTGTTGTCTCCCTGTTCCGAGAGACTGCTTTCCAATCTATCTGCAAATATACAGAGCCAAGTATATTTTTTTTGGTTTTAGAGTTTGTACTGTTAGTTGTTGTTTAGATCTCTGTTGAAATTGTTTTCACCACCCCACCCCCTATCTTCTGCCGTGTCTTCAGTTGGTATAACTGGTTTTTACAGCTTGTGTATTATCTAACTCAAGGATCATGAGCATAAAATTTGACCTGTTAGTGACAGCCTGCATTTAACTGCTGGAACCTGTGTTCTGAGAGACTGCCTTCAAGTCTATCTGAAAATATACAGAGCTGAGTATATATTTTTTGGTTATAGAGTTTGTTAATTGTTGCTTAGTTCTCTGTTGAAACTGTTGTCTCCCTGTTCTGAAAGACTGCTTTCCAGTCTATCTGCAAATATACATAGCTGAGTATATTTTTGGTTTTGGAGTTTGTACTGTTAGTTGTTGCTTAGATCTCTGTTGATACTGTCACCAACCCCTACTTTCAGCCGTGTCTTCAGCTGGTATAACTGTTTTTTACAGATTGTGTGTTATCTAACTCAAGGATCACTTGCATAAAACAGAGCTGAGTATGTTTTTTTTGGTTAAAGAGTTTAATTGCTGCTTAGATCTCGGTTGAAACTGTTGTCCCCCTGTTCTGAGAGACTGCTTTCCAATCTATCTGCAAATATAGAGAGATGAGTATAATTTTTGGTTTTAGAATTTGTACTGTTAGTTGTTGCTTAGATCTCTGTTTAAACTTTTTACCCCACCCCACCCCCTATTTTCAGCCGTGTCTTCAGGTGGTATAACTTTTTTTACAGCGTGTGTGTTATCTAACTGAAGGATCATTGCATAAAATTTGACCTGTTAGTAACAGCCTGCATTTAATTGCTGGAATCTGTGTTCTGAGAGACTGCGTTCCAATCTATCTTCAAGTATACAGAGCTGAGTATAATTTTTTGGTAATAGAGTTTGTTACTTGTTGCTTAGATCTCTGTTGAAACTGTTGTCTCCCTGTTCTGAGTGAATGCTTTCCAATTTTTCTGTAAATATACAGAGCTGAGTATATATTTTTTAGTTTTAGAGTTTGTACTGTTAGTTGTTGCTTATTGAAACTGTTTTCCCCACCCCACCCCCCTATTTTCTGCTGTGTCTTCAGTTGGTATAACTGTTTTTTACAGCTTGTGTGTTATCTAAGTCAAGGATCACTTGCATAAAATTTGACCTGTTAGTAACAGCCTGCATTTAATTGCTGGAAGTTGTGTTCTGAGAGACTGCCTTCCAGTCTATCTGCAAATATACAGAGCTGAGTATATATTTTTTGGTTTTAGAGTCTGTACTGTTAATTGTTGCTTAGATCTCTGTTGAAACTGCCCCCCCCCCCCATTTTCTGCCATGTCTTCAGTTGGTATAACTGGTTTTTACAGCTTGTGTTTTATCTAACTCAAGGATCACTTGCATAAAATTTGACCTGTTAGTAACAGCCTGCATTTAATTGCTGGAACCTGTGTTCTGAGAGACTGCCTTCCAGTCTATCTGCAAATATACAGAGCTGAGTATATATATTTTTTGGTTACAGAGTTTAATTGTTGCTTAGATCTCTGCTAAAACTGTTGTCACCCTGTTCTGAGAGACTGCTTTCCAATTTTTTCTGCAAATATACAGAGCTGAGTATATTTTTTTGGTTTTAGAGTTTGTACTGCTAGTTGTTGCTTAGATCTCTGTTGAAACTGTTTTCCCCACCCCCTATTTCTGCTGTGCCTTAAGTTGGTATAACTGTTTTTTACAGCTTGTGTGTTATCTAGCTCAAGGATCACCTGCATAAAATTTGACCTGTTAGTAACAGCCTGCATTTAATTGCTGGAACCTGTGTTCTGAGAGACTGCTTTCCAATCTATCTGCAAATATACAGAACTGAGTATATATTTTTTGGCTATAGAATTTGTTAATTGTTGCTTAGATCTCTGTTGAAACTGTTGTCTCCTTGTTCTGAGAGACTGCTTTCCAATCTATTTGCAAATATACAGAGCTGTGTATTCATTTTTTTTTGGTTTTAGAGTTTGTACTGTTAGTTGTTGCTTAGATCTCTGTTAAAACTGTCCCCCCCCCCTATTTTCTGACATGTCCTCAGTTGGTATAACTGGTTTTTTTTACAGCTTGTGTGTTATCTAACTTAAGGATCACTTGCATAAAATTTGACCTGTTAGTAAATGCCTGCATTTAATTGCTTGAATCTGTGTTCTGAGAGACTGCCTTCCAGTCTATCTGCAAATATACAGAGTTGAATATATTTTTTTGGCTATAGAGTTTGTTAATTGTTGCTTAGATCTCTGTTGAAACAGTTGTCTCCCTGTTCTGAGAGATTGCTTTCCAATCTATCTGCAAATATACAGAGCCAAGTATATTTTTTTTTGGTTTGAAAGTTTGTACTGTTAGTTGTTGTTTAGACCTCTGTTGAAATTGTTTCCCCCACCCTACCCCCTATCTTCTGCCGTGTCTTCAGTTGGTATAACTGTTTTTTACAGCTTGTGTATTATCTAACTCAAGGATCACGAGCATAAAGTTTGACCTGTTAGTGACAGCCTGCATTTAATTGCTTGAATCTGTGTTCTGAGAGACTGCCTTCCAGTCTATCTGCAAATATACAGAGCTGAGTATGTTTTTTTTTTTGTTAAAGAGTTTAATTGTTGCTTAGATCTCTGTTAAAACTGTTGTCTCCCTGTTCTGAGAGACTGCTTTCCAGTCTATCTGCAAATATAAAGAGCTGAGTATATTTTTTTGGTTTTAGAATTTGTAGTTAGTTGTTGCTTAGATCTCTGTTGAAACTGTTTACCCCAACCAACCCCTATTTTCTGCTGTGTCTTCAGTTGGTATAACTGGTTTTTACAGCTTGTGTGTTATCTAACTCAAGGATCACTTGCATAAAATTTGACCTGTTAGTAACAGCCTGCATTTAACTGCTGGAATCTGTATCCTGAGAGACTGCCTTCCAGTCTATCTGCAAATATACAGAGCTGAGTATATATTTTTTGGTAATAGAGTTTGTTACTTGTTGCTTAGATCTCTGTTGAAACTGTTGTCTCCCTGTTCTGAGAGAATGCTTTCCAGTCTATCTGCAAATATACAGAGCTGAGTATATATTTTTTGGTTTTAGAGTTTGTACTGTTAGTTGTTGCTTAAAAGTCTGTTGAAACTGCCCCCCCTCCCCATTTTCTGCCATGTCTTCAGTAGGTATAACCGGTTTTTACAGCTTGTGTGTTATCTAACTCAAGGATCACTTGCATAAAATTTGACCTGTTAGTAACAGCCTGCATTTAATTGCTGGAACCTGTGTTCTGAGAGACTGCCTTCCAGTCTATCTGCAAATATACAGAGCTGAGTATATTTTTTTTGGTTATAGAGTTTAATTGTTGCTTAGATCTCTGTTAAAACTATTGTTGCCCTGTTCTGAGAGACTGTTTTCCAATTTTTCTGCAAGTATACAGAGCTAAGTATATATTTTTTTGGTTTTAGAGTTTGTACTGTAAGTTGTTGCTTAGATCTCTGTTGAAACTGTTTTCCCTCACCCCCACCTCTATTTTCTGCTGTGTCTACAGTTGGTATGACTGGTTTTACAGCTTGTGTGTTATCTAACTCAAGGATCACTTGCATAAAATTTGACCTGTTAGTAACAGCCTGCATTTAATTGCTGGAACCTGTGTCCTGAAAGACTGCCTTCCAGTCTTTCTGCAAATATACAGAGCTGAGTATATTTTTTTTGGTTACAGAGTTTGTTAATTGTTGCTTAGATCTCTTTTGAAATGGTTGTCTCCCCATTCTGAGAGACTGCTTTCCAATCTTTCTGCAAATATACACAGCTGAGTATATATTTTTTTGGTTTTAGAGTTTGTACTGCTAGTTGTTGCTTAGATCTCTGTTGAAACTGTCCCCCCCTCCCCCATTTTCTGCCATGTCTTCCGTTGGTATAACTGTTTTTTTACAGCTTGTGTGTTATCTAACTCAAGGATCACTTGCATAAAATTTGACCTGTTAGTAACAGCCTGCATTTAATTGCTGGAACTGGTGTTCTGAGAGACAGCCTTCCAGTCTATCTGCAAATATACGGAGGTGAGTATATATTTTTTGGTTATAGAGTTTAATTGTTGCTTAGATCTCTGTTGAAACTGTTGTCTCCCTGTTCTGAGAGACTGCTTTCCAATCTATCTGCAAATATACAGAGATGATTATATTTTTTTGGTTTTAGAGTTTGTACTGTTAGTTGTTGCTTAGATCTCTGTTGAAACTGTTTTGTCCTACCCATCCTCCCTATTTTTGGTTTGTAGTTTAAATTTGGTGGCTTTTGCAGTTGCCCGCCCCACTGTAGATTTGATCTGGGACACTCCCTGTCCCCTCTCTTTACCACATTCTACCTAATAAACTCTTTCTGCACTTGCTTTTAGTCCTTTTTTATTTAATTGCCTTTTTTAAAACTGTGTTTGGTCTAATATTGCTACATTCTCAAGTGTGCTAGCTTACACTGCATGTGAATTGTTTTTACTACTGTTTTTGCTACTTTTCTGTATAAAAAAACAAAAAAAAACCCCCAAAAAAGCTGTAAGCCTGTTTCATACCTTTCCTGTAACTAATGTTCCAAATACAGATTTGCTGTATCCAGGACTGTATGTAAGCTTCTGAGCCCCCCAAGCCTTTCTGTGTTGCAGGGAAGCCTTCTAGCTTATCATTGGGAGTGGTAAGCACTAGGTAACCTGTCTACCACATAAGGAGTGGTTCTGGCCCAGAAATTGTATTTATTGGCCGTTTGGGCAATCTCTTCCATCTCTCTCAACTTTCTGATTTGAAAGCCTGCATTTGCACTTGTATCTGTCCTGTAACTCATCTAGTGCAGATACAGATTCTTAGTTTTAGCACTTAAATTTGCTTATTCATGCTAAGCACTTGTTCAAAACTTGTAAGCTCTAAATAAGCTACTATTATAGCACTCAAGCTTCCTCATTACCTAGAGGAAAACAGTTTTTGTACTTACTTTCCTCACCTGCCTAGAGGAAAATAGTTTTTTATTCAGGCATGTCCAAGGGTCAGCTCCCAGTGTTTTCTCCTGTCTATCTGATGAACCTGGGCATCTTGAAGCAATGTAGAAATTGCCTCATGTACACAGACAACCCTCTCCTCCTACCACCCATCACTACAACCTGTGAGAGATTCACTTATCTAGCCAAACTGGAGGTAAAGCTCTCTCCAATCAAGACTGAACTTGACAGTCATGAGGAGAAGGTAAACATTTGCACCACACCATACTCATCACATAGTCTCACTAAATCTACACCACCAAAATCCACACATAGTAACACAAAAACATTTGCAGAGGCTCTCAATGATAATCTAAGCAACAGGGACCTACAAAGCAGAAACACAAGCAACCTCCATCCCCCAACATAAGCCAAATGATACATAGCCCACAGACTCAGTGTGCCACTCAACCACAGCCATTAAGGCAAAACAACGTACTCAACACAATAGTCATTGGTGACTCTATAGTCAGGCACACTGATGTCCCACTCACCAGGCTAAACAAGGAGAAGGTTACTGTCAGCTGCCTGTCGGGTGCCAGGATCCGCCACATAACCCACACACTCAGGTCACTCCACAACAAGTACAAATATGACTCTATCATTGTCCATGTTGGTGTGAATGACCTGAGCTGTACCTCCCTGGGCTACATGAAAAGAGACATGGAAGAGCTCTCCAATCGTGTAGCCCAGGCAGGTATGACCCTAGCCCTGAGTAGCATTCTGCTATCACCCAGAATGATACCGCAGTACAAGGACAAAATGATTGACTTCAACAATTGGCTAAGCTTCTGGTGTCATTCTAAGGGGATCCAGTGTCTGTCTGCTTGGGATGACATGGTCGACAGACCACGATGCTTTGCCACAGATGGCTTGCACCTGTCACCCCTGGGATTCCGGATACTGGCTAAGGCTCTTGCTGCCCCTATAGTGCCTTTTTTAAGCAAGGTTCAAATAACAAATTCACCACCATGACAGGAAAAGGCAAGCAAAAACTGAGGGTAATGCTACTCAATGCTAGAAGTCTAAATCTCAAAATGCACAAACTCGAGGCACTCCTTAAACAGAGAACATCGATATCTGTGCAGTGACTGAGACCTGGTTCAAGGCTCCAGACAGCACCCCTGCACTAGCAGGCTATAACTCATACCACACTTTTTGGCCATGTAACCTGGACCGAAACACCAAAGGTGGAGGTGTGTCCATATTCATTAAGGATATCCACACCTCCAGGCTAGTTGCTCAGCATAATGCATCCGAGGTTATTCAAGTGCAACTAACTCTGGGCAAAACTGCAATCCAAATTGGAGCATGCTACAGATCCCCCACCATGCCCCAGTATTCCTGCTCCTCTTTTCTTGACATACTGGAAAATATTAGGGTTCAATGAAACACCCTAATAATGGGCGACTTCAACTACCCCACCATTAACTGGGAAAAACTACCCATGTACCAACTCCTTAGATCAACGCTTTCTGGAATTCATAAACTCCAATGCCCTGGATCAACTTATCCACACCCCCATCAGGGGCAACAATATCCTAGACCTAGTCATTACCAACATGAGTGACTGGTGTTCCACACCTGAAGTCAACTCCTCATTGGTTCGATCCGACCATAAGCTAATCACCCTTGATATCCACATCCTGCCCCACCCCCCATTAAGGAAACCACAGTAAAAAATTTCTCCAAAGCCAACTTCATGCTTCTCAAGACAGAAGTGGTGAACTTCATGATACCCATGTAGATGGGCAATACAGTTACAGCTGCTGAATCCTACACAAATGCACTCTATAAGCACTTACACGGTTCATGGATCGTGCTATCCCAAACAGAGCCAAGATGCTATCCTCCAAAAAAAGGAAGCCAATCTGGTGGTCCCCTGCCATAAACTGTACAACGGAATGAAGAAACTGTTGCAAAAGAGAGTAAAATCCCATGAATGGAGGAGCTCCCTCGTCAGCCTCAGTAAGAAGCTGAGATCCCTTATAAGATCCTCCAAAACTAGCTATGAAAACAAAATCGCCACTGATTCTAAGGACAACCACAAAGCATTCTATAGCTATGTCCAGAATCTTGATGGCAACACCCAGATCTGCTCTGAGTTACAGAACAAAGGCACGAAAATTACAGAACCAACTGATATTGCCAACATCCTGGCAGATAGATTCAGTGTTAACTTTACCCCCTCACCCCCTAAAGGGCCCATATCTATACAGTAAGAATGCAGAATCCCGGTAATCACAACTACGCAGGTAAAAGCTGCACTCTCTAAAGCAAAAAGCACAGCATCCATGGGACCGGACAACATCCCAGGCTGCATTTTACATGAACTTCAAAACAAACTGGCTCCCCACTTAAGCAACATGTTCAATAATAGCCTTGCATCAGGCTTTGTGCCCACTGAATGGCGCACAGCAACAGTTATCCCACTCCACAAAGGGGGAGCTACCACTGATCATGGGAACTATCGACCTATTAGCCTGACGAGCCTGGTCTGCAAGGCCATGGAACGTATCATCATGGAACTCAGAAACAAAGACATTGGTGACCTCCAAACTCTGGATCCCACCCAGTTCGGGTTTGTGAAGGGCAGATCATGCCTCCTGAATCTGATCGACTTCTTTGAGGCAGTCACCAAAGCCGTAGATGAGGGTAAGGTGGTTCACACAGCCTACCTTGACCTCGTCAAGACTTCTGACACCATCCCCCATTCTGGAATTATAGCTAAACTCACTAAACTAGGTATAAATCCCTACGTCACAAGATGGGTTGCCAACTGGCTCACTGACAGAACTCACACTGTAAAAGTTGCAGACTCCAAATCTGACCTCAAAGCAGTGACAATTGGAGTACCACAGGGTTCTGTCCTGGGACCTCTCCTGTTTGGTATCTACTTCTCTGAAGTACAGGCTAACACAGAAGGCCTCTGGCTAACGAAGTTCACAGATGACTGCAAACTAGGAGCCATAGTCAAGTCCCCAAATGATGGGGACATCCTACAGAAGGGCCTCACTGAGACAGATGCCTGGTGTCAGAGCCATGGCCTCAAGCTCAATGTCAAAAAGTGCAGTGTCATCCCCTTTGCTAAAAACTCTGTACCCATGAACTACCACATAGGCAGCAATCTACTTAACACCAAATGTGTGATAAGAGACCTTGGGACCCAGGTGGACAGTAGTCTCTCCTTTGAACATCACGTCAGGCTATGTGGCACACCTCATCATAAAAGGGTTCTCATCCAGGAAAAAAGAGGTCATTGTTCCCCCTCTACTTGACACTCATTAAACCAATTATAGAGTACACTGCCCCTTTTGGAATCCACCTCACAAGACATCTGCAGCAGCTGGAAAGGCCACAGAAGTACCTCACAAAGAGGATTACTGGCCTCAAACAAATGCCCTACACTGACCGCATAAAAAAATTCCAGCTTTCCTCTGTAGCATATCGCCTGCTCCCTGGTGATCTCTGCCAAACATATAAAGCTATGTCAAACCCAGAGCTGTTGGACATTCTACACCTGAAGAAATCCCAATCCCTCCAAGCTATTTGCTCTAGGGACCTAAACCCTGTCACCACAATAAACAGGACATGCTGGAGGGATAGATTCCTGTCCCAGATTCTTCCCATACTCTGGAACAGGCTACCCATCTATGTCAAGTAAAGTTCTTCATTAGCACTCTTCAAGAAAAATCTTGATGAGTGGATGGGAAATAGGAAATATACCCCGGGGATCACTTCTGTGTCTCTGCTCGACAGTGGCACAGGAAAATAACTTTCTTGGGTGGCGTAAGCCAGGGAACCTTGTTGGCTAGGCTTACGTAGGCTCTTGGGCCGATAGCCTAGTACCTATCTATGAACCTATGAACAATGTCCTGGAAACATTCTGCATGTTTTCCAATTTACTGAAAAAATTTTAAATTTCCAGAAATTAATGTGTTGGGGTATAATAATTAAGGACTGTTATTTGGTAAGGTAGGCATTATAAGCCACAGAGTCATGCAGGAGATTCTGCAGTCAGCAGTGATGTGCTAGGTGGACCTGCTTTTGGATACCAGGAAATGCAGTAGTTATAGGTCAATATCTTGCTTAATTCTTCTTTTTATTTATTTTTTTTTTTGATATTTCTTCCCCCCACCCTTCCTTCATTGTTAGTGGTGTGGCAGTCATACCCCATCCATGACAGTTCTTGCAGCTTCTCCATGTCTCCCCCCCCCACCAAACTTGCTTGTGCAATCTGCTGAGGCAGGTAATGGGGATCGGCATCTCTGTGCTTCCATCTGGGGTGGCTTATTGGCCTACCCTGTGTTCCCGCTCCTCTTGTGGCAACTTAGTACAGCCCTCAAGGGGTGTGCAACATGGGGATTCGCAATGAATCACCCCATCTTCATGGCAACTCAGGCAGCCTCACTGCCCCCTCTGAACACGCCTCCTCTGGAGACATCCCCAGTCTCCACCAGGGATCATTTAAAGACATCAGTTGCACCCCCCCAGAATGGGTACACCCATCTTTTCCTGTAACTCAGCCAGTTGCCCAAGATGTAAAATGAACCTGGGTTGCCTGCGTAATAATCAGGGCTTTATTTCTCTATGCCACCAGAGTAGCCTTGTTTAATTATTCTTGAAGTGATAGGGCTGCAAATAAATATTGATATTCATGCATAAGCATTACAATCTCTCTTAGTGAAGGGTCTAAACAATTGGTAGGCATTAAATCCAGGTAGTGAGGAAGTCTCCTTACTGGATTGGAACCATGTTTTTATAACTATAAATCTGAATATTTTCAAGAGTAATGAGGGCTTCTAGGCCAGGCAGTTGTTTGCTCAGGCTTTTAACGTTGTGGAATGCAACATTAATTTTGGTCGTATCACAAGTTCTTTGGCCAGGAAACTCAACAGACTTACATAGGTCTATAGGTGAATGCTAAGCTAACTGCCCAAAGGACTATTTTAAGCCTTGCCTGTGCATTGTGTCCACGGTATGAAAATGTTAACCATTATGCTAAATCCACTCCCCAAAAAAAATTTTATTCTACATAGGCCAGGAACTGAACACGTCTACTGTATGATATGAGAATTCTATCACTGAACCATCAATGTTAACAATACGTGAAGAGGTAAAGGACATCTTGGACAATAAGCAGAAGCTCCAAGGACAGACTTGCAGCCAATCCTTAGTGAAGCAGGTATTAGTTTTTAAGAACTCCATTCAACATGACACAAACTGGGACTCTAGAATGACATCAATTACTGAGCCAAATTTTGATCAGTTACTGTATACTTATGCTAGAGCATCATTAGTGGTGATGGCTGGATACTGGTTAGAACTAGCTGCCTTCTACTTGGAAACCGACAAGGAGAGATAAAGCATTTTCCTATTCTTATCTCTCAAGCTGGCACACTGAATGTCATTCAGTCCCATGGGATCAAGGGATCTCAGAGCCTTAGTTACACTGAATTCTGGAAGCTGAGAGATAGATGACTGTTACCCTACCTTTGCCCAGCCTGGTGAGAGAATCAACAGTATGTCTAACCTACTGAGCCACCCAAGACACAATGTTCTTGCTGCCTAAGGGGCTTCTGTGTATGAGCTTGATGAATTTTGTTTGTAATGGAAACAGTTGTGTGTTTGGTGGATGATGTGTTATTGTGTTGCTGAGGTCTACATGTAGAAGTAAATTGTGCAGCTTAAGGAAGGATCTTCTTCAATACCTTATGATTTGATGTGGTGACATAGTTAGCATTGGCAACTGGGACACATGACAGATGTGACAGCTTCATCTCCAGTCTGAATGAGTATGTAGATAAAAGGGGATTCTCCACCTGGGAGCAATAAGGAGTTGCCATTGAGCATGAGGCTGTTCATACACTGCCTCAATGTGCCTAATGACAGAGTGCTGGCAATGGAAAGTACGCAAGGCAGACTTCAAGCCCATGGTGATAATTACGTTTTTGGTGATATGCTTGCTAAGATGCAGTTACTTAGCTGACAGTACATGTAGCAATGGCAGTTTATAGTTAATGCAGAAACCTAGCAAAGTAACAATAAACAGGTAACCAGGTTAATCTTCATATAGGTTTATATTACGTTAATTGCCCTAGTAGCCCATTTTAAGCCTAGCCAATAACAGAGGATAGAATAAAACACTCTGCTTTGCATCTATGAGCTCAAGACCTTAACCATTATGCCAAAGCCATCATAGCTCAATTTGACAGCACAGTCAAAACAGAATGGGCAAACAGTTTCAGTGGTCACAATACAGTGAGAAATGACAAGTTACAGGCAGAGGTGCTGCAAAACTTAGGAAGCACTAAAGGGTAGGCAGGACTAGACTGCAGCTTCCTAGATTGCCAGTCACCAAAGCTCATGTGAGAACAGGCTCCCATTGACTATTACATAGCATAGGAAGTTAAACTTCAAGACTCAGTCTCTCTTTCTCTGAAACACCCTCATTTCTGCAAACAAGAACAAAAACAAATTAATTTTGACTGCTGCGCACACATCCTGAGTTCTTGACTCAGTCACACAGGCACATTTCAGCAGGGATCTCAGACTGTACCATTGTGATGTTGTATAGGACCACTGTTCTGGTCACTAAAGGCTTATAGTGGATTGCTGCTCTACTTGTTATCGTCTGCTGTCTAATCGTAGTGAGAGTGCAATGTCCTACAGTAGAGCCCATGCTTACAACCTTAAAAAATATTTATTATGTGATTGGCTGGCCTGTTTCTCCTGCTGCTCTCTCAGCCAAATTTAATTTGTTTCACTCCTCTCTGCAAACTTTCTTGCACTCAGTTTGCTGTGAAACTAACTGACTGAGGAAAACTGGTACAGATTAATTGTGTTTTCCAGTACTTTGCTCCTTCTAAATAGCTGTACTGTAACTGCAGTCTGGAGAAGCATATCCCTTGTACTTCCAAAGCATGTGTTAGACTAATGTTCTTATAAAATAAAATTGTTCCACTGAAAGCTTAACAGATAAAGACTCCTCCTACTGGTGTCGGAGCTGTTTTCTGCAATGCTCTCTTCCTAGCCCGCCAGCCACTCCTCATGGTATTTCATTTATAGGACCTGTTCTCCACCCAGAACTTCACCTATTTCCCATCCCTCTTAAAGGTATACACATAAATGTAGACATACTCTGGGCACAAGAATACACACCAACAACTGCTAAACCACCAGTCTGCATTTAAGCACTTTTAACTTTTTTTCCTGTCTTATTTTTACTAATTAATGACCACAACTTACAACATCCATGTTACTAGTTACTATACATCACTCAATATTGTACACATTTCTCCCATGATGTGCTCTACTTCTAACCAATCAAATCATCCCACTTTCACCACTAATCACTTCCAGTATATACAAAGACTCACCCAACTTTCAGATTCAATGTATTAAACCCTAACACCTACCACAGAAAAATAAAACTAACTGCTACAGTTAAACTAAACAAGCTTACTAAACATATCCATTTATCTCTCACCACTCTGTGGGGATATTCATCCCAACACCAGTACTCCTCCCATCCCGACTTTCCAGTAAACTTCAAAACTCATCCCAAACCAACATCCTCCACCTTACCCACCCCACCCATCTCCTTCCAAAACAGGGACCACACCACCATCATCACAGCCATCAAAACTCAACCCACCTATTTCAAACTCACCCAAACAGCTTAAATTCATTTCCTTAAATAAATGTAGCATCTTCAATAAAATTTCAGAAATTCATGCTTGGATCTCTCACAATGCACCAGATATTCTTGCCATAACTGATGGCTAAACCCAATATAACTGACTGTGAAATATCACTCCCAGGTTATACTATCTTCACGGCTGACAGGTAGTGGACTAACTTTACTCTACATTGAAATCCTACCTTACAACAAATCTATTTCCAAATTCTGCAATGTTGAACTCATCTCCCCATCTTAAACTAAATAACCATAAGCAACTATATATAATATTACTCTATATCCCCCCAGGTAATAATGCTATAACCCTGGAAAACATCCTAAACTGGATTTCACATTGTTTCTAATGAAAAGATAATCCTAGGTGATGTTAATTTCGATTGGTAGATTATCTCCACAAAATATCCATCAACTACCTTAAACCTATTTGGATACACCCATTTCCTTCCCCAAGTTATAACTATCACAAAAACAGTGGCTCAATTGTCCAACGGATATTGGTGTGCAATTCTGCCAACTATATCACCAGTGACACCTCTCTGATCCTCTCAGTGATCACTTCCATGTATATGCAAACAGGTAGGTTAAGCATCATGTCAAACAACACTTACTTACAACTTCCTGTAACCTCACTGTTTTTAACCCTGATACATTTAATATAATTCTGCACTCCTTTAACTGGTCTAGCCTGAAAAATATTCCACTTGAAGTTGTACAGAAATTTAATTCACATTTCTTGAAAACCCTCAATAGTCTGGCTTCAACTAGAAAAAAAGAATAAATAACAACCAAGGTCTTTGGTTATCGACTCAAGACAGGCACCTAATGTATTAGAGAGACAGGGCTTAGAAAGAGTGGTTAAAACACAGATCTCCTGAAAACCTACAACTCTTTAAAGAACTACATAACTGTACAAAAAGACAGATTTTGCAGACAAGAAAATCTCCTTCAGTAACCCTTTACCCAATCAGCCTTCCAACCCTAAAAAATGTTGGTCTTCTATTGATAACATATTCAACCATGCAACATAAAACACTCCTACTCCTGCCCCAAAATAACACTTCCTTTGAAATAGCTGTTCAATTTAACACACATTTTATATAAAGCATTAAAGTCCTTACTAAAGTTTTTCCTCCCAAAAATCTTGACATGCTCTCTCCTCAAACCTCAAACACCCCCTATTTCATCCTAAAACCCATCCCAACCTCCAACATCAAATTACTTCTTAAACTGAAACCCTGTTCTCCTTCAGTAGATAACCTCCCAGCAAAATACCTAAAACGCTGGCTGCCAGTACCATGGCCTATCCTATGTCTCTTCTAATTAACAGATCAAGGAGTCATACATTCCTTCTCAATGGAAGAAATTCTTCATTATCCCCCTTCATAAAGGAGGAACCTCATGTGATATCAACTAATTTAAGAGCTAAGACCTAGTGCCATATTACCGCCTTCTCAAAAATTCCTGAAAAGGTGCATTCAGAAGCAACTTCAACATATTCTTCATGATAAGCTCCTGTCCCCCCACACAGCATGGTTTTAGACCTGCCCATAATACTATAACAATTTTATTAACTTTCACAGATATTATTAACAAAGCCAAGGATGAAGGCTAATGTTTCCTCAGTATTCTATTCCCTGATCTCTCTAAAGCTTTTGATTTAGTCTCTGACCAAAAACTCCTGTACTGTCATCACTCAGGTTGTCACAACTCACACTAGTATGGTTTAACAACTAGTTAACTGACAGAAATCAGTATGCTATGCCACGCCACTTTTTCTCCTTTCCTTTCTGTTAATACTGATATACAAAAGGGCTCCATTCTTAGCCCTCTACTTTTTAATATATTCACTACCAAGCTACATAAATCATTTCAGCAAGCTTCCCTCATACAATATACTGACAATTCTACCCTAATATGCATTTCCAACAGCCTATTACATCTTCAGAGAATTACTCAAGAAGCCTTTAATGCTGTTGAAAGTTGGCTACAGAATAATCACCTGCTACTAAGCCTCCCTAAAATTAAATTACTTCTCTTTTTTTTCCAAAACCCCCATTTCCATGAAAAAAATTAAACTTTCATCCTTGGATAATGTCATTATTAAAGTTACCCCACATATAAAACTACTTGGCATGACAATCAACAACAATCTTAAATTAAAACAGCATCAAGAAAACCCTTCAAAAACTAGGCATACCACAAAGAGCAAGGAAATTCCTTACAGCCTCTACCAAGGTAACTGTAGCTACTACCCTCTTCTCCTATATGGAGCCCCTATCATGACCAACCTACAAGCATCACAGTTCTAGACTTGAACAGTGCTATAACAAAATTGCCAGGTTTTGCTGGCAACAAACCTACCACTGTTTAGTACTTTTTAGTACTAAAAATACGTAATTGGCTCAAGCTTCCTCATCACCTACCTTATACTCAACTCACTTTAATCCATAAAATCATCCATACCCTATATGCCTGCCCAGCAATTACACCGCTACTCCAATATAACCCCTTGGTCAAATAATAAACAATTGCTTACCATCTATAAACCACAAAGGGTTGCTGAGATCAGTCTGTACTCCAATAGTGTAGCTAGAATGTGGAATAAAATTCTTACATCAATGAGGTCTATCAACACTTTCATCTTTCAAACTGTTACTAAAAGATGTCCTCTCTGCCTCCTGGCCTTGTCTCTATTCCTCATCTGGGACATAGCTCTCTAACATCCTTCATCACCTTTCTTATACCCCCCTTTAAAGCGGTAAATCACTTAACCTGCTTAACCCCCTATAATACCTCATGTTATTGTACTTTTTAAACTACTATACCTACTTCTAATTAGCACAACCAAATTACTATTCTATTACTATTTCTTCTGTTAATACTCAAACTTGCTTATCTCCTCCAATACCTCACTCTATTACATTTCTTAAATTCCTCCTACTCATCTTATACACCACACTTTTACCTGTAAAGTCTCAAACCAAGAACAAACTTTGCAGTGTGGAGGGTGTGAAGTTCACTCCTTGAATTATATTATCTACCTAGTTCACTAATAAAAAATTGAACTGTAAAATATGTGATACAAAATAATAAAATATAAAACAGTAGGTAGTCCACAGTTGAGTTAAAAATGGAATACCCTTTATTGAAACACACAAACAAGCGACCATAGTTGAGTATAATGAAAAGCATCAGAAAAATTCTTTATTTATAAAAATAAGGTTATTTGAAGCAAGGGAGTAGTTACAGAGGGTGGTTCTGTTAAGAGGAATAAAAGCATTAAACTCATTCCTTTAACTAAGTCCCCCTTCCCCTTAACATCATAGTGTAAACTGAGACTGTGCTACCTTAGAACTGAAACTAAAGCTAGAGACAAATTAAGTTTATTAAGGCTAACCTACTAATCCAAACTTTATTAATTCAGAAATTAACAAAATTGCTAATTACAATGACTAACAAAAATCTACTACTAGACATCTATCAGAATAAATATTAACACTTATAAACACTTTTAACAAAGTTTTTATCATTTTGTAGTATGTATTTTACAGTTCAAATTTTATTAGTGAACTAGGTGCATAACATAATTCAAGGAGTGAACTTCACACCCTCCACACTACAAAGTATCTTCTTGGTTTGTTTTTGACCCAGTATAGGTTGAATGCCAGGTTTTCTGAGACTTCGAGGGATAACACAGATTTTTCTTTTTGTATCTGTAAAGTCTCTGTACAAGGCTTGTAAATTTAATGTTTGTAACTATCAATACACATTTTATTACACTGACTGCAATGCTATGTATTCACTGAAACTACATTATAAAATTTGTTATTGTAAATATCGACTGCATTAAATATGATACCTTGGAGCTTTTCTCCCCGGGCCTCCACTGATAAAGGGACACTTGTGTCCAATTGGACTTTCCTGGTAAACAAATGTCAGTCAATGCATACATAAATAAATTAATAAAAATTAGCTAAATGAAAGTTTAATGAATACAGACTACATATACTTTTTTATTTTAGAAGTCACAGTAATGCCTGACATTTACGGTTTTTGGTAGCTGTTACTCTTCTTACTCTAAAGACGACTGACAGATGCACTTTTATTTAAACTGAACATTTACAAATTTTGTAGTATGCCACTATCTAATGGCAACTCTGACCTGAATTACAATGAACATACAAATGGTAATGTTTTTGGATTGACTCCAGGTACTCTTACAAACAAAAGCACCTAAATAATCAGTCTTATATCACAAGCAGACATTCTCAAAAATCTCCACATCTATCTGAACAAGTAAAAGGATGGGCTGAATTCACTAAGTAATGTGACATGTAAATGGCAGTGCACAAACCATAGTACCTTTCCCGAATTAACTGCTACCCTTACACAGTGCTGCACGGCCTCCAAACATGAAGACATGCAGCACCACTAAGGGCTGGCCTCCATGGCTGTGATGAATGCTAATAAAGCATTCCTCCCTGGAACTGCCTCCAAGAAGGCATTTTATGCAGCTGATTGATTCAAGAAAGCACTTGGCCTTGTAGATCAGCATGGCCATTTCCACAACTTCATGTTTTTGGCCGTGTTCAACCATGGAAGACAAACATGGTGGTGGAACCATTAGAAACCAGGGCTTACGTTTAAAGTTCCACATCTGTACCAACAGCATAATGGGGATCGGGGGGTGTGGGGGGATTCACTAGACCACTAGGGATTCACCCTGAAAGTCTGTACTGGCACACTAGACATCAGGGAATACTCGAAGTGCCCTAGGGCACAGAGTATTATAACAGGGATTGGGGTGACAACACCATACACAAGAGCTTACACTCTAAAATGACAGAATGGCACCAGCTGCAGTATGGGGATTGAGGGTGGAGTGAACCACTGTACACCACAGAATATGTTTTAAAGTTCCGTAATATCATCAATGGTAGTATCAGGATTGGGGAGGGATTACTGGACACTGGGGATTACATTGTAGAGTGCCATAACATCAACAACGTCATAACCAAAATCAGGTAAGGAAGCACCAGCAGACCACCAGGGATGAATCTTTAAAATGCTGTAGTGGCATCAACATTATATTGAGGATCACAGGTTGGGCACACACTACACCACCAACCACCAGGGCTTAAGTACTGTAATAGCACTAAAGTATTACTAGGGTTGAGGTGACAACGGCAGGAACAGAGAGTGTGCAGTGTATGTGTGTGTTTTCATGTTTGTGTATTTGTGTATGTAAGAGAGTGACTGGAAAGGGATGCCACTGTCTAAATGAGCAGCAGTTTGCTACCGCAGCATGAAGATCAGCTATGATTTGCAGATCAATTTAGTAAATGTGATTGAAGAAACATGCAGACAGCCAATAATGAGGTCTTACTTTGTCATGGCTAGCATGTTTCTGGATTGCAAATATGCACATCACAGGACAAGGGCCTTTTTATGAAAGCCATACAGATACAAAATATAACCTTTTCTGGGACATAAGTATTATTTTCAGTTCTGACTACATAAGAACACATTACTAACATAATTCAAATATATAATGAGGTTTAAGACAGACAGATTCAAACATACTGTGTTTGTTATGAACCAAATGGTAAAAAACAAAGCAGTGAAAATAGCTACTTAGGCCAACAGGTGGTGCAGTATAAGACCAATTCTTTGAAACCATTTGAGAGTTGCTAGCAAATTTCTCAGAAAATATGCCAGTGACTCGTGATTTTAGATACAAAGATATGTAAACAACTAACATTATAGTCATGTAATGTGCATCACTGCACATCAGTCTAAATATGAGAAGAGGGGCGATGCCCTATTTCTGGAGAAATATACATGATCTTTACTTCTGGTATAATCATAATATAATAACAATATAATCTAGCAATGTAGTACATTCCCCATCCTGAAAAAGCCATCTAACCATTAATGGGAACAGTAAAATGCAACATCAGACTGCCATTGTCAAATGCCTCTAAAATCCCACATCTGCTACCTATATATAAGATCTTATACATCTGTCCCCCACTGAGACTTCTTAGAAAAAAAAATCTCAAAATTATATACTAAAACTGCTGTACATAATGTTTTTACAAGTATTATTCTACCTTTTATGATTTAAAAACATCCATCTGAGTGCTGAACCTGAGCCTATCAAATTATCACTTTCAGTACAGGAAGTTTTATTTATTGCATGCTTCTGGTGAAAGAAAGTAACCTTTTCTGGAGAGATATATATCATTTCTACTTCTGATACAATGGCAACTAAACATAGATGCATTCCAGACATCTGATGCATTCCTAGCCGCCTGAACAATCATTTATGCACCTTTGATGGAATCAGTATTATGCGACACATAAGAATGTCACAATCACTGTGATAGCTGCATTCATTATCTGGGTAGAAATGACAGTATAGTCCAATTCATTCTGAAAATTCTTAGCAAAACTTTTCTGGACCTATACTTGCATATGCAACTATAACAATGTACCTACAAATGCCATTTCACCCATAAGGATTTAAATGCAGCTAAATCCTGAATTTGACCATGTTACACTGTCACTTTCATTTCAGTGAGCTTTGGACATAACATATTTCCAATTTCAGAAAAGTACTCACTTAAGAGCAACCCCAAATGGAAAATGAGAGTAATGCAACATGCCTAACTGCCACTGTGAAATGACTATGCATGGCTAGATACAACAGACAGTTGTCTCAATCTTCCTTTGACATTTCTTAAAAAAAAATCAGGGAATTACACTTGGTTATTCTGGTGCAGTAGAAATGTCATGGTCCCCTGAGGATTTAATTGCAGTTCAGTGCTGAAGCTGACATCACTACAAAGCCATGCAGAGACATTTTTATTGTGACATCCTTCCAGTGATGAAACAGTATACTTTTTGAAAAAATATATTCAATTTTATTTTGATGCAGGGTTAACTAAATAGACACATTCTGGACATGTATTGCATCCTCCTCCCTGAAAAGTCGTCATATACCCTCCAGTTTGCAAACTGTGCAGAATGCAGCTTGGCACATTCTAATGGTTACACAAACCTATTTATGCTGCCTATCAATACAGGATTATATCTTTGAAAAAGAATACATTTTCCAATAAAGTTTTTTGGACAGGAAATATGTGCATTCAATTGCAAACTATGCTTAGGTTGTGTTGTAAGATGCAGAAACTAATGGATGCATACTGAATTTCTGAGTACCTATTCACAGTTCCTATTTCTTCCTCCAAACCCCTGAAATGCTTGAAAACATTTCTTTCATTACTTTAATTCCTAGGTTGTAAAAATAAATATTTATATTTTCACATACTATGTGTTTGTCCCTTTAGAAAAGAAAATGTGCACATTTACTGAGCTGAATTTATAGACATCTGCATTAATGGCACATTAATAAAGTCATCTGAAAACCAAAACAGGGATTGTGTCTTTGTCAAATTTATAAAATATTGCAAAAATTAGTTTCAGTTTCTTTAGCACACAATCTGGCCAAGGAGATCATTTTCTCTCTGACAGGTACACCTCTGCTAACTGTGAACTCACATAATTTGCTCACATGTGAGTGTTGTGAATGCTTTTCCCTACAGATTCACTGTCTTCTCCCCATCACATTCACATATTCACACTGCCAGGCAAATCAAATCAATAGCCATTTATGAGTGCTTAGTCATGTTAATACTCAGACTACACCCCATACCTCTCAACTCTCCAGGTTTTTCCAGAATGTCCAGATTTTGGCCTTATATTTTTGGCGTGTTCCTCATAAAATGTGCAGTTTACTGGCAAATCACTGACACATTTGAGATTAAGACTTTATATCCTTAAGAAAAAATGCATGCCAACACAAATCCTATTATTCAATCAACTTTCTAAGTTTGTAAGAGCAATATTTAAAATCTGTCCATATTTTTGGGCCTTTGTCATCCCATTATTTCAGGCTATGCCCAGATTTCTTGCACTAAGGGGTTTGTATCCCCCTTCCAAGAACAGCTTCTTTCAACTGGATAAACCTCTGATGGTTGACTGTGATCAGGTTAGTTATTTTGGCCACACACACACACACACACACACACACACACACACACACACACACACTGTTCCTAATAAGTCAGTTTGATAATCAGTTGGCTTCACACACAGCCTGCCATCTAAATACTAAAAGATAAAAACATAGACTTTACCTCTGACATTTGGCTGTAACCGAATAAAACAAATAGCAACTCAAGTTCCCTTCAGGCATCAGACATGGTCTTGATGCCTGGAATTGATCAGCAAGAATTGTTATGAGGAAAACTCAAGGACTCTCTCAAACTGGGCCAGCTGGCCCTACTGCGTCTAGGGGAAGCCTAACAAGGGGAGACCTTATCCTTCATTGCACCATACTCTGACTGAGCATCTCAGAAGGGAGATCTTTATGATCAGACTGGTTAGACTCTAGTTCTAAATCATTTAACCTTGGGTTGAGCATTGCTGGCACCCCAGTTTGCACTTGGGGGAAGAGGAAGCTGGGGTCATACATTCACCAGGCCACTTATATTCTTACAAGCTTAGAACTGGTGATTTCTTGAGCCCTGATTGTTTAGGTCAAACTCAATATTATCAGTTGATAGGAGACTGTATAAGAAATTTTATTTGCCTCCATGAGGGCTAGGCTGTGACTTACAGACTGAGCTTCAGTAATTATGGGTATGCTCTGATTCATGCTTGCAGCTGCATAACAGACTATATTGGCAGTCTCAACCACTGCAACTCCTTCTGATTAGCAAGATGTGTCAGAGCTTCTTTGTTACATTGTGAATTAATATGGTTAAACCTCTGTCAAATTTAGCAGTGTTTAGCATCATATGTTTATCAATGAAAGCTAAGATGTGACAGAAATGGGATCAGTGGTTTTGACTGTATAAGCAGTCACTGCATGATGTCACTGAGTACACACATCTCGAGTGTAGGATTTCCTAAAAAATGTTTGCCAAACGATGACTGGTTGGATGAACTAAACTGTAGGAGCTGCACGAAAGAGTGCCTTGTGGCTAGTGATAACAAATACCACTATTAATCCTAGTTAATACACTACTTCATTATTCTTTATCTACTTATTATAGGTTACATTCAAAACACATAACTGTATCGACCCTTTACAGTTGCTTAGCCAGTACATACATACATTCTTTCTTTTAATCCATGCTACATTTGCGTCAATATACTTGCTCATATTTGCATTAATAATTCCAAAACAATGCTACATACAAAGTATTAAAAAAATCATCTTAAAACTTACAAAATGACAAATACAAATGTATTGATATTTGACCTCAGTCTAGTGCAGGTAAAGTTAAATTAATTGTTGTTCATATAATATTTATGCATATTGTCATACATTTCATGTGTTCTAAATATCTTCCAGACATGACTTCCTTCCAACAACCCAGATGAGAGTATAAAGCAGCTGCACACAGACCTGGACAAAATAAACGAAAACACTGAAGGAGTATATGAACATAAACAACAAAAAGCTGGAAAAAATGGAAGAAGCTTTAAACAGATAATCAAATAAAATGACAGAACTGCAAAACTCACAGGTTGAAATGAAGAAAATGCTGGCTGAATATGAGAATGCACAAGAAGAGATGTTTCACAAAATAATAGAATTAGAGGATAGAGCACATAGGGAAAACCTGAGATTTTATGCTGTACCAGAAAAGTTGGAAGGAAAAGACTGTATTCATTTTACGGAAACACAAATAACCACATGGACTGGTATCCCACAACAGGAACTGTTAATGAAAGGGCACATCACGTCTATGCTCCAAATCTGGTTACTAAAAACAGTCTAGACCTTTAATAGTAAAAATGCAGTCTTGTTGACAGAAAGAGATGATTTTGACAAAACTGTGGCAGAAAGCTAAAGTGCTAAAACTGGGAGATAGTAAAGTGTTTGTGGAGACTAAATTCTCAGTGTACACTAGGCAGAGGAGGAGTAAATATATTCCATTATTTAGGGAATGTCAAAAAGGATTCAAATTGCTGTACCCTGCCATCTTCAAAGTGTTTTTCCTGGAGGGGCAAAATCATTTTGATGAAGTACACGCTAAGGAAGAAATACAAAAGTTTGTCCAACAAAGAGCACTCTGAATCAGAAGGAGGGTCTGCTTCATTTTCTCTTGGTGCTAAGGACTACAGAAAGACTGAGCCTGTGAATTCTTTTCCACTGTTTCAATTGCCTGAGAGAATGAAGAAAACATAAAAATCAACTAGAAGAATCTGGAATATGTTGGAAATGAAACAGACAGGATTTGAGAGATGGAGGTGAACAGGATTAAAGCTAGTAATTTAGAAATTGACAACTCTCGTATGATAAAGCAGTAATTACAGTTGTGAAACTTAACAGAACAGGAAAATCTGAAGATACTGAACTTGCTTGGACTTTGTTAAACTTGTGGGAACTGTAAAGCTTATACTTTGATTCATGTTATTCATGTTTGGAGAACAAAATCAGTTACCTGTAAACAAACAAATGTGGGATTACAAAGCAATAACAATATCTGTGAAACATAGCAGAACAATGGGATTTGGAAATATTGGATTAATGTGGACTTCGCTAAATTTGTAGGGGAGTCTAAAGCATATATTATGTCATTAAGCTTTGAAGGACTACTTTGGAGAAAGAAGGAGAAGTGTCAAAGTTAACTGTAAGTAAAACATTTTTTTTTCTCTCAACGGTAATGTTTGAATGCTGCATGATTTTCTTAGCAAGCTATGAAGTAAAGCTTTTCAGTTCTTTTTTAATGCAGTGGGGATACTAATATAAACAGGTGTTTTTTTTTCTCTCTTCTCTTTTTACCTGATCAGTTTTAAGAAATGTAGGCACTACAATGTGATGGGAAAAAAAGAAGAGAACGTTAGGGTCTGGTTGAGACAGCATGGCATAGTAAAAATTAGTGAGCTTTTTCTCACCTTTGCCTAGCAAATGATTATAACCCTGGGATTCATCCAGCAGCAAATACATTACAAAACATGTAAATAGAAAAGAATATTAATTATTATAAGGCTTTTTTTTCTGGTAAACAAGGTATCCTTAGCAGTTTGTGTCTGGTTTGCAAGTCACCAGAAAACAATCTGATAAAGAGAAATGGATTGGAGAAAATGTTTACTGAAAGCATTCAAGTGTTTTCTTAGCTGGGAGAGCTATAACGAGAACACAACAATCAGTCAGGACTTACTAAAAGCACAGGCTGTAACATGCAGCTCAACATGAGTGACCTATCTTTTTAGATGTCTCTAGCTGTGGGTGTGGTTATCATTTTAGAACATTTGTTCTTATCATATGCATAGTTTTGTGTGTTATTTTTAAGTTATTAGGTTTTACAGGTGTATATGTGTGTGTGTGTGTGTGTGTGTGTGTGTGTGTGTGTGTGTGTGTGTGTGTGTGTGTGTGCATGTGTGCGTGTGTGTGTGTGTGTTGGAGGGTTTTCAATAAAACAAAAAATTTTGCAAGATGTGACATGGGTTCAAATCTAGATGACAAGAAACAACTCTATAAAAGATTAACCTGACAAACGGTGCATGCACTGAATACAAAATTGGAACCATATGTTTAACAAAATAACTGTTCTACATAAATGGTGGGAAGAATACTCCCTCAAGACCTTGATTCTTTGTATAATGTACTTACACACACACACACACACACACACACACACACACACACACACACACACACTTAAACGTTAATGGTCTCACAGATAAATACAAAAAAGAAAATAGTGAATTATATTAAAAAATGTAGAGTGCAAATAGCTGTGCTGCAGAAGGCACTTAGGAATAACGGAACATGTGAATTTGATAAAGAAAGATTTTCAGGATGGTTATTCAGCAGAATTTCTGGGGCAAAGGAAGAGAGAAGTACTTATATTAATTGCAAGAGGAGCTCCAATAGTAATAGAAGAAAATATAAAAGACAATAATGGAAAACTTATAGTATTAGGGGCTCCTAGCAAGGGAGAAGGATTACACTGGCATGTATTTATTTATATTTCACAGAAAACTGCTATAATGGAGCTTCAAGCTTCAGAAAATTCTGGGAAAAATAATCAGCTTTCAGCAAGAAATATTACTTACAGGTGGGGGCTGGAATTTGATTTGCAACAGTGATGATGTGTCTGGGGGGGGGGGGGTCCCAGAAGGGGGAAATATAACAAAAGAGGGCAGATTTTTGAAGAAATGTATGAAAATATTTGGCATTGAAGACGTGAGTACTAGGAGTTCAGAGTGAATTTACATGCTATTCTCCAAGATATAAAAACTGGGCTAAGCTAGACAGAATATACATTTTCACAGGAACATGTGCATTTAATTGAAGGTATCGATATGCTTTCCCACCTACATGCTGAAAAGAAAGGAATTTAAGGAATAGGCAGTGGAAATTATTCGGGAGCTATTAGAGAAGATAGAAATTTCTTCTGAAAATATAGTGAGGGAGTGGGATAAAATTAAAATTGAATTTAAAAATAAAAGAAAGGGAGATATGGTTAAAAAGTAACAAGAATTACTTAGAGAGAGACTGACAAGTGTTAAAGTACTGCAAAATAGAGTGAATCTCAGAGAACAAGAACAGGAGCAACTGCAGAATGCTAAACAGAAAATAAGGGATTACCTCGACAATATGCATGAGTTAAGCAACTGTTTTTTTTTATAAGACTAGAGCACAAAAACTTTTAGCACAATGACTCAGGCAACAGAAAATAGAAAGCTCTGTCTCCAAGCTTAGGGAGTCTATAACAAGGAAGATAACAAGGGATCCTGTAGAAGTATTGAAAATACTTCGAAAATTCTATGAAAGTCTGTATAAAGCAGAGAAATACAGAAATCAAGGAAATGTACAAGGGGGCATGGCCAAGATGGGCTCTGAGTAGCAGCAGATTTCAACAGCTCCGCTAAAGTAATATTATTCTGACAGGAATTCTGCCTTCAGACTAAAAACTGAAAATACCTTTATATATTATTTGAAAGAACTTAACTTCATCTAAAATAATATCTAGTTAAAAACAAAAAAAGGCAGATTTTCTTGTCAAATTATTCCTGGATAATTTCTCCTCATCTGAAAGAATTAATCTTGAGCTTCACTAAATCCAGCAACCTAGATTCCAGCCTCAAAAGAGAGATTCAGACTTTGATAACAAATATATAGGATCTTACTACAAAAATTGATAAGCTGGATATGAAAATAGATAATTTCAAGGAAAAAACTACCAAACAAATGGATTTACTTCACCAAAACTTGTTACAATAAAAATCACAGATAACAGGTACTGAAGAAGCTCTGACCAATATGGATGGGAGAATTATTGAAAATGGAAACAATGTGGAATTCTTCAAACAAAATACTTTCTCTACAAAATAAGTTAGATGATCTGGAAAACAGATCCAGATGCAACAGCCTAAGAATATTTGGACTACCAGAAGGCACAGAAGAGAACAACATGACTAACTTTCTCAATACTTGGTTACCTAAGACTCTTGATCTTACTGAAGCTATGTCCTTTGGTATTGAGAGGGCATATTGTTTCCTTGCCACAGTGAATACTGCTAACAAAAATCAACCTAGATTTATCATTGTCAAATTCCTCTCATCCTCAGACAAGGAATTAGTTAAACTGCCTGGTCCAAGTCACCAATTAAATTAAAAGAAGCTACGATACGTTTTGACAATGATTATTCATCAGCAGTTATAGCAAAAAGAAAAATATTCTTACCTTTAATAAAAGAACTGAAGAAAGCACAGGTGAAAACACACCTTTTGTTCCCTGCGAAGCTGACGATATTCTCATCGGTAGGTCCCAAAATGTCTGAAGACTTAGAATCAGCTCTGAACTATGTAAAAGTCCATAAGATCTTGGAAAAAAATAGAAGAGATGGAATGGGCTAATCCCACGCTTAAGAAAATGACTTGTAATCCCACTTGAAAGACTTCGGGGAAACATAAAAGACTAAGAAACAAGTGAATTAAATATCTATGTTTGCGGTTTGCTTTGTTTCTGGAAACACTAGCACTGTGTTAATTATATGTTGATTTTTTCACTTACAAGGTAAGCCTACTTTTTCCTTTTTTCATGCCATTCACACATGACATTAAGTATACACATAATTTCATAATTTAATTTTTACTTATACTGAAGTAAAAGTGTATACTAATGGTAAATATATACTTATGGGTATTGTTATAAAGATATCTTAAGAGTGAAGGGTAAACAAATGGTGCCATTGTGACAGTAAAAGAAGTACTTCCCATATATAAACATTCTAGATTCCCTTTATAATATCTAATTTTTTTTAACTATTTACAGTCAGATCAATTAAACCTACATAGCTAGTAGTAAATAAGAGCTCACCACACATTCAATTATCATTCTCTGTAATTCATACTGAACACTGTTTTTTTTTTTTGTTTTGTTTTTTTTATTATAGTTTATACCCTAAAAATTAATTTAAAACTTGTATATATGTTAAATTCATATGGGGATAATATGATATGACAATCTCTTAACATTTTTATATGATTTATAAGTGAACTCCTTTACAGTTTTAAATACACGTTTAAATACACTTTTTTCTGTCATGTGAATATAAAATTGATTAATAAGGCTATGTGATTTATTTAAAATACTTTCTGCTACATTTGGAGTTCTGTGGTGCTGTTTTTTTTTTTGTAAAGGACAGTTCAAACTAGCTGTGCATGTGTGAGCAGGCTATGGGAAGCATGCAGATGTTACTCATATGATCTATCCCTATACATTTTAAATACAGTTACATACTTGTTATTTTTGGCGTTTTTTTCACTCAAAATGATGAAAAAACATCTTCCAGAGACTTTGTGAAGCTCAAGCTTGATGTCCACGAGCTTATTTCTTCATGAACTACCTTATTTTTCACTAAAAATCTTCTCAGCATTCTCGAATGAACTCCACAACATCGCGACACATTTTGATGATGTCAGAGCTAGTTGACCTGCTCAACCAGGAAGTCAGTACATATAATTTCATTGAAAAAGCATCAGAAACACTGGGAAAGTTTGTATTAAAAATGTATTTTAAACTTGCTGACTACACCATTTGGACTCAGTATGATTCTCAAGAAAGAAATCTTCAACTATCTTATTTTTATTTATGTTTATGGTAAACTGAAGGGGAAGGAAAAAAAAGGGAAAAGTAAGTGTGCATTTTTTTTCTTTTAAATTAATGTATACCATGTTATTTATATTGTTGCACCTTACTTAACAGGATAAACTAATCTTATTACAAATTACAATTGATTTTCCATTCACAGGCTGATAGCTAGATAGAAAATAATATGGGTTAAAATAAGCTCACTTAATGCATGATGGCATTTTCTATCACAAGTGCTTAAGGTGTCACCTGACCTGTCACTCTAATGATACTCATACTGATTTGTTTTAAATATTACACCAACATAAAGCATATGTGTTAAATGGCTAGTAGTAACTTCAATTGACAGGTTTCTATATCAGAATGCTGCTTTCATAGATTTCAGACCAGTTGAAGGTACATATAATGACATATGAAATTATTATTTAATCTGTTTAATTTTTATATACAAATAAGATATGTTCTGTTGCTGTTGTTTAAAGGTCAGTTCTGAAAGACAAAATGGTTTAAGCAATACTTGATGAGTTACACTGATTATAACTATGCCTTACCTGTGTTAATGAATATGCAATCATATGCAGAGTTAATATTTTGTATGTTTAACATTCATATATAGTGATAGTTATTTATTTATTTATTATTTATTTCCAGTTTGATAACCGGGGAAGTCCACTGGGCTCGAAAGCCCGTTTTCAGTGGAGGCCCGGGGAGAAAAGCTCCATGATAATACAATAAAGTAATACATTGCACACAAAAATACAAGCATACATTGATGATAATACATTGAACACAAAAACACAGCAGAAGGAGAGTAAACTAATACATTATTCACAAAAACACTCTGAGTTCTAATAGCACAATATTTTAACAATTCTTCAAAGATGAGGTACATTAGGCAGTATACATAAGAAAATTTTGTTTTTATGCAACTATAATGTTAAGTGGAGTAGTAAAGAAGAAGGAAAATATAGAATGAGTTTGAATGCAAGAGCAGGAATGCATAGGAGAAGTGAAGGAGAGGCAAAAAGTTCAAAGGAGAAGAGAGGTCAGGAGGAAGATGGCAGAAAAACAGATAGAGTAGCGATCCTTTTATGATAGAGACCAGAAGAACACCTTAAGAAAAAGGTAAAAAGATTCAAAAGTGAGACTAAGCATACAGGTGGGCAGAGGGAAGAGCACCTAATGGAATTAAAGGGTTTGGTCAGGGAGGGGGGAGGAGATAAGAGGAAGAGAGAGGGGAGCTAAGGACTGAGTCTGAAGAAGGGGAACCAGGGGTATGGCAGAAAGGAAATAGGATGAAATAAGATCTAGGTAGGGAGTATACAATTACATTTCCAATTTTGGGAAAGGTGAGAATGGAGAAGGGATTTGAACTGTTCATAGCTTGTAGTAACTCTTAGGAGGGAAGGAAGTGAGTTCCATTTTTTTGCTGTAGTGTAAGAAAGTAGGAGTTGGCCAGGGGGTCGCTTGGGTCTGTACACAGATATGAGATTTTGGTGGCTAGATCTTAGGGGCCTTGGAGGAGTATATAAGGTCAAGCTATTGGATAATGCAGGGCAAGCAGTAGGGTTAAAAATTAGTTTGTGTGCAGTAGTAAGTTGGAGGAAATCGAGTTGATTAGGGAGTTCTAGCCATTGGAGCCTACGGAGGCAGATGCAATGGTGAGTAGAATGGGGGGAGTTAGTAGCGAATTTGGCAATTTTATAGTAGCAACTTTCAAGTTTTGAGGAGATAGAAGTGGTGAGATTAGATAGAATAGGGGCACCATACAGTAGAGAAGGGAGAAGGAAGGTCGTGGCGAGAATTTGTTTTGTAGATGGAGTAAGAAAGTTAGCATTTCTATAGAGCATACCGAGTTTCTGATAAGTTTTTTTTATGTTTATTTGAATATGATTATTAAAATTCAGGTGTTCATCAATGGTAACTCCGAGTAGTTTAGCACAACTAACAACTTCTATTGAGGAGTGGGAGAGGCTGGAGATTAAGAAGGAAGACTTGTCTAGAGTCATTGCTTTTGAGGGAGAGAAGAGAATGATGTGAGATTTGTTGGCATTAAGGGAAAGATGATTTTGAAGCATCCAATTTTCTGTGGTTGTAAAGGCCAACTGGGTTTTGGCTTGGAGCTCGGGAAGGCTAGGGGCAGAGCAGATAACCGTGGAGTCGTCTGCATATTGTACTATTTCAGCATGAGGAATTGAAGAGTGGAGATCATTGATAAAAATGTTAAAGAGTAGAGGCCCGAGTATAGAACCCTGCGGGACACCGGTAGGGGTAGGTAGGAATTTTGAGGTACCAGTATTCCATTTCACAGCTTGGGATCTATCAGAGAGATAGCTTCTGAACCAAGAAAGAGAGTTGTGGGAGAGATTGAGGTTAGAGAGTTGGTTGAGAAGGAGAGAGTGGGATATTGTGTCGAAGGCCTTAGATAGGTCAAGAAGAACAGTAGAGACAATATTTCCAGAGTCACGAGCTTGGTTGACAATTTCTAGGAAGGAATGAAGAGCAGTTATGGTACTGTGGCCAGGTCGGAACCCATGTTGAGTAGGAGTGAGGAGATGATTGTTGAGGAGGTAGGGCATGAGTTGTTGGTGGATACATTTTTCAAGTATTTTTGAAATTGGAGAAAGAATAGCTATCGGTCGGAAGTTAGAGATAGTATTATTTTTGCCTCCTTTATGGAGTGGCAGAATGTGGGCTGCACGCCAAAGTTTGGGGACATAAGATTCTTGGATGGATCTGTTTATGTGAATAGTGATAGGTATGGCAATGTCATCTGCTGCGAGCTTGAGAAAGAGTGATGGGATGTTGTCAGGGGCATTTGAGCAGGGTTTGAGTTTGAAGAGAAGTTGTTTGATCCTGGTGGTAGACACGGGTTGTAGAATGAAAGTGGGAGGAGGGTTAAGAGAGTTGGAATGAGGGATGTATGAAGAAGAGTTATAGTTATGTTTAGTTGCTACAGTTAGAGGTTTATTCCAAATGATATTTTGTTGCAAGTAATATCAGATGAGTTACACTGATTACAGATCTGTTCGACTTGTTTTCATGAATATGTAAATATACATATATATATAGAGAGAGAGAGAGCTATTATGTTACCTATCTCACATTTATATACAGTGGAGACTGTTTTTTGCTGCTGCTGGGTAGGGGTTTGATCCGAGTGACTGATGTCACTGGAACAAGGAGTTTATAACTCCAGGCGGGTAGCTACGCCATTTTTTATCACATTTACACTACATTCAATTTTCTTAGTAAGTTCTTCCTGACATCCATCTTAATTCAAATGCATATAATTATAAGTTGCAAGAATTGCATAACACATACAGTATATCATATGGTAATAGACAAAGACTATAATTTACATAACTATTTTAGAGAGGATTATATAAAACATAATCAAGATAACACACAAATCACAAGAATTTCTTACTCATTTATACAGATATTATTACTTCACTAAAAGGTTTATCAACCAACATAAATGGTCTGAATAATCTTATTAAAAGAGGAAGTTTACTTAAATACTTAAATATACACAAACCAAACATAATATTTCTACAAGAAACACATCTTTTAAAAGAAAATATCAACTTTTTAAATATTAATAAATATATAGTCGTTGCCAGTTCTGAACATTCTAAAAAGAAAAGAGGAGTAGCAATTCTCTGGAATAAAACTCTCCCTTTACCTAGAATTATTAAATTTTATCAAGATGATAAAGGGATGTTGTGCTTGGTGACAATTAAAATAAATACAAACATTTTCACTTTAGTAAACAATTATTGGTTACCGGGTACTGGAACCAGCACTATTAAACAACTGAACCAAATTGTATCTCAATTTGAGGTAATATTATGGCAGGGGATTTTAACTGTGTTTTAAATGAAAAGGACTCTAGCACTTCAGGAAAAAGGAAATATCCTCACAGCTAAACAACTAATACAATTCATGGATACATATCATCTAAAAGATATTCATGACTACACAGACCTGAGCTCACCTCAATTTACATTATATTCTAATAGATTCAAATAATACTCTAGAATACATAGGGTAATCCTATCCACACAAATAATAAATGATTTAAAAACAACCAAGATTGAGTCTTGCCCTATTTCAGATCATAATACAATTATATTTGAGCTTTATTTAAATGACACCCCAATGACTCATATAAGAAGAATACCTGCATATATAACTCAATTAAAAGAATTGCAAACATTTTTTGAAGAAGAAACACAACATTTTATAAAATTCAATCAAACATCCAACTCTCATGACATTTATGTATGGGATGCATTAAAAGCTTACTTATACAGTCAAATAAATAAATGGTATTATAACAAAAGGAAGTCCTGGGACGAAGACTTAAAAAAATACAAGACAAATTAGATAGATTACATCTTAAAATTAATGACAAGTCTGCATCTAAAAATATTAGAGATGAAATAAATAAAACTAAGGAAGAATATAGTGCAATCTTACATCATAAGACTAAGATTTCCTTAGAGAAATTTAAATTCCTAGCCTATTCAATAAACTCGAAACATTTAACTAATCTTGCAAATAAAACAAAAAGAATCAACAAACATAATCATATTAAAGAAGTATATTCGTCTAGAAAAAAGAAAAAGGTTTATAATATACATGACATAATTGATGAATTTAGACATCATTTTCGCACGATAAATCAAACATCTCAGATCATTCAACCATTAGATAAGATAAAACAATACGTTGAATAAAACCTGTATGTCACACTCAACAAACAACAGTCAGAAATCATAGATAAACAGATATCTTTACCGGACATACAAACTCATATTAACAAACTTAAACAGAACAAAGCACCAGGCAATGATGGCATCATACCTGAATTGTATAAAATCATGCCTAAAAACAGCTATTTCTTTACTACATAATATATTCCATAAAGCCCAGAATGACATTATTTTGCCCCCATCCTGGAAATATACTTTTATTTCGCCCAGTCTTAAATCTAGTAAGGACCCCAAATTATGTACATCATATAGGCCCATAACTCTTTTAAATATTGATTACAAAATGTTTATGAACATCTATGCTGACAGACTAAAAAAATTCTTACCCCAGTTAATTAATGATGACCAAACAAGTTTTGTAACTAACAGAAGCACATATGATAACATCAAATGGTCTCTTATTTTAATTGATTATTAACACAGAAAGAAAAAAAAAACTTGTCTCTGGTTAGTCTTGATATTAACTCAACATTTGATTCAATACATTGGGATTATCTATTCACATTATTACAATGTTTAAACTTTTAAGATAATTTTATTAATTTACTATTACATCTTTATAAAGGCACTCTGGCTTGTATCAAAATTGGATCATACACAAATACCCATAAATAAGGAACAAAACAAGGCTGTCCCTTATCTCCCTTATTGTTTACTCTCATAACAGAACCATGGGCTAACGATAAACGAGAAAATAAAAACATAGAAGGTTTGGAAATTAGTGACAAAATAAATTCTAAAATTCAGTTATTTGCTGATGATGTGCTCATCACTACTAAAGGAGATAATTCTTCCATAACAGCCTTATTTGAAGCTGTTAACACATTTCAATTTATATCTGGACTGACATTCAATGATAATAAAACTAAGATCCTACCTATCTATTTAAACAATAACAAGAGAAACATTAACAAAGACACTAACAAATACATCACATATCAAATTACATATTTAGGCATCATTCTTGCTAAAGATATTAAATTAATCACAAAACTAAATTATAATAGATGTTATGTAAATATTCAAACTTTATTAACAAAATGGAATACAATTATATTTACAACTGAGGAAAGGTTAAATATCATTAAAATGATAATCCTTCCTAAAAGTTTCTATATTATACAATCTATTTTAATACTTCCCAGTAAAGTTTTCATTAACAAGATCAATTCTCTGTTATTAAAGTTTTTTTGGTTTCCCAGAAAACCTAGAATAGCACTTAAACATCACCTTCATAGTTGGAACAAAGTGGGCATAGCCGTTCCTGATATGAACCTTTATTCTAATGCAGCTATTATAAGGTCCATAGCACAACTTTTAGATACACCATATCAGGCCAAATGGAAAATATTCTGGGAATCCTCAGCTATGCTATTAATATCTAACCACAGCCATACAAATTAGAATTAATAAATAACCCAATATTATGGATACTTAAAGATTACTTCATGTTACACCACATACCCAAACATTCAATTAGCTACTTACACAACATACTAATACATTTTAGAAACGTTATATTTAAACACACTAAGTACAAGGAACTTTTTTTACAATTTTCCCAATAGCCTTTACTCAAGAATCCTTACAATCCTCAGATATGGATAAAATTACCTTGCTTAAACAAAAAGGTCTTTTGTATTGGTTTCAACTTATTACAGATGATATGGTGAAGGATGTAGATCAAATAATAACTGAATAACAGTTAGACAACTCCCTATGGCTTAGCATAAAATCCCTCAGACTATTCTTAAAAAATAAGATGAACCCGATCACTTCTGCTAATAAACAGGTCACTAGTATACTGCTAGATTCTTTTAATTAAATTATTCAACATAAACAAATTTATTCAGACAACATGGCATTCATATACAGACTTATCAGAGAAGAAACATATTGTTGTCCTGCTAATTTCTGGAACCATTTTTATACAGTTAATAACACACTTCCAAGGTATCTAGATAAAATAAATATATTAGAATCTGCAGGGAAAACAACACTTTCACTTAAATGGAAAATATATTCCTGGAGATTTTTTATATATATCCTTCTACACTGCTCAAGCTAATGAACAAAATTAATGGTAAACTAAATATTTGCAACAGATGTAAGTCTAACACAAACATTGACTGGAACCATACGTTTTATGACTGCCCTGCTTTAAGTGTATTTTGGGAAAACATTAAAGAACTCCTACAGGCAATATTCACAGATAATTTTATTTTGACCAGATCATTAGTACTCTTCAATACACCCATACCTGGTTGTGTAACAAAAGTTAAACATTCCTTACTTTGGGCAATAATGGCAGGAGCCAGGAAAACTATAACAAGAAACTGGACATCTGAATTCCCTCCTTCCTATAATGATTTTAAGAAAATTCTAATGGAAGTTTGTCAAGTGCAGATTGCAACTATGATATCTAGAACATCTAGAAAAACTATCATATGTGGGTTAATCTACAAAATTTGTTGAAAAGAGATTGACAATTATATCATATAAATCAAATTTCAACCTCTCTACGTGTTATATATATATATATGGAATAATCAAATACTAGGCAGCTTAATGATATTCAATGGATGTCTTTGTATATAGTTTTAGTAATTTCACTTTATTTGTTAAACATTGTTATGTGAATGCTTATGTGAACACTTTTTGAATTGTAAATATCTTTATGTTAAAAGAACATGTAATTGTTTATATTTATTTCTTTAAAACCAATAAAATTGTTTAAAAAAAAAAAAGAAAAGGTACAAATGGAAATTTTTATGGAAGAATTAAATATGCCCCCAGCTAGAGGCAGAGGAGGCTGAATTACGAACAGTTAGGATAGCAACAGATGAGATAAAAATGGTGATGTATAACCAATCTAGAGGAAAGTCCTCAGTAATTGTTGGTATTCCTGTGGAGATTTGGAAGATAGTAGGGAAAAAAACTGATAAAGATCTGGAGGGTTTTAACAGTATTTTAAGGGGAGAAGATGGTAGCTGTAATGCCTAAAGAGTGTAAAGATCCATCAGATCCAGCTTCATATAGGCCCTTTTCCAATTCTAAACCATGATTATAAAGTGTTCATGTCTACAATGGCTAAAAGAATGGCAACAGTGATGCCAAAACTGATAGATATGGATCAATGCGTTTCTTTTTGTATAGGGAAGGCAAACATTTGAAAACATTAACTCAACACTGATGATCCAGAGGAAAGCAGAATGTAAGAAAATACTACTGTTATTGTTGGGTCTTGATGCAGAGAAAGCATCTCACAGAGTAAGTGGGGACTATATGAGCAGAGCAATGGAAAGATTTGCATTCCCTGATAAAAGTATAAGGATGATTAGGAGGATATATGAGGGATCAGAGGCGAAATTTAAAGTAGGTGGGGTCCTCTCTGATAATTTCTGCTTGAGCAGAGAAGCCAGGCAGGGGTGTCCTCTCTCCTGTTTGTTATTGGCATTATATTTGAACCACTGGCAAAGAAAATAAAAGACCCAGAAATTCAAGTACGTAATTGATATGGCAGTCAAGAAAAGCTGGCTCTATTTGCAGATGGCATTATTTTATACCTGACAAAACCAGAAAGGGATATTTCAGTGTTGTGGAACATAGTGAGACAGTTTCATATTTTATTTTATTTTACATTTGTTGACTGGGCTGGACCAACTGGATATCAAGTCCATTTTCAGTGGAGGCCCAGGGAGAAAAGCTCCAAAAATACATACATTGATAACAGAAATTACAGAGATAACACTTTAGTTAATGAGCATTTACAGTATCAAGGTCTGTCAGGTGAAAAAGTTAGGACATTAACATACTCACAGTCAATGTACTTGAGGACTAAAAATTAGTAGGTGGAAGTGCTAGAACTAGATGGAAATGTTAGGATTTATGCTGGGACAGAGCCAGTGGGTTCTAAGGAAATTTTGAGCTGGGTTTTAAAGCAGCGAGAAGAGATGGAAGAGAGATTGTCAGGAAGAGAGTTCCAGGATTTTCCAACAGTGTTAGAGAACAAGGAGTTACCTGTCAAGTTGTTGGCTTTACAAGTTGCTATGAGGTGTTTGTTAGAGGAACGTAGGCTTTTGAGGTTGCAGTAAGGAGTTATAAGGGAAGTGAGTATAGCGGTATTAGTGGGCTTGTACATAATTTTTTGGGCTAAGGAGAGTTGATGAAACAAGATCAGATTTTGCAGTTCTAGACATCCTAATTCCTTTAGGTTTTTGCAATGGTGAGTTCTGAAAGTAGAACCAGAGGCAAATCTGGCGATACTATTATAGGCAGCAGACAGTTTGTTGAGGTTAGATTTGGAGAGGTTAGTATAAACAGGTCAGGCATAAAGGAGGGTTGAAACCAGGTGGGAGTGGGCAACAGAGGTTCTGGCCAGTGGAGTAAGGAATGGTTTGATTCTATAAAAGGAGCCTAGTTTTCTGTTGACTTGTTTTATAGTGTTATTTATGTGAGAATCAAAGGATAGGTTGTTATCTATTTCAACTCCCACGAGCCTAGTGGAGGGGTCTGGAGATATACTGGTGCCATTATTAGAGAGGACTGAGAAGTTAAGAGGAGGGGACTTGCAGGTAGGGGAGAAAAGTAACAATTTGGTTTTATTAGGGTTTAAAATTCGACATCATTTAAGGAACCAAGTTTTTGCGGTTAGAAAAGTCTGGTGGACTTCTTTGAGTAGGTCACCAAAGCAATGGTTGAGAGCAAAATGGGTCACAATGCTTACCTTGACCTGGCCAAGGCATTTGACACAATTCCCCACTCAGGCACTGTTGACAAACTTAAGAAGTTAGGTACAAACCCTTATGTAATCCACTGGATAGCCAGCTGGCTCACATATAGGACCCAGGAAGTTAGAATTGGGGAGCCCAGCTACACAAAGAGGCCAGTCATAACTGAAGTCCCTCAGGGGTTGGTCCTGGGACCGCTACTTTTTGTCATTTACTTCTCTGAAGTCAAGCTCAACATCAGTGGCTTCTGGCTGACTAAATTTGCAGAAGATTGCATATTAGGGGCTGTCATTAAGTCACCCACTGACACAAATCCTGGAAGGGTTGACACAGACAAAGAACTTGTGCCAGAGACATGGACTACAGCAAAATGCCAAGAAATGCATAATAGTATCCTTTGAGAAGTCATCCACCCCTGGTAACTATCATATTGACAACACACCCCTAAGACTTGACTTTGTAGTCAGGGACTTGGGGCACATATAGACAGTAATGTAACCTTTGATCATCATGTGTCTACAGTAGTACGGAAATCATTCTATATTGTACAACTTATAAATCAAAGGTATGGTATCTAGGTCCAAGGAAGTAATTGTTCCACTGTATCTCACATTTGTCAGACCTACCATTAAGTATAATGCCCCTTTTGTAATGTAGCTAACCAGGAATATCCAAGAATTGGAACATCCAAAGAGATTCCTCACTAAAAGAATACACAGCATAAGTAACATTTCCTTTGCAGACTGCGTCAAGACTCTATCTCTGTTTTCTGTCTCCTACAGGCTGTTGAGGAGAGATCTATGCCTGTCATGCAAGACACTGTCAGCCTCCTTCTGATGGAGGTCCTGCATATCTGCAAAATAAACAGCACCATAATTACGCATTCTAAAGACTTAAACCTTGCCTGTGATATCAATATGGCCTGTTGGAAAGTCAGGTATGTATCCCAGAGACTACTCATTCTCTGGAACAGGCTCCCCATCTATGTAAAGCAGAGTTCCTCCCTAACCCAATTCAAGTATAACTTGGACAACTGGATGGGGAACAGGAAATTCATCCCTTGTTTGGCACCTATGTCTGTAATGGACACAGATAGCCTGTAAATGGTTCATTTCCCCAGGCCCCTGTTTACACTTATGAAGAGTACCAGAACTTGTCAAAGATTTGGGATGCATGGCTAGGCTTAAAAAGGTCCTTGTGGTCATTACCTTAGTAAACACCTATGAACTTAAGATGACATAATACATCAGGGTGTATGCACACAATTGTTTAGTTCTACACTAACCTTGCAGTGGATTCCATCAAGTCCCAAGGGCACAGGTCATTACAATGCACATCATCAATGTTTGCAAATCAGCAGCCTACATTACTATGGGAGGATGTGATCCTTGACTTACCATAACCGGAATATGTGGCTCTAGGTCTCCCTCCCATGACCTTGATCCATGTGATAGCACTGTTGTTACTTGTCAATATGTCCCCTTTTTTCTGCACCAGTGATGATGACTGCATCCTGCCCACCCACTAACCTGTATGGATAAGATAATATCTGACACACAATGTGGCCATTCCATGCATAGCCAGGGTGGGATAATCCATGCATCATTTTATCTTTGTTGCCTGCATCATGGCCCCTAGCTGTGGACCAGATGCTGATCCTTTGCCAGTGCTGGGATATACTGCACCTGCCTCTGTCTGACATGTGGTACTGCTGTTGCCTGTTTATCCACTGACTTTCCACCATTCTCTTTGGCCGCTGATCTTACAGCTATGGTGGTCTCTGCTGAGATGTTTTCATGCTGTTCTAGCTGTTTCTGCAGACTCACTGTATGCAACATGATGAATACAATGAAGATCTGACTCCAGGTCTCTAGTGAATACTTCAGTACTGCACTGGACATATCAAAAGAGCAGAAGTGTGCCTTAAAGGATGGACAAAAAATGTTTCACCACATTTGGTGCTTTTGCATGTGCAGTGTTACATGTCATCTTTGCCGTGGATCAAGGGGATGTTGTGTGTAAGCGTCATCAACAATGGATCCAGCAAATATCTTCTATCACATGCAACAGAGCAGGCACATCACCGTAAGTGGCTTAATACCTGCATTTCTTATTGCATTAAACATTTCCCTGAGGTCCTGTGAGCCTTTAGTTGCACACACATTGGACCGGAGGTGTCAGATACATGAGCAAGACACCTGCTTGCATGCCAAGTCTACATACAGGCCACTGTAGCAGTCTACTCATGAATCTTCCAAGTCGATGACCATGTGGGAAATCCCCCTGTATGAAGGATTATTTAAAAAAAAAACTTTGTATAAGAAAACTACTACCAGAGTATGTGTATACCCAGACAGCTGCTGGATACTGCAAGTTGACAACCCAGGCAAAATAGACTGATTTTGGATCCGTATAGGATCTGAAACTCACAGGTTGATGACCAAATGAAGTTAACTACTTCAGATCTCCTCTTATCCCTACCCAAATCTCTCAACCATCTTAAATCCTCTTTCACCACCTCTTCCCTTAATAACACCACTATCTCAACTGAACCCCACACAAAGCTCCTTGGAGTAATTGATGACCAACATAAATCTGACCTCCATGTATACCACTGTATAATGAAAACCCACCAGAAATCAAAGGTTTTTCACCCCCAACTCCAGAATCTCACTTAGTCAGGCTTTTCTTCCACCTAACCTCTTCTACTGCTCTCATATCCTTACTAACTTAATAGTCCTCTCTGCTATCCAAACTCGAAATCACATACAACAAAGTAGCCAGATTTGCAGCTAACATGCCACTGAAATCGCACCACTGTCTTGTTCTTCAAATACTCACCCCACCCCATCACCAATAATCACCCCAATTACAACGATAACCAACTACTGCTCCCTATACCTCTCCAAATTCCTGTCACCTGAAACCTGTAATAAGATAATTTCCTTTCTCTCATCTCCCCTCACACTGTTTGTTGTCAAACTCATTTCTATGAATCTATTACTAGACCATCAATAACGTTTCTTCTGCTATTTGCCACTTTGTTCTTACTAACCTAGTCAATACTCACTTCTAATTTGTTTACCTCACTTGCTGAGTTCATTTACTTGCTCTTCAGTTGTTCATCTGTTTAAATTTTTGTATATACTTTATTGTACTTATTTTATTTTTACTTTACTTGCAAAATCTGTACTGTGAATTTTGTTACTTGCAAAATTTGAATTGTGTATTTTTGTTTTACTTGTATAATGTGTACTGTGGAGATTTTCTGTCCAGATCTCTGCTGAAAAAGGGCACAAGCACAGGCAAACTAACCTGATCAACAAATGTCAAATAAATAAATAAATAAACATTGGTGTAATTTGGACATGTGCCATTTGTGTGAATAATGGAAAATTCCTAGGCAGCACAAAGAAATGGTATTGCACATCACCTAGCAGTCGAGAGAGTGGAAGCACTTCTTGTCCATGTATCTGACACCTGAGGTCCAATGTGTGTGCAACCAAAGGCTCCCAGGACCTCAGGGAAATGTTCAATGTCATAAAACACCTGCAGAGTGCTGGTTCTCTCCTATATATCCCTTGTGAACCATACATGCTCTTCAAATGCAGCTGCATAATGTCCAAGAACTGTTGCAGGATACAAGAGGCTCACAAATGACATATTTCTAACATGCCCCTTGTAATATCACTGCAAGGGTCCTTTAGTTACACATACATCAGTAATCATTTGACTGGTAGTTCACGCATCTGCCCATTCCTTTTGTGGTCACATAATTTAACAAGATCCATTATGGTCTCCTTATCCATGAAGAAATGGTCTGTGATCTGACAGTCATGTGCAGGTAGATTAGGCATCGACAGTACCATCTGCAAAAGTGGGGATGGCCATATTGTGTCACATATCCCGGGTACTTTCTCCCAGAGCAGAAATTTATACGTATTGCTTGGCTACAACTATTTTTACTGCAAACATTTTACAGTTCTGTACACCATCAATTCTTGGTATTCAAAATAGGTATCTGCTGTTGCACCACATACTTGTTTTATACAACTCTGAACTTCTCTGCCATGTTTGATACCATCATTTGCAAAATGACTCTGCCTCACTGGCATCAGGAACTTCCATATCATAACACGGTCATTTAGACACACTGCAAACTCTGATATTTTTACTCTAGGACAGCCTGTTTATTTTATTTTTATTTTATTTATTTTACATTTGTTTACTGGGAAAGTCTGGCTGGAACAACGTCCATTTACAGCTGAGGCCCAGAGAGAAAAGCTCCATAACATAACAGTACAAATACAACAAATGACAAAAAAAATTCTGTACAGAGGCATATATACAATGAGAGCTCCATGTTTTTATATGACAACACATAATCCATGAATGACAGAAAATTTCTATACAGTGGCATATATACAATCAAGGAGATTTTTCATACCTTAGTTTGTTTTGAGCAAGCTTGGTATATAGATAGCAAAACTTTGAATTCCATATTGGTAGTACAAAGCATAAAAATGAAGGAATGGAATCTGGAAAATAATGCTATTCGGGAGATATGTCACAGCGTGAGAAATAGTTTGTAGGATAGTAGTTCCGATAGGGAGTATTTGAGTAGTACAGAACAGCTGAGGTAAGCAGTGAGATGAGGTGTGGCAAGTTAGGAGGAGAACCAAAAAGATTGTATGTGATACAGGGACAGAGCCATGATTGCAAGAGGTGTGACATTAGTGATGTCTTGAAAAGTGAGATGGATGGTGCAGAGGAGATGCTTTGGGGGAGGTTATTCCATTCCCTAGCAAATGGTGAGGGAGAACAGATTTTTCCCTGCAGTGTTATTGGCTTTGGTTATGCAGGGCAGGGTTTTGTTGGATGAGTGTAGAGGGCGATTTGCAGAATATTGGTTTAGAAGTTGGTTTAGGGTTTGGGTTTTCTGAGAGTTCCTTATTATGTTGAAGGTGAGGACTAATTAGTGATAGCTAATTAGCTGAGGGAGTTCTAACCACTGTAGTTGCTTCAGGGCAAGACAGTGACGACATCTAAAAGTAGAGTTGTTAGCAAATTTTGCAATTTTATTGTAACATGACTAGTTTGTTTAGGTCTGTTTTCCTGATATGAATTGGGATTGGTGATGCATACATTAGGGTAGACAAGAGGTGGGTTTGGGCTAAGGAGATTCTAGCTTGGTCCGATAGGAACTGTGTGTGTTTGTACAGGGTTCCTAGTTTCTTATGTATCTTTAGGTTCATAGGTTCATAGGTTCATACTAGGCTATCTGCCCAAGGGCATTTATAAGCCTAGCCCATAGTTATGTGGCTTTCGCCACCCCTTTAGTCTGAATAAAAACTATGCCTATCATTTTCTGTGCCTCTGTCAAGCAGTGACACTGAAGTAATCCCTGGGATATATCTGCAATCTCCCATCCATTGGTCAAGATTCCTCTTGAACAAGGCCAGCGAGGTGCTCTGCCTCACATGTACCGGGATTTTGTTCCACAGCATAGGGAGTCTCTGGGTGATGAATCTGTCCCTCCAGCACGTTCTATTTATAACCGTGTCAAGGTTTAAGTCTCCCGCCCTTGTGGTTCTGAGGGATCTAGATTTTTTGAGGTGAAGCATATTCATCAAATCTGGGTTTGACATGGCCTTATATGTCAGGCACGGGTCACCTCTGAGCAAGCGGTATGAGACTGAATAGAGCTGGAGTTCTTTCAGTCGGGCAGCATAAGACATATTTTTGAGACCCTTTATCCTTTTGGTGAGGAACTTTTGGGGCCTTTCAAGCTGCAGCAGGTGCCTGGTCAGATACATTCGAACGGGCATTGTACTCAATCATAGGTCTAATGAGTGATGAGTACAGGGGACGATGACCTCCCTTGATCTAGATGTGAATCCCTTCATGATCAGGTGGGCGATATAGAAGGTTTTCCTAACTACTTTAGCAACATGAGTGCCAAGCGAAGGCTACTGTCAACTTGGGTCCCCAGATCCCTGATGACTTTTCTGTGCTCAGTGGATTGCCACCTATATGGTAGCTAGGGGTAACCTTGTTTTTCCCAAAGGGTATGACTATGCATTTTGTGGCGTTTAACTTCAGGCCATGGCTCTGGCACCAGTTATCCGTTTCTGTGAGGCCCTTCTGGAGGATATCTGTGTCAGATTTGTTTTCGACTATGGCGCCCAGTTTGCAGTCATCTGCAAACTTTGTCAGCCATAACCCTCCTGTGTTTGCTTGTACTTCAGAAAAGTAGATGCCGAACAAGGGTGGACCCAGGACTGAGCCCTATGGGACACCACTTGTGACAGGCTTTGAGTCTGACATGGCTCCAGCAACTCTGACCCTGTGGGTTCTGTCACTTAGCCAGTTTGCAACCCATCTTGTGATGTATGGGTTTACATTCAAGCTGATGAGTTTTTCGATGATACCTGAGTGGGGTATTGTGTCAAGGCCTTTGCCAGGTCGAGGTAGGCTGTATGGACTGCCTTTCCCTCATCAATGGCCTTGGTGACTGTCTCGAAAAAGTCAACCAAGTTTAAGAGGCAGGATCTGCCTTTGACAAAGCCAAACTGGGTTGGATCCAAAGTCTGCAAGTTCCCTATGTCTTTATTTATGAGTTCCATTATGATCCTCTCCATGGCTTTGCAGATAAGGCTTGTCAAGCTAATGGGGCGGTAATTTCCAGGGTCTGTGGAGGCACCGCCCTTATGAAGTGGGACCACAGTCGCCGTGCGCCACTCCTTGTGTACGTATCCTGAGGTGAGGCTAAGATTAAACAGCTGTCCTAACTGTGGGTTTAATTCCTCGTTGAGTTCATGAAGCACACAGCCGGGGACACCATCCGGTCCCATGGATGCTGTGTTTTTTGCCTTAGTGAGGGCAGTTCTCACCTGGGCGTTGGAGATGTTTGGGGGGCTACAATCCTCGGGAATAGATATCTCTCCTTGTGGGGAGGGGAGAAGTTTGCACTGAACCTGTCAGCCAGTATGTTAGCAATGTGTGTAGGTTCAGTAATTTTCACATCATTTTGAACTAATTCTGAGCATATCTGGGAGTTTCCTCCTAGGTTTCTAACATAGCTAAAGAAGGCCTTATGATTGTCTTTAGAGTCCTTGGCGATTTTTCTCTCAAAATTTGCCTTGGATGATTTTATGAGAGCTCTTAGTTTTTTACTTATAATGATCAAAGGTGTCTTACCTTTCAAGGATTTTGCTCTATCTTGTAGTAGCTTCCTCCTTTTGTTGTAGAGCTTGTTTATGGCTGGGGTCCACCAGACTGGATGCTTGCCTTTGGTACTGAGAGCCTTAGTTTTGTTTGGGATTGCCTGATCCATGCAGTCCTGTAGGTGCTGGTAGAAGGCATTTGTAAGTGATTCAGCAGTTTGAGTAATGTTTACCACTGGCTCAGGGGCCTTAAAGGAGACCACACTAGTTTTTAGAAGTGTGAAATCGGCTTTTGAGAAGTTTTTCACTGTGGTCTTTTGTTTCAGGTGGGCGCGGGATGAGGACCTCCAGCGAGATTAGTTTATGATCTGATCTCACCAGTGAGGGGTATACTTCCGGTGTTGAACATTTTGATCCCATGTTCGTGATGATGAGATCAAGTATGTTTTCTCCTCTTGTGGGGACGGTGACTAGTTGTTCCATGGCATTTGAGTTTATGAACTCCAGGAATCTTTGGGTTAGAGTGTTCGGGCTTGAGTAGTGTTCCCAGTCTATATTAGGGTAGTTGAAGTCACCTAGTATGATGGTGTTTGGAGATACATTTATCCCCTCCAATGTTTTCAGGAAGGCCATGTGAGGTTCCTGAGTTTGAGAGGGTGGCCTGTAACATGCTACAAATTGCAGAGGAGTCTTGCCTATGGTTAATTGCACCTGGATGGTCTCCGATGCATCGTGCGTTGCCACCAACCTTGAGGTGTGGGTGTCCTTTATGAATATGGACACCCCTCCTTTCTTGGTGTTGTCCGGATTTTGGGTCCGAACGCATGATATGAGGTGAAACCTGTTAGTGCTGGGGTGCTCTCAGGAGCCTTGAACCAGGTTTCTGTCACAGCACAGACATCAATGTTCTCCATATTGAGAAGGGCCTCGAGTGCGTGCATCTTGAGATTGAGACTTCTGGCATTGAGCAGCATTACCCTTAGTTTTTTTCCTTTTGGTGTTCTAGGGTGGTAGGTTTAGAATTTGAGCCTTGCCTAAAAAGGCACTATGGGGTGGCAAGAGCCTTTGCCAATATCCGAAGCCCAGGGTGACGGGTGCAAGCCGTCCCTTGAAGCAGCGTGGCTTGTCCAGCATGTCATCCCAGGCAGACAGACATTGGATCCCCTTTGAATGACACCAGAATTTAAGCCAATTATTAAAGCTGATCATCTTATCACTGTATTGTGGCATCATTCTAGGTGAAGGTAGGATACTGCTCAAGGTCAGGGTCATACCTGCCTGGGCTACAGTATCAGAGAGCTCCTCGATGTCCCTTTTCATGTAGTCCAAGGAGGTACGTCTCAGGTCGTTGACACCAGCGTGGACAATGACTGAGTCGTACTTGTACCTGCTGTTGAGAGACCTGAGTGCTTGCGTTATGTGGCGGATTCTAGTGCCTGACAGGAAGCTTACTGTGACCTTCTCCTTACTCAGTCTGGTGAGCGGGACGTCAGTGTGTCTGACTATGGAATCACCAATGACAAGTGTGTCTGGCATTTTGTTTGGCCTTAAGGGCTGTGACTGTTTGACACTCTGACTGTGTGGTCTATGTGTTGCATGTGTTGGGTCATGAGGTGGTAGTTGTTTGGGTGTCTGCTTTGGTGGCCTCTGCTGTTTTGGTAAATTTTTGATCAGAGCCTCCGAGTATGTCTTTGTGTGAGTATGTGTATGATTTGAAGTTGTGATGGTACCATGTGTGACTGGGTATGTATTGTGTGTGGTTACCTTCTCCTCCTGTCTGGTCTTGCCAGTCCTATGTTGAGAGAGCTCAGCCTCCAGTTTGGCCGTATAGTTGCATCTCTCGCATGTATTTGTGTTTTGTGGGAGAAGGAGAGGATTGTCTGTGTACATGAGGCAATTGTAACATTGCCTCAATATTCCTAGGTTCACCAGTTGAGCTGGAGAGGACACTAGCAACTGATCCCTCGACATACTAGAAGTAGTAGATAAAGAGACTTTCAAAGGACTCCGGGGGAAGTGGGTTTTAGGCTGGTGGGGTACTATCTATAATAAGAGTGCTTTATCAAGGTGCAAGTACTGTAGGAGTAAGTGCTAGGCTTTACAGATAGAGAATAGTCTACTTGGGAATCAAGTAGAGATGAACTTTTCAGTTATAGGATATGCTGGTTAGATCAGCAGTACAGCTCAAGGAAGGTAGTTCTAAGGGAAAATTTGAAGAGTGGAATTTAGATGTCCCGAATAGTTTAACCGCTGCTCTTGTGTGCAACAGTGGCAACTCCGCGCTAACGCGCGTTTAGCGTGTTTTATAGCAGGGGGCTGAAGGGAGCTAGGAATTGGCCCAAAACGACCAATGGACTACTAGTTTCTGGCTGAAACTTCACCAAATCGGACAAAAAGGCTGCTCAGTGCTTCCCACTCCCACTGGTAAGCAAAGAAACTTCCCTCCTTCCTAATAAGGCAATGGATCAGTAACAGGAACTAAAAACAAAGCCCAGGGATCAGCAACTCTGAAACTGGACTATTCTAGTTCAGTAAGGTGGGAAACAAGAGATTTTTTGTTTTATTACAGAGATAAGGAAAAAACAGACAGTAAATGCTATAAATGCTGTAAATCGGCTAGCACTTTAGTGTGTAGCCTACAGAAACAATTTGCAACAATTAGTAACTTAAAGTGCAATAAACAGTGTAAAATGCAGAAATCACTTAAAGTAGCAGTAAAACAGGCGAAATGCAGTCGCTAGCTTAATAACAGTGGGAAAGCCACAAAAAATACTTATATCTGGTAGAAAGTCACTCTTTTAGCTCTCTGCTGCTTGGATCACTCTGCAGGCCACCACGAGGATCTGTGCTGAGTTGGTACAAGCTGGAAAACGCGTGTTTAGCGTGTTTTATAGCAGGGGGCTGAAAGGAGCTAGGAATTGGCCCAAAACGACCAATGGACTACTAGTTTCTGGCTGAAACTTCACCAATTCGGACAAAAAGGCTGCTCAGTGCTTCCCACTCCCACTGGTAAGCAAAGAAACTTCCCTCCTTCCTAATAAGGCAATGGATCAGTAACAGGAACTAAAAACAAAGCCCAGGGATCAGCAACTCTGAAACTGGACTACTCTAGTTCAGTAAGGTGGGAAAACAAGAGATTTTTTTTTTTTTTTGATGGTTTGTGAGATATGGACATTAAAGTTTAGACTGTTATTTATTTCAACCCTGAGCAGCTTAGTGTGAGGGGAGGGGGAGATTATGGTCCCATTTTTGAGGTGATAGAGAAGGTAGGAGGTGTGGATTTGGATTTCTTGGGGGAAAGTATTATTCTTTAATTCTACATTCTTATCCATACTTGATTCTCATGCTCCAGAACGCTCTATTAGAGTAAAGACCAAATCTGCCCCATGGCTGACCACCAAGACAAAAAAACTCATGCTTGCTAGAAACAAAGCATGGACAAAATGGAGATGCAATAAACAAAACCCTGACTTAGTTAATTTCCGCCAGCTTCGAAATTTAGCGAAAAAATCAATAATCTCTGACAAGAAAAACTTCTACTGTAACCTTCAGGAAACTCATATTAACAACCCTAAACAGTTCTGGTCATCAGTAAATAGACTTCTTTCCCCAGGAACTGCTAAAACTCCTTCCCCACTAAATGCTGACCCAGAAACCCCTCTCCAGACTGCTAATGCTTTCAACTCTTTTCTCTGAAACTATTCAAACCCTAGCCAAACAAATGAACCCTAACAACTCTCATATACCATCTAACATAACTACCTCTTCCTTCAATTCTCTCTAAAACCTATATCTACCTCTTTCATCTACAAACTCATTCACAAACTGAAACCCTGTACCCCTTCTGCTGACAAGCTCCCTTCTCTTTTCCTTCAGAAAGCTGCCAAAGAAATTGCTTATCCTATATCCTTACTTATCAACAGAACTATCCAAGAAGGAACCATCCCTGATATCTGGAAAGTCTCCTATATTATCCCACTGCATAAAGGTGGTAACTCCCTTGACCTTTCCAACTTTAGACCAATTGCCCTTCTTTCACCCCTAGCAAAAATCATGGAAAAATGTATTCATCAGCAACTTGTACACCACCTCTCTCTTCACAGCATAATAGCAAACTGCCAGCATGGTTTCAGACCCCATCACAGTACCACCACTGCCCTTCTATCCTTTGTAGATACTATCAACAAAAATCGAAACAACAATACTCTCTCCTCCGCTCTTTTCATTGATCTCTCAAAAGCTTTCGACATGGTCAACCACTCTCTCTTAATTACCATTCTTGAATCTCTTCCTTGTGATAAACTAGCCACTAATTGGTTTAAATCTTATCTTAACAATAGACAACAAGCAGTAATATGGGAAAACCATATCTCATCTCTCTTGCCCATTTCCATCGGAGTTCCCCAGGGCTCCATTCTGGGTCCACTTCTGTTCTCCCTCTTTATTAACGATCTTCAGACTGCTATCCCACAAGCTACCTGCATACAATATGCAGATGATTCTACCCTTATCTGCTCGGCACCTTCCTCTACTGAACTGAGCTCATTGACTCAAAATACCTTTAACTCAGTAGAAACTTGGTTTTCTAAACGGTTTCTCCTACTAAATGCAAAAAAAAACTAAACTCCTCCTCTTCTCCCCCACCACTCGGTCCCCCCCTTTAAACTTTACCATTTCTTCTAATAATGGCACTATCATCTCACCTGATCCAACTACTAAACTTCTAGGAATAACCATTGACAATCATCTTTCCTTGATCAGCACATTAACAACACCATCAAGGTTGTTAACAGAAAAATTGGATCCCTATATCGTATCAAACCTTTTCTAACCCCAGCAACAAGAACCAAAATTGCACAATCTCATCTCCTATCTACTCTCCTATATGCTTCCCCCATTTATACTAACCTCAAGAAAAACAGTCTTAACAAACTTGCAACTTGCTATAATAACATAGCTCGCCGCCACTAGTAACCCCTTTAGGACCCACCATTGTATAAATCTAAAACAACTTGGCTGGCTCGAATTTCAAAACTACCTAAAAATTCCTCAACTCACTATAGCCCACAACATATTACACCTACCTGACAACACCCCAATACTCTCTCAACTTCTAATCCCTTACAACAATCTTAACTCACTTGCTCCTCTAGTAAACTCATGGCAAAATCAATAAAGGCAAACAACACAGCAGGTGGTTCTCTATTCACTAACACTATAGGTAGAAGCTGGAATCTCTTACCTAGTGACATAACTTTGACTACATCCCTACCACAATTCAAACAGAAAATTAAACTGTACTACCTCAATCATTGGCTTTGTTCCTGCAGTACACCTGACTAACCTTTTCTCATACTATATTTCTCCTTCACTCTTCTCATCACTACCTGTCTGATTTCTCCTCCTTTTACTGTTCTAATCTAACTATGTACATTTTATGTATAATTGCTAATATGTAATGAACTGCATATTGTAAACTTGCTTCTCTTTGAAAGTATCTTGCATTCTGTGTGTTGTTATGACTTCTAATTTTTTATATTTCTAAACAGTAATGATTATTTGTAATGTACTTAGTATTTAGTGGAGCTTTTCTCCTCGGGCCTCTGCTGAAAATGGACATGTATCCAGCCAGACTAGCCCGGTCAACAAATGTAAAATAAATGTAAAATAAAATAAATAAATAAATAAAAATGGAGTAATTTGGTCTTGTTGGGGTTTAGAATGAGTTGGATATTGGTAATCCATTGTTCCGTGGAGCAGAAGGATTCTTGGGTAAGCTTTTGAAGAGTGGTTATGGATGGGGCTGAGCAGATTAGGGTGGAGTCAACTGCGTACTGTATAAGTGATGCATGCAGGGTGGAAGTATGTAGTTTGTTAGTGAAAATGGTGAATAGTAGAGGACCCAGTACTGATTCTTGTGGGACGCTTATAGTAGTTGGTAATAGAGGAGATAGTGTACTTTGCCATTTAACTGATTGTTTTCTGTCAGAGAGATAGATTCTAAACCATGAAATAGTAGAGGGGGGAAAGGATAAGGTTGACAGAGTGTCTAAGAGAAGGTTATGGGAGACCACATCAAACGCTTCTGATAGATCTAGCAATATGGCTGAGACGAATTTGTTGTTGTTTCTTAGATGGTTAATCTGACTGGTAAAGGAGAGTAGAGCAGTAGTTGTGCTATGTTTGGGCGGAAACTGTGCTGTGTGGGAGAGTGGCGGTTATGTGAGGATAACAAGTGCATTACCTGGGTGTGAATACATTTCTCCAGAAGCTTGGAATGCAACAAGATAGTAATTGGCCGGTAGTTTGACAGTTCATAGGAGTTTCCGCCTTTGTGAAGGGGAATTACATGCAACACTTTCCATAGATGGGGTACGTAGGTTTCTTGTATAGAGCGTTTTATAAAAATAGAGATGGAGTAGGTTAGTGATTCTGCAGTTAATTTTAGAAAATTTGTGGGTAAACCATCTGCTGCGGGTGTGGTGGGTTTTAGTTAGAGAGTAGCTTTCTAACTGAAGAGGTTGGTACAGGTGAGAGTGTGAAGGTGGGTATGTTAGTTTCTTCTACAGTTGGGGTGGTTTTAGTGTTCTTGTTGGACAGTTGGATAGATAGTCTGAGGATAGATTCTGTGAAGTGATGGTTGAATTCTGAAGTTATACTATCATTATCAAAATTGTTGTTGGGTGATGGGGTGGTGGTTTTGCCCAGTTTTAGAAGGGTATTGATGGCCTGCCAGAACTTTTGGGGGTTTCTAGAGTGCTGTTACTTATGTCTCTGAATCACTTCCTTAACTGATTCTACTATACTGTGATGCAAAGGAGTAGGACATGTTCACAGCAACTCCAGGTTTATAAGTTAATAGTTCAAGTTACCTCTTCCATTAAAGTACTTCTTGAAAGTCAGAGGTACTCTTATGACGTTTAATAATCTTATATACAATGCCTGCCACAAGCTATGAAATTAAGCAAATAATCTGAACATAAGAACCATATACAGTGGACAGTATGACAGCAAACTAAAAACAGTCTTACCTCTCTGGGGCATGTGCAGTGCAGGCTAAGGGTTTGTCTCCGGGGTCTACAAAAGACTGCGTAGGTTGCACTGTACAAGGTATCAGGAAGAATGTATATTCCCCTGAATAATCTTTCCTGAAAAGAAAAGTTCATCAAGCAATCAGTTTTCTAAATATTCCCATAACCTTTATATGAAACAACAGCACACAATAACAGGAACATAGTCAGTGTGACTACTGTTTTTATACTTCTTTATACAGTCCTCACATTCTTGCCTTGCAAAGTCTGGTTAAGATCTTCATGAAAACAGAAACATCTGCTAGCATTACTAAATTTGACCCTTGTGCACATTCTCCATGCAGAAATGCAAACATATTAAGGTATACATGTTATTGGCTTCAAACAAAAGGAAGCATGACTTTTACTGTGATCTATACACACGAAGGTACAGGTATCATCACTTTGGTGCGTTTAGAATGTACAGTTGCATAAGTTCCACTTACCTGTAACAGTAGATGTTTGTAGAGTATGCCGTATGTTCCACGAACATCTACTGTTACAGGCCAGTAGGACTCATGCACTTGTACTATGTTTAACAAACACACTGTCTTACTGGCAAATGGGTAGATTCCCAAAGCTTACCCAACTTGGGTGGACAAAGGATGAGGGTCCTGGAGCCTCTGGAGAACAGTCCTCACAAACCTTCTTTAGATGCAGAAAAAGTATTTAGGTTGTAGTGCTTCATGAAAGTATGGACAGAGGACCAAGTTGCTGCCTCTAGAGTACTTCTAGAGTCCAATCCTTTTCAATATGCCACAGAAGAGGAAAAGGCCCTGATGGTATGTGGCTTTCTCTTGCCTGAATTCATCTTTGCATGGTGGATATAACAAAAAACAACAGAGGACAACTAACATGCAGTGGTTTTCTTTCAGACATGCTGGCCATTCTTTGCACCATGGAAGAAAATAAAAAGCTTTTCTGCCTTCCTAAAAGGCTTTGTTCTTTCAAGGTAGATATGAAGTATCCCCTTCTCTCATTCTTAAGTTCTAGAAGGAACACAGGGAGATTAATGGACTGAATGAGAGTGAAAAATGAAACTTATATCAGTATGAAAGAAGGATTAGTACCCAACACAACCCTGTCCTTGTGGAAAACAAGGTAAAGGTGTTCCACCATGAGAGCTTGCAGCTCAGAAACTCACCTTACAGATATCAGAGCAATAAGCAAAACAGTTTTCCATGTTAAGAACTTAAGACTGGTATGAACTGCTGGTTCAAAAGGTGGTAATGTCAACTTTCCAGAACATAACTGAGATCCCACAGAGGAGGAATTTGTTTGCGAGGAGGTCTCAAATGTGACACTTCATGAATTGTTTTCCAAAAGAGAAGAAAGAGGAGGATCCATATGAAGATGGATAGAGATGGCCACTAAATGCACATTAATGGATGCATGCAATAAGCCATCCTGAAGTAGCTCACACAAATATTTCAAGACCAGAGAGATATTAACCTCAACAGATCTCCTGTTTCCATTTAGCCACCACTTAGAAACATTAGTTGTACATAAGAATTTCTAGTAGCAGGTTTTCTGCCCCCCCTTTAACACCTGCTGCACATCCTCATGAAACAAATGTCTAAATGAAGTAAACACTGAATCATCCAGGCTGTCAACTGAAGTTTCTCCAGAATGGGGTGCACCAATCACCCCGAGACTATGTGAGCAGATCCAGAGGGTGAAGAAGTTTGTGGTAATTTCCCTTGGTCAATACCATTAACAGGGAGAACCAAGACGTCTTGGGTTAATAAGGTGTCACAACAATGACCTTTGGCATTTCTCATTTAACTTTGAAAATACAGCCTGAAAGAGTGGAAACAGAGGGAAATTCCTGTCCAAGGGAAGAAGAATGCATCTGTCCTCTAAGCATGGCTGCAAGGATGTCTTGAACAGAATTTCTCTAGCTATCTATTTTGAAAGGAGGCAGAGAGATCTACATGAGGCATTGCCCACATCTGTACTAGATCCTGGAACACCGCTGTCTTGAACTTCCACTCTTTTGGGTCTGCCCAGGATCTGTTCAGCCTGTCTGCCACAATGGTTTGCTCTGAAGAGATGCATGATGCCTGAAGGAAAGCCAATTCTCATACCATCATTGCCAACTGGTACAGACAGTAAGACATCATGCCCCCTTGTTTGTTGATTTATCACAGTTGTATTGTCAGTAATCACCTGGAGAGGACTCAGAATACATAGGTGAAGGAAAAACCTTCAAGGTGCAAATCCCTGACAAAATCTCCTTGATAATGATGTGTTTCCATGCATCTTTGGGTACCCCAAGTGGCTTTCATGTGCTTCTTAATTGACACCACTACCCAGACAGTTCCAATAATAGTAGGAGCAAATGGTCTTATAAAAAAGAATCTACAGTCATATTTAGATTGGCTACCAATACATGTAACTCTGTACAAACTGCAGAGTGAGTCATTATTGGTTACATTGTGGGTGTTGCAAAGAACACTTCTGGCTAACATCAAAGACTGAAGCAATACTAATTTCATGAACTTTAATCATACTTTGACTTAGGAATGGGGTTCATTCCCGTCATGGTATTAGAAACCCAAAAGATTTGGCACATTCTCTTCAGTTTCATCCTGTGTCATTGTTGCTGTATTATATGGGAACTCACTGGCCTGTCACTCAACACTGACTGGGTCAGGGTTGCTACAACTTCCTGTTCCTTCCCTTGCTATCCAGCTTCACGTGAACCTTTATACCAGTTTCCTGTAAAAGGCATATGTCAACTGACCTGTTTCTTCCCATTCTACTGGTTTTTCCTTAATTTTGATATCCATTGCTCTATCCTGCTATGGTGTTTTCTGAGTTAGATTTTCTACAATGAATCCTTCACTTTGCAGATACTCCATAACCTCAGTTTCTATTTCTTTAACTTCTCCATTACTAATCTTCTTTTCTATCTTTCCTCTTTGTTTTTTTGTATTGTAAAGTTTTCCATGTGCGGATTCCTTTGCCTGTATTTCTTTTCAAATATCTTTGGTGCTGCTCTTTTTGTACTGATTAGTTTTGCTTTTTCATTTGCATAATTGCTATACCATATTAAATGTCTTTTTCTCTCCCATGTCCAAATTATTTCTTCACATGTCTCCTGATCTTCTTGTTTCACCTTACTTTGAGGATTCGTTCCATCATGCTGTGATGTAAACTGTGTTACACCTTCTACACCAAATCCTTCACTTTGCAGGCATTCTATGACTTCAACTTCTTTTTTTTTAACTTCTACTTTATTAATTTTCTTTTCTACATTCCCTCTTTGTGATATTATTTTTTTATTGTGAAATTTTCCATATCTGGATGCCTTTGCCTGCATTTCTCTTCGAATATCTTTGGGGCTGCCTTTTTTGTATTGATTAACTTGGCTTTTGACTTTACATAAATATTGCACCATATTAAATCTCTCTTTCTTTCCCATGTTCATATTTCTTTTTGATACTTTTCAAAAATCTCTAGTTTTTGTTCTTTATATTTTCACACTTCCTCCGATGCTTCTTTTTCCACACAGATCAAAGTTTATTGGTCTATATACTGTTTTTCACAAATCTGTTGTATTAATGAACACAATTTTTTATTTGAAGATTTGGACAGTTTTTCTTGTGGAATTTATTTTCTCTAATTTCTCTCAATCATTTATTATATGTTGTGTCTGGAAATTCTGTGCTTTTTGCATAACAGTAACAATACATAATTTCTTTCTTATCCTCAACAGTCCACTCTATCACCTTTATGGCTCTTCTTTGGCCTATCAGTTTTTGTGGACTGCTACTTTCTTCTACAACAGGGGGAGCCATCCTCCCCATGCACCTGGCCTGCCCCCATTGTAGGAATCTTTCCATATTTTGAGGATTTTACACTGTCATTTTTTCCAGTCCTGGCACCTGTGTGCTTATCAGGATTGGGCACTTTTTTATCCTGGGTCTTGTGCACCCAGCTATCTTTTCTTTATTTTTTAACCATCTAATGCCCAGGATAATATGCTGTATAAGATACAGTCTCTATATTAGTGCTGTCTTGGTGAGATTTTGTGAAAAACACGGTTCACCTCATGAAGGTGGTCACCAAGACTTGAGGATGAATGATGAATTCATTTTCTGCAAAACTATTCTCCTTTCCTTGCTGACTTAACATCTCTCCATTCAGACTCATGTGAAGATGAGCTAATGGTTTCATTAGAATCATATTAGGCATCAGTGCAAGAATTTTCAGGAATTAACAGGCAGAAGTGATATTCCTCTTGGAAAATTCCAGAAACACAGTTTGGTAAGACAGGATCTTGTCTTTAGTCAAAAGGTCATTCTTTTCTAGGAGTTGCTTAGACATTCTAGAAAATGAGTCTTGTGAAGGGGTCAGGCTCGGCCCTTCATGAGGTGCAGTATGAACCCATGAAGGCAGAACAAAGCTGAAACAATCTCTAATGATTCAAAACACCTGGATGCACACACAAATCAGCAAATTGTCTAAGTAAGAAAAATATGGATGTCCATAGTCTGAGAAAGGGCCTCTACTGGGGCAAGGCATTTTGTATACACTTGAGACGTAGTGGTTAGCCCAAAGGGCAAAAAAAAAATGGAAAAAATAGAAAATAAAGACCCAGAGAACACAAATCTGAGATACCTCTGGAAGTGATGAGCAATGAAGATATATATGATAATAGGCATCCTTCAAGTCCAAGGCGACCATGAAGCAGTGTTCCAGCAGAACAGAAAGCACTGTCTGTAGGCTGAGTATCTTGAACTTGGGAACCTGGATAAATGTATTCAGACAGGAAAGGTTCAGCACTTGTTTCCATGAAATTTTTTTTTGAAAATTCGAGAATAAAACCCTGTCATTCTCCCGGAAGAAGGCACTGGTCCTTTGACCCCTGAGTCTTATCATATGCTGGAGAATAGGAGGGAATAACAAAGACTTGTCCAGTGGATGGGGGGGGGACTCCCCCATGAATGGAGGAGGGTGATGTCCACTGCCATCAATAAACCCTGTCTGTAATATTGAGAAACCATTTGTTAGAAACCACTGATGGACATGCCATCTTGTTGAGAGACAGTTTTAGAGACACAGCACCCAGCCGAGGGCTTGGAAAAGATAGGTGCTCTGTCTTGGCATAGTCATAAATTGGGAGGTGGGTGACCCTTTCTGGGAAATGGACATCCTCTTGTTAGGCTTGGCAGAGCTCGCATCCTACTGTTTCCATTTATTACCTGGTTCTTGTTAGGCTGAGACGTTTGTGTATAAGGCTGCTGAAAATTATCCTGCTTAAAGGAGGACAACTTGGGAATATGAAACATTTTTTTCACTCATTGCGTCAATTAAGATCTCTCATTCCAGTGTTTTAGGATCTGACTATCTGCTGTAGCAACACATAATCAGAATCAATAGGTGCATTCAAAATCCCATTTTTTAACTAATCAGAGAAATTCTGGCTGTGCAATCAAGCAAACCCTCTCAACATAACAGACAAAGCTGGATTTCTAGATATGTACTCTTTAATACATGTTTTGACACCTGAGAAACAATAGAAACAATATCCTTCACAGATGTTTTGTTCAGCAGGAAACTATGCAGTAAACTCTTCTAACCTATGCATGCATCTCAACACAAGCTTCCACATAAAACAGTAATAGTTAATAATTTTAAAGGCTGCTGTGCTGGACTGCACCATATACTTTCTCTGAGATTCTAGCCACTTACTTAGTTTATCTTAAGGGACCAGAGTTGACATGGTCTTTTTATTATAAATGGTAGCCGGGGACACAGAAGCAGAGCCTGCAGAAAAAGGAGCTTGGAAAGCTGGCATGTCGACGGACACACTGAATTTCCTAAACAATTTTTCAGGAAGAGTATCAATAAGCAGAGGATAATTAAAGGCTTTCCTGACAACTTCCTCCAATGGGATCATTGGAGGAAGGGACTCGAGGACAAGTACCTCATCCTCCAAAAGCCCACAAACCCTGCCAATCTCTGGGGCAGCAAAAGACTGCTCCCAATTAATTACACTCCTAAATCCAGCCAGCATTTGGGAAAAAGAAAACATCATTTTGGTTCCTGTACCCATTCATCATCAGAGGAAACCGACTAACCTGACTCAGTCAGGCCAGAACCCTGAGACACCCAAACTTTTGCTGCACAGTACACTGAGAAGTAGCTTGAATCTGTGTACATGAGTTTAAGCTTACACCTACCTTGTGCTAATATTTTCTGTTTCTCATACATATATCTGGATTATTTTTGAAAGAAGTCAATGATCTTTGTTCTTATCATAACACAGAACTCACTCCGTAATGCTGAAAGGGATGGCGTAAAGTACCTGTCTTTTTTTCTTTTTTAACACACAGCTATTATTACACTGAGGTTCCCTGTTCTAGTATTAGCTTCTCCAGACTTGTTTTTCAGCCATGCATGGTCAAGTATAACCCGATCACAGCTTGCTTTGTAGATCTGTTGCAAGCTGCTTGTTAGGTGGTCTTTAAAGAAAAATAATAGAACAATAATTTTCAAAGCTTTTCTGAACACTTCACATTTCCCAGCAATGTGATTTTTTCCTAAGGAAAACATTTTCAAAATATTTCAGTTGGCTTGTTTAAAGGTCACAGTACAAAGCAAATTCAGTAATATGTCAAAGTGGAAAACAATGAATTGATACAATAATTTCCCTGGAGTGACTGGATTTTAGAATGAGACATTAACAAAAATGCTTCTGAGCATTTGGTAGAAATATTACTGTCAGAGTTTATACTGTTGCTCACTACTGTCCCACAATTATTGGTGGTGATTTAATTTTTTATGATTCAACAATAACCCACAACTAGGGTGGGTAAATCAGGATTTATCCACAGATGTCGTGGACGTGGTTTGACTAAGCAAAGCCAACCCTGGGTAAATTCTGATATACTGACACCCACAAGTGGGTTATTTCTATTATACAATGCCATTATTTAAGAAAGACATTGCTTACCCTTCTTAAATAATGCCTTTGTATAATGGCACAGTAGTGTTCGTCTGCATTGTTTCCCATTCTTCCACATTTTCTGATGTACTGCATATGCGTATGGGAGTTACGTCTCTATGTATGCACAGTACATCAGAGCTGCTGAAGAGAAGCAATGGAGAAAGGAAAATTTCTGTTGCTATTTCTTTTTGCTCTTGTTGAAGAGTAGCAATGGAGAAAAGAGAATCTTTGTTAAAAAAACACAGTAAAACTATGAGGCTAAAATCTGCACATTCTGCGAAGATCCGGACAGTTGAGAGGTATGAGAGTCTGCTAGTATTTAAGGAGGGACAGAGCAAAAACAGAACAACAATCAGGTATATTTCTGTTTTTTTTTTTTTTAACTTTTGAGAACATACTTGATTTTTCCTCTGTTTTGTGCTGCCCATCTGTAGTATATTCCAATAAATAAGTCTGGCCACTCAATGCTACTTTAGTGGATGGACTTTTTTCTATTGGTACTTGCTCAGTTTACAAGCACACTGGCTGCACTGTCCAATCAGTGTGTTCATTTTTGGATAACAATACCCCATCATTATACAAGTAATAATACCACATATTCTTTTTGCCAACATTTATTAACAGCCAGGTGACAAAATAACTACTGTGTTAAGTAAATTTTTGTAGACCATAATGGAGAATTTTGTCATATTTTACTGAAGTAATTACAATGCTCCAATATGCAATAATCTGCATATTTTTACATCATTCAAAGTGTGACAATCTTTATTTGGTTAGCCCCAGTCCATATCTGATTTTTACATATGAAAATACTCTGAAAAGAGGTGGACACAATACCTAGTCCTTTGGAGCACTACTGGTAACCTCCCCAGCACCATCCTTTTGCTAAGCTAGTCTTATACCCACTGAATTTGGCATAGATTGACAGTTAATGCATTTAATGTGTCAGTTATTCTACTGCTTTGAACTACTTTGAACAGTGCTGAATGTTTTAGCAAAGTCAAAATAAGCAGCATGTACTTACAGTCCTTCATCAAATGTCACAGTTACCTCTTCCCAAAATGTTGTTGAGACTCATTAAGCATGATCGCTTCTTAACAAACCATAGTGTTTCATATGCAACAGAAGTAGGCTTCTTGTGTTGTTCTGAATATTCTTCATTATGGCACACTTAATACTGTTCATGGAATAATGTTCAAGATCGACAGTTTAAAACTGTTTCAGTTTTATATGACTCTCTATCAAGTCTGTGATTTGATTCTACATAAGCCTGTCACCACAGATTATGGCCATGTCGACACAATTCTATTTTGCATGATGGATAAACTGTTTATCCAAATTTTCCTAGTCCCTGCATTGGAAAGCAATACGTTTGTTGTCAACACCCGCACTGCAAGTCTCAGAATTATGAAGTTACCAAAGTGAGAACTGCAGCTCCCTAGAGTACTATGCAGTGGATGGGCTTCAAACTCCACTCTGAGGAGAGTTAGGATTTCTACATGAAGTATTTGCATAGCCATTTTATATCCCACGTACACTTCAAAGAATTTTTCAAAAGGTAGGCAATTTTTGGAAATGTGATGGGAAACAGAGGGTTACTTGCAACATGGGTTTTGGGAATGTAACAAGTTGACAGATTTTAGAAATTCCCTACAAGGTGGTACTTTGTCAGAACTGTTGGGAGAGCAAATTATTATAACTAAGGAAATTATTCTTTTGAGTTGGTATATAGAAAGCGAGTTGTCTAGACATAGTAAAACCTATCAAGTTTCATACATTCGGCTGCCTAAAAAGCAACTACCAGACAGTAGAAATCAAAAGCTAAACCAACCATAACAAAATTATTCATTGAAGTTAAAAACATGCAGAAATCCAAAATCTTAAAGAGATTTTGTTTCATACTTGGAAATCATACAAATATACTCCCAATTACTGCTTTGTATATTGCCTTTCCATCCTGATTTCACATTTTTTAACCTCTTCTGATTGATTCTTATAATTATCATGCATTACTTTATATACTGTACCTATTATCTCTTAACTGCGGCTTTTGTTCTAGCCAGAGCTGAGCTTTCATTTCAAATTCCCCTATCCCTTTCTCTTTGCCTATACTGTATGAATTTCTGGTAGAAAAGAGAACCTCCAACCTGTAGTCCAAACGTATGCTTTGTCTCATAAGTTTATTGGTGTTTACTAGCCTAACAACCACAGGGGCCTGTATAAGCCTAGCTAAGCATCTCAATTGTATCCCACAAGTTTATGTGCCTTTAAAGGTTATTTGAAGGGGTCCATGCAAGCCAAAGCCACTATCCATTAGAGACACAGGGGCTAGACCATTCACTGGTCCAGGACTCTCTTGAAAAGGGTTAGGGAAGACCTCTGTTTCACATGGACGGGAAGTCGGTTCCAGAGAGGGGGAACTCTCTGAGACACATATCCGACTTTCTAATGTGTCTTATTTATACTGCAAGCAAAGTTTAAATCCCTAAATCAAGTAACTCTGATGCCATTTATTTTGCAGATATGAAATTGTCATCCAGCAAATCTGCTGAATCTTCTGGCTCTGAATAGGTGGCTCCATTTATAATCAATTCCGCACATTGTTGTGTGCTGGCTTTGAGGTTTTGGACATAGCTAAAGAAAGTTTTGTGGTTGTCCTCTTTTAAACAAGAAACAGCTTTATTAAACCACCACTTATGACACAGGCAATTATACATTTCTATAAATGAAAACAAACCACACAGATTTTGATTTTCTAGTAATTCCCTTTCTGGCAGCCACCATAATTAGACACAGCAAGGTCTTTCCATATCTTGACAATTCCGATTCTGTATCATAGCTCAGAAAAGTCATCTCACTCGTCACATTAATCTGCCCACCCCGCATCTCCATCAGTGCGTTCCACAGGGAATACTTAAAGTCTGCCAACTTAATGTACTCCCAGAAAATATGTTCCTAATTACCTCTTTCTTCCCTGTAACACCTCCAACCTTTGCTGTTTACCTGAGGAAAAATTCTCTGGAGTCTTCTTGGGGTAGAAAAACACCCTATGTAAACACCTCCAAGCAAAGATCATAAATCTTCTATAGTTTGCGGCATATTTGGGAGACATACATATAGTTTTCCCAGTGTTTCTTTGTGAATTGCTTATCCAATCTCTCCTCCTAATCCTTTTTACCCTCCTCTGATTAATTCTTACAGTTACCATGCAATATTTTATATGCTGTACTAATTATTCCTTTCTTAATGGCAGTTTCTCTTCTAGATTCTACTAAAAACTGTACTAGCACTGGTCTTTCCTTTAGGACCCCCCCTATTTCTTTCTCTGTGAATGTACTCTGATATCAATCCTTAATAGGGAAGGCAATCTCTAGCCTGAAGTTCAAAATTCTTGGCATCTTTCCATTCTATCATCTTTCCCTCTCTAATTATTTGCTCCCAATACCTTGGTTCTTTTGCCAGTGTTTTCCCATAAATTCCACCCCCCTTGTACATATTGTCTATATCCTTAATTGCGATCATCCCTATTGGCAGAATCTTCTTTCTCCATTCCTGTGTTGGCTTAGTTCTTAGGATACTTTCTGCTACTTTATAGATAAAATATTCTGTATGATTACTGTTACTCTCCTTAAAGGCCTACATCCAAAATCTAAGCCTCTCCTTGCTTCTTGAGCTTCCCCCATTTCATCATCATCCATATCCACTTTGAATTATAGTTTTCTGCTTGTGCTACATCTAGGAGTCTTAACTATGTAGCTCTGAAATACCCCTTCAAAGCTGGTAATCCCAATCCACCCCTTTCTACTAGAAGAATCAGCTTATCCCACTTGACTCCTGCCATCTTCCCCTCCCAGATAAAGTCCTTCAGCTCTTTATTAATTGCTATCCACAACTTCTCCTCTGTTTGAAAAAAATATGCCTGATCTGTGTACAAGACTAATGGGACTAAAACATTTTAACTGCTTGTATCTTACTATCCATATAACAAAGCTTCCATTTTCTCAGTTTTTGTATTATCTTTTGTTTAGTCTCTTCCCGCATATCCTTAACTGCCATACCAGAATCATTTTTAATCCATACTCTTAAATACTTAATTTTGTCATGTTCCCATAAATATGGATATTGCTGAACCAATTCAAATGTGGGTACATAATTTACCGCTATTGCCTTTGTTTTAGTTTCATTAATTTTGTATCCCGAAAAGATCTGAAAATGTCTCAAAATGTTTCATACCACTCTAAGGTTTATTTCTGGCTCTGTCAGGTATAAAATAATACAATTTGTAAACAGAGACAGGTTTTCTTGACTTCCATATCAATTATATCCTTAAATTTTTGAGTCCAATATTTTCTTTGCCAATGGTTCTAAATATAATAAAAATAACAAAGTGCTAAGACTGCAATTCAGGTTATAAGCTACTATAGGTCCCCAACCATGTCTCAAGACTCTTACTCCACATTCCTAAGCACTCTGGAAACTATTAAGATTCAACCCAACACTAATTGTAGGTGACTTCAACTACTCCTCCATCAACTGGGAAAACTACTCATGCACCAATGCACTGGCCCAACGCTTCCGGGAATTCATCAATTCCAACACCCTGGATCAGTTCATTCTTACCCCCACTAGAGGAAGCAACATCCTTGACCTGGTTATTACTAACATGGGCAACCACTGCTCTACACCAGTAGTCAATTCCTCCCTGGTTAGATCCGACCATAAACTAATCACCATGGAAATCCACATCTCACCCACACCCCTTGTAATGGTATCCACCATGAAAAACTTCTCCAAAGCTGACTCTGGACCCCTAAAAACAGAGGTGGTTTACTTCACGGCACCCATGCTAATGGAAAACAGATGCATGACTGCCAAATCATACACCAATGCACTGTACAAACACATACATAAATGCATGGAACTATCCATACCCAACAGAACCAAGACGCTCTCCTCCAAAAAAAAAAAAAGGAAGCCAATCTGGTGGTCCCCTGCCATTAATAAACTCTGCAACAATAGGAAGAAACTGTTGCAGGAAAAAGGTGAAATCCCAAGACTGGAAAAACTCCCTTATTAGCCTCAACAAAAAGTTGAGATCCCTCATCAAAACCTCCAAAGCCAGCTATGATGGCAGAATTGCGGCAGACACTAAAATCAATCACAAAGCCTTCTATATTATATCAAGAATCTCCACAGCAATACCCAGATTTGCTCTGAGTTACTGCCCAATGGTACCTCCTATACTGCACTAACAGATATTGCCAGCATACTGGCCAACAGATTCAGTGCCAACTTTACCCCTCTCTCCCTCCTAAAGGACCAATCTCAATACCGGAAGAATGCCAGGCACCCAGCATTACTGCAGCACAGGTTAAAGCTGCACTGTCCAAGGTCAAGAATATAGCTTCCATGGGACCTGACAATATCCCTGGCTGTGTTCTACATGAATTACAAAGTGAACTGGCACCTCATCTGTGTGCCCTATTCACTCACAGCCTCACCTCAGACTTTGTCCCTACCAAATGGAGCACTGCTACAGTAATCCCTCTCCATAACAAAGGAGCGACTACAGACCCTGGAAATTATCGCCCCATTAGCCTGATGAGTCTGATATGTAAGGCTATGGAGTGCATCATCATGGACCTAATTAACAAGGATATAGGGAATCTCTAAACTCTAGATCCCACGCAATTTGGTTTTGTGAAGGGTAGATCATGCCTGCTGAACCTGGTTGACTTCTTTGAGTCATTCACCAGAGCTGTAGATGAAGATAAGGCAGTTCATACAGCGGACCTTGATCTGGTCAAGGCCTTTGATACCATTCCTCACTCAGGAATTACTGATAAACTCACCAAACTAGACATCAACCCCTACATCATTAAGTGGGTTGCAAATTGGCTCACAGGTAGAACCCACAGTGTAAATGTAACAAACTCCAAGTCATATTGCCGACCAGTCACAAGTGGATTCCCACAGGGATCGGTCCTGGGTCCTCTCCGGTTTGGCATCTACTTCTCAGAAGTCCAGGCCAACACAGAGGGACTCTGGCTGACCAAGTTCGCAGACGATGCAAGCTGGGAGCTATTATTAACTCCCCAAGTGATGCACATATCCTACAGAAAGGCCTCACTGCGACCAATGACTGGTGTTGAAACCATGGCCTTAAGCTTAATGCCAAAAAATACGTCATCATTCCCCCTTTGGGAAAAACTCAGTTCCCACTAATTACCACATTGATGGGAGCCCACTGAACACTGAAGGCATTATAAGGGGACACAAGTTAACAGCAACTTCTCCTTCGACCACCACATTGCTACTGTGGTCAGAAAGTCCTTCTATATGGCACATCTCATTACCAAGAGTTTTGCATCCAGGAAGAAAGAGGTCGACATTTTTCTCTACTCTTCCCTCATTAGACCAATCATAGAGTATAATACCTCATTTGGCATGTACCTCACTAGACACCTGCAATAGCTGGAGAGGCCACAAAAGTACCTCATGAAGAGGATCCTAGGCCTTAAACACATGTCCTACATGGACAGACTCAAAAAACTCCAGCTATTCTGTCTCATATCATCTACTAAGAGGCAATCTCTGCTTGATTTACAAAGCTATGTCTGACCCAGCTCTGTTAGAAATGCTACAGCTAAAGAAATCCTAATCTCTCCACACCACACGCTCCAGAGACCTCAACCTCATTACCACAATCAACAGAACATGCTGGAGGGACAGGTTCATAACCCAGAGACTGACCATGCCCTGGAATAGACGTCCCATATATATCAAAGCAGTAGCAGAGCACCTCACTAGCCCTCTTCAAGAGAAATCTTGATGAGTGGATGGGACATAGAAAGTTCACTCCAGGGATCACTGCAGTGGCTCTACTTGACAGAGGCACTGGGAACTAAGTTCCTAATCAAACTTACAATTTTTTCAGGAAATGCAAATGCTTTCATTGCCCTTCTCATAAAGTCCCAGCTTCCTCTATCAAATGTTTTCTCTGCATTGAGACCCACCAACAATAATGGTATTTTCTTACATTCTGCTTCCCTCTGGATCATCAATGTTCTGTTAATGTCAAATATTTGCCTCCTCTCCACAAAACCACATTGATCCATAGCTATCAATTTTGGCATTACTTTTGCCATTTTGTGAGCTTTTATAAACATGAACACTTTATAATCATGGTTTAGTATTGAAATTGACCTGTTTTATGGCCTGTTTTAATCTGATTGATCTTTACCCTCTTTAGGTATTACAGCTATCACTGTTTTCTTCCAGGATGTTGGTACTTCTCCTCTTAAAATACCAGTAAACAAAACCTTCGAGATATTTATCAGTTTCTTCCCTCCTTGCCTCCAAACTTCAACAGGAATAACATCTACTCCTAGGGACTTTCCTGTAGATTGGTTATACATCACAATTTTTATCTCATCTCCTCCTACATTAAGCATTAGTAATTGAGCCTCATCTGACTCAAATCTTGGCATATTTAACTCTTCTTGAAATATTTCTTTTTGCATCTTTTCTTGAATTCCATATTTCTCTGCTTTATACAGATTTTCATAGTAATTCTAAAATATTTTAATACCTCTACATGATCTCTTGTTATAGGCTCCCTAAACCTGGCGTCAGCTCTTTCTACGTTCTGTTGCCTGAGTCATCATGCTTAAAGTTTTTGTGTTCTAGTGTTATCAAGACTGTTGCTTAACAGCAGTCTTTCTAAACTCATGTACATTACTGAGGTAATCCCTTACTTTCTGCTTAGCATTCTACAGTTGAGCCTCTTCTCATTCTATGAATCTTCCCGAATTCTGCAACATTTTAACATTTTTCAGTTCCTCTAAATAATTCTTGTTACTTTTTAAGAATATCTCCCTTTCTTTTAGTTCCACCCTATTTTTAAACTACATCCTAATTTTATCCCACTCCCTAGCTATATTTTCATAAGTAAATTGTATCCTCTCGAGTAGCTCCTGAATAATCTCCACTACCCATTCTGTAAATTCCTCTCTTTTCAACAGGCAGGTGGGGAAGGCACCAGTGTCTCATTTTTATTCCATTACCCTGGGTTTTTCTTGTAGCTATTATTAAAAAAGAACTTCAATTAAATGCACATATTCCTGTGAAATGTAAATGCTGTCTAGCCTAGCCCAGTTTTTATATCTTGGGGATTAATACATAAATTCACTCTGAACTCCTACTACTGAATTCACATCTTCCATGTCAAATGTTTCCATAAACATCTTCAAAAATCTACTCTCCTTTGTAATACTTTCCCTTCTGGGTCCCCCAGACGAATCTTCACTGCTGCAAATCAAATTCTAGTCCCTACCTACAAGTAATATTACTTTCTGAAAACTGATTATTTCTCCCAGAATTTTCTTAAGCTCCATTACAGCAATTTTAGGTGGAATATAGTTACATGCCACTGTAATCCTCCTCCCTTGCCAGTAGCCCCTTAGCACTACAAATCTGCCATTATTATCTTTTTTATCATCTTCTATCAATACTGGAGCTCCTCTTGCAAACAATATAAGTACTCCTTTCTTTTTCTCTGTCCCAGACATTCTGCTGAATAACCATCCTGAATACCTTTCTTTACCACATTGACATGTTCAGTTCTTTCCAAGTTTGCCTCCTCAAACACAGCTATTGCAGTCTGCATTTTTTAATATAGTTCACTATTCTTTCTTTTTTGTATTTATCTGTGAGACCACTGACATTTAAATACATCACAGAAAGCATAATTGTATTAAAAAGTTAATATTCCCACCTTTTAAATAATAACACCTTTTTTGTTAAATATCTAGTTCCAGCTGTTGTGTTACATGCATACACTGTCTGGCAGGTTAACTTTTATATGGTTGTTTCTTGTCATATAAATTTCAGGCTATGTCACATCTTACAAAACTTTCCTGGGAGGCTATCTTAACCTCAAAACTGGCTTTAGCAGACTTAATTTGCCCTGTTAGTTGCTTATATAGATTTTTGAGTGTTTTTATCATGCCAGGTGTAGCACCTCCTAATCTTGGCTATGAATGTTTTCCTTTTGCTGTACAATCTGTGTATGTTTGGATTCCAACAGGGTATTTTTTTTCTGAGATGCATATGGGCTTATTTCTGGTAGGCACAGCTGTCTCTATGCATTTGACATAATTGTGCAGGCTTTGTGTGAACAATTCTGAACTGGAAACTGAGTTCTTGGGTTTGGGGGTGGGGCATGAAATTTTTATGAAGTAATAGTTGGACGTTTGTCCTAGCATACTACCTACCTGTCATAGGGTTAGTTGAGGGTCACACAATCATTTTTTTAGCTGGAGTGCTTGTTTGGCTTGGTTGCTGTTCTTTGTCTGACTATTGCTGATCTCTGTATGCCTTTCATTTTGAATTGTCATCCATTTAAGGTTTGGCTACTTCTATTTTTTATCTTTTTCCTACATTGCATTTTTTTGTTCTTTTCGAGTTTTAGGAGGTCTTGGCTAGGTTCAGTTAGAAAAGAATTCCTTTGCAGACAGTGAATAATATCCAGCTAATTAGTGGAAGGTGCTGAGAAATAGCATTCCTGACTTTACTAACAATATTTGGAGGCATCTTTATTTAGCTGGAGTGCTTGCTTAGCTTGCTTTATGTTCTCTGCCTGACTATTGCTAATTTCTGTCTACATTTAATTTTTCCCTCCATCTATCCAACTGTTGTTGTACTTTTAAACTTGGTGGCTTTTCAGTTGCCTGCCCCTACTATAAATCTGATTTTGGACACTCCTTCCAGTCCTATCTCATCAGCTCATTCTACTGAGTCCGGACAGATCAGTTGGGGAGGCCCATCCCCCTTTAGTCTCTTAAACTTGAATTATCTTCTGTTTTCTCCCTTCCCTCTTACTTAAACAATGTACTTTAGTCAGCTGCTTTTAGTGTATCTGTCCTTCTTCTTACTTTATTATGTTATTTCCATTTCCAACACACAAGTAATTTAATGTTCAAACACAGCAAAAGGAACACATCCCTTTTGCTGTGTTTGAACATTAAATTACTTGTGTGTTGGAACTGCTGGTCTCCGACTCCGTTGCCTAATTTTGGATTACTAGTTATGCTTTGGCCACTTTTACCACATCTTTGCTGTTTTATTACTTTATTTGCTTTTTGGTGCTTGTTATTAAAATGTTCAGTTACATTTATTCGGCTGAATTTATTACTGCTGTTAGTAGCCTGATTATATCGTAATTGTTATTCTAGGCCTCTTAGTTTTTATTTAAGTACTTGGGATTTAAACTAGTTATCGTACAAAAGGGAGGCTTGCGGTCTACGTTCTTGTGGCAGGAGAGGTAGCCTACATCCTTCTAAGCTGGGAATTACTGGTTGAAGGCACACTGCATCTGTTATTCTAAAAGTATCTTAGTTCTGGTTTAAGTGTTTGAGCTTCAGACCAGTTATTTTACATTAAGAAGGTTGGTGGTCTACATACACTCTTGTTGGAGGAAAGGGTAGCCTCGCCCTTCTGAATTAATCTAAGTGTATTTGTTCTGATTTAAGCACCTGGGCTCCAAACCAGTTATTTCACATTAAGAAGGCCATAAGCCTAACCAGCCTTATCTGCAAGGCCATGGAATGAATCATCATGGACCTTATTAACAAAGGCATAGGCAACCATCAAACTCTTGACCTGACACTGTTTGGCTTTGTTACAGATAGATCATGCTTATTACTAACCTGGTGGACATCATTGGGAATGTCACCAAAGCCCTGGACGAAGGCAAAGCAGTACATACCACCTACCTTTACTTAGCCAAGGCTTTCAACACAATCTGTCTCTTGGATATCATCGAGAAACTCTCCCAGCTGGGGATTAACTCATGTATCACTAGATGAGTAGCCAACAGCCTCACCGAAAAAAAACATACTGTCAACGTTGGGGATTCCACCTACACCAGCAGAACAGTAACCAATAGGGTACCACAAGGTACTGTGTGGGCCCTCTAATGTTTGGAATCTATTTCTCAGAAGTCCAGGCGAAAGTAGACCACCTGTGGCTAACTACATTCGCTGATGACTGCAAGCTGGGAGCAATCATAGAGTCCCCTAAAAACATTAGTATATTACATGAGGGGTTAACACAGGCAAATGATGGGTGCCAAAGCCACGATCTAAAATTAATGAAAAGAAAGTGCATCTTTGTCCCCTTGGCAAAGTGGTAGCCCCTGCAAACTGCAATATAGACAGAACCTCCCTAAGCTCAAACTCAGAGGTGCATGACTTGGGAACACAAGTTGACAGCAGTCTAAACATCGATCACCATATGTCCAGAATGGTAAAGAAAGCCTTTTATGTTGCTCACCTCATAAGTAAGGGCATCACATTCAAGGCTAAGGAAGTCCTTTGTAGTCAACCCTCATCAGACCATTAATAGAGTACAACGCTCCCTTTTGCGTGTAGCTCATCAGACACCTGCAGCAGCTTGACAGACCACAGAGGTTCCTGACCAAGAGAATTCAGGGACTCCAAAACATGACCTAAATGGAAAGACTGAAAGCAATGTCACTGTGTTCTGTGTCCTATAGGCTGCTGTGATGCAATCTGTGCCTGGCATATACACAAGTCTCTGACCCTGACCTAATGGAAATGCTGCACATCTGCAAATCAAATAATTCAAGAGTTGCTCAATCCAGATATCTCATCGTAGCCTGTAACTTAAAACAAAACATGCTGGAGAGATAGATATGTTTCCCAGATGTTGCTGCTATTATGGAATAAACTCCCAATTCACATTAAGTCAAGCTCCTCAATGATCCTATTTAAGTACAACCTGGACAACTGGATAGCAAACCGTAAATTCACCCCTGGGGTAGTACCTATGTCCCTCATGGAGAGGGGCAGCCGGTGCTGATCAGAGATTTGCTCTGCAAACATTCAAACCATCTAACAATGGTTAATTACGGAACATGGGTAATACATGGCTAGGCCTGTAAAGGCCCTAGGGCCATTAGCCTAGTAATCTCCTGTGAACCTATGAACCTATTAAGGAGGAGACAGCTTTGTAGTCTGACCTTACCAGAGAGGAGATTACACTAGGAAGGGTATAGTATTTTCCCATGTTTATGAGCACCAGGTCAAGGATGTTTGCAACCCTATTTGGCATATGGACTATCAGGTCCAAGATGTTTGTGTTTGCAAAGTCAAGGTATCTCTAGGCCTGCACGTCTGGGGTTGTGTAAGCAACCTAATCTATAATTGAGTAGACAAAGTTGCTCATGAATATGATATTGAGTTGAATGGTTAGGACTTCCAATAAATTTAAGTTTGAGCTCTGGTTTTCTTAAGTCATAGAAGGTGATAGCTTTCAAGGATATGAAATGGGAGTTTGTCTATGGAAATCTGGACATGGAGAAGCTCAAGTGTGTTGTCCTGTTTGACTAGTCTTCAGGTGAGTTTTCTGCTGATACCCACACCTCCACCTTTGATCCCTGCTTAAGCAGTAGCTGGCCTGAATGTGTTGTGTGGAAGTCATTGTAGACTTACACTGCTGGGGTGCTCTCCACAGCTTTAAACCTTTTCTAAGTAACTGCACAGATATCCACCTTCACCAGGATGAGAAGAACCTGAAGGGACTGGAGTTTCTTCTTTAGGATCCTGGCACTGAACAGGACGCCTAAAGGGGACAGGTGCAGATGATCCTTAGCAAAGCATTGTGGTCTGATGACCACATCCTCACATGCTGACAGATATTACACCCCCTTGGAATGACAACAGAAACTATGCCGATTATTGAAGGCAATTATCTTTTGCTCATATTGTGACATCATTCTCGGTGAAGGTAGAATCCTGCTCAGTGCTGGGCTCATGCCAACCTGAGACACACAGTCCAAAAGCTCCATAACTTCTCTTTTCACTAAGGCCCACAGAGGTATAACTGAGGTCATTTACATGTACACAGACTATAACTGAGTCATAATGGTACATGTGGTCTAACGACTGGAGTGTGAGAATGATTCAGTGGATCCTGACCATCCCCACTCTATGACTTTTCCCTCCTTAGTTATTTACTCTATGGACCTTGGTTCCTTGGTTATTTTTCCAATATATTCCAGTTCATTCTTGCCTATTTTCTTTGCCTCTACTTGAAGTCACCCCAATGTTAAAATTTCTTTTCTTTATTCTCATGCTGGCTTAATTATCAGAACACTTTCACAGACTGAGTAAAAGGTGAGATACTCAAACAGGGTAAGAAACATACAACCCCTGCATCATACAGGCCAATCTGAAGTCTAAATCAGGATTATAAAATGTTTATGTCAAAAATGTTACCAAAACTGATGGACACTGATCAATGTGGTTTAATGATGCAGTTTGGTGAGAAGTAGTTTGTAGTGGATAAGAACATTTTCTCCGGTCAGCCATAAATTTCAACACAAAGTAATACAGAATGCAGCATACTCAGTCAATAAGATAATAAATTATTGCTGTTACATTCAAATATATGGTAACAAAAGTATTCCTAACAAAGTGTACAGCATTTGCCGCACAGTGTAAAAACTCAAAAACACTGTAATAAACAATGGCCTACCACGGGATGATAACTTTTAGGAAAACAAGGGGATATACCAATCATCAAAATGACAGCTCTAAATTAAGTGGAAAGTCTGTACAGATTACTCCAAACTTTACTGGGTCAGATTCCAATAGTGTTGCTCTCAGTATAAGTCTGCCCCGATTATGAAAGACATGGTCTCAGTGTACGTGACTTCGGTGGATAGCCTATAAAAAGGCTTACACTGGGGGCCAGATCCCAAAATACCTCCTCTTAGTTTAAGTGGTCACTTGCACTGACAGCAAGTGCTGGAATCAGGCCCATTGCTCCATCACTCATCCAATCGATGTATAACACACCAACACACTTTAGTGTAATGCTATCAATGTGGTAATTCATGTCCCTCCTCCTGAGTTTTTTCCCTAAAAGTGACAGTCCCATGGTAGGCACCTGTTCATTATGGTGCTACATCTGTGTTAGTACACTGTAAGTTGACCACTATAAACTTTATTGGACTCTTATCCTGCTACGTTTTGTCTCACTTAACTTTTACTTGAAGATTACTGGAATTAATTATTGACTGATTGATTTTCTCACTATGCTGCATTCTTTCTCACTTTATGCATTGAAATCAAGTGTAGAGTATGGGAAAAGTTCCTAGCAACTACAAATACTTTCTCCCGACCGTGCATCATTAGGAAGCGAGCTCAGATGACATGCAATCAAGGAAATAAATGGATAGCTTCTCAGCGTACATTAAATACAAAAACACATAGTGCCACTGATGTAACAGAAAGTACATAGTTTAGAATTAAAGTCTACTTTACATGATGCAGACAAAATTACTTTCTGATTGCAGTGTCAGTGGTGTAAAATGTAGCACACTTGCCTTTGGTGCAGAAGGCTGTGGGTTCTATTCCCACACCAGGAACATGGACTGCTGACACTGCAGTGCAGCATAAGAGCAGTCTTTCACTACAGAGTGTGTTCTCTTGTGGATGAGACATTAAACCACGGTCCCAGTTGCTGGTAGCTCTGATGGATGTAAAAGATCTCACGGCACCTACTGCAAAGAACGTGGGGAAGTTTTTAAATGCCCTGGACAAATTTTCCTCTAGGAGTATAAATAGCACCTCAGGTCTCCCCTGAAGAGAAAGCAGTAGGCCTGCAGGACTAACACAGTCAACAAAGAATACACAAAATAAAATAAAATTACAGCAAAAAGAAATGGTAAAAATATTTTTCACTCTGATCTCTAAATCCTGCAGGTCATTCAAACTTACAGCACTGAGCCATTTTTTTTACAATTCTAGGACAGAAATTATTCTTTATTATGTCACACCATTGTAAGATTTATACAGAATACAACTTAAATCTCCTCCTGAAATTAAATTACCTTCCGTATTTCCCAATAAAAAATTCAAATAATTTGGATCACCTTGGAAATAATTCATGTTTGCGAGTATAAATAATCTGCATTTTAAATTCTAAAATTATAGTAGTAAACAGCCCTTTACTATCCACTCATCACTTTATTGATCTCTACATAAAAAGTCAATTTCATGTATTATCATACTCTGCCCCCCCCCCTTCTTTACTTTATAAAACAGGAATGAACTATAGCCATTTGCACATCTACATAGTCTATGAGCACATTGTTTCTTGCAAGGAAATTTATATAAGATTTATTAAGCTTTATGAATTTGAAAAGCTTGCCTCTGTTCTGATTCTTGGTAAAAGAAATTAAGACACATATAATTAGAAAGCATAAGAATTCAACCGAGTAAAAATGTGATACAATGGGCTATCATTAAAGGAGTTGAACACATTTTCCAAAAAAAAAAAAAAAAAAAAAAAATATATATATATATCTATATGTGTGTGTGTGTGTGTGTGTGTGTGTGTGCGTATATATATATATATATATATATATATATATATATATATATATATATATACACATATATGTATTTATGTGTATATATGGATATATGGGAGCCCTTCATTGTGCAAACTTTCAAATATTCAAAACTCATATGGCCGAAACCATATGAGCGAACATTTGAAAGGCCGACAAATGATAGCAGAGATCCTGCTACAGTGCGGGACTGGGAAATTCCCCTTTCCTGCACTGTAGTGCGATTCTGGAGTGAGAATATTTAAGTAGCAGGGGGTGAAGGGAGGTTTGCCCCTTGCATAACAGTGCTATTTCAGGATGTCGGCCTTTCAGAATGTCAATCATATGGTGTCAGCCATATGAAAGTCGGCCTTCTAAACGGTCGACATTCTGTAGTAGACCCATATATATATATATATATATATATATATATATATATATATATATATATATATATACTATATACAATCACTATAAACCTAGTTACAGTTTTAAAATTATCTAACCTACAATACTTATAAATTCCACAACAGCTGGAATAGTACAGTTGTGTACACTTACCATAAATGTAGATGTTCGAGTGTATTCACTGTTACAGTCATCACATTTTGGTTATCCCTGCAAGGGTAGCCCACAGTTGGCCTGTTCTGCATCGGTTGCCGTCGCTCCAGGACTGATGTCAGGTCGTCAGTGTTATAAATTAAGGCAGATGACGCCATTACATCCGTTTTTCTTAATCTGTCAGGAGTCCCCCAAGAGGGAGCTAGCAATCCTTGTAAGGATAGAGAGAGAGAAATTGAGAGAGAGAGAGAAACAAGGAGGATGGAGGGAGGAAAACCAGGACTGCAACAGTGAATACACTGGAACATCTACATTTATAGTAAGTGTACACAACTGTACTATGTTCTTCGTGTTTCATTGTTGCAGTCATCACATTTGGGTTGATTCCCAAAGCTGAAGAAAAGGTTGGAGGTAGTCAAGAAGACTGGGGGCTGGCGAGGATGCCCTGCAAGACTGCTGTGGCAAAGCCTGCCCTGGATTCAGAGAAGATAGGGAGGTGGTAATGCTTGGTGAAGGTATGAACAGATGTCCATGTTGCAGCCTCCAGGATGTCCCTGGTGGGGACCCCTCTGAGGAAAGCTGCAGAGGTGGAGGTTGCTCTGGTGGAATGTGTCCTGAGCCCCTTGGGGGGAGGTTTCCCATGCTGCTTATAGCAGAAATGGATGCAGTGTAGTTTGTTTGGATGTGGCCTTGCCCTCTGCTCCTGTAGCAAAGCTGACTAACAATTGATCCGTCTTCCTAAATGATTTAGTCTTGTCTAGGTAGAATCTGAGCTGTCTGTGCACATCCAGAGAATGCAGAATCCTTTCCCCCTTGTTATGTGGGTTAAGGAAAAAGGTGGGCAACTGAATGGATTGCTTGAGAACCACAATGGACAGCACTTTTGGCATGAAGGCTGGGTTAGTCCTGAGGGAGATCCTGTCACCGTGGAAAATGATGACGGGCTCTCCAGCCATGAGTGCTTGTAGCTCGGATACTCTTCTAGCTGAAGTGATGGCCAGAAGCAAGGCTGTCTTCCAAGACAGGAACTTTAACTCTGCTGATGCTGCTGGTTCAAAGGGGGACAGGGTGAGTTTTTCCAAAAGAAAGTTAAGGTCCCAAGCTGGGGTAGGTGCTCTTCTGGTTGGCCTCAAGTTGTTAGCCATTCTTAGGAACTGTTTGATGAGAGGGTGTGAGAAAAGAGGTGGCTCTGTGCTGAAATTAGCAGAGATGGCAGAGACATGACTTTTAATGGAAGAGAAGGATAGACCCCTGTGTAGTAGATCAGCCACATAATCCAGGATGAGAGGTAGGGAGGGTTGTGCAGTTCCAGCTCCCTTAGCCTGGATCCAGGTACAAAACCTTTTCCACTTGTCAGCATAAGACTTTCTAGTGCTAGGGTGTATGGCCTCACGTATAACACCTAGAACTTGTTTGCTTAGATTGGCAGCTTGTGGAGTGGTCGGGGAATAAGCCAGGCTGCCAGATTGAGGGTCTGCAATTGGGGATGCATGAATTCTCCATTCCTCTGGGTCAGGAGAGTTGGGATCTGAGGGAGATGCCATGGTGGCAGTGGTGACAGGCTTCGCAGCAGAGGGTACCAGTGCTGGCATGGCCAGTCTGGGGCAATCAGGCTTGTCCTCGTTTTTTCCTCCCTAATTTTGAGCAGTACCCTTGTAATGAGCGGTAGGGGAGAATGCATAGACCGAGAGGTTGATCCACTGGAAGGATAGAGCATCCACTTTCCAGGCATTGCTGTGAGGTTCCCTAGTGCAGAATTTGCTGAGCTGATGGTTGGAGTGGAAAGCAAAGAGTTTGACCTTCAGGGTACCCCATTTCTGGGTTACAAGTGTGAAGGTTCTTTGGTCTAGCTGCCACCCTAGTGGGTCCAGTTATTTCTGCTCAAGTTGTCTGCCAGAGAGTTTAGAGAGCCTGGCAGGAATTGTGCTAGCAGGTGCAGTTGCATGGCTGAGGCTCTGTGCCAAAGGGTCATGGTGAGCCTGCACAGAGGGTACTAGTGAGTCCCTCCCTGTTTGTTAATATACCACATCACAGTGGTGTTGTCTGTATTGATCGGTAGAGGCCCTGAGGAGAGTAGGGGTCTGAAGGCTGTCAGAGCTTGCTGAACAGCTAACATCTCTTTTTGGTTGATGTGCAGATGTATTTGGTTTGGACTCCATTGGCCCTGAATCCATCTGCCGTCCATGTGAGGACCCCAGGCATAGTCTGATGGGTCTGTGGTGAGGGTCTGGGCAGTGTGGGGTTGTGAGAAGGTTAGTCCCTTGCTGTGGTTGCATGCTGCTGCCCACCAAAGTAAATCTTTCCTTAAGCAAGGTATCATTGGTATAAGAGTTTCCAGGTCTTGGGAGTGTTGACACCAAAGGCTTTTTAGGTACCATTGTAGTTTCCTCATATGCAGTCTGGCATATAGAATGAGTAGAATGCAAGACGTCATGAACCTCAGAGCTTGCAAGATTTTACTTGCGATAACTGAGGTCTGGTGGCTGGTTGAGAGAAGTAGGTTGTCAGGTAGGTTTGTTTTTCTGGTGTAAGGAATGCCATCTGGGATGCCATGTTCAGACTTGCTCCAAGGAATACAATTTTTTGCGTGGGTACTAGTTTGCAATCAGACAGTCATCTAAGTATGGGTAAATATGAATATTTCTTTGTCTGCAAAAAGCAATGGTGGGAGCCACGCATTTTGTGAAAACTCTGGGAGCAGTGGATAAGCCAAAGGGAAGAGCAGAGAACTGAAAGTGCAGTGATCCTGCCCTGAAACGGAGATATTTTCTATAATATTCCCTGATTGGGAACTGTAGTTAGGCCTCTTTTAGGTCTAGGGTGGCTAACAAAGCATCCTTGGAGAGCATAGGTAGTAGTTGCTGGAGGGTCAGCATTTTGAATTTTGGTATCACCAGGAAAGTGTTTAAAATGGATAGATTGAGGATGAGGTGCCAGGTGCCCTCTTTTCTGGGTACCAGGAAGAGTCTGGAGTAGAAAACTTGGTCTAGCTGTTTTGACTGAGGGTAGACCTGACATTCCCATTGGAAATGCTCCCTTAAAGTATGAAGGGTTTCACCAAAAGAAAAATCCAAAGGAGGAGAGACAGAAGGAATGGATTCCTCTGCATCAAAATCCTCATAAGCAGAGAGGGGTTGCATGTCTTCATATTCAGAAACCTCAGAGTCATCGGACTCCTGTTCAGATAAAACTACTGGGGACAAATCTCTTTTTCTTTTGGAAGGGGTAGCTTGGCTTCCCCTGATAAGCATTATAAGGTCTTCCGCCATTTTAAGCATCTGAGACTGAGGCAAGGAAGCAGGTGCCTGAGATTAGGTCGTTGGTTTCTTGGGTGTGGTTCGTACCCTGGGCCTTAGAAACTCAGTAGTTTTCAAAAGAATGGTAGATGTGAAAGAAGTCGTCAGTCTGTGTCGAGAATCGGTAGTGCAAAGTACTTCCTCAGAAGCCGGTGCCTGCTCAGGACCCATCTAAGGTAAAGATATCCACAGGTTCCTTAGTCGATGAAGAGTCTTGTACCATACCAGACTCCGAAAGGGTCTCAGTAGAAGCCTGTGAATCCACAGAAGTGGGCATCAGGGGCTGTGAAAGCGCCTCACTGAGGAACGGAAAATTGACGACTAGCTTAACATAAGCTGCATTGACAGTTTTGGACCTGTGCGGTCTGTCTCTTGTCTTTATCTTTACTTTTTTTTCAGAAGATCTGCTGTTGGATGGCTTACTGAAGCCATATCAGAATTTGAGGAATGACAGTGACAATATTTAGCTACAATAAGGGCCCAATGACATATAGTTCTGGTGTTGAACAGAGCACAGAAGCGACAGTGGGGGGACGTTGTGGTCTGGGCCTAAGCAAGTGATGCAGTAGGAATGAAAATCTTGGTGTGGTATTTGCTTTCCACAGGCGAGGCAATTGTTAACTTTTTCTGACATCGGTTAGAGCAAGAAAAAAGGATCCCCAATGTGAGAGTTAGCTTTAGAAGACTTCAAATTCAATTTCGGAAATGAAAAACTCAGGTAGCGGCTGACCGCCACTCCTGCAAACTGCTTCAGGCTCCTCGGCAAGAAAGACTGATGTAATGGTGTTGGCTGCCTTAATTTATAACACCGATGACCTGACATCAGTCCTGCAGCGACGGCACTTGACGCAGAAATACTAAGCCTCTGGTATTCCGGCCGACTGTGGGATACCCTGGCAGGGATAACCCAAATGTGATGACTGCAAAAGTGAAACACGAAGAACATCTATAGATTCATCTATTAGATAGGCATCACCAAACAAAACTAATCCCAACATGCTATCTACAAACAGCCTAAAGGTTAAATAATACCAACAACCCACTTATGATAATTAAAAAACACAAGAGAAAACTTGAATAAATTATATATACGCATTAATTACCCCACACATTCATTTTCCCCTTCTCTCTCTTATCTTCATTCCTATTCTAATCTTCTTTCTCCTTTTTCCTTTAACCTTACATTTCTTTCTCTCCTCATACCCCCGTGCTTCTCTTTGTTGCTTCTATACCACTCCCCGTTAGTAAACTGAAAAAGTATAACATAGATATCCCCACAAATCAGATTACCACAAGTTGATATCAGATATTTGCACTAAAATAAAAATTATTTCCTGAATATGTCCAATAAAATACTTAACTTCACAGATTCATACAGATTACAATGCAGAGTCACCCATGACTGTAGCCACCTTGTCAACACTCAACGAAAAAAAAGTAGCACTACTCTTCTTGCATCAGTGTCGTGGGACCTCTTACGTCCTCTTGAAGTACCAACATCAGCGGTAGATGGGACCACTATTTAACATCTCATCTGAAGGATGGCACACTCAAGAGTGGAGCACCCCTTATGCTGCTCTCCAGTACCATCAATGGAAAATGAATCCAAGCACTTTGTGTGAAAACAGAAGCTGCACTGGCAATGGTTATTACAGGTGGTATCAAAAAATGAAATCTTATATAAAATGGGCTTGGGGAATAACAAGCCTACACTACATGGTTGGCATGCTAAAGGGATAAATTAATATACAGAAAAGGCTGATGAAAAACAATAACACTTACTTAATGGTAACAAAGCTATGCAGCAAAAAAATTGCACAGTCACCACATTTTTAACACTCTAATTTATGTGACCCTGTCTAAGGTATATTCCTAATGACTGTGCAATGAGAATTGAGAAAGCATATTAAAGTAAATGTACGTTATTTTTTTATATTTTGTAATTCTGAGTGCGTGGGAGCGTACTGAGGTGTACTATTAAAAGTAGCCTTTAGACAGAATACCTTTCCTGTTAATGCAACAGATAGAAAATGTGTCAGCTACTCTGCTGTCTGTCTAAAGGCAAATTCTACAGCTCTGTTAATCAAACTAAGAAGGGAAACTTTAAAAATACACGCACATATGTATATCAAAATAAGTAACCAAAATATAGACAAATCAGTGGGATGCTTTTAATGATTGGCATAGTGAAACTTTTAAAAGAGAAAAGAACTCTGCAGTACATGAATTAAAAAATAAAAAGCAGAAACTGTTGCAGTGAGTAAAAGATCTAAACACCATGGCAAGAAAAAGTAATAGAGAGTCTCTTTACCAAGTAATATTTAGAAGTAATATAGCTGGCCATAAGGCGAATACATCTGAACATTATTATCCACCTTTGTCCCCTCTACCTGCTGTCTTGGAAGGTGACATTCAACCATCTCCTACTGCCCCTTCTGATGATAGAAGCAGTCCCAAGAAAGAGGTAACAGAAGAAAAGGGATAGGAAAGAGACGAGGAAAAGATGTGGCTAAAGCAACACTCTCATAATACTCTCTTCACATGCTCATAGCAAAATAAGAGAAACATTAAACTGATGAGGGAACTAGTACTGAAAATAGTCACAGGATCATAGGAAGTTACTAGGCTATTGGCCCTGAGGCCCTTAAAACCCTAGCCAAGAATTTAGCCCATGTTCCAACATGTCAGCACCCTATGCCTCTGTCCAGCAGGGACATAGGTTGAATCACAGGGGTGCACTTCCTGTTCCCCAGCCAGTTATCCAGGTTGCACTTAAAAAGGTTTAATGACATACTCTGCTTTATGTGGAGAGGGAGTCTATTCCACAAAAGGGGGGAGTCTCTGGGACAAAAATCTGTCCCACCAACAAATCCTATTGATGTCACAGACCATGCTGAGGTCTTGCATGTGGGTTAATCCAGTGGAGCTTGGCTTGCAAATATACAGCAGTCCCATCAGAGTGGGGCCTGAGATTGCTTTGTATGCCAGACAGAAGTCACCTCTGAGGAGGCTGTAAGAGACTAAGTAGAGGGACAGGGCGTTTAGCTTATCTGTGTAGGGTAGATGTTTGAGGCCCTGGATTCTTCGGGTGAGGAATCTCTGTGGTCTCCCCAGCTGTTGCATGTGCTTTATGAGGTACATGCCAAAAGGAGCATTGTACTCAATGGGTCTTATAAGGGAAGAATACAGGGATTTTATGACCTCCTTGTCCCTGGATGAGATACCCTCACTAATGAGGTGGGCCATGTAGAAAGATTTCTGTACAATGGAGGCAATATAGTGGTCAAAAGTTAGTTTGCTATCAACTTAGGTTCCCAAGTCCCTCACGACTGACTGTGTCATTAGTGCCTTATTATCAATGTGATAATTTGTGGGGACGTCATTCTCCCCAAAAGGGATGATGATGCAGTTTTTTGGCATTCAGTTTGAGGCCATGTTTCTGGCACCAGTCATTTGTTTGGGTGAGACCCTCTTGGAGGATGTCCAAACAGATGACTGGTGCCAGAAACATGGCCTAAACTGAATGTGATGAAGAAAAATAAATTATTACACAGGCAACCCTTAGACATTTCCAACAGGTAGAGGGATGGAAACAGTTCATATTCATTGCCCCTATACTCTAACAGACTTAAACCACACAATTAAAGATTTATCCTAAAATTAAAGACAATTCTGTTAAATTTAGGGAAGACATGCATACTATTATTGAATGCTATGACCCCAAGTCCGGCAGAACTGTATCAGTTATCAAAAGTAGTAGTTATTCCTGAAATTTATGCAAAACTAGTTAAAGAAGCAGGGACAGGTACAAATGCAAGGATAAGAGGAAATGGGTATGAAGGGTTAAAAGAGAAAAGGGAGGCAATGTTAGAGTCAGTCACTAAAGTGATCTTATTACAAGGTGTTGTAATACTCCCTTACTTCTCATTTAAAAAGCCTGGCTGAAACACCTATAATTTGTACAGATTTGAGAGCTGTAAATCATCCAGTACTTTCCTCTTATTCAGTTGTCCCTAATGCAGCAACTGTTCCTATTTGTATGCCACTATGGGCTACTCATTTCTCTCTTACAGACTTGTGCTTGGCTTTCTCGTCTACAGCATCAGACATACTGCAACACTGCCAACAGGATAGCATTTTCCTGTTGACAAAGTTAGTAGAAAAAGGACATTAAGGAAAGGGGGTTGCCAGGATGCCAGTCTGATAGCAGAAATCAATAGCTCTGCTTAAATTTTAATATCCTGACAGGAAATTTACTTTACTTTTTGAAAAAAAACTAACTAAAAGTGTACTAAAAGATAGTTTAACTTAGACTCTTTATTATTTTCCAAAAAATAGTACAAAGTCATGAACATTTTTTAATTATTCCTGTCAAGAAGTTTTCTACTGGAGATTTCAACATGAGCAACTCGAAGAACCTACACCAGGAGAGTGCAGTGAAGAAGGAACTACAACCTATAATAACAACCATACAAGAACTGTCACTAAAAATGGACACATTTGAAAACAAACTGGATATTATCAAACAAGAATGCAGTAAACAACTGGAACGTCTAACTGTCACTAAAAATGGACACATTTGAAAACAAACTGGATATTATCAAACAAGAATGCAGTAAACAACTGGAACGTCTAACTGTCACTAAAAATGGACACATTTGAAAACAAACTGGATATTATCAAACAAGAATGCAGTAAACAACTGGAACGTCTAACTGTCACTAAAAATGGACACATTTGAAAACAAACTGGATATTATCAAACAAGAATGCAGTAAACAACTGGAACGTCTAACTGTCACTAAAAATGGACACATTTGAAAACAAACTGGATATTATCAAACAAGAATGCAGTAAACAACTGGAATGTCTAACTGTCACTAAAAATGGACACATTTGAAAACAAACTGGATATTATCAAACAAGAATGCAGTAAACAACTGGAACGTCTAACTGTCACTAAAAATGGACACATTTGAAAACAAACTGGATATTATCAAACAAGAATGCAGTAAACAACTGGAGCGTCTAACTGTCACTAAAATGGACACATTTGAAAACAAACTGGATATTATCAAACAAGAATGCAGTAAACAACTGGAACGTCTAACTGTCACTAAAAATGGACACATTTGAAAACAAACTGGATATTATCAAACAAGAATGCAGTAAACAACTGGAACGTCTAACTGTCACTAAAAATGGACACATTTGAAAACAAACTGGATATTATCAAACAAGAATGCAGTAAACAACTGGAACGTCTAACTGTCACTAAAAATGGACAAATTTGAAAACAAATTGGATATTATCAAACAAGAATGGAGTAACTGGATCATCTAAATGGAATAGTAAAAAAGCAATCTGAACAGATTCTTGCCACAGAGGAAACAGTAACTGACCTAGATACTAGAGTGACAGAAAATGAACATCACAATGAATTCCTTCTGAAACAAAACGCCAGGCTGATTGAGAAACTGGAAGACCCTGAAAGTAGATCAAAGAGGAATAACATAAGACTATATGAAATTCTTGAAAAAAGAACGAGGATGCTAACATGATTCAGTTCCTCAAGAAGAGGTTTTCATCAGCACGAAACATGCCTAAATCCCTCTCTTTTGGAATTAAGAGGGCTCATTAGTATCTGGCAAATCCAGCATCATCTCTGAGTTCATCTAAACCCAGGTCTATAATAGTTAGATTTCTTTCCTCACAAGACAAGGACTTAGTGCTGAAATCAGCTTGGACAAATTCCCCTATCAAGATGGGTGAAAAAGTTATTCGTTTTGACAATGACTACACCTCTACAGTCACATCCAGAAGAAAGGAGTGCATTCCTTTAAGTCCTTGAAAAAAGCCAATATTAAAGCTCAAATTCTTTTCCCTACAAGAATAAAAAATTACCTTGCCAGAAGGAGTGAAGATCTTTGGCTCCCTATAAGAAGCAGTAGAATTTATCAAAAAATAAAAAATAAAAATACTGTCGGACATAGAAGAAATGGAATGGTCATCCCAAAGTTTGAAGAGACAGGCAACAAAGAATGGATGGTCTGTGAAGGAAGGAGCAAATAAAACAAAAACTAAAAGACAAATGAGTAAATCTCCTCTAGTTATAAATCCTTTGTTTCAAGACTCATAATATATTTAATTCTGGAAAATCTCTATTTTGTAAGGTAATGTGAAACATCTTTATAATTAACTCTCTCTCTTTCTGCTCCTACATCATTTAATTTTATACAGAACTAAGTATTTAAATAACATTTTCTCTCTTTTTCTCTTTCTCTTTTTTCTATTTTTTTATTAATGTTCTTTTCTCTCTCTTCTCCACTACAAGTACTTTGCATACTTTCCTTTTTAAAACTCTACAAATGTTATATATCTTCTAATTCTACTGTAGTAGTATAATGTGAATTAATACCAAAGTGAAATCTTTCTAGTGGGTCAATAGTGGGGTAACAATGTGTTTGTGATTAATGTTTCTAACTATTTGTTTCAGACAGTTTAGCTACATATAAAACAACAATACAGTATATCAAAATATTTGACTATCATGATATATTAATAATGTTTTACATGTAGCTAGATACAGGTTACATATACTTATAACTAGGTACCTTTTTTTCCCCTCTCTTTGGTCTGGTTAAATGATGGGTGGATAGTTGAAGTGTTTTAGTATGGTTGTGGATTTGGGGAAGCTTTTGTTGCTTTTAAATAGATGCACTGATATGAAGGGACTGTTTTTCCATGACACCGATGTTTTGTAAAGATACTGGTGGTCTGTGTGACTATTCCCATTGTGGAGATTCATAGCATGTACTGACAAGGCTGCTCGAGCATTTTTTTTGCTTTCAGTAAACTCTAAAAGCTTCAAGATTTAAATTTCCCACCGAGAATGCTTTTTTCCTTCACTAGAGACAACCCCTGTTGTGCACGAGCATATTTTATGAAGCTGCAGGTCGAGGAAACTGCAGTGATGACATCATTTGAACTTTGAACTCGCATATAGCAGCAAAACGTGGAAATAAGCCGGAACTTCAAAATGGAGAAGAAATGGGAACTGTTTTAACAACCTCTGAAGCATTTATTCTTCATGGTATTTTATCATTTCAAACCGACAGTTACCAGCAGCTAATAGCAATATGTTCTTGTTAAATGGCTGTATTTAGTAATCTTTTTTCTTCAAAATCTGTTATTCTATACTTAGATACTTTAAATGGTAAATAATTAGTTCTGATGAAAGTGTTTGACTCTTTTGAAAATACTTATGTTCTGTTACAGCTACATAGATTCTGCAGAATCAGTGACACTCTTAATAACTAAATGACATCAAGATAACTAGGAGCTGCATTAAAAAATTCAATATGTATATTAATATCAGAACTAATTTAAATGATCTAACCATTAGCAACTAACAGAGGGTTATGAGTTTTTTTCTTTTCTCTCTCTCCCTTTTCTTCCTGATTATATATATATATATATATATATATATATATATATATAAGAAATCTGTACAAGGAAAATGTTAGACAGATGACTAACAAAAAGATTAAGTCATCTGGTATTTCTTAAAAAGTCTTAGGAATACTGACAATCTTCTTATCTTTTATCATCTAATGTTTATACATACTTGATCTGATTCATATTTCTGATATATTTACTCATTAGAGGTGCTATTATACTAAATTACATGTTAACACAGCTACAGTTATAAATGACACTCTCATTCTAATGTACATTTCATAGATTTGGACTTCTTTAGTTGCTTTCATAATGCTTTTCACTGTTGTTTTTATACTATATCCTAAGCAGAGATTGATAATTTGTGTCTCTTGATGTTGGACAGGTGGTGGAAGGATGGTTTAGTTAAGTTTTTAACTAAACCAGAAACTTTATGTTTCATGTTTGTGTTTGTAAATAGTTTTGGATTTTTATTAGTAGAAGTTAATATACGTTATGCATCCATGACAAGTAACTTTTCAGTAATTTTAAAGTCAACACAGAAGAAAGGTCTTACAATGAGTAACAACATACACACCATAGTCAATGGCTTATAAATGTGTATCATTAAATATTAATGGTTTGAATAATAATGTCAAAAGAACAAGTTCATAGGTAGGTACTAGGCGATTGGCCCTAGGGCCTATATAAGCCTAGCCAAAAAGGTACCCTGACTTTCGCCACTCAAGAAAATTAGTTTCCTGTGCCCCTGTCGAGCAGAGCCAGAGAAGTGATCCCTGTGGTGAATTTTCTATTTCCCATCCAATCATCAAGATTCTTCTTGAAGAGTACTAATGAGGAGCTTTGTTTGATATAGATAGGTAGTTTGTTCCAGAGTATGGGAAGTCTCTGGGACAGGAATCTATCCCTCCAGAATGTTTTGTTTATTGTGGTCCCTAGAGCATGTAGCTCGGAGGGATTGGGATTTCTTTAAGTGGAGCATGTCCAACAGCTCTGGGTTTGACATAGCTTTGTATGTTAGGCAGAGATCGCCTCTGAGTAGGCGATATGCAATAGAATAAAGCTGGAGTTTTTTGAGAAGGTCTGCATAGGGCACCTGTTTGAGGCCGGTAATCCTCTTTGTGAGGTATTTCTGCGGCCTTTCCAGTTGTTGTAGATGTCTTGTGAGGTACATACCAAAAGGGGAGTTGTACTCTACAATGGGTCTAATGAGTGAGGAGTAGAGGGGAACAATTACCTCTTTTATTCTGGATGAGAAACCTTTTGTGATGAGGTGTGCCACGTAGAAGGATTTCCTGACAACTGTGGCGATGTGATTATCAAAGAAGAGACTACTGTCCACCTGTGTCCCAAGGTCTCTTATCATACTTTTGGTGTTAAGTACACTACTGCATATGTGGTAGTTCATGGGTACAGAGTTTTCACCAAAGGGGATGACAATGCACTTTTTGGCATTGAGTTTGAGGCCATGGCTTTGACACCAGGCATCTGTCTCAGAGAGGCCCTTTTCTAGGATGTCCACATCATTAGGAGTTTCGATTATGGCTCCTAGTTTTCAGTAATCTGTGAACTTCATTAGCTAAACACCTTCTGTGTTAACCTGTACTTCAGAGAAGTAGATATCAAACAGGAGAGGACCCAGGACTGAACCCTGTGGTACTCCACTTATCACTGGTCTGAAGTCGGATTTGGAGTCTACTACTTTCACAATGTGGGTTCTGTCAGTGAGCCAGTTGGCAACCCATCTTGTGACATAGGGATTTATACCTAGTTTAGTGAGTTTATCTAGAATTCCAGAGTGGGGGATGGTGTTGAAATCCTTGGCGAGATCTAGATAGGCTGTGTGAACTACCTTAACCTCTTCTACGGCTTTGGTGACTGCTTCAAAGAAGTTGGTTTGATCAAATATATTAAAATGCATAAAGCCCAGATCATCTTTTTTACAAGAAACACTTCTATTAAACAAAGATTTACAAAAATTCTCATTTATGGATATACTATTTTAGCTGATTCTTGCTTTAAGGTAAAGAGAAGAGGCACTCTTATTCTATGATAAAATACTTATACTATGCCTAGAATTATAGATTTTAAGACAACGATGGGATGCTAAGCATGATTGTTTTGGAAATCAATAGGAAGTATTATACACTGATAACTACATACTGGATACTAGGACTAAGTACTAAATATGTTGACAAATATTTGGATTTGATTACTTTATATGCAAAAGGGGAAATTATAGCAACAGGTGATTTTATCTGCCTATTATCAGGCACTGATGCTTCTAAAACTGGTAAAATAAAACTAACATCTCAAGCCAACAAGTTAAATGACTTTACAAACCAGATGAACCTTAGAGATATACATGGTCTAAGAGAACATTAGTTTTTATTTTATACTCTCACTATTCATATCGGTTTGGTACACAAACAAACATTGATAAGGTCTTTGAATCAAACAACATATACTCTAAAATAAGTGATGTATCTATAATGACTTGTCCACTTGAAGACCACAATGCTATAAATGTTACATTAAGTATGCATACAGATGATTTAAGATTACAAAACTAAGCTAAAAGACTTCAGGGAATGGATTTTGAAAGAAATAGACATGTTTACGAAACTAAAACAGCATGCCCAACACACTAGTCATAGGTGACTCGACAGTGAGGCACACTGATATCCCACTCTCTAGGGTGAATAAGGAGAAAGTAACAGTCAGCTGCCTGTCAGGTGCCAGGATCCGCCACATAACACACTCACTCAGGTCGCTCAACAACAGGTACAAATATGACTCTGTCACTGTACATGTGGGCGTGAATGACCTGAGATGTACCTCCCTGGACTACATGAAAAGAGACATGGAGGAGCTTTCGTATTATGTAGCCCAGGCAGGTATGACCCTAGCCCTGAGCAGCATCCTACCATCACCCAGAATGATACCACAGTACAAGCAGAAAATGACTGATTTCAACAATTGGCTAAGTTTCTGGTGTAATTCTAAAGGGATCCAGTATCTGTCTGCCTGGGATGACATGATTGACAGACCTCGATGCTTTGCCAGAAATGGCCTGCATCTGTCACCCCTGGGCTTCCGGATACTGGCCAAGGCTCTTACAACCCCTATAGTGCCTTTTTTAGGTGGTGTTCCAGAGACCAAATTACCACCGTAACAGCTACAAACAAATGCAATCTGAGGGTCATGCTTCTCAATGCTAGAAGTCTAAATCTCAAAATGCACTCGCTTGAAGCACTCCTTAAAATGGAGAACATCGACATTTGTGCTATAACAGAGACCTGGTTCAAGGTAGAAGAAAGCAGCCCTGCACTATCAGGCTATAACTCATTCCAACCCTTTTGGCCCCAGAACTTGGACAGAAACTCAAAAGACGGTGGTGTTTCCATATTCATAAAGGATGTGCACACCTCCAGACTGGTAGCCCAACGTAACGCATCAGAGATACTTCAAGTGCAGCTAACATTGGGTAAGACAGTGATTCAGGTCGTAGCCTGCTATAGGTGCACAACCATGTCCCAAGACTCACACTCCACGTTCCTAAGCACCCTGGAAAATATTAGGGTCTAACCTGTCTTACTGGGTGACTTTAACTACCCCTCCATTAACTGGGTAAACTACTCATGTAGCAATACACTTGCCCAACGTTTCCTGGAGTTCATTAATTCCAATGCCCTGGACCAGTTTGTTCTTACCCCCACAAGAAGTAGCAACATCCTTGACCTGGTCGTTACTAACATGGGCGACCGTTGCTCTACAGCAATAGTTAGCTCCTCCCTGGTCAGATCCGACCACAAACTAATCACCTTGGAAATCCACATCCCTCCCACCCACCACCCGCAAAGGGTTTGAGTCTCACAAGGGATAATTGGCTAGGCTTAAAATGGCTCGCAAGGGCAGTTAGCCTAGTACTAATCTATGAACCTATGAACCTACGAACCACCATGAAAAACTTCCAAAACTAACTTTGGGCTCCTAAAAACAAAGGTGGCTAACTTCATGGCACCCATGCAAATGGAGAATAGTTGCGTGACTGCAGAATCATACACCAATGCACTGTACGAACACATACAAAAATGCATGGATCTCGCCATACCAAATAGAACCAAGATACTCTCCTCCAAAAAAAGGAAGCCAATCTGGTGGTCCCCTGCCATAAACAAACTCTACAACAGAAGGAGGAAAATGATGTGGAATAAGGTGAAGTCCCAAGACTGGAAAAACTACCTTATCAGCCTCAACAAAAAGTTGAGATCCCTCATCAAATCCTCTAAAGCTAGCTATGAAAACAGAATTGCAGCAGATAGTAAAGACAACCACAAGGCCTTCTATAGTTATGTAAAGAATCTCCATGGCTATACCCAGATTTGCTCTGAGTTACTGCACAATGGTACCTCCCATACCAAGCCAACAGATATTGCCAGTACACTGGCTGTCAGAATTAGTGCCAACGTTATCCCTCTTTCCCCACAAAGGAACAATCACAATACCAGTAGATTGCCATGCACCCAGTATTACTGCTGCACAGCACTGTCCAAGGCCAAGAATACAGCTTCTATGGGACCTGACAATATCCCTGGTTGTGTTCTACATGAACTACAGAGTGAACTGGCACCTCACCTGTGTGTCCAGTTCAATCACAGCCTCACCTCAGGTTTTGTCCCCACCAAATGGCGCACTGCTACAGTTATCCCTCTCCACAAATGAGGAGCGACTACAGACCCTGGGTCCTATCGCCCCATTAGCCTAACGAGTTTTTATCTCACACAGTTTAGTTTTATGAAGGGTAGATCATGCCTGCTCAATGTGGTCGACTTCTTTGAGTCAGCCTGGGTCCTCTCCTGTTTGGTATCTACTTCTCTGAAGTCCAGGACAACACGAACGGACTCTGGCTGACAAAGTTCGCAGATGACTGCAAGTTGGTAGCTATTATTAACTCCCCAAGTGATGTTGACATCCTACAGAATGGCCTCACCGAGACCAACAACTGGTGTCAGAACCATGGCCTTAAGCTCAATGCCAAAAAAATGTCTCTTCTTCCCCTTTGGGAAAAACCCAGTTCCCATGAATTACCACACTGATGGTAGTCCACTGAACACAGAAGGCATTATAAGAGATCTGGGAACACAGGTTGACAGCAACCTCTCTTTTGATCACCACATTGCCTCTGTGGACAGAAAGTCCTTCTATGTTGCATATCTCATTACTAAGGGTTTTGCATCCAGGAAGAAAGAGGTCATTGTCACCCTCTACTCTTCCCTCATTAGGCCAATCATCGAGTACAATGCCCAATTTGGCATGTACCTCACTAGACACGTGCAACAACTGGTGAGGCCGAAAAAGTACCTAACAAAGAGGATCCTAGGCCTTAAACACTTGTCCTACATGGACAGACTCAAAAAAACTCCAACTATTCTCTGTCTCATATTGCCTACTTAGAGGTGATCACTGCTTGACTTACAAAGCCATGTCTGAGCCAGCTCTGTTATAAATGCTGCATCTAAAGAAATCCCAATCCCTCCACACCACACGCTCCAGAGACCTCAACCTCATTACCACAATCAACAGAACATACTGGAGGGACAGGTTCATAACCCAGGGACTGCCCATGCTATGGAATAGACTTCCCATACATGTCAAGCAGAGCACCTCGCTGACCTCTTCAAGAGAAATCTTGATAAGTGATTGGGAAATAGAAAATTCTTCCCGGGGATAACTCCAGTGGCTCTACGTGACAGAGGCACTGGGAACTAAGGTCGGGTGGCACTATGCCAATGTAATCCTATGGCTAGGCTTGTAAAGGCCCCAGGGCCATTAGCCTAGTACACACCTATAAACCTATAAATGATAATGATAAAGTAACAGATACTATACTATGGGACACCTTTAAGGTTTATATTTATGGTAGAATAAAAACGTGGTACCTTAAAAAAGGACAGAGTGGGACAAAGAACTTTTAGAACTACAAAAGACCATAGATAATATAAAAATGGATGTAAAACCAAATGATAAAGTAGCATATAATGAAATTAATAAGTTAAATCAAAAATACTTAGAAGTTATGAATCATAAAGTAGCCATAAACCTAGAAAAATTGAAACTGCAATCTTATTCTGTAAACCCCAAATATCTACATAAAATAGCAGTAAGATCCAAGAAAATAAACAATCAAAATCATATTAATGAGATTAAATACAAATGTAATGGCTCAGTTAAAAGCACATCTAACTTAAAGGGCATATTACCTTAACACATTGAAATGAGTTAATATGCTTGCTGCACTGTCCTAATCTACATCAATATTTTCCTTTTCTTCCTAGGAATCTCTCACAATTTCTCCCTACCCAGCCCACCCCATAGGAAAGGCTTTCAACACTAGGGTCCACTGCTGCTTGTGAAACGCCAGCAGCTACACTTGTTCTTATTATTTGCAAAAACGGAGACAAGGTTAATTACTTTTCACAGCTAACCCATTAATGCATGGGGATTTTTTAGTATAGTGTTCTGCTTGGGGGTCTGCAGCACTGGCAATTTCACACTAGACTACCCTGTTAGTCCTACTATCTCACTAAATTACTAGCCCTACGCAATCAAGTGAGATATATTGCAAGGAAACCTGTAACCTACCCAAACATTATTAACTTGTTTTTGTACTCTCCTGCACTGACCAGACAACCAGATTGGGTCTGCAGTGTCTTTCTCCTTTGCTTCTACCCCCTCCGTTCGCCCTTCGGGCTCACTCCGCTCCCCTACCCTGGCCCCAATTTCCACCCACCCCCACTACTCCTACACTTATTCTAACCTCAGGTCCCCTCCCCCTACACTCAGCCAATCCAGGTACATCTTGTCTTCATCCCTTCCCCTTCACTTCCTCCAATACTTAAGCACCCCATCCCTCATTTTAACCCTTAAAGTCCCATAGCCTTTTCTATACTCCTCCCTCTTACCCTCTCACAGTCCCCTATCATCAAACTTCTTCCTTCACACACACTATCCAACTACTCACGTATTTCTAATCATAGCATGTCCCCTCTACTGTCTCAAATCCTTGTCACCATTCTTCTTCTAATTCCTTTATAATACTTACTCCTCTAACAAACTAACCCATTCTTTCCTATCCCCCATCACTGCCAGCACCCATCCTCTCTCCCCTAGATCCCACTTTCACACTATATCCTCTTCTCTAATTCAACCAAACCCTCTTCACTATATCAAACTAAAACCTCTTCCCTCTCCAATAAAACACCACATACCTAAAGCAATACTGCACCTCCTACAATTTTATAGGAGCAAACCTAGAGCCCTGCTCCAATTCTCCCTTAACTGCCTATGCTTAGCAGGTGACATACACCGCAACCCAGGCCCTACTACCAGCAACAATCCATCTCCTTTTACCACCACCAATATCACCAACCCTAAATATCTCAAAATTGTTACCATTAATGCCCAGAGTCTAAAGAACAAAATAGCCCATTTCCATGCCTGGCTGTAACATACCCTTCCTGGCATAGTAGCTGCCTCAGAGACATGGCTAAAATCCAATATTCCTGACTCTGAAATTCTTCCCCCTGGATTTCAAGCTCTCAGACATGACCGCCTAAATAGGAAAGGTGGAGGAGTAGCCTTGATCTACTCAAGCCTACTCTCCATCACTCCCTACCAAAACCCTATTCCTCAATTCAACAACACCAAACTAGTCATAGGAATACCCAAAATAAATAACTATAAAAGCATTTGTGTTATATCTCTCTATATCCCCCCTGGAAACAATACATCTACACTCGAAGACATTCTACTATGGGCCTCAACCAATATTAAGCTTGAGACTTGCATCCTACGAGATATAAACATTGACTGGAACAAAGTTGATAACAATAATCGCACCATCTCAATCAACCTATATAATTTCAGTCAACTTACAAATACCATTACCAGACCTAATAAAAACAACCCCCCAGGCTCCACACTTGACTGAATCCTAGTTTCTCACCCTAATAAAATCTCCCATAAGGGCACCTTACCAGACTGCATTAGTGACCACTTGCCAGCCTTCATCAATAGAACAACTCCCTCCTCTCCTCACCAACACCAATATATCCACACACGAAACCTCATAAACTTTAACCCCACAATTTTCTCCAATTCTCTCAAACGAATAAACTGGGACAATCTAAAAACTCTTCCTCTAGACCAGGCCGTTGAACATTTCAACTCAACCTTCTTAGCTACCCTTAACTCTCAAGCCCCCCAGAACAAAATGTATAAAAAACAACTCAGCCCCTTGGCTTACTAAAGACACCAAAATACTTATGAAACAAAGGGACAAACCCTGGAAACTTTACCATCATAATAAGAACCCAGACGTCTTTCTTAAAAATAAACAACTCTATAACCTAGTCAAAAAACATATTATACAGGTTAAAAAATCATACTATACCAAACTTCAATCTAATCATTCCAAAAATCCCAAACAATTCTGGAAGTCAATCAACTCTCTTCTTAACCCTGGTACCAAAAACAGTCCTTGCCCTGACACTAGCAAGTCTGACCCAGAAATAGCCATGTTATTCAACTCCTTCTTTACTAATGCCATAGCAGAACTCACCAAGAACCAACAACAACTCCTCCCCCTACTCAAACCCTCTCCTCCACCATCCATCCCTTTCTCATCTCCCATCTTTAATCTCAAACCCATTTCCACCTCACACATAACTAAACTCCTCTCTAAGCTTAAGACAGGCTCCAATGCCCCTGACAACATCCCTTCACTCTTTCTAAAACTCACAGCAGATGGCATCACCATCCCCATTAGCATTCACATTAACAGAGCCATACAGGAATCTTATGTTCCTAAACTGTGGCGTGCAGCCTTCATCCTACTCCTCCACAAAGGAGGCAAAAATAATAGTATCTCCAACTTCCGGCCCATTGCCATTCTCTCACCTTTTTCAAAAATACTTGAGAAATGCATCCACCTCCAACTCATGCCATTCCTTACAAATAACCAACTCCTCACCCCAACTCAACATGGATTCCGTCCGGGCCATACCACAATACCTGCTCTCCTCTCTTTCCTAGACATAGTAAACCATGCCCGTGACTCTGGAGAACCTGTATCCACAGTCCTCCTTGACCTCTCCAAGGCTTTTGATACGGTCTCCCATTCCCATCTCCTAAACCACCTTGCTAATCTTAATCTCTCACACAACACCCTTACCTGGTTCAGCTACGTCTCTGACCGATCTCATGCCATAAAATGGAAAACTGGCACCTCAACCTTCCTCTCAACCTCAACCGGAGTCCCCCAAGGATCCATACTTGGCCCAATGCTATTTAATATCTTTATTAATGAATTCCACACAACCACTCCTAACACCAAGATAGTCCAATACGCAGACGACTCAATTCTAGTCTGTTCTGCTTCTAACCTCCACGTACTCCAAACAAAAACCCAAACTGCTTTTTCCAGCACTGAGAACTGGATGCTTCAAAATCACCTCTCTCTAAATGCCAACAAATCTAAAATTCTACTATTCTCTCCCTCTAAATCTCACTCTCTTGACAAAACCTCCTTCAACATTATCAGCCATGCCAACTCCACTATTGAAGTTGTTCCTTTTGCTAAACTTCTTGGGGTCACTACTGATGAACATCTAAAATTCAATACCCATATTCAGCTAAACATTAAGAAAACACATCAGAAACTTGGCATGCTGTACAGGAACTCCCACTTTCTATCCCCTTCCACAAGACAGACCCTCGCCACTACCTACTTACTACCATCTCTGATGTATGGTGCCCCCCTACTAACCAACCTATCTTTCCCCATCTCCTCTAAACTGGAACCTTGTTACAATAAAAAATCAAAGTTTGTCCCCAAGTCCAAGTACTCTACCCACCACTGCATACCTCTCCACCTACTGCAATGGCTAGAACTTCCCAACTACCTGGACTGCCTCCAACTCACTGCAGCACACAAGCTCATTTTTAAACCCACTAAGTGCCCTGCACTAACTAACATCTTACCACTATATACCCCTCACAGAACTCTAAGATCTGCTCACCAAAATCTCATTTCTGTATACAAATGAAACCGTCCCTCAGGTCAGCTTCTCCTATCCTTTTCCTTAGCCAAAAAATGGAACTTTCTTCTTCCCTCTCTAAGAATTTCTGAAAACTTTGATCACTTCAAAACCCAGCTCCATTCCTACCTCTTCAATAACAGGAAATGCACTTGTACTCTACCTACCTAATCCTGCCTAATACATGAATACATACATATATGTAAAGTACCTTCCACCTTACCCAAAAGGAGTTCAATCTTATTTACTGTTTTCTTACAAATGTTTCTTTCATAGCATTCTCAGAAGATTTAAAACCTCAGTATAATGGTGACTCTGTACTATCAACCTCTAATTGTATTTACATGTAAATATGCATTGTATACCATACTATGTTGATATTCTACTGTGCTTATGTTTTACAACATAATTTTTACTAATTGTTTAATTGTTACTATGTCTACTATGTTTTGTGGAGCTTTTCTCCCCGGGCCTCCACTGAAAACAGGCTCCTTGAGCCCAGTGGACCTCCCTGGTCATCAAACTGAAAATAAAAATAAATTAAATAAATTAGAAGTGTTTAGGAGCTACTATAAAGATATAAATAATAACACCTCTCTTTTTGGAAACAGATAATGTAGTAAATACTTTTATCCAAGAAAATATAACTACAAAGGTGTCAATGCAACAAAATAATATATTAAATAAACAAATTACACTAACAGAAGTGAAAGGGAAAATAAAAAATCTAAAAGATAATAAAGCCCCAGGACTGTATGGAATAATTCCTGAACTATATAAGATTTTTCCTGAATATATAACAAAGAAACTGGTGAGTACCTTTACTATAGTTAAGCAAAAATTAATAACACCTCCAGCGTGGAAATATTCAATTATCTCCCCTATAATAAAACAAGGCAAAGACCTCAAATCTTGTGATTCATATAGGCCAATTTCGTTACTGAACACTGATTATAAAATTTTCATGACAATATTAGCTAACAGAATAAAGAATATATTATCTAATCTAATATATAATGATCAGACAGGATTCATTCTTCATAGAAAAGTGCAAGATAACATTATTAAATTACTATCACCAATAGACATAGCAGGTAAATACAAAAAACAACTAACTGTCATCAGTCTAGACATAGAAAAGGCTTTTGATTCTACTAGTTGGTCACATTTACAAAGAATTCTAACTGGTTTTGAGTTTTCCTCAGATTTTGTCAACTTATTAATGAAATTTTATTGTGAGCCACAAGCATATGTGAAAACTGGATCGTGTCTATCCTCATCACTAAAAATCCTCAAGGGAACTAGACAGGGTTGTCCGTTGTCACCATTATTGTTTGCTCTCTCAAATATAAAAGGCTTTCAAGTTAATAAGGACTACTGTCCTAAGATCCAGTTGTTTGCTGATGACATGCAGTTAACTTTGGGTGATATTGGTGGTTCTTTGCATGATGTTATAAGTACCTTAGGCAAGTTTGAAAAAGTTTCAGGGCTTAAATTTAACCATAGTAAATCCAAAACACTACTAATTAATAAAAAAAAAAATCAATAAAAATCTAAGAAAATAGCCTGTTTAATTGGGAGAATGATATATTAGAATATTTGGGTGTTAGTATAAAGGGTTCATGGAGAGAGTCTATTAAACTACATTATACTAATTTAATAACTACTATTAGTGAATTAATCAAAATATGGAATAAAATGTTATTCATGATGGAGGACATGCTTTCTTCAATTAAAATGACAAATTTACCTAAAATTTTATTTTATATACAGTCATTGATACTACCCCCCCCCAAAAAAAGCTTATTTAAAAAAAAAATAGATTCCATGTTAACTACATTTTTATGCTTTCCCACAAAACCTAGAATAGCTTATAAATGGCACATCACAGCTTGGAACAGTAATGTGATAGCATTCCCTAGCATTGATCTTTATTCTAAATCAGTTATAATTAATGTAATATTACATTGGATCACACATACATATATATCTGTCTGGAAAAAAATACATGAGATTCATATAACTGATTTCAGACTTATAGAATATCAATTTAAGGAGCTGTATGGATTAAGCAGAGTCCATTGGCTTTTACATGAATTATGTTTATTTAATAAGAAGTTTGATCATTTTTTATGGCATTAATCAAATATTTTATAATTTTAAAAACATAATAGACAGTAATTACAGCTTCAAACAATTCTTTTTTCTTATATTCCCCATAGCATCACCCCTGATTGCCTAGATTCTTTTAACATTAATGCGATGCAGAAGCTAAAAGAAAATAATGTGACATTCTGGGATCATTTTATTGATAATAAAAGAGTATTAAACCATTAAACTCTCTTATGTAGATTTAACAATTGTCGAGACAGTTGGTTGATTACATACTCATTACGACAGTTTATCGATAAAATGAGTATCAATCAACCTTGAGAGTGAATTTATGCCAAGTTTGATTCAGCTTTTTATTAGGTGTCTTGAAAAGACAGGTGAACAGAAATTAAGCATTTCACCTATATATAAGATACTGACGCCAACGATATCAAAGGGTCCAACAGTGAAGGCAATAGTCAGCACAAATGTCCCAAAGATGTAGCCACGAGCCAAACAATTTTCCCTTTTAAACAGCTTTTATTACGCCAAGAACAAAAGCACAATACTGGTTAAGCGCTTTCATGTATGTCCATACACTTCATCAGAACAAAGATAAAGTAAAAAAAAAACAATTTAAATACTTAAAAAACTGCCAAAATTTCACCCTAATTAAATAATTGCACCATTGCATTTAAAGCAACAACATCATTTCTCCTAAATATACATTTACACAAATTTTAAAACCTACCATAAATCAATGCTTTTTACTACATCATACTCACTGAAATATAGTTTTTTTTTTTAAATAATTAAAAAAAAATATATATATACAATATGTCAATGCATCAATGATAATAAATCATTCATCCCATGAAACATTGCATATTCAATTTCATATTTAGATTCAAGTGTGAGTTGCCATTACCTTAAATATAACTATCAAATACTATACTTGAATATGTTAATACTCAATGTATAAGTATATAAAAGTATGTGTGTGTAAATATAAATATATATAAGCAAACTATTAGTATAAAAAGTACTAATGTTAAAAAATACTAAAAAATTTTGAAGTTAACAAAAAATACAATCAACCACATAAACCCAGTCAACTTTTTATAAGGGGCTTAGTAGGAATCATTTCGTTAAGACCCGGAGCACATGCTGCATTTAATTTAATTTGCCATTTGATTTCCCTTTCTCCCACAATACTTTTGATATCACCACCTCTAGGATTGGGCTTCACAATTTCCAAAATGGCAAATTTAAAATTACAACAAGTATTGTTACGAGTCACATGACGAAATAAAGCATTGTTCTCATCTTTTTTCTTAATGCAGTACATATGGTCATAAATTCTGTTCTTAAACTGCCTGTCGGTTTTCCCGACGTAAAAACAAGGACAAGAACAACACATGGCTAAATAAATCAAGTGTCGAGATTGACAATTGCCATTGACAAACCAAACTTTACTCTTGTTGACATTGTTTAGTGTACAACTTTCTTCCTCAAATATGTAAGAACACTGCGAGCAGCGTCCACATTTCTTAGTTCCTTTTTTGTTATTATAATTTTTTAAAAATTGCATATTAGATTTCTGTTCAATAATCTTTTTTATATTAAACCTTGTTTTGTACACAAACATAGGCTTGTCACGAATATGTTTTTTAATAGCCTCGTCACTGGTAATGATGTTCCAATTAGTACTGATTATTTCTTTTACCTTACCCACGTGTTGCCCATATTTCAAAATACAAGATTTTGAATATTGTCCTTCGTTGTTATTTTTACCAAGAAAATTACTTGTCTCATTTGTATTAGTGTTCAAAAAGGATGAGGTAAATCCCTTCCCTAATAATGGTGGGTATTTTTTTCCCCATTCTTGGACAACATATTTCGTTACATCCTTAATCATGTGATCTGGGTACCCTTTCTCCTGAAACATTTTACCAATGATTTCCATTTCTTGTTTCATTTTCTCTTCCAAAGATGTCATCCTGGCAGCTCTAATACATTGCCCTTCAGTATACTGCGTTTCTGAGAATACGGATGTGTACTACTGAAATCTAAATACCCATTACTAAAAGTGTCCTTTCTGTGTATGTGAGATTGGAAGGACGTAAGATACTAAGAGAAGACACTCTGAAGTTTGACTCAGATTTTTGGAATTCTTATGCAAAGATTAATGGAGAACAAATATCTGATGAATTAAAAAATCTGTTACTGAAATCTATACATGGTACCTCTTCTTCGTTATATTGGAGATTATATACATGGAAATTTATAAATAGGAGTTTCTATACCCCGCATAAAATAAATCTTATATTTAAAAACAGTGAAAGTAAATGTTGGAAATGTGATAAATTACAGGAGGCCAACTGGGTTTACATGTTCATTGAATGTAGAGCTGTTGTTCAATACTGGAAAGACTTTTGACATTTTGTAAATGCTTCATGGTCTGATAAATTTCAAATTTCTAATTCACTAATACTATTCAATTTTCCTACACCTCGTACAATACCTAAATCTCAGATTCATAATCAAAAAAGAGAGTTGCTGGAAACACTGCACGAACCACGGTAAAAATAAACTTTTAATACACAGAACCACAAAAATTAACGCTGACAATTCCTCATACGTTTTCGTCTTCCAAGACTTCACTAGATAACATTTTACACACAGAAAAATCCATTAAATACTCCACAATTTTAAAAACAACCAATAAGGACATTGAATCACTTAACATGTATTAAAGAAATAGGAGCACCTCATTCAAACAGTCCCGCAACCATAACTACTACAATAAATGTATATAAATATAAATCTAAAATACAAAATACAGCCTTCTTAACAATAAATAAAATAATATATATATATATATATATATATATATATATATATATATATGCACATACTATTAAATAACTGTATACTAAAACTCACTTTTTAAAATATTTAATTAAAAAAAAATACATTTCCTACATTAAAAATCCCTGTACGATGCTACCATCTGCTGGTCAATACTAAAAATGCTTCAAAGTTTGGCTGCTCTTAATTTTAATAATTGAGCCAAGGAAATGCTCTCATTCAAGCCAGGGTGCCTTCCAGCATCCAAAAGGACTTGCCAATACAATTCATGGTATTCCAATCAGGTTTCCCAAGAACCCCACCTGGCATCCACCTTTACTACTTCCAAAACAAAAAATAAAAAGTTCGCTTGGGCACAACTTTGTAAATGATACAGAGCATTCCTTTCATTATTTTTGCTAATATCATAAAAATGCTGATATATACGTCTTTTCAGATGTCCTTCCGTTTTCCCTACATAAAAAGAGCTGCAAACTTCACAAATCACTAAATAAACTAAACCACTAGTATTACAATTACTATAGTGCATACTTTTTATCATCCTACTTCTAGATTTGACATATACCTGATCAACATTAGCTACATGACCACACTGGGAACAAGCCCCACATCTATACGTGTCCAACCTCTTGCTTCCAGATTTAATACTCCCCTTTTCAAATAATTCCTTCAAATTTTTACCTTTTTTGAAAATAATGTTAATAGGCTTATTTTCTAAGCCCCTAAGGTCAGTAAAGGAAGTGAATCTATTCCTTCTCTCCTAACCACATCCACTGCTACTTTTGAATCATTGTTGTATTCCATTGTAAATACCCTACTAAATTCACTACCATTTTTCTTAACAAAAGAGGATATAAATTGATCACCTTTACCTAAAATAGGCATATATCTTGACCTTCGTAGATTCTTAACATAAATCATAGTATCCTCCAGCAACTTAGCTGGATACCTTCTCTCCAAGAAGAGTTTTTCAAGAAAAACAAATTCTTCTTCAAAATCTTCATCTAAAGAAATGAGTCTACTTGCTCTTATTAGTTGCTCCTTAAAAATACTTCTTTTCTGTACAAAAAGGTGGGCACTATCAAAATGTAGATATGAGTTAGAAAAAGTCTCCTTTCGGAAGACTTTGGACTTAATGCCCACAGTAGTTTTAATAATACTCACATCCAAAAAATCTACTTTATTAAATCTAAAAAGAAGTGGTTGTACTTAAGTACTCCAAAAATTATTTCAGCTTCTCTTCCGATTCCTTCCAAAAAATACAAATATCGTCAAGAAATCGCCTATATAAAATCTAACAACCACAAAATCTAGAATTAAGGACATACTGTTTTTCCCACAGGCTAAGATGATATTGGCATAGGTGGGGGCACAATTGGTCCCCATAGCCACACCTCTCACCTGGTGAAAATATTCTCCCCCATAGTAAATAAAATTATTTTTTAGTATCAAATCCATTAAATTAAGTATAACTTGTAATTCATCACTAGAAATTCTAGACTTGTCCACTAAAGCCGCCTCCAGCCAATCTAATCCACTGTCCTGGGGTATTACTGTGAATAAATCTTTAATATCCACAGTCACAAAAATATCATCATATACCTGGTTTAAATCAATCTGCTGAAGGAATTCCCAGGAATCTTTAAAAATAGTTTGTTCTGTCCCCCAGTACTTTTTCAATTTAACATCCATAAATTTTGCTAAAGGCAGTCTTAGATCCTTCAGTGGAAATTATGGGTCTGAGAGGGGGTTAAGTTGATCCTTACGGACTTTGGGAATTCCAAATATAGTTGGTATTCTAGGTTGAGGCACATGCAGAAATTTAAAGGTTTCCATATTAATTAGCCCTTCCATTAATAAGTCATTTAGGGCCAGCTCAATTTTTTTTGTATGCCACATGGATTTCATTCCTAGAAACCTTAGTATAAGTAATGGAATCACCCCAAAATTCATTTATCTTTCCTTCATAAATAACCTGGTCCATAAGGACAAACCCTCCTTCCCTTATCAGGCTTCATGACCATAACCTGTGAGTTACACTGAAGTTCACAAAGCACCCTTCTCTCATTTTGATTAAGATTATATCTATTAGATTTACCTATAACTTGCCTTTGTTCATTCTCAACAACAGACTCAAAATTTCTCAGTTGAGGATGTAATGGAGGCTTACATTCAATTTTGTGCTTTAAACTAGTTTGTGTGTGTGTCTTTGCTTGCCCCTGAAATATTACCTCAAAATTCAACTTCCTAATGAACATTTTAAAATCTAATAATTTTGCAAGATCACATTTCCTATGAGGTACAAACTTAAAACCTCTAGATAATAAACTCAAATGGTCAACAGTTAATTCTACAACACTATAATTAAATATATTATAATTTCTATATGTGTATGTACTGTCCTTACATATAATTTTGTCTAAAATAAAATTAGGTGACTCCTCAAAAGTCAATTCATTAGAAATTTCTTCAGTAACTATTAATGCTGAAATGTCCCCTTCACCCGATATTCCCCTCTCCTCCCCCCCTCTGGGTATGGTGATAGTACTGAGGGGCCCTCTGACTCATCAACCTTTCGGAGCGTCAGAGAGGGGGATACTCTAAAAGGTCCAGATGATTAATCTCACCCACCAATCTATCATTACCAGGTACCTCTTCAGAGGTACCACTCCCAACATACCTTTCCTCATACTTGCCACCATTAACTTTTTTGGTGCAGGGTAACATCACTTTTCCTTGTATTCTAGAATATCTCTGTTTAATTTTTTTATCTTCCTGTTAATGTTTACAGAACATAATTCATCAATTTTATCCATCATAGTGTAATACTTAATTTTTTCCGTCTCAACAGTATGCAATAAATCATTCTGTAATACAATTATTGTGCTCAATACAAGATTTTAACTCATTCATCCTTGTTTGATTTTGTTTAACAACAATTCTAACTACATCAAGTCCACATCTATTGACTATTTCTAATAATTCATTATACAACTCAGAACTACTATCAATGTTGTTAGGGAACTTATAAACTCTTAGACCTTTAGGGACAATTCCCCTTTTCAAGCATTCCCTAAGGTACTCATTGTCTATACTAAGAGCTTTAAATTTCCCCAACACATCAGCCAATTTGTTAATACTATTTCTGTAGGTATCCGTATTTCCCTTGTCACCAAGGGCACTAGTGTTGGTGTCCATATTAAAGTTAATATTCACTTTATCATTAAGCCAATCAGAGAAACGTCTTCTCTGTTTAGATAAAACATTTAAGTATTAATACAGTCACCTCTTAAAGTGTGAGTAGAAGTCCATTCATTGTTACTATTTGCACCTCTCGTATTAGTGCCATTTTCTCTAGAAAGTGAAAACAAATTTGGCCCAGGAGTATCCAAAATGTTCGGAATAATCCATCCGTTTGCTGTTCGTATCCTTTATCCAAATTCGCCCCAAGTCTCTCTCTAACAGCTGCTGCCATTTGCTCGCCACCATACAATGCCTCCTGGTTTCTGGTACAGAAGAAGAAAGCACAGATGCTAACATAGCACTGACAGAAGTGAGTAAATCAACAAGTTGGGAAAGCTGCCCAATGAGCTTTTGAGTTTAACCAATATCGTCCCTCCTCTCCTTAGGAGACCGTGGCAAGGAATCAGTGTTTTTCTTTCCTCAAAAAGTTCCACAAATAACCAAAGAAGAAAGAGAAAATGCAACCTCAAACGATCAATAATCAGAAAAGAGAGTTGCTGGAAATACACTGCACGAACCACGGTAAATTAATACACGGAACCACAAAAATTAACTCCGACAATTCCTCATACGTTTTCGTCTTCCAAGACTTCATCAGATAACATTTTATACACAAAAAAAAAATCCATTAAATACTGCATAATTTTAAAAACAACCAATAAGGACAATGAATCAATTAACATGTATTAAAGAAATAGGAGCATAGGAGCACCTCAACCATAACTACTATAACAAATGTATATAAATATAAATCTAAAATACAAAACACAGCCTTCCTAACAATAAATAAAATACTACATATAAATTTCATACTATTAAATAACTACATACTAAAACTCACTTTTTAAAATACTTAATAAAAAATAATAAATACATTTCCCACATTAAAAATCCCTATACGATGCTACCATCTGCTGGTCAATAGTAAAAATGTTTCAAAGTTTGGCTGCTTTAAATTTTAATAATGGAGCCAAAGAAATGCTGTCATTCAAGCCAGGGTGTCTTCCAGCATCCAAAAGGACCTGCCAATACAATTCACGGTATTCCAATCGGGTTTCCCAAGAACCCCCCCTGACATCCACCTTTACTACTTCTAAATCTAAATCTCAGATTCAGTTACTCTGGTCAATTCTTGAAATTGCCAAGAAAGTTATTACTTTGAACTGGAAAACTAAACAAGATTTGATGTTTAAAGAGTTTATTAATCTAGCAAAAGCTGTTTGTAAAAAAGAATTGCAAACCATTTGTCATAGAACTCACAATATAACTCATAAAAAAATAGCATGGCAAAAACTGGAAAATCTATTGAACAGATACTGATAACTTCTCAAGAATAAAATAATTGTTTATCATGGATGAATGTAAATATTTTAAATAGTTTTGTTATTGTTTTATTGTATTTGTTATATGTACATTTGCATATGTTTATAATGAAAACAAAATAAAAATGTTTTTGAAAACAAAAAAAGGACATTAAGGTATTAGGAGAAAAAAATACAGCTTTGGTCACCAAAGGTCAAGTATCAGTCAAGTAATATCACAAGGAAATATAATCTTCATGTGTCCAGGCAGTAACTCAACCACCAAGGCCACTCACACAGAAACCGCTTAGATCTTTTTTTTGGGGTATGGCAGGGTAATCTAGCCAATGGATTTCAAATTATGCAAATCTAGTAAAACCACTGTCAAACCTGCTTAAACAAATACACCAGTACTCTTGCTGTGGGGAGGAAGTGAGGAAAATTAATTTACTCTGTTAAAGCAAGCTTAAGCAAATGCTTCTGCTATAGGTCTAACAGATTACGGAAAGTCATTTATACTTTTCTGCGATAATAAACAGTGCATTTGCAACAGGACTGCTTACAAACAAGCATGAGGAAAATCACAAAGCTTTGGCTTATTACAGTACTGCATTCGATCCAGTGGCACAAGGACTGCAACTTTGCCTGAGAGCAGTTGCTACAGCTGGCAGAACATGCTGCTCCAACTGTAGGGGACGAAGTTATAATTCCAGTCCCCCATGCAATGGCTGCCTTTTACTACAAGCATAAAAAGCAGTATTTCTCTCCAAGGATGACAACATATGAGTTGCTGCTGATTTCAGACCCAACTATCATAATTGTTTGGTGTTCAGTTTTGAACCCTGTGCATCTCTGCACATGACTGCATTATTGTTACTAACCATTTCTTTTCTACTAGGAAGGACCCGACTGATGTTCTGGAATGAGGATTTTGAGCTCTTTGTGACTGAATCTTGTGGCAGAAAATGAAAAAGTATGGTTAGTTGCTGGAAATACTGTATGTACCGAAAGTGCTGTGATAATACAAGATGTGAATTTGTTACGGAAAAAATGATGAACATTTATACAGACAGCAGATATGCATTTGGGGTGGTGCATGACTTTGGGTTTTTGACATTAGCAGGCACAGAAATAAAAAATGGATATCATGTTAAATTTTTATTAGACTCTTTAGCTGCCCAAGCAGGCAGTTGTAGTAAAAATCCAAGCACACATTAAATGAAGTGACATGCTGTCAAGGACTAATAATCTGCCTGAAGGTAGCAAAGCAAGCTACTGGATTCAACAGACTTCTGATTTCTGTAACAATGGTGTCTGAACCACTTTGTAACCATGTATTTAATTTTCATACAGTAATTACTCTGTAGGATGAGCCATCAAAAATGAGAAAGAAAAATGGCTCCAGTCACAATGTCTAAATCTTGATGGACAAAAAGTGACACCTAAATCAATACTGCCTAACATACCCAAACGTACTAAACTGTGTCTGGTTTGCTCCATCTTCTCATTCTCTGAGTCAGCATTATGTACAGAATTGTGAAATAAGTCTTGTGTTATCTTGTGACACTTTTTGTGAATCTTCAGCTGGGTTGTCTGCATTATTTTTAACATGTGGGCTAAAAACGTGCATGCAGATATTGTAGCAAAGAATAGCATAGTTTTATACCAAGGTCTGTGGTATCTCACACAATTAATTCCCACAGGGGCACATACTTGACTGCTGAAATTATAAAGAAATTGTGTCAGCTTTTTAAGGTAAATTTGCAAATCCACTGGCCTCATCACCCACAATCATCTATCTGGTTTACTTGAGCACATTAATAGAACTATTAAGATTAAAGTGGACTGATGCCTTGCCTTTGGTTCTCATGAGTATAACATGAACTGTAAATGCAGAGAGAAAACTCAGTCTACATGAAATTATTATAGGCTGTCCCATGAGAATGCCATCAGCTTCACCTGCCTTAAATGTGAAGCTTACATTAATTAATGATATACTGTTAAATTACTGTTGAAAACTTGTCTCTGTTTTACAGACTTTGCACCAAAGATCTCGTGAAGCTTGCCCCCAAACCTTCAGCTTAACCCTACCGTAATCTGCAGCCTTGAGACTGTTTTTTGTTAAAATGTTCCAAAGAAAAATCTTCCTTGGAGTTTTCCTTACAACTTACACTGCTGTTTTGTGTGCTAGCTTACCAATTTGGTTCCATGATTTTTACTGCAAGAAGGCCTGCCTGGTGTCCAATGAGGTGAAAGGTGATACCCCACCTGCTCCTGATGACATAATTCCTGATGGTCTTGACTCCAGCTGAGAAGAAAGAAAACCTCTTTCTACAAATACATCAATATACCACAAATCGTAACATCAGAAATTGCTTGATCTGTGCACTTGCGTGCCTAAACACCCCAGAGGCGGCATTCCTATGATTCTAGTTCCAACACTTTACATTGATTTGTATAGTCAAATATTCTGTCTGTCTGTCTTTGCAATACTATTTACCTTAACAACTGCACTGAGTTCTATGATTTAATGGGTTCTCTGCTGGTAATGCGCTATCTTTTGTATTATACTGATACTGTAAAATGCCTTATTTTTATACTGCATTGTTAAAGATAATGCATTATCAACCCCTCTTCCTCTGTAGTTGATTGTATAATTCCAGGGTACAGCTAAGCACATGGTGAAGTGACAAAATGAATACAAATGGATTCTATAACCTCCAACACTTATTCAGCAGAGTATGGGGAGTAAAACAGTATAAACCCAGCTTGCCTTGTATATAAGAGGTTTCTGTGACACGTTTAATATCATCAGTGCTACATGTGCCTTCTCTTCATACTCTTGTTCATATATGATCCAAATTAAGTCCCAAACACAGTATCTCAGTCATGGGCACTCCTTAAGACACACTGTACAGCAACGTTTTCTTATTCAACAAAACACAGTAGTCTCAAGAAAAGAATGGGTGATCCAGACTAAAAAAAGGAAGTGAAGACAAAACCCTTCACTAACAATCTGGCATTTATAACCACACCAACAAGTTATCATTTCCAGGGCTGTCATTAGTTTCAGAAAAAACTCCCAAAATATCACAGTCAAACAGGAGAAAAGGCAGTATCAACAACAAATGCAATGCAATACCATACAACAGAACAAAAGTTAAGGAGGCAAAAAGCAAAAAAGAATTCCCCAAAAGTGCACTTGAAACTTTGGAAACTGCACTGATTAGACCATGGACTGAAAGAATGTCAAAAATGCAGTGGCAGACCAAAAAAAAAAAAAAACAAAGCAAAACTAAAGATGGCAAAGGGTCCTCTCTCTTTTATAGCCATGACCCGGCTGACACTTTCAATGTAGGCAGAAGACATCCAGCAGTGACTAATTACTATGATGAAGCATCGTGTAACAATGACCTCTATTAAACTTCTGACATCTGGCTTGTCTGTGATGCCAGAATCTACCTGTCTACCTTGAAAGAGGCCAAGTCAAGTGGAAAACCAGAAACAGTGTGAAAACAAACTCAAAAAAGAGCCAGTGAACTTGTCTTTTTGGGTAAATTTTAATAACTGGTTAGTAAATACAATAGCAAGCAAAAAAAAAAAAAAAAATTCAGCAAACCTGAATGAAAATCAATCACAAAAAGTAAGGAGAAAACACTGCACTGACTGGGAAGAGTTATGCAGCTATTCAACAAAAAGCAGTGCAAGCTTCAGCTTTGGTGCAAAACATGACTCTGAGTAACCTAGAGGAACAAAATAAGTCAAATATACTTAGAGTTGATTAATATAAACAGAACACTGATGAAATATATCAACTCAAATAAAAAAAGCTGGAAAAAATGGAAGACGTTTTAAACAGATACTCAGATGAGTTGATAAAACTACAAAAATCAGAAGTCAAAATGAACACAATGCTGGCTGAATATGAGACTGTTCAAGAAGAGACGTTTCAAAAATAATAGAATTAGAGAAAAGAGTTCATAGGGAAAACCTGAGATTTTCTGCTCTACCAGAGAAGCTGGAAGGAACACACTATATCAATTTTATGAAAGCACAAATAAGCAACTGGAATGGTGTACCACTGCAGGAGTTGTTACTTGAAAGGGCACATCATATATAAGCTCCAAACCTTGCTATGAGAAAGCAACCTAAACTTTTAATAGTAAAGATGCAATCCTACAAGAGTCGATTCTGACAAAACTGTGGCAGAAGGACAAAGTAGTAAAAGTGGGAGACAGTACAGTGTTTGTGGAAAATGAGTAAATGTATTCCAGTAATCAGCGAATGTCAAGAAGCAGGTGTGAGATTCAAGCTGCTGTATCCAGACATTTTCAGAATATTCTTTCATGGAGGGGAAAAATCATTTGTATTTATGCGGAACATGCTAGGAGGAAATACACAACTTTGTCCAACAAAAAGAGAACTATAAGTCAGAAGGGGATTCTGCTTCTTGTTCTTCATTAATAAAGCCCATAGAGAGACTATACCAGTGAAACTTTTTCCAGTGTTTCAAAGGAAAATGCTTGACAGACAGAAAAAAGCATAAGAGTTCACTAGAAGAAACAGGAATACACTGGATATGAAGCAGAAACTGGATTTAGGAAATGGAGATCAACAGAAAGAAAAACAGCAACTCAGAAACTGACAAATAAAATAAATAGATCTAGGCGCAATAACATTAGGATTTTTGGACTGCCAGAAAATATTGAAGGTAACAATATTACTTCTTTTTTAACAACATGGCTCCCTAAAACTTTAGATTTACCAGAAGCATTCTCTTTTGGTATCGAAAGAGCACATAGATCTATAGCTAATACTAACTCTAACAAAAACTATCCTAGATCAGTTATAGTTAGAATTCTATCATCTTTTGATAAAGAGATGGTTCTTAAATCTGCTTGGGCTAAAGCTCCTGTTAAGTTTAATGAGACAACTGTGCGTTTTGACAATGACTATTCTTCCATGGTAATTGCTAAAAGAAAAGTTTTTCTGCCACTAATAAGGGAGCTTAAAAAGCACAGTTTAAAACATACCTTCTGTTTCCTGCCAAGCTTAAAATCTTCCTTCCTGATGGTCCTAAGGTCTTCGATGATTTAGACTCTGCTTTACTGTTTGTCAAAGAAAAAAGGATTTTGGATAAAATAGAAGAAATGGAATGGGCTAGTTCTTCATTAAAGAGATTGGCAACTGAAGCTTCCTGGAAGACTTCAGAGAAGAAGAAGAGACTAAAAACAAATGATTTGTTATATGTTTTTTCTCTCTCATCATTTTAGTTCATTATTAATCTTTTGAATATAGTTCCTGCATTTCCAGAAAGCCACAAATATTTTGGAAAAGATTTAATCAAAGTTATTCTCTATGTGCAAAGAAATGTTTTGTTTCATAACCAGTCAAAATGCCTGAGGATTTAATGGCAGGCTTTGACTCGATTTGTTTTTCTTTCTGAAAAAAGTAAGGTTAGTAATTTGATACATTTTTTATCTTTACCTTTTTTTTTCCTTCTTCTTTTATTATTTTCTTTGTTTAAACAATGACATTCTATTTAGATTATATAGTGGGTAAAGGGTGGGGGAGGGCAGGGAGAGAATAGTAATGAAAATATCATTAATAGAATAATAACATATTTATTTCTTGTAAAAGTTTATAAGTTCTTCAAATGCTATTTCTAATTATACTTTCTTGATTATACTGCTTATGCTTGTTTGTAAATAATCTGTCATGCTTTAACTAATAATAATCAGAACTAAATAAGAGTAAATAATATGTTTTATTTTTAACTCTATTAATATAAACAGTAAGTAACATTCCATTGTATATACTTCTTACAGCTTTCTCTTACATTTTTTTATTTCTGCCTCACCCTTTTATTTTCTACTCTCTTTTCTTTTCTTTATTAATATATAGAATGCTTTAGACTGTGTGGGCACAGTGAATAATAGGATTTGTATGAAAATTGAGTTGGGAGAAGAATGCTGAGTTTTATTGCTTGTTGGTAATTTTGAGTTTAATTTCACTTGCATAGAGGCTGTGATGATCTGTGGAATACATTGTGGAGGTTCTGTCATGTTTAGATGCATTTACACTGCTAAATGAATGTTTGTCACTAGTTTTAATAAGTTTCCGCCAAAATGTTAAGAGAGACAATCTGGGATGTGGGCTGTCTTATGCACAATGTCCTTGAGTTACCTCAGAATCTTCAAATCACAGAATTCTCACAGAGAAACTGAAAGCAGTTAGTATAAACATTGACAAGGTTATCACACTGACACACCACAGATTCAGGAAAAATACTCTGTTCATAAAATATGTCAGTTATAATGAGTTTAAATGATGTAGTTTCTTGTAGTAAGTAAATGTCTTATTTTAGAAGGCATAAAAATGAAACATTTATTTAAATGTTTTGAAAATCTACTTAACAGCAGCATAATAATCTGTGTTAAAATTTGTGTTCCAAACATATACTTTACTATAACTCATTTAATTCATCTGATTGACAAACATAAATAATCTTATAACTCTATTCTGGAAGAAATGTCATGTGATATATTTTAAAGCAGTAGGTTAGCATGATTGTAAAATCTGGTTACCAATATGTGTTTGCTGTGCATTATTTTGTATAAAGCAGACAGATTTATTCTAGGGACAGCAAGTAGGATAGTGCTCTACTAACACACAACTCAGTGAGATCAGATATATATATATATATATATATATATATATGTGTGTGTGTGTATATGTGTGTGTGTGAGTGTGATGGCTTTTTTTTCTGAGAATCTGCATAACTATCCAATATGATTTATAATAATTTCTATGAATACAATATTTTACTCTATTGACAAAATGAATGTTTGCCACAAGTTTTAATAAGTTTCCCGCCAAAATGTTAAGGGAGACAATCTGGGATGTGGGCTGTCTCATGCATAATGTCCATGAGTTTCCTCAGAAACTTCACTCACAGAATTTTCACAGAGAAACTGAAAGCAGTTAGTATAAACATTGACAAGGTTATCACACTGACACACCACAGATTCAGGAAAAATACTCTATTCATAAAATATGTCAGTTATGATGAGTTTGGATGATGTAGTTTCTTGTAGCAAGTAAATATCTTATTTTAGAAGGCATAGAAAATGAAACATTTATTTAAATGTTTTTGAAAATCTACTTAACAGTAGCATAATAATCTGTGTTAAAACTTGTGTCCCAAACATATACTTTACTATAACTCATTTAATTCATCTGATTGGCAAGCATAAATAATCTTATAACTCTATTCTGGAAGAAATGTCATGTGATATATTTTAAAGCAGTAGGTTAGCATGATTGTAAAATCTGGTTACTAATATGTGTTTGCTGTGCATTATTTTGTATAAAGCAGACAGATTTCTTCTAGGGACAGCAAGTAGGATAGTGCTCTACTAACACACAACTCAGTGAGATCAGATATATATATATATATATATATATATGTGTGTGTGTGTGTGTGTGTGTGTGTGTGTGTGTGTGTGTGTGTGTGTGTATGTGTTTGTGTTTATGTGTATTTTTTTTTTTTTTTTTTTTTTAGGTAATAACAGGTGTTTCTGAGAATCTGCATAACTATGCAATATGATTTATAATAATTTTTATGAATACAATATTTTACTCTATTGACAATAATGAGTTTAAGTAAATGCTCATATACAAACAATTTAAGATTTTTGGAAGCTGTTGATAGAATTCACATGACAGAAAATAGATGCATCTTAATGCATGTAATGTCTGAATCATATTAGCCAAAGTTTTTGATTTAAATGAATGTTAGAACATAATTTTCTCTCCTCTTGATTTCTAACATTAAGATTCTTTGAATGCTATTAGAATTCAAGTGTTATATATTACATAGATCTATATAATAGTATGAACAGTTTTTAAAAAAAAAAAGTTTATTTTAGTTTATATGATGCTGTTTTACCAAATGTGTAGTTTTGTCTTGATAGATAATTGAATTGAAAACTGTTAACCTCAGTTAAATATAACTAGTATTAAATTGATAAGGTGGTAGCTGAGGTACTGCTGCTTAGGGTAGGGGGTTAACTTGAGTAGTAAATACTGCTCTAAGTTGGAGTTTTCAACTCCAGGCGGGATGCAAGGTTTAATCCTTACATTATTTTCACTTGTTCATTGTTATATGTATATAGTTTTGACATCCACAATATATTTTGTACACTCATTGTCACTACAAACAAAATTGAATCCTATACAAAATCCCATAAGAGATTTAATAAATACAGCTATATTTAAAGGTACACCTAAAAGAGGAGATGTAACATTATTTATCTTGTTATTTGTTATTTCGATCATAAGATTCTTGAGTTTTAAAAATGCCAAATGACATCTTTAAAAGGAATTTCTTTAAACATTAATGGATTGAATAATCCGTGTAAAAGGGAAAGCCTAATAAGATACATTAATCTACACAAGGCCAATCTAGTCTTCCTGCAAGAAACCCATCTCTTGAAAAAAGATATTGATAAACTAGCCACTAATAAGTATGCAGTATTGGTTAGTTCAGAGCACACTCAGAAAAAGAGGAGTGGCTATTTTATGGAATAAAAGTATGCCCATTCCTAAAACCATTAAGTCTTATCAGGATGACAAAGGAATGTTTTGTATGGTTACAATACAAATTAATGGGAAGACTTACACTTTAATTAATGTATACTGGATACCTGGAATTGGTATTAATACAGTGAAACATCATATTGATAAGATCATATCATTCTCTATAGGGGATATTATTTTAGCTGGTGATTTTAATTGTACACTACATGAAAGTGATACTACCACTATAAAGAAAAGAAGAATTACATCTAATGCAAAACATTTAAATGATTTTGCTAATTCTTATCATTTGAATGATATTAATAATCAGATAGAGTCAAAATCATTACCATACACCTTTTTTCTAACAGATACAAAACTTATTCAAAAATAGATAGGGTCTTTATTTCTAACCAGATGGTAACAGATTTAATTAATTCCAAAATCATTTCATGTCCTATATCTGATCATAACTCAATTGTTTTTGAATTCATGATAAAAATACTCATAATGTTCAGATCAAAAGGATACCAGCATACTTAACTCAGCTAAAAGACTATAAAGAATATATACTTTCAGAAGTACAACATTTTCTAGACATAAATAATACTCCTGAAGTCTCCATTGTCTATGTTTGGGATGCCTTAAAATCATATCTATATGGACAAAGTATCAGATGGTATAATAACAAAAGGAAATCTTGGGATAAGGAATTGTTAGATATTCAAAGTAAACTAGACTCTTATAAACATAATAATAAAGAAAATATTATGGACAAGAAAGTTATTGAAGAAATAAACAAACTAAATGAGAAATACAAAGAAATTTTAACTCATAAAGTTAAAATAACTTTAGAGAATACAAGTTTTGTCTTATTCAATAAGCCCCAAATACTTACATAGACTTAAAAATAAAACAAAAGATTGAATAAACAAAACCATATCAAAGAAATCTTTTCTCTAAGGAAAAAGAAGAATGTTTCTAGTATACCAGAAATACTGGATGAATTTAGAAATCACTTTCACAAGATTAACCATAACAACATTAACATGGAACCTAAAGATAAAATAAAGGAGTTTATAACCACAAACATGAATAAAAAGCTTAATAAACAACAGATTAAACTATTGGACAAGAGTATTTCATATACAGAAGTTATTACACAAATAAATAAGCTTAAATCAAACAAAGCACCGGGTAATGATGGTATTATACCAGAGATATATAAAATCCTTTCTAAAACTACATATTCATTAATACATAAGGTTTTATTCTGGCCCAAACTGAGTTAATAACCCCCCCCATCTTGGCAATATACATTTATTTCACCAATTTTAAAACCTAATAAAGATCCAACTAGATGTTCTTCATATCGACCCATCTCATTACTTAATGTTGATTATAAAATGTTTATGAGTATTTTTGTTGATAGATTGAAGACAATTATCCCCGGCATTATAGACATAGATCAGACGGGCTTCATTGTAAATAGAAATACTTTTGATAATATAAGAAGAACTTTAACATTAATTGATTTTGCAAATAGGAAAAAGAAAGATTTAACACTTATTAGTCTTGATATAGGTTCAGCATTTGATTCAGTAAGTTGGGACTATCTGTTTACCTTACTGAAGTGCACAAATTTCTCTGATGCATTTGTAAATTTAATTGAGCATTTATACAAAGGAACGCTGGCTTATATTAAGGTAGGAACATATGTTTCACAAAAATACCCATTCTTAAAGGTACAAAGCAAGGATGTCCACTTTCTCCACTATTATTCACTTTAGTAATGGAGCCTTGGGCTAATTTGATTAGAAACAGTACTGACATAGAGGGTTTTGAAATAGAAGAAAATACAACATCAAAATTCAACTTTTGCAGATGATGTTCTAATTACATCAGCAGGATCTAATTCTTCTATGCAGTCTTTATTTGATAAAATGATGAATTTTAAAAGTATTTCTGGTTTAATATTCAATGAAGAAAAACTAAAATACTACCTATATATACAAAAAAAATACTCTCATTAGTGATTTTACTAAATATGTACCCAACTCAGGTCAGATAACTTATTTAGGTATAATACTATCTAAAGATATTAAATCTATTATATATAATAACTATAATACTTGTTTTCTTAATATACAAAATCTTTTTAATACCTGGAATAATATGTTTTTTACTATGGAGGAGAGACTTACAATTATTAAAATGATAATATTCCCAAGATTTTATACTTAATACAATCAATAATACTTTCACCTACAAAAATAACTATCAAGAAACTGAATACACTAATGTTAAATTTCTTATGGGCACCTAATAGACCTAGGATTGCATTAAAGAAACATACTAATAGCTGGTCTCAAGGGGTATTTCTTTTCCAGACTTTAATTTATATATTATCTCTTCTATTATAAAAGTTATTACTTTATTAATAGATCGGTCATATGTCAAAATGGAAAGATTATTGGGAGCTAATTAGTATACACTTCATGAAAATCTCCTTAACACATAAAAATATGATTATAAATAACTCCATGTTGTGGTTGCTAAAGGAATTTTGTACTTCACCTATTACACCTAAACATATGGTCTGTTACCCATTAAATATTATTATTAGTTATCGTAACTTTATATTCATGCACCCTAAGTATAGGGAATGGAATTTTATTGTATTCCCTATAATTTATACTCAGGGTATGATTATGTCATCTACTTCTGAAGGAGCTCATTTAGCTATAGATAATAATCTAAAGTACTGGTATCAGCTGATATCTGATAATAAAGTTAAAAATCTAGATTTCTTAAAACAAGAATTTGATCTAAGAGAAACTTGCTGGTTAGAGGTTCAGATCTTTAGACAACATCTCATTGATAGAATAGATCTAATGTCTATAACAGTTAAAGAATCTATTCCAAAACTGATTGATTACTTGATAATAAATTTACAGCATAAAGTTTCTGATAAAGGTAAACTTTCATATATACATACAATTATCAGACAAGAAACTTTTACAATGTAGATTCATACTGGAATTATTTCACCTCTATTAATGGGGACCCACCAACTCAACAAGATAAACAATATATATTGGAATCTGCTTATAGAACTACATCTTCCATTGTCTGGAGACTTTATACATGGAAATTTTTACATAGATCTTTTATACACCTTTGATGATGAATAAAATTAATAATAAAGATAATCTATGTAAGAGATGTAATGTAGAAATTAATGCTGACTGGGCTCATATGTTTTATGACTGTATGAAGTTGAAAGAATACTGGAAGTCAATTAATGAATTTTGCAGGCTCTTTTACAGATAATTTCATTATTTCTAAGTCTCTTATATTATTCAACACACCTGTACCTCAATGTGTTAAAAGATTAAGCTTCCCTTGTTATGGTCTATCGTAGCAGTGGCTAGGAAAATAATAACTAGAAATTGGATTTCAGATACACCTCCTTCGCTCAATGAATTTAAAAATGTTATGAATATAATGTGTCATATGGAAATAAGCACAATTAGAATGAGAACAACTAGAAAAACATCACATTTTATTGTATGGGATAATTTACAAAATTTGTTAAAAAAATTCTAATTTCAATAGCACAGTATTTTAGTTTAATTAATTGATCTGATTGTAGTGGATGTCTTTGTAAATACTTTAGTTGTTTTGTTGAATATTATAATAATACCTATTTTTAATTATTTGTATAAAATTGTTATGATATTTCTCTTATATGTTAAAACAATAAACTTGTTTTAAAAAAAAAAAAGAAACTGACAAATAAATGTGGGATATGAAAGCATTAATTTTATTTGTGAAAAATGACAGATCATGAAAACCTGGAAATATTGGACTTCTTTGACTTTGTTAAACATGTAGGAAACTCCAAAGCATGTGGCCTACTTCACCATCATTAATGTTGGGAAGAACATTTAAGAGGGGGAAGGGGAACGAAAGAGTTAACTGTAAGTAAAACAAAATTTTGTTCTTAACAGTAATATTTTTATAATGCATAACAAACTGCATGCTATAAACTAAAGATTTCTCACTTATTTTTGAGTGCAATAGGGATACTAAAGTAAACAGGTGCCCATGTTTTTTTCCTTCTTTTTTTCTTGTTCAGTTTTAGGAAATGCAGACTCTGCAGTCTAAAAACAGAAAAAAAGGTCTGGTCAAAAGCGCATGACACAAGAAAAATTGACGTGCTTTTTCTTACTTTTGCATAGGGGAATGACTGTATTAAGGGCCTTGGCTTGATCTAGTAAACATGTTTTAAGGGTAAATAAATATATAAAGAGCACTAAATATGATAATTTTCCTCTAGCAAATAAATGTGTGTTTCTAGTACAGGCAAATGTGTAACTGGTTTTCATGTCTACGGAGACAATCTAATATGGGGCAATAAAAACAGAATACTTCTATCACAATCTAATACGGAGCAATAAAAACAGAATTCTTCTATCAATGGCTAGGAGATGATGCTTTCTGAAAGCATAGGAATGTTTTTCAAATCTGGGTCAGGAGTAAAGATAAGACACAGACAGCACTTAGTAGAAGCATAGGCTGTACTATGCATCTTATCATGGATAATCTGTAATACCTAAAGATGGTAAAGAACCATCATATCAAGCTTCATAAAGGCCCATTTAAATTCTAAACCATGATTATAAAGTGTTTAGGCTTATAATGGCTAAAATAATGGCAAAGTTGATGCCAAAACTGATAGATATGGATCAATGTGGTTTTGTGGAGGAGAGGTAAACATTTTGACATTAATAGAACAATGATTATGCAAAGAAAGCAGAATGTAAAAAAAATACTATTGTCATTGGTGTGTCTGAATGCAGTGAAAGCATTCAACAGAGTAAGCTGGGATTTTATGAGCAGGGCAATGGAAGCATTTGCATTCCCTGATAAAATTATAAGTTTGATTATGAGAATATATGAGGGAACAGAGGTGAAAATTAAACTGGGTGGCTTCCTTTCTGACAAGTTTTGTTTGAGTAGAGGAATCAGGCAGATGTGTCCTCTTTCCCCTTTATTTCCATTATATTTAGAACTACTGGCAAAGAAAATAAGGGACTCAGAAATTCAAGGATATGACTGGTAGTCAAGAAAAGCTGGCTCTATTTGCAGATAATGATATTTTATGCCTGATAAAACCAGAAAATGACATTTTAGTACTGAGGAACATTTTGAGACCGTTTCAGGTCTTTTCAGGATACAAAATTAATGAAGGTAAAAGAAAGGCAATAGCTGTAAACTATGTACCCACACACAAATTGGTTTTAGCAGTACCCATATTTATTTTTTCCTCTAGATTACTGGAAGTCATGCCTTGCACCAACGTTGAAGCCCTGCCTGACTCCTGACTCCTCTGCTCAAACACTGCTTTTTGATGTAGAAGTCATGCCTTGCACTAAAGTTGAAGCTTGCACTGCTTTTTGATGAACAGCTGTAGGATTCTTCCTAGTCAGTGTTTTCTCCTTACCTTTTGTGATTTATTTTCTTTCACGTTCTTTAAGTCTGTTTTTTGCTGGCGTCCAGGCAGTGCACTTACTGGTCAGTTAATAAAATTTACCCGAACAGAAAAATTCACTAGTTCTCTTTTCTGACTTTCTGTTTTCACACTGGGAGAGCTGAAACCAAGATATTATACAGTGTGCAGCCAACTTGGAAGTTCTCTCTGGGACATTTTGGTACTCAGAACACCCCCATAAAAAATCACCAAAGCTTAGCCAATAATCACAGTAATACTCAGCAGTTAAAATAGTATGTAACATGCTTATGACAAGCCAAGTACTTACTTCCATCTGCACGTCAAATGAAAGCAGCTAATGACTATGCATTGCTGGTTGCAAAAAAGAAGTGAAAATATAGTGGGTTGCTCTCCCTACTACCAAATGGCATGTTGACATCTTTAGAGTGGGTTGGACACTGGCTGCACCAAGGCTAGTTTCCATGTGTAAAAAATTAAACTGCAGCAGTAATTCTTATGCTCTCTCCTCTTATCAGATTAAACCTTTGCTTCTAAGTCTCTGAAGACTAACTATTATGACAAAGACTTTTTCATTCTCCATCATCTATCCATTCTCCAAGGTAAGGATATAGGTATCGCACAATACAAATTCTATAAACTTAGTTTTGTAGTAAATGATCAAATAATTACAAGGAACTGTTTTTGCAGTATTGAAGTATTTTGCGCACATCTAATCAGATCAAAGAAATATCTCTGTGCAAAGATTATAATTAGACCTCAACTCGAGTATAACAAAACTTTCTGAATGTACAAACTGGAAAGGAATGAGAAAGTTTTGTACAAGTTATATTTCTTCTGTTAGACCTGACAACTCTGGCTGGACTGAAATATGAAACCATGACTGTGGCCCAGGCAACTGGACTCAGGTTTGCAACTCTGCTGCTTGACAGAGCTGTCCCTGAGGATGGACACGGCCATCCAGGGGAGGGAGTGGATATTGAGAGGTTGGATATCTCAATCCCTGATAGAAGGTGGTACTCAGAAAAGGTTAACAAGCTGGATTCATGGGGTGTGGGCCAAGGAAATGTGCTTGCCCTAAGGCCTGGAATGGGCATAAGCTCAAGCGACGCATCTCATTGCCTACCCAGTCTACTCCCAAAATTTGTAAATTACTGTTTTACTAACTATGTGAATATTTGTGTGTGTGGGAGAACTCTTGAGGAAGGATAGGACTCGGAAAAGCCCAATTGCCAGAATATCTGACCCTGCTGGTTGTTGGCACCATACATACCCTTCTTCCTTACCAACAAAAGCTACAGCTGGTGAGGGGGGCAATATCAGTAATACATCGCAATGCTTAGTCCCTTACCTCCAATCAGGCATCTTATAAGGAGAGTAAGAGCCATGGAGGAGCAGTGAGTAGTTGATGGTTACGGGCAGTGAACCAAAAAAACAAATGAATGACTGAATGAAAACATAGCATAGCTGTGTTTGAAACACCATAAATGTAGTTATATTAATTTCACTGCTGCAGTCTTCTTTTCTTGGGATATCCTGCTTACAGGTAGCCCACAGCTGGAGTGTCTTCCATTTTTCCCCTTCCCATGCTTCAGACAAAGGCCTTTTATAGACAGGTGAGCATGTCAGTAATAAAGGGAGTGTTGGCCAATGCCATCTTTGGATCTTTTTTGTCTAGTGACAACCAGGGCAAAGCCCCTGACAACACAACCTAGTAGACCAGGTACTTGTACCTTGGGGTGGATGTGGACCAGTACCTGGTGGACCAAATTCTGGCCCACATTCACCCCAGGCTTCCCAAATCCTGAGTCCTCAGAAAGACTGTCAACAAAGGAAGGACAGATGCTTGTTAGGGTGGGGTATGGAAAGGGAATATATGACTTAGAGATAAGGATGTCACCCCAACCCAAAGACTGAACTGAACAATATAAAGAGCAGGAAAGGCAAAAGGAGGAGGATTTAGACAGGGATCTTGGACTGCAGCAGTAAAACTACTCTATATCTATAGTAAATTTCTAACACAAATGCACTGCATTCATCATAGTATTCACTGTTACAGTCCTCACGTCTTTGGAAGACTACCCAAGTAATGGTGAAAAATGGAGGATGACGACTGGTTATTGGAAAATAAAATTCTGCATGACAGCAGATGCAAATCAGACCCTGGTACAAGATGCAGTCCAAATTATAATGATTAGAAAAGGTGTGCACAGATGACTAAGTAGCTGCTTCAAAGATGGCATGGGTGGTAAGCCTCCTACGGACGGCTGTGCTGGCAGCTATGGCTACATGCATTAATATGATCTGCAACTCATTTTCTATGACACTGAAAATATAAAGCAAGCTAAAGCATTGTGTTAGACAGTTAGAAAAGTGTGGTTAGTTGACAGGTTTAACCTCTTTTCCCTTTGCAAATGTAAACAGCTGATCACTTTTTTCTAAATCCCTTGGTTCTACATAAATAGAATCTTAGCTTCTATATGTACATCTAGGACTCTCTTCAGTTGAATTCTGTGGTTTAGGAAAGAAGTATGGAAGTTGAATGGGTCTGGTACAATGTCAATTAGGAAACTATCTTAGCTGTAACTATGGGATTAGTACACACTGCCATTCTGTCCTGGTGGAAAACTAGGAAAAGCTCTTTGTACATCAATGCTTGGAGTTCTGAAACTCCTCTAGCTGAGGTAACTACCACCAAGAAGAGCATCTTCCAAGGAAGGGAATGAGTAGATGACATTGCTGATCAAAAGGGGACAAAGTTAATTTCTCAAGTGCAAAGCTGAATTTCCAAAGTGGACCAATCTGCTTTCTAGGATTTCTGAGATGAATGATTCTCCTCGGAACCTGTATAGCAGAAAGTCTAGAATACAAAAGGAGTTTCATGAACAGAGAGACTGAAATAATTATTTGGATATATATATATATATATATATATATATATATATATATATATATATATATATGCTAAAGATTTGTAGAGGACTCAAAGATATTCAAGGACCAATGCTGCACTAGTCTGAGGTCAAGGTACCTGAATTTACATCAGATGATGGACAATCACTTCCAGTTTGCTAGGCAAGATTTTACTTTTTATTTTTCTAAACACCTTTTCTGTTTCCTACAAGAGTATGGTTGTCGGGAAAGCACAGTACCTGTGTATCCTATAATAGTATACACATCTTTAAAGGAGATTTCCGTGTACTCATGAAATGAGTATACTTATCAGCATTTTCAAAGTTTAATTTCTAATGTCTAGGTACAGGTCCACTTCTAAAGCTAAGGCAGCAAGGTGGCATCTACAAGATGACATGATGTGCTAAGCATGCTCAGTGAAATGGTCAGACTTATCACAGATACGTATAAATCTACAACACTTATTTTGGCCATAATACTATTAATTTTGGTCAATAAAATATCATGTTCTTTCACATCTCTGCAGAATAATATACACACCATCTACCAAACAGCTTTCATAAATTAAATTTTTCATAATTCACATCAGTTATTAGATATTGCACATCTTCTGAAGTGTGTTTTCAGTAAATGGATTTAGAGAAAAGGGGTTTCTTATCTTGGAAGACCTTAAGAAGAAAGGGGATTAATTATTCTCCTGTTGCTCAGGACTGAATGAGTTAAATGCACACACACACTGAGCAATGACATAGGAGGACATACAGTTAGAGCAAAGAAACAATTTTAAATAGTTTTATTAATTTCATGCATCATACCCATTTTTCTTTTTAACAATGATTTACCCAACACTACACAAGTTGTTTAAGCCCTACCTTCCCTTAAATTTCACTTCTCCTCCTCCTAAGTATTATCTGCACATATTCTTCCCACGAATTCCAGTTCCTGTAACCTATCTTCTCTCTCTTCCTTTACATTACTACTCTGCCAATAAATGTTATGTAAATGTTATCTTCCACATTTTTAACCCGATGGTTTACTTTAAAATGTTACGTTAATTCCTTCCTAATGTATGTGGCATTGCCTCTTATTGCTTTTTTTATATATTATTATTAAGTATGTGGAGCTTTTCTCCCCGGGCCTCTACTGAAAATGGAAATATCTCCAGCTAGACTAGCCCAGTCAACAAATGTAAAATAAATAAATAAATAAATAAATATTTCTATGTAACTTGCTCTTTCCTTTTTATAAACATTCCCACCACAAGTTCTTTTATATCCTTTAAAATATTCCAATACTTAATTTATAGTTGGTTTAGACTTTGATTTCCATTTCCAAGGAATTGCTTTTTTGGCAAGCCAACAACATTAAATTTAGCAAGGTCTTACTATTTAACCAATACAGATATTTTATCACAGCTCAGAAGAATTATTTTATTAATTACAATAGTTTTCTCACACAACTTTGTTGAAAAAGTACTCTGAAGTGAATTTTTAAAATCTGTCAACTTGCTACATTCTCAAAAACTTGTTCCCAATTGCTTTATCTCCTCTTGCCAAAATCTTAGAAAAATGTATCCATAAACAACTCCTAAATCTTCTTCTCCAAAACAACCTACTTGCTAGCTGTGAACATGGCTTCAGACCTTCCCACAGTACCACCACTGCTCTGCTCTGCTCTCCTTCACAAACACCATCAACACTAACCACAACTTAAACAATCTTTCTTCTGCACTATTCATTGACCTATCTAAAGCCTTTGACATGGTAAACCACAAAATGCTCCTCCTCATTCTCAATTATTTATCACTGGATCCTAACAGCTTAACCTGGTTTCAATCTTACCTCGAAAACCGTCAACAAGCAGTAGTTTGGAAAAAGTCAATATCTGACCACCTTCCTATTTCCCTAGGTGTTCCACAAGGCTCTATCTTAGGTCCACTTCTTTTTTCCATCTTTATCAATGACCTTCAATCAGCTATCCATTTTTCTAACTGTATACAATATGCAGATGACTCCACTATTATCTGCACAGCTACCTCTTATGCTGAACTTCAGTCTCTTACACAAAAAGCCTTTAACACAGTTGAACATTGGTTTTCCCAACGCTGCCTCCTACTCAACCCTAAGAAAACAAAACTTCTACTCTTCTCCCCAACATGTAACCAAATCCCCCTACATTTCTTGATCACTTCAAACAACAATACTAGTATTTCCCCTGAAACCACCACAAAACTTCTAGGAATTACAATATATAATAAACTCAATTTTGAGAATCACATTAACTCTACTATAAAAAGTGTAAACAAAAAAATAGGAACCCTATATAGAATTAAACCATTTCTTACCCCAGCTACTAGAATTACCCTAGCCAGGACCCATCTAATCTCTACTTTACTCTGTGCATGTCCTATTTATACCAACCTGTCAAAAAAAAAACCTTAATAAACTAGTTACATCCTACAACAACATTGCTAGATTTGCTACCAGATCTCCTTTTAGAACCCACCACTGCATTAATCTAAGACAACTTGGCTGGCTCAAACTTCCTAATCAGATTAAACTTCAACAACTACTAATAGCTCACAAAACGCTGTACCAACCCACCAAAACTCCAATACTCATCAGCCTTATTACCCCTTATTATAACCTGAAACATCTACGCTCCTCTAACAAACTTCTGATCAACATTACTACACCTAATAACTCTGCAGGAGATGGCTTATTCTCCAACTCAGTTGGGAAACACTGGAACACATTACCCGCTGATATCACATCCCTGACTTCTCTTCCTATTTTCAAGAAGAATCTCAAATTGTACCTTAATAAATAATGGCTCTGCCCCTGTATTGACCCTGACTAGCTTGCTCTTCTGTCTCCTATCTCCCTTTCCTTCCCCCCTTTCTCTAACCAATAACCCAATAAAAGTTTTCTAAAGTTCCACAGCTACTCTTTAAGACAGGAAACTTACCCTTTGAACAAGTACTCAAAGGCTTCCTTTCTTTCCTCTCTTCTTAGGTGTATGTTTTGCCTCCCCTTCATAAAAGTAACTTTTTTAGCCCTATGAAAGTAATCTAATCCTCTACTCATCCTATTATATCTCCGATACCTTTCCTATATTTACCCCACCTCTTTCTCGCTTTATCCTTTCTTTTATTCTAAGCTACCTTGAAAATATTGTTCTTCTACTCATCTCAAAAAAAAAAAAAATGTACATATTTTATCTTTTTTAGTTTTTTTTTTTTCTGTTTTACTGATTTGACTGTCTTAACTTTTATGTAGACTGATTTTTTACTATGTATTAAAACTTGGAGCTTTTCTCCCTGTGCCTCTACTGAAAATGGACATATATCCAGTTAGACTAGCCCGGTCAACAAATGTAAAATAAATAAATAAAATAAATAAAGAGATTCCCCTATTATGCAATTTGTCAATTCCTTTAGATAAGTCTTACTGCTTGTTAACCATTTATCCCTCTCTGTTTTATTACCACCTTATCTTTACACTCCATTTTAATTTTATCGCATTCCCTACCTACATTTTCAGAAGAAATGTCTGCCTTCTCTAACTTCTGAATAATTTATACTACCCATTCCTTAAATTCTTCTATTTTCAACAGATAGGTGGGAGAGAGCCAGTGTATCATTTTTATTTCATTACCCCGCTGTTTTATTTTAGTTATTATTGGCTCATGAACTGAAATATTTATTGGATGTGTATCAAAACTTTCTATGAAATGTGCAAGTTCCTGTGAAATTTAAGTTCTGTCTAGCTCAGCCCATTTTTTTACCTTGGGGAATAATATGTAAATTCATTCTGAACTCCTACTACTTAATTCACATATTCCATGACAAATATTTTCATAAATTTCTTAAAAAATCTACCCTCCTTTGTTATATTTTTCCTTCTGCCCCCCGACACATCTTCACGGTTGCAAATCAAATTCCAGTCCCACCTATAAGTAATATTCTCTGCTGAAAAATGATTTCTCCCAGAATTTGTTTAAGCTCCAGTACAGCAGTTTTAGGTGGAATATAAATACATGCCAGTGTAATCCTCCTCCCTTGCCAGTACCCCATTAGACCTACCTTATTATCTTTTTTATCCTCTATCACTATTGGAGCTCCTCTTGCAATTAATACAAGTACTCTTATACTCCTACTTTCTTTTGTCCCAAGTATTCCACTGAATAACTATAGTGAAAACTTTGCTTTATCAAATTCACAAGTTCAGTACTTTTCAAATTTGTCTCCTGCAGCATAGAGATTTGCACTCTCCATTTTAATGTAGTTCACTACTCTTTCTTTTTATATATAACTTGTGAGACTATTAACATTTAAACATAACATCAAAAGACTCATTATGTTAAAAAAATTATTATTTCCACCTTTTATTTTTAACATTTTTTATAAGTATCTCATTCCAGCATTTGTGTTACATGCACACACTAAAGTTTGGTAGGTTGACTTTTTATACAGTTGTTTCTTGTCATACCATTTTCAACCTGTCACATTTATTGAAAACTCTCAAAAAAAAAAAAAAAAAAAAAAAAAAAACACACCCAAAAAAAACTTAACATAATATTAAGACACAAAATTGTGTACATCTTCAAATACTGAAGTTTTACCTTCCTAATACGAACAATTGTCCTAAACTGACAGCCACACTCACAGTGTTAGGTTAACCTAAAAGGAAGGTTATCCATGCTAAGATGCATGGTACAGCCTGTTCTTCTGTGTCATCTGGTTTTGTCTCATCTTTACTGCTCTCCCAGAAAGAGAAACACTTGAATGTTTTCAGAAAACATCATCTCCTAGTCATTGGAAGAAAGCCATTAAATGAAAGAAGTATTCTGTTTTTACTGCTCTTTATCAGATTGTCTTCATGGAGACATAAGAACCAGATACAGGGTTTCTTCTACAAGTAATTATTTACTTATTTGCTACAGGACAGCTTTATTATATGCAATGTTCTTTTTTTATTTGCCTTCACTTAAAAGTTGTTACTAGATAAAGCCAAGAGCCTTAATCAGTCATTCCTCTACACAAAAATGAGAAAAAGCACAATATTTTTTTCTTACTTTATACTCTTTTGAACAGACCTTTCTTCTTTTTTTTTTCTTTTTACACAGCAGTGCCTACATTTCTTAAAAAACTGAACAAGGAGAGAGAGAGAGAAAACAATGGAAAAAAACAGGGGTACAGGTTTACTTTACTATTCCCATTACACTTGAAAATAACTGAGAAAAAGTACAGTTGTGTACACTTACCATAAATGTAGATGTTTGAGTGTATTCACTGTTGCAGTCCTTACTAATAGGTTACCCGTCTCCCGGTAGCCCTTGATCGGCCAGAATACCAAAGGTAAGTAAAAATGACATCGGCCGCCATCGGTTGTAAAAGACGTCAGGCCGAGCAATACAAAAGGAGGCAGCCGACGTCACTTCCTCAGTCTTTCTTGCCATAACAGTCAGAAGCCCCCAGAAATAAGGCTTAAACCAAAAACAACTTTGGCAAACAATATCCAATTTAGCCTGTACCTCAGGAAAAGACAATAGGAGTGGACCAAAAAGGGGAAGGAGGGAAGGGAAACCAGGACTGCAACAGTGAATACACTCAAACATCTACATTTATGGTAAGTGTACACAATTGTACTATGTTCATTGTGTTTCACTGTTGCAGTCCTTACTAATGGGTTGATTACCAAAGCCCAGAGAAAAGGCAGGAAGAATCAACAGAATCAAAGGTTGGAGATAATGCCCTGCAAAACAGCAGTGGCAAACCCTGCCCTGGCTCTGGAAAACTTAGGCAAATTATAATATTTTGTGAAAGTGTGAACAGAAGACCATGTGGCAGCCTCCAAAATATCTTTAGTAGGGATACCCCTTAAAAAAGCTGCAGAAGTGGAAGCTGCTCTAGTTGAGTGGGTCCTAACCCCTTGAGGAGGAACCTTGCCATGAAATGAATAACAAAAAGTGATACAATGTGCAATCCACTTGGAAATAGTTTGCTTAGAAATAGCCTTGCCCTGAGCTCTAGGGGCAAAACTGACCAATAACTGTGCTGGTTTCCGAAGGTCCTTAGTCCTGTCCAGATAAAACCTGAGCTGTCTGTGCACATCAAGAGAATGTAGGATCCTTTCACCTCTATTTCGAGGATTAGGAAATAAGGTAGGAAGGTGTATGGACTGATTAAGAGTCAAGCTAGAAACCACCTTAGGCATAAAGGAGAGATTGGTTCTCAGAGAGACCCTATCTGCATGGAAAATAAGAAAAGGCTCCACAGATATCAAAACTTGCAGCTCCAAAACCCTCCTTGCTGAAGCTATAGCCAAGAGGAAAGCAGTCTTCCAAAAGAGAAACTTTAAATCCACAGTGACAGCTGGCTCAAAAGGAGGAAGAGTGAGTTTCTCTAGAACAAAATTAAGATCCCAGGCTGGAGTAGGTGCCCTTCTGTGAAGTTTTAAGTTGCAAGCTCCTCTGAGAAACATTTTCATCAGAGGATGAGAGAAAATTGGTTGTTCAAAAGAACAATAAGCAGAAATGGCTGAAGCATGTAGCTTGATAGAGGAAAAAGAAAGACCACCCTGAAGCAATTCAGCCAGGTATTCCAGAATCAGAGGAAGGGTAGGCTGAGAAGAATCATCCCCTCTAGCCTGCATCCAATGAGAAAACCTTTCCCATTTGCCAGCATAGGACTTCCTAGTGCTAGGCCTCCTGGCCTCCCTCAGCACATCAACCACTTGCTGAGAAAAGGAAGAAGATAAGGAAGGAGTCATACAATGAGCCATGCTGCCAAATGGAGGGACTGAAGATGAGGATGCAGAATGATTCCCCCTTCCTGAAACAATAGATCTGGCTTCAGAGGAAGATGCCAAGGAGGAAATTGGGAGAGACTGCAAAGCAGTGGATACCAATGCTGTCTGGGCCAGTCCGGAGCTTTGAGAATAGTCCTTGGTCGTTCGTCCCTGATCTTCAATAACACTCTGGGAAGAAGAGGAAGAGGAGGGAAGGCGTAAACTGACAGCAACGTCCAAGGGAAGGACAGAGCTTCCACTCTCCAGGCTCTGCTGTGATGCTTTCTGGTGCAAAAGAGAGGTATAAGATGGTTGTCTAGGGAGAAGAAAAGATCCACCTGAGGTGTGCCCCAACATTGAATGATGCTGTAAAAGACTGCTTTCTTCAGCTACCACTCATAAGGATCCAGGGTTTGCTTGCTCAACTGGTCTGCCTAAACATTGAGCCTTCCTGGAAGAAACTGAGCTAGGAGATGCAGGTCCGGGGATGCTGCCATGGACCAAAGAGTCATGCTTTGTCTGCACAGGGGGTAAGAGTGAGTCCCTCCCTGCTTGTTGATGTACCACATGACTGTGGTGTTGTCTGTTCTGACAAGCAGGGCCCCTGGAGAAAGAAGATGCTTGAAAGCTAGTAAGGTCTGTTGAACTGCAATCAGCTCCTTTAGATTTATGCGCAGGTGCATCTGCTGGGCATTCCAACATCCCTGTATGCATCTGCCATCAAGGTGTGCTCCCCAGGCGTAGTCTGATGCTTCTGTAGTCAGAACTTGAGTGGCAGGAGGTGGTCGAAAAGGCACGCCTCTGTTTTGTAGATAGGCTGTTGCCCACCATAGAAACTCCATCTGCAGAGATGGAAGCAGAGGAATCATCATATCCAGGTCCTGTGTGTGTTGACACCAAATGTTCTTGAGATACCATTGCAATTTCCTCATATGCAGGCTTGCATATGGAATAATGAGAATATAAAATGCCATGAGTCCCAGAGCTTGCAGGTATTTCCTTGCAGGGAGCTGGGACAGGCCTGCCAAGTCCTTGAAGTAAGGAAAGAATTGTCTGCTTCTCCTGGGTGAGATATATCATCTGGGTGGCTGTATTCAGACTCGCTCCCAGGAATGTTATCTCCTTGGATGGTACCATTTTTGATTTTTCCTTGTTGAGAGTGTAACCCAGGGAAGACAGAAGAGTCTTTACGAATTCCAGATCCTTTAGTAGCTGTTCCTGACAACTTGCTTGAATCAGACAGTCATCCAAGTATTGGTAAATTTGAATTTTCTTCTGCTTGCAAAAGGCAATGACTGAGGCCAGGCACTTTGTGAAGACTCTGGAAGCATTAGATAAGCCAAGGGGCAGCGCAGAGAATTGATAATGTTGTTTGCCCACTCTGAAACGAAGATACTTTCCCTGATAGGGATGGGCAGATAAGCCTCTTTGAGCTCCAAGGTTACCAGCCAGGAATCCTTTTCTAGCACTGGTAGCAACTGATGCAGAGTGAGTATTTTGAACTTTGGAATTACTAGTAAAGAGTTCAGAATAGTAAGATCTAGGATAGGACGCCAGGTGCCTTCTTTATTTGGAACTAGGAAAAGCCTGGATTAAAAGCCCTGGCCTACCTGCTGAGCAGGAACTGATTCTATTGCTCCCAGATGAAACAAAGACAAAATTAGTTTTTCTACTTCTGTCCTTTGGTTTGGAGGAACGTCTGGGAATCTTTTGGGACCTGGAAATATGCGGAAAGAAAACTTGTGCCCCAGGGACACAGTTCTGATCACCCATTTGTCGTCTGTGATAGTGGCCCAGACATCTGAAAAAAGGGCCAACTTTCCCCCTACAGGACTCTCCAGGCAAGCAAGAACAGGCAGGAGTTGTAAAAAGTCATTGAGAGTGTTTCGACTGAGATGCATGCTTGGAGCTTCCCGCCTTAGAAGTGGAAGCCTGCCACTGCCTAGACCTTTGAGAGGTAGCCGCCTGCCCCCTACAAGATTTATAAGCTCTAGTCCTGGGACGGTTCTATGTGCTGGTATCAGGAAAGGTCCAACTCTTGGAAGGGTAATTCCTGCTAAAGCAATGGGGTTGAACTTGCAGAGTACCTCCTCAGTTTTTCTGCCAAAAAGATTGTCTTTATTGCAAAGGTACATCAAAAAGCTTAGCCTTGACAGGTTCTGGAAGAGGCTGTTCTCTGAGCCAAGCGTGCCTTCTAATAACAAATCCAGTAGCCATAGCCCTACTGGAGGCCTCAAGGATGCCAAAACCACAATGCAAAGAATGCTTATTGACCATAGTGGCTGAATTCAACAAATCCTGCATGTCTTTACTCTCTGCCAAAGAGGTACACTAGCTGTCTTGGACTTAATAGCCTCCAAGGTGTGCTGCTGGTACTTCAGCATAAGAAAAAGGCAACTGATAACCCTAACAGCTAGAGTAGCAGAGGTACAAACTTTCTTACCCCACCTATCTAGGTTCCTAGATTCTCTGTCAGTAGGAACAGGATATCTGGTAACAGTGGCCTTAACTCCTTTAGGGCCCTGAGAAATAACCTCTGGATCCGCCAGTGGGTTCCTGAAAAGAAACAGATGAGAATCAGGGACTCTGTACTACCTATCAGGTTTCCTGGGAGCAGGTGGAACCAAATTTGAAGACAAGGAATTTTCCAGAAAAACATCATCAACAACTTCCAACACAGAGGGAATAGCAAGAGGCTTATGCTGAGGTAAATCCAGAAACTCCCTAATCCATTTCTTAGAATTGGGGATAATCCTGACTTTCCCATTTAAAATGTTCCCTGAGGGTATTTAAAGTGTCACCAAAAGAGAAATCCTCTGGAGGAGAGGCCGAAGGGATGGATTCCTCTGCATTTGAATACTCAAAAGGAGAAAAAGCCTGAGAAAAGTCCTCTTCATCAGCAGAAATGCTGGAAGAATCAGATCCTGAACAGGACAAAACCTCAGGAGAAACATCCCTACTCCTTTTAGGAGGATGAAGCTGAGAACCCCTAATAAGAGTTAACAAATCATTAGCCATTTTACCATTTGGGATTGAGGGGAACCAGAAAGAACTGGAGCCTGCCTTTTCACAGGCTTATGAATGGAAGATTTACCTGCAAGCCTGAAGGACTAGTGAGGCCTGGCAACCACTGAAGGTGCGGCAGAAGTCGAAGGAAGAAGTTTGCTGTCAGAATGCAAAACAGAGGCTTCGGATCCTGGAGTCAGCTTAGCAGTTCCGGCTCCAGCAGAAGAGGTGACCGGCAACAGGTCGGAATACAAAATGTAGGGCGAAGACCTAAGGGACTCATACTCAATCAAGGCCTGCAGTTGTACGTCTGTGGACTGCAGGGACTGTGAAAGTGTCTCACTGGCTCCTGCCTGACTGATGACCAACTTAACCTCATCCGGGGACTTAATTTTCTGAGGCCTGTCACGGTATCCTTATGTTTCTTCAGAACATCCAAAGCCTGAAGACCGGCGGACGCCATACCAATGAACTTAGGCCAAACTAAGTACGCGGATTAAAGGAGGCACAGAGATCAATAGGAATGAAAATCTCTATGGGGAATCTGCTTTCCACAGGTAAGGCAATTATTAACCTTTTCTGACATTTGTTAAGGCAAGAAAAGAGGATCCCCTGTGGGGTACTTAACTGTAGTAGACTTCAACTCTTGTAGTCAGAAATCAACAAAGGTAAACTGCCGATCAGCACTCGTGCATGAAAAGCTTCTGCTTCTGGCTCCGCGGCAAGGAAGACTAAGGAAGTGACGTCGGCTGCCTCCTTTTGTATCGGCTGCCCTTACGTCCTTTACAACTGAAGGCAGCCAATGTCATTTTTACTTACTTTTGTTATTCTGGATGATCGAGGGCTACCGGGAGCCAGATAACCCATTAGTAAGGACTGCAACAGTGAAACACGATGAACATCTTAACATTATAGCATGTAGAAATCATGCGCCACAAAAATATTACTGTTGAGAAACAAAGTTTATTTTACTTACAGTTAACTCTTTCCTTCCTCTTCCCCTCTTGTAAGTGTGCCTCCAAACATTAATGATATGAAATAGGGCATATGCTTTACAATCCCCTAAAATTTAACAATGGTAAAAAAAGTCTGATATTTCCAGGTTTCTTGTTCTGTCATGTTTCACAAATATAATTAATGCTTTATAACGCCACATTTATTTTTCAATTTATGACTTGCTGGTTTTCTTCCTGTTTATCTCCATCTCCCAAATCCAGTCTCTGCTTCCTTTCCAATGTACTCTTGGTTATTCTAGTCAATTCTTCTGCTTTTTTTTCTGTCTCTCAAGCATTTTCTGTTGAAACCCTGGAAAAGGTTTCACTGGCACAGTATCTCTGTGGTCTTTATTACCAGAAGAACAAGAAGCAAAATCTCTTTCTGCAGCACAACTATTTATTGGACAAACGTTAGTATTTCATCCTTACCATCTTCTGCATCAAAAAATGATTTTGTCCCTCCAGTGAAGAGTATTCTGAAGATAGCTGGATATAGCAGTTTGAATCTCACGCCTGCTTCTCAACATTCCCTGAATAGCAGAATAAATGTATGCCTCGTCTGCCTGGTGTACAGTGAGTAATCATTTTCCACAAACACTCTGTCTCCTACATTTAGTACTTTGTTCTTCTGCCACAGTTTTGTCAGAATCAATTCCTTCTGCTGGGTAGGATTGCATCTTTACTATTACAGGTCTTGGTTGGTTTCTCATGGGCAGGTTTGGAGCATACACACTAGTTGCCCTTTGAATTAACAACTCCTGGTGCAGAACACTAGTCCAGTTGCTTATTTGTGCTTTCATAAAATTAATACAGTCTGTTCCTTCTAGCTTCTCTGGTACAGCAGGAAATCTCAGGTTTTCCTTGTGTGCTCTGTTCTCAAATTCTATTATTTTTTTAAACATCTCTTCTTGAGTAGTCTCACATTTAGTTATCCTTTTCTTCATTTTGACCTCTGATTTTTGCAGTTTTATCACCTCATCCGAATACTTGTCCAGCCTTTTGTTATTTGAGTTGATTTTACTTATTTTTCCTCTAGGTTACTGGAAGTAATGTCTTGCACCACAGCTGGAGCTTGCACTGCTTTTTGCTGAACAGCTACAAAATTCTTCCAGTCGGTGTTTTTTCCTCTTCTTTTGTGGTTGATATTCTTACAGGTTCTCTGAATTCATTTTTTCCTGGCATCCAGGCAGTAGTGCACTTACTAGCCAGTTCTGAAACTTACCAAAAAAAAAAAAAAAAAAAAAAAAGAGTTCACTGGCTCTCTCTTCTGAGTTTCTCTTTTAACACTTGCAAAGCTGAAATTAAACTGTTACTCAATGTGCAGCCATCTTGAATGTCTTGAGGCAGAACACTTCTCAATTTTTTTTCTTCAAATTGTTTACATCAAATGTTGCATGGTGTCCAAAGTGAAACAATAGAGTACATTTCTTCTTTCATTTCAGAAATAAGACAACTACAAATTTTGGGAATGTGCTCTCTGCAAAGCAATCTATCCACCTGAGATCTTTACTTCTAAAAAATAATTTATCCTGAAAGTGTGGGAAGTAGATGAAAAGCCTGAGAAAGTAAATTAGGACACATTTCTGCATGGAGCATACGTAGAAGTACTTAAAAACGTGTAGAATATATTTCGATTACTAAAGCATCTACTGTGATGACATGTTTCAGAGTTACTGTGTAAGCATTTCACGAGGGGTTGCATGAAAGACACCGATGCACATGCTACCGAATTAATATCAAGCAAAGATTTTGAAGTAGTGAGTGATGCAATCCATTCGTGACAGAATGTGTTTGATATCATCCAATTAAACCAAAGATAGTTATACAAAATAGATTTATCATGAAATAAAATAAAATTTGCCTATACATTGAATGCTTTTAAACTCTGTTTTGACTGCAAATCAATCACTAGCTATCCCTTCTGAAATAATTTCTATCTTCCCTAATATCTTTTGAATTATACCTACCACCCACTGCTTAAATTCCTTTTATTAAAAGGTAAGGTGGAAAGTGCTAGTGTCCCATTTTTACATGCATCTCTGCATCTGTATCTTAGTTTTTGTTGGTGTGTGACTTGATATAGTTATTTTATAGGTCTCAAACCTTTCATTTAATAATACATGATTACTGATGCATAATGCCTACCCTGTTTAGCTCACTTTATGTGCCTTGGGGAATAATATCTAAATTATGTCAAAAATCTTGTTACTGAATTCACATCCTCCCATTAAGCAAGTGCATGCATTCTATTCTCCACATTTCTATTAAAAAGGTCCTCTAAACCTTCAATTTACCACTGTTATGGAATTATACATTGTCTTAACTAACAGTCTTCTGTAATCTGGAAATCATTGACACTGCGTTCTAGTTTCCTTCTAGACAGTTATACCACTTACTTCCTTGAATGATATGCTGAACTTGCCTATATGTGACTTGTACTACAGAGAGTACAATGTGTTACCTAGATTGCACAGGATTTCCTTTGTTTTGTTCTGCAACTTGTAGTACAATATGATTCATGTACCTCAAACTTGTAATCTGTTGTACAAGAGGTGTCATGTTTATAGCATGTTTGTAATTAATACCATGCATCTTGTTTTTTGCATTTTGTAGTAGACTGCCATGTATTTGACTTATTGTAAAGAGCTCTTCTCCCCGGGCCTCTGCTGAAAACGGGCAACACCTACCCAGTTAGACCACCCTGGTAAACAAATGTAAAATAAATACATATATAAAATAAATAAATATTCTGACATACCCCTTTAGACATGTATGAACTTTTGTTGCATTTCCCTCCTATGACCTCCTGACACATCACCATTGTAAATGGGGTTCCATTCCCCCTCATAAACAGCATTCCCTTCTGAACACTTATTACTTCAGTAGTCTTAGGTGGAATACGAATACACAATACAAACACCCCTTAAGTACCACAAATCTACCTCTATTGTACTTCTTTTTCCTCTTCTATCATTATTGGAACCCCTCTTGCATTTAGTATTATTCTTTGCCTTTCTCATTCTGCTGAATTTCTACCATGAAATCCTTTCTTTGTCAAACTCACATGCTCATTTCTATACAAATCCATTTCATGAAAGATTGCTATTTCAACCTTAATTCTTAATATAATTCTATTCTCTTTGCTTATTGTCTCTACCTGTGAGGCCATTTACATTCATGGTTTATACCGAAAAGCACCTTTTGAAAAATGCTGTTACTGCCACATATATTACACAATGGTTCTTTTGAACATACATTTCTAATTTGTAGCTCACATGCAAAAAATAAAGAATGGCAGGCTGATCTTGTAAATAAATTGCTTCTTCTCATCTCTATGTGAACCCATGACACATTTTCATGGACTTTTTGCTTCATTAAAACATTCAGTAAACAAAAATATAAATGCATTTTCAACCCCCTTTCATCTCCTTTCAAAATTCTTGAAACATACAAACATGTAAACACTTTTCAAAAGAAAGTTTACTCTCCGCATACAAGCAATTATCGCAAATCAACAGCTGCAACCACAACATTACCTATTCTGAAGTTAGGGTTAAACATACTAAAGCACATATTAGCAATTTGCATAAGAGACATGCTCTGTTATTCTCTCTCTCTCTCTCTCTTTTTGCATTCCTACAGGACCAAACTCAGTGGCTTTTTTTACCTGCACCAAAACAGTTCATTTATTCCATGGCCACAGGGGCCATGGAATACTGGGTAGGCAAAATCCCCTTGGCCCATTCATTCCGGCCCAGGAATTCCCCCATGAGCTCATATACTTACAGCGAGAGTCAGGTGGTACAAAGTGAGACAGCTTTGCAGGTCCTGTGTAGCATTCTACCCTCTCCCCTGGCAAAGCATCCTCCTCCCCTGCAACTGTCTTCCAATGAGAACAGTGTCTTCATATGCTGAATTCCCTTTGGATCAAAATGCATCTTGCACATGAAAATCCAGGCTCAAATGACTTTAACTCCATGGGGTAGACACCAAGTGCTCTTGCTAAGTGTCACCCATGTAGCAAACCAGAGCTCCTTCCATCCCCCCAGGATGGTCGAGCCGGAGCAGCCATTCACACCCATTCTCCTCAGCCAGCTCCTACAGATACTAGTGTCACTATTTAAACTCTGATTACCTGTAAAGCAGTCAGGGTTTTATCCCTCTATGCCATGGAGTGGATTTCGCTATCTGTTCTTACTTTATCTGAATTATCCTCCCATATTTGAAAAACAAGTGTCATGCTTTCAGTAAATATTAACTTTAGCCTTAAGGAAAAAGAGCATTGGCAACCCACAAATAATTAAACTAAATTGTGCACTGTTATACTTTATGCATTAAAGTACCAATGCTGCAGGAAAAGCACCATTTTCTATAGCCATACACTTCCATAGTTTAAAATTTATTTTCACTGGCAGCTTGCCAAAATCTCATTAAAGATTAATTACATTATCCTCTGTAGATTTCACTTAGGACACACTATTCAGACATCTCATGATTTAACTGACTGCACCTGTGCGCTCTGCATCTTCAACCAAAAGCAAGGGCTAATGGGAAAAAAAAAACACAGTAGCTCTGCAAGTGGAAGGACAAATCTTTACAGATTTCACCAGACATCTCATGAGTGGTAGAGCCCATTCGACTTGGTAACTCACTCGGTGTTGGCTAAACTTTCTACATTTCTTGCTTAGTCTGTTCTAAACACAAAAATATATTTTACCATCCAGGAAAAAATATTCTCAAACAAATGGATATAGCAACTTGAAGTCCACACTTCCTGTCGACATTTGCTGATTTCTGGAATAAACTTGCTTCTCTTCTGTCTGATATGCTGTCCTCTCATGATCAGATTTAGAGCATATATACTATGTGCTCTCTCAATTAAATTTTATTGTGAAACTCTGGTTTAGTTGCTTATCTTTAGTTTTAAAAAAATCAGTGCAGTACATTCCTTCCATTTTCACTGGAATAACAACAGCTCAGGTTTTCCCTGTGTGCTTTGCCCTGTAATGCTATTACTTTTTGAAACAGCACTTTTTAATATTTAATAAGCATAACTTTTAGCAGTCTTTTATTCATTTTAATCTTTGAATTCAGCAGTTTTATCAGATTATTCTTCCAAACATTTGTCTTTTGATTATATATACTACTTCAGTGTCTCACTTATTTTACATACCTTTAAGTGCATTTAATCTTATTTTTCCTCCCTGGAAGCCATCTACTACTGCAAGAAAGCTGAAACCTGAACTTCTCTTTAATGATCAACTGTAAGTTTATTTCAGTGAGAGCTTTTTCTTCAATTTTTTACATGATTTTTGCATACTTCCCCCAAATTTATTCTTTGATGGCATCTGGAGAGTGTAATTGCTAGCCACTAATAGATTTTTTTTTTTTACCAAATTTGATAGCATTTACTGGTTTTAACATTTTTTCATTTTTCACATTGGCACAACTCCCATCAACCAATTTCTCTGTGTGAAGTCAACTTAAACGTGTAAAATATTTAAGTATCTTTAGTCCAGTTCACATCTCATGGAAGAGGGGATTATGGGATTAACCAGCAGTCCGGTGGAACAGCAGCAGCAGTACAGCAGGCATTGTGCTGAACTGTTTTAGTGAAGTAAAGACTGACTCACAGGATGACATTCAACATCTCCTGGTCAATCTATATTACCATCCTCACCTATAGTCATCCTTTTGGCAAGTGGTGATAAGGATAGGATCATGGACACAAGTAGCAAAGATGGGAATCCTCCATATGTCAGCTATACTCACTTCCCATGACAGAGTAAAAAGTTCTGCACTCTGGAAAGGTCAGAGATAAAGGCCACTACTTCCCATGTTGGTAGGAGTTAGCTGACGTAGCCTGGGCACCATATGAGGGCCTAAAATGAGATGTGCAGCAGACATGACCCATTGACAGCAGGTCCCAGTGCAGACCCAGGGAATTTGGAAGTGATGATAGCTGCGCTCTTGTTTGGGAATGACTGCGGTAAAGCACAAGATGAGCTGGCAAATGAGAGGAAAGTCTGGCCTACTTGGCTCAGCACACTCATATTGCAACTGTTACCAGGACAATTGATTTACAAGCTAATGATGATGATTACAATGGTGTGGGTGATGACAATGATTACTTCTTGTCTCTACTGCATAACAGCATGGTAAAATAAATGAATAAAACAAAAACATTACACATCTAAACTAAAAAATAAATATGAGGCATGTAATTACAGCAATACCTCATATCTGGTTATAATTTACAGTGGAATTTGCTCACACCTGATTCTTATATTTGCCCAGTAAGTCTCCCAAACATAGTGTATTGCTGTAACAGTTATGTGCTTCTACACAAATTGTAAGCATCTAACCTTAATGCAGTTAAGAGAAATAAACTAAGACAATGTTGGTGCAACCCCCTACCCATAACAAGTAAACACCATACTGTTTCTCTGCATGACTAACACGAATCACAGCATTTTTGATTTGAAGTGAATAACTGATACTGACTTTGACTGATGGTTTGGATTGATGGATTGATGACTGGAGCTCTGATGATGAAAATCTATTAATGACTGACCAGTGTGTGTAGTTATACTTATGAACTATGAGCTAGTACACAACAAAAATAGTAATAGAATAGATGACTGCCAGTACCTGTTGTAAGAACTGGTTGCTCTCCAGAGCTGATAGGGTGAGTCAAATGACTGGGCACTCCACAACAGTTGTAGGTCAAATTCAATACCTCCAAGGTGATCTGGAGCTACAATGACAGAATGTTGCCCTGGCAGGGTATGATGTTCCATTACAAACAGACCTGTGTGTGAAAAAGTTATATTTTGCTTTAACACCCACTTTTTAAACGTGCACATCTGATTTGAAGGAAAAATTTACTCCATACCCAATTTCACATTTTCATTTTCAAATCTAAGGCTCATAATAAATATAAAACTGTGGCAAATATCACTAAATTGGATCACCATGTTGCAAATCACACCTGAGGTCAGACGTAAAACCAAAGAAAGGTATCTATAAAAGTAGTGACAAATCTACACATATACAGTACATGCACAATGTGAGTCAGGGATTAATACAGCACTGATGCACATCTTAAGACTGTAAATTACAACATATGATGGTGACCTTTTATACAGAAAACAAACCAAAAATGGCATTTTGATCAGTATCTAAGTTCAGCGAACCTGAGAAGAAGGGAAAGTTAAGATGATGAGAAAGGGCGGAAAATTGCGTAATAAAACTTAACAGCAGATGAAGTACTAAACAGAACAGATGAATGGTGATTGAAAAAAAGAGAATATTAGGATATGCAGATAAAGAGAAGGGAATGAAGATGGAAACAGAGAATCACTAGGTGTGTATGAAAGAAATAAAGATGTTTAAGATAAAGAAAAAACACAACTGCTGCACACTTAGGAAACAGACAAGGCAAGTCTTTAACTGACTTTTAAAGAAAGGAAGTGGAGCGAGAGAAATCTAAATAGGAATACCTGTTATGTAGTTCAGCTACAAGAGAGGAAAACTATGCACCACCGTGCCACTAACAGAGGAAAACTATGCACCATGCCACTAACAGAGGAAAACTATGCACTACTGTGTCACTAAAAGAGGAAAACTTTGCCTCATTGAGCCACTAACAGAGGGAAAAACTTTGTGCCACTAACAAAGGGAAACTATGCACCACCACCATGCCACCTTTTTGTTTTATATGATGGTTGAGTAAGAAGATAGGAAGATATGATTCTATGGAAGGAAATACCACGCCAAGGTATGAGAGAAACAGGTTATTTTGTAGAAAAAGGGCAGACTGCAGTTAGAAACCACATCATAGAGATGAACAAACCTGTTTACCAAGTTCAAGCCAGCCAACATATTGCACAGCAGAAAAGTTCACAGATTCATAGGTGTGTGCTAGGCTAATGGCCCTGGAGCCTTTACACACCTAGCCCATAGGATTACCCTGGCATCGTGCCACCTGACCTTAGTTCTCAGTGCCTCTGTTGAGTAGAGCAACTGGAGTAATCCCCGGGGTGAATTTTCTATTTCCCATCCACTCATCAAGATTCCTCTTGAAGAGGGCCAGTGAGGTGCTCCATTTGACATGTATGGGAATTCTATTCCATAGAATGGGCAGTCTCTGGGTTATGAACCTCTCCCTCCAGCATGTTCTGTTGATTGTGGTAATGAGGTTGAGGTCTCTGGAGCGTGTGGTGCGGAGGGATTGGGATTTCTTTAGATGTAGCATTTATAACAGAGATGGCTCAGACATGGCTTTGTAAGTCAAGCAGAGATCGCCTCTAAGTAGGCAATATGAGTTAGAGAATAGTTGGGAGTTTTTTGAGTCTGTCCATATATGACAAGTGTTTAAGGCCTAGGATCCTCTTTGTGAGGTACTTTTGTGGCCTCTCCAGTTATTGCAGGTGACTAGTGAAGTACATTTCAAATGGGGCATTGTACTCGATGACTGGCCTAATGAGGGAAGAGTTGAGAGAGACAATTACCTCTTTCTTCCTGGATGCAAAACCCTTAGTAATGAGATGTGCCACATAGAAGGACTTTCTGACCACAGTGGCAATGTGGTGGTCAAAAGAAAGGTTGCTATCAACCTGTGTTCAAAGATCTCTTATAATGCCTTCTGTGTTCAGTGGACTACCACTGAAGTGGTAATTCATGGGAAATGGGTTTTTCCCAAAGGGGATGACAACACATATTTTGGCCCTGAGCTTAAGGTCATTGTTTTGACACCAGTCGTTGGTCTCAGTGAGGCCTTTCTGTAGGATGTCAACATCACTTGGGGAGTTAATAATAGCTTCCAACTTGCAATCGTCTGCAAAATTTGTCAGCCAGAGTCCCTTTCTGTTGGCCTGGACTTCAGAGAAGTATCTACCAAACAGGAGAGGGACCCATGACCAAACCCTGTGGGACTCCACTCGTGACTGGTCGGCAGGTTCTATCTGTGAGCCAGTTTGCAACCCACGTAGTGAAATAAGGTTTGATACCTAGCTCAGTGAGTTTTTGTATGATTCCTGAGTAGGGAATGGTATCAAAGGCCTTGGCCAGATCAAGGTAGGCTGTATGATCCACCTTGCCTTCATCCACAGCTCTAGTGACTGACTCAAAGAAGTCAACCAGGTTGCGCAGGCATGATCTACCCTTCACAAAACCAAACTGTGGGGGATCCAGAGTTTGGAGATTCCCTATATCCTTGTTTACTAGGTCCATGATGATGCGTTCCATAGCTTTGCATATTAGACTAGTCAGGCTAATGGGGCTATAGCTCCCAGGGGGGTCTATATTAGAACATTGAATATTTAACAGTTCGAATCACTAAAGGTCGACCTTTAGTGATCGAACTGCTAAAACATCGAATGTTCAGAAAAAAAAATAAAAACAGCAAAAAAAAAAAAAAAAAAAAAAAAAAAACTAAACGGTGTAGGCAGGGGAGCAAGCCCCCCTGCACCCCTCATCTGGGGGGCTGCACCCCCCACTACTTAAATATACCAACTCCGACACTGTACTAGATTGAAGTAAATGGAAATCTCCCCTTTCTAAGATTTCCGTTTACTTGTTCGTTGTTCTACAGTTTCATTATTCTCGTGTCGACAATGTCAGATTTGACATTGTTGGCTTTCGAGAATGTAATATAGACCTGCTCCCAGGGTCTGTAGTTGCTCCTCCTTTGTGGAGAGGGATGACTGCAGCAGTGTGCCATTCAGTAGGAAAAAAGCCTTAGGTGACGCTGTGATTGAACAGGGCAGACAGGTGAGGTGCCAGTTCACTCTGCAGTTCATGTAGAATACAGCCAGAGATACTCTCAGGTCCCATAGAAGCTGTATTCTTGGCCTTGGACAGTGCTGTTTTAACCTGGGCAGCAGTAATACTGGGTGCCTGTCAATCTACTGGTACTATGATTGGTCCTTGGGTGGGATAAAGTTGGCATTGAATCTGTCGGCTCGGTATAGGAGGTACCATTGTGCAGTAGCTCAGAGTAAATCTGGGTACTGCCGTGGAGATTCTTTACATAACTATAGAAGGCCTTGTGGTTGTCTTTACTATCTGCTGCAATTCTGTTTTCATAGCTAGCCTTAGAGGATTTGATGAGGGATCTCAACTTTTTGTTGAGGCTGTTAAGGGAGTTTTTCCAGTCTTGGGACTTTACCTTATTCTGCATCAGTTTCCCCTTTAGAGTTTGTTAAATTCAGGGGACCACCAGACTGACTTTCTTTTTTTGGAGGAGAGCGCCTTGATTCTATTGGGTATGGCAAGATCCACGCATGTGTGTAAGTGTTCGCACAGTGCACTGGTGTATGATTCGGCGGTCATGCAACTATTCTCCATTTGCATGGGTGCCGTGAAGTTAGACACCTCTGTTTTTAGGAGCCCAAAGTTAGCTTTGTAGAAGCTTTTCACAGTGGCTACCTTTGCGTGGGAGGGGGGGGGGGAGGAATGTGGATTTCCAAGGTGATTTGTTTGTGGTCGGATCTAACCAGGGAGGAGTTGACTATAGGTGTAGAACAACGGTCGCCCATGTTAGTAATGACCAGGTCAAGGATGTTGCTACCTCTAGTGAAGGGTAAGAACGAGCTGGTCCAGGGCATTGGAATTAATGAATCCCAGGAAACGTTGGGAAAGTGTATTGGTACATGAGTAGTTTTCCCAGTTAATGGAGGGGTAGTTGAAGTTGCCCAGTATGAAAGTGTTAGGGTGGACCCTAATATTCTCTAGGGTGCTTAGGAATGTGGAGTGTGGGTCTTGGGACATGGTTGGGGACCTATAGCAGGCTACGACCTGAATCGCTGTCTTACTCAATGTTAGCTTCACATGAAGTATCTCTGATGCATTATGTTGGGCTACTAGTCTGGAGGTGTGTGCATCCTTTATGAATATGGAAACAACACCGCCTTTGGAGCTTCGGTCCAAGTTCTGGGGCCGAAATGTGTGGAATGAGTTATAGCCTGGGAGTACAGGGGTGCTTTCTGCTGCCTTAAACCAGGTCTCTGTTACAGCACAAATGTCGATGTTCTCCATTTTAAGGAGTGCTTCGAGTGAGTGCATTTTGAGATTTAGACTTCTACCGTTGAGCAGCATGACCCTCAGATTGCATTTGTTTATAGCTGTTACGGTGGTAATTTGGTCTTTGGAACACCACCTAAAAAAGGCACTACAGGGGTGGCAAGAGCCTTGGCTAGTATCCGGAAGCCCAGGGGTGACAGATGCAGGCCATCTCTAGCAAAGCATCGAGATCTGTCAATCATGTCATCCCAGGCAGACAGATACTGGATCCCCTTAGAATGACAACAGAAACGTAGCCAACTGCTGAAGTCAATCATTTTCTGCTTGTACTGTGGTATTATTCTGTGTGATGGTAGGATGCTGCTTGATGAGCACATTGGAATGATTTAGTAGCAATTATTGCAATTTCATTAAATATGAATTCAAACTTATGTAATGGTTAAACAGGCAAATTTGTGAGTATTTAGCAAGCATGCAATACTAAAAATATGGCAGAAGACAGCTAGACCAGTTTTTCATTCTCTCATTTTTTATACTACCCACTGCCATACTCACATGATGTCTATACAAAGTGGACACGAATAGGTTTCTTCCCACTTGCTGATATACCATACTACAGAGGTGTTTGTCTGTTTTGATGAAAATGACATCCTGAGGAAAGGAGTCCTAAAGTGCCCACAGTACTAGGAGGACTGCCCTCACCTCCAGATTACTGACATGAAAATGTGTCATTTATCGCGAGGAAAAGACAAATAAATCAATTGATTTTTTTAACATGCTTTTGGAGAAATATCTGCCCAAATATAAAAATGATGCAAACAAAATACTGTATAGCGAATTCAGATCCTGTGTTCCAGCTCAAAAGAATCAGTTTCTTAATACTAGCCATTTGCTCACTCAATATTTCTGACAAAGTACTCTATGGGGAATTTTTTAAATCTGACATCTGATTACACTCCCAAAACTTTTGTTCCCCGTTACCTCTTTCTTCCCTATCACACACACATTTGCTATCCATCTGAGGAAAAATGATTTGACGTCTGCACGGGGTATACAAATACCCATGTAAACACTTCCAAGCAAAATACCTAAACCTTCTGGACTTTGTTGCATTCTTTTGATCCATACAAATGTTCTCCCATTGGTCTCTTGTAAAGTGCTTTCCCAGTCTTTCTTCCCAATCTTTTCTTACTTCCTCTGATTGATTCTTATAGCTACTGTGCAATATTTTATATGCCCTACCAATTATACATTTTTAGTAGCAGCTTCTGTTCTAGATTTAACTAAAAACTCTATCAAAGTGGGTCTTGCGCATAGGATTCCTCTATCCCTTTCTCTTTGCCTATACTCTGATACCAGTTCCTTGGTGGGGAATGCAGTCTCTAGTCTGTAATCCAAATATGACTGCCCCAATACCTTGGTTCCTTTGCCAGTTTTCTCCAGTAAATTCCAGCCCTCATCTTGCCTATTTCTGGTATTCCTACTTGCAGTCATCCCTATTAATGGAATCTCCGTTCTGCATTCTCATGTTGGTTTAGTTCTTATGATAACTTCCGTTACTTTATGAATATAATATTCTGTGCGGTTGCTGTTATTCTTCTTAAAGGGACAACCCCAGAGTCTAAACTTCTGACTGAAAGAAACTTGCCCTACCTCCCAGTTGTCATCACCCACTTATCATGTCAACATCAACCCTATTAATGGTTTCAAATTACTTTATGCAGTCCTGTTTTCTTTCCCTCTGGTGAACACAATTAACAATATTCAGTTCTTGTTAAAGCTTTCAGTCCCCAGTCACTGCAAAACAATACGGTTATTACATTTTTGTGCATGTTTGTGGTGGGGGTGGTTAGGCAAGACTTTCAGTGTTTACTATTTATGAACTGATCAAAATCTTATCTTAATTGTGCAGCTCTTTATTTCTTTTATTTATTCTTTCTGCAAGCAATATAGTCAAAACAGTACAGTTTTGTGAATTCATACTAAATTTTAGCATTCTATTGACATATTCTCCTTACTCCATAGTAAAACAATCTCAGAATTATTATGTTGCAAGTACAACTGCAATTTGAGATGGAATTTGAAGAAGATTATTAAAATTTCCTGTAAGTACCCCTCCCCCAATGCCCCGAAGCCAAAGTTGGGACATACTCAGAAAGCCAGACTGAAAATAGACCAGAATCAAAACAAAAAATCTCTGGGACTGTCCCGTTATGGACCTGCAGCCAAAATCCCACTCTCTCTTTATTTCTTTCACCCCCCAGCTTTAATATCATAATTTTCCACTTTGAATTACAGCTTTATGCTTCTGTTATATATGAACATTAACTGTGTAGCTCTAAAATATCCCTTCATATCAGGTAATACTAAACCACCCTCTTCTATTGGAAGGCTCAACTTATCCCACTTAAATCAGGAATTTCATACAAATGAAATACGCTTTACAGCAGTAAAAGGGCTAAAACTTAAACTTAACTGATAAGGGACAGCAAAGGCATCCAAAAAGGAAAAAAATAACCTCTTGATGAAAGTGAAAGTATAAATCCATAAAAAGGAAATGAAGCACTGCTGAAAGGGACAGAAAGTGAATAAAGTACACAAGAGGTAACGTTAAAGATATGGTACAGGTACATAAAAGTAAAACTATAAATAGATAAATAGTCAAAAATCAGGAAAACTGATAATGCTAAGACTAACATGCTCAAATTGATATCTGTGTACTTTCAAATGGACTTGTACTACTGAATGCAGAAGTCTCTACTGTCTTTTTATGTTTTCTATCTACTGTCTATTGTATACTTTATACAAAACATTCTATTGATCATGCCAAAACACTTTCTTCTAACTTTAGAGCTTTTCTTCCGGCTCCTCGATTGAAAACAGGCTTTTTTTCACAGCCCAGTAGGAGTTTCAGAGAAAAAAAAATACTTAAAAATAAATCCATTTTACAACACATCAAAGATTTACCATGGAAACCTAATTAAAGGGACAAGCACTTTATCAGTCAAACTAACTTAAGAAAAATGACTTGCTTAGTTATATAAGCATTTTTCCACTTCTTGAAAGTTACCACCAAATTGATTCTTCTTGTGAAAATTTCTTAAGCATGTGCTACCTGGAAAACTGTACACATTTGCAAAGCATTTAATTATGGACATTCAACTCACCTGAAGGGGTGGTGGTTAATTTGGAATTTCCATTTGTAACAAAATGCCCTTCCCTTAGTAAGGAGAAGTTTACCTGAGACTAATATTGGCCACTCCTTACGTGATCTTGTGACAGTCTCTTTTGCTGAACCATGTGCTGGTCACCATCAAGCCATTTGCCAGACACAAGTCTAAAGTGGTCTCTCCTTTTTTTATTTCTGTTGCATTCCCCACCATGTGGACCCAGGCAGTCCTCATATCCTGGTCTGTCTCTGTCCTGGTACAAGCATTCAGGTCCCTAATAATCAGCACTATCTCATGTTGTCCTGCTTTATCTAGGTCTTGCAATTGCTGCCTGACTGAACACTTTTAACAATCTGTCACTAATTCTGATGAGATCCCTCCCTATCTTCTGAAGACTCTCCTCACCACAATTCTCATACCATTTCTGGTCTACCCACACCATGAGTAGTAGATCTTGATCCCAAACCAAGTAGTTTTGGTGCACTGCCCTATCACTTTGTCTCCTGGATACACAGGATGTCCAGTGCCCTCCTTATCATAATGACAACTTCCAGGCTGAATCTTGTTAATGACTATATTCACTGCAGCAATCTTTAGTTTGTGTTTGGCAAGTTAATTGGTTTTATGTCCAGCCTTTGCTCAACAGAATGTACAGTTGTGTACACTTAGCATAAATGTAGATGTTTGAATGTATTCATTGTTGCAGTCATCACATTTGGGTTATCTGCCTGCAGGTATCCCTCAGTCGGCCTGAATACCAGAGTCTTGGGATTTCTGTGTCGGATGCTGTCGCTTCTTCCATGATGTCAGGGGTATAATAAAACATGCAGCCGATGCCATTATGTCAGTTTTTCTTGCCCCAGATGTCAGGAGCCCCCACAATAGGAAGCAATTACATGGTGTGGAACATCGCCAGTAGAAAGTAAATACCAATGTTATAAGATAAGGCCAAACAAAAAAGAATAGGTAGAAGTATAGAGAAGTCAGGGGGCTGGGGGGAGGGTAACCAGGACTGCAACAGTGAATACACTCGAACATCTACATTTATGGTAAGTGTACAAAACTGTACTATATTCTTTGTGTTTCACTGTTGCAGTCACCACATTTCGGTTGATTCCCAAAGCTGAGGATGGGTGGAGGCAGTCAGGAAGCATTAGGGCTGGAAAGTAGGTCCTGTACGACTACTGAGGCAAATCCAGCTCTGGATTTAGAAAAGATAGATAAGTGGTAATGCTCAGTGAAGGTGTGTACAGAGCTCCAGGTTGCAGCTTCCAGGATGTCCCTGGTAGGGACTCCCCTGAGAAATGCTGTAGAGGTTGATGTAGCCCTAGTGGAATGTGTTCTGATCCCTTGTGGGGTAGGTTCCCCATGCTGTTTGTAGCGGAAATGGATGCAATGTGCTATCCATTTAGAAATGGTTTCTTTTGAAATGGCCCTGCCCTCTGCCCCTGCAGCAAAGCTGACCAGCAGCTGGTCAGTTTTTCTGAAAGGTTTAGTCCTGTCCCAATAGAACCTAAGCTGCCTGTGCCCATCCAGGGAGTACAGGATTCTTTCTCCTTTATTCTGAGGATTAGGGAAAAAGGTTGGCAAATGAATGGATTGGTTTAAAGCCACACTAGATACCACCTTGGGCATAAATGATGGGTTAGTCCTGAGGGAAACCCTGCCTGCATGGAAGATAATGATGGGTTCCAAGGCCATAAGGGCCTGCAGTTCAGACACACGTCTTGCTGAAGTGATGGCTAGAAGTAAATCTGTTTTCCAGGAGAGGAACTGTACAAAGTTAAGGTCCCAGGCTGGAGTGGGAGCTCTCCTGGGGGGGGGGGGGTCTTACATTTTTGGCTCCTGTCAGGAACTGTTTGACCAGAGGATGAGAGAAGAGGGGTGGCTCAGTATTATAATGAGCTGAAATGGCAGAGGCGTGAGTCTTAATTGAAGAGAAGGATAGGCCTTTGTGGAGCATTTCTGTTAAGTATTCTAGTATATGAGGAAAGCTGGGCACCGTTATGTCCATTCCTTAGGACTGGCTACAAGAACAGTATCTTTTCAATTTTTTCTGAATAGGATTTTCTAGTTCTAGGCCTCCTTGCCTCAAGGATGACATACAGCACCTGTTTACTGCAGGTTACTGGTGATGAGTTCAGGGGATGAGCCAGGCTGCTAGGTTCAGGGTTAAAAGCCGAGGGTGCAAAATATGGCCCTCCTGCTGGGACAGCAGGGAGGGGGTCTGAGGCAGGTGCCATGGTGACAGTACTATCAGACTGTGCAAAAGTGGGTACCAGTGCTGGCATGGTCAGTCTGGTGCAATCAGGATTGTCCTTGGCTTGTCCCGTTTGATCTTTAGTAGAACCTTCGAGAGGAGGGGCATAGGGGGAAAGCCATAGATTGAGAGGTTTCCCATGTAAAGGACAGAGCATCCACTTTCCATGCTTGGCTGTGGGGAGTTCCGATGGAATATTTGCTCAACTGATAGTTCTGAGGGGAAGCAAAGAAGTCCACCTCTGGTGCCCCCCACCTGTGGATCAGAAGCTTGAATGATTTGGGTTCCCGTTTCCACTTGTGTGGGTCCATTCAGTTTCTGCTTAAGTCGTCTGCCAGTGAGTTTAGTTTGCCTGGCAGGAATTGAGCTTGCAGGTGCACTGGATTGCTCAAGGCTCTGTTCCACAGAGCCATTGCTAACCTGCAGAGTGGGTAGGAATGGGTTCCCCCCTGCTCATTTATGTACCACATAACTGTGGTGTTGTCTGTCTTTCTCAATAGTTGCACTGGAAGAATGAGGCGCCTGAAGGCTGTCACAGCATTCTGTACAGCTAACATTTCTTTTTCATTGATATGCAGGTGCATTTGCTTTGGGCTCCATTTGCCTTGAATACATTGTCCTGCTATGTGAGCCCCCATGCATAGTCTGATGTGTATGTTGTTAGGGTTTTGGGTGTCAGGGGGTTGATTGAAAGGGAGTCCTTTGTTGTGGTAGCAGGCCTCTGCCCACCGAAGGAACTCTGCCCTTAGGCAAGGAATGATAGGAATCATTGTTTCCGGGTCCTGAGAATGTTAATACCAGAGACTTTTTAAGTACCACTGAAGTTTCCTCATATGCAGTCTTGCATATGGAATTAGTAGAATGCAAGAGGCCATGAACCCTAGGGCTTGCAGTATTTTTCTTGCAGATAGCTGGGTTTTGGTGGCCAGTATACTGAAGTAGTTTGTCAAATAAATTTGTTTTTCTGGAGTGAGGAATGCCATCTGGGAAGTTGTGTTCAAGCTTGCTCCCAGGAATACAATCTGTTGGCTGGGTACCTGCTGTGATATCTTTTTGTTGATGGTGTACCCCAGTGAAGGTTAGAAGTCTCTTTACAAATGTCAGGTGCTGGAGTAGCAATTCCTGACTGTCCGCCTGAATCAGGCAATTGCCCGAATATGGGTAAATTCAATTTTTCTCTGCCTGCAATATGCAATGGCTGGAGCTAGGCATTTTGTGAATACCTTGGGCGCAGTAGATAAGCCAAAGGGAAGTGCAGAGAACTGATAGTGCATAGAGCCTGCTCTAAAACATAGATATTTCCTGCATGATTCCCTTATGGGGATGTCCAGATAAGCTTCTTTTAAGTCTAGGGTCGCTAGCCAAGAGTCCTTGGCTAGCATAGGAAGCAGCTGTTGGTGAGTAAGCATTCTGAACCTTGGAACCACCAGAAAGGTGTTGAGAATAGACAGATCCAGGACAGGGCGCCAAGAGTTTTCTTTTCTGGGTACCAGAAACAGTCTGGAGTAAAAACTTTGTCCCCTTAGCTCTACTGGGATAGGTTGAATAGCCTTGATGCTGAGAAGAGAAAGTACTTGCTTTTGGGCCTCTGCCCACTGGTTTGCAGGGAGGTCTGACCATCCGCTAGGGGATGGCAGTGAGTGGAAGTAGAATCTGTATCCTTGGGATACAATGTTCAAGACCCATCTGTCCTGGGAGATGTACTCCCAGTTTTTTGTATGGAGGGTCAGTTTTTCTCCTAAGGGTGCAAGTACTTGGGCAAGGCTTGGAAGAGTTAAGGATAAGTCATTGCGAATTTTTACCATAGGATGGTGGCTTACTACTCCCTGCTTTAGAGGTGGGAGCACTCTGTTGCTTAGATCTGTGCATACCCTGAGACTGTAATCTTGATGGTCTGCTCCCCCTGGGTTTGGAGTGAGAAAGTCTGGGAGGGACTGGAAAGGACCAGTTTTTAGAAGGCCAATGCCTACTGAATCTAGGTGGCTGTACCTGTAGGAAATCTTTGATAGTTTGCATAGATTTAGCTTTTTCCTCCATCTTTTTGAGGACCTCTTCTGCTTTATTGCCAAACAGGCGTTCTTGATTTAATGGTGCAGCTAGTAATTTTGCTTTGACATGGTCTGGCAAGATTTGTTCCTTAAGCCAAGCATGTTTTCTAAGAACAGACCCCGTGACAGCAGCCCTGCAAGATGCTTCTAAGGCATCAAAACCACATTGCAAAGTATGTTTTCCAACTTGGTTAGCAGAATGCATTAACTCTTGTAAATCTTTATGTTCTGCAAAATCAGGAATCAACATAATTTTCTGTTTAATTAGCTCCACAATATGTTGCTGATACTTTCACATATGAAACTGGCAATTTAAAGCCCTGATGGCAAGAGTAGCAGAAGTGTATACCTTCTTACCTCATCTGTCTAAAGCTGTAGAATCCCTGTCTGAAGCGGTAGGGTTTTTGGCTGTTGTAGCCTTAATGCCTTTCGGTCCCTGGGAAATGGTATCTGCATCCACAGTGGGATTCTTAAAGAGAAATTTGTGTGAGTCAGGTACTTTGTAGTACCTGTCAGACTTTCTAGGAGCTGGTAGTAAGGAATCAGGAGTAAGACTGGACTCCATGAAGACATCATCCACAATATCCAGGACATGGGGTATAACTAGAGGCCTGTACTGAGGCAAGTCTAAAAATTCTCTTTTTGGACTGTGGGTAGTCCTGGCATCCCAGCAGAAATCCTCCCTTAAGGTATGCAAGGTTTCACCAAAAGAAAAGTCCTCTGGAGAGGAGGCAGAGGGAATGGAATCTTCTGCATCTTAATCCTCATAGGTAGATAAGGGAACGTCCTGGAAATCAGAGTGATCGGGCTCATGGTCTGTAGAATCACAAGGAAAATCAATCTTTATCTTATAGAGGGGGAAGGCTGGCTTCCCCTAATTAAAGTTATAAGGTCTTCAGCCATTCTAAGCATTTGTTTCCGTGGCATGGGAGCTTGAGCATGTGCTTTGGAGTTTGGTTTTCTAGTAGTAGTGCGAATTGTGGGCCTGAGAAAGTCAGTAGTTTTAGTCAAAAACAAAGATGTTGGTTTAATACGAACATCGGAAGGTTGGAATACACCCTCAGAAGCCGGTGCCTGCACAGCGGCTCCGGACCCATCCAAGGTAGAGACATCTGCAGGTTCCAAAGTCGAAGAAGCAACTCGCGGCATACCGGACTCCGAATGGGTCTCAGCAGAGGCCTGCAAATCTGTAGAAGCGGGTATCAGGGGCTGTGAGGGCACCTCACTGAGTACCAGCCTATGCGGTCTGTCCCTGTCTTCATCCTTACATTTTTTCGGAAGATCAGTAGTCGGATGGCTTATCGAAGCCATTTAGGAATACGGAGAATGACAGTGAAAAAATTTAGCAACAGAAATAGCCCGACGACGAATAGTTCGGGCATTGAACAAGGCACAAAACTGGCAGCGAGGAACGTCGTGGTCTGGGCCTAAACAGGTGATACAGTAAGAATGAAAATCTCTGTGAGGTATTTGCTTTCCACAGACAAGACAATTATTAACTTTTTCTGACATCGGTTAGAGCAAGAAAAAAGGATCCCCAGCGGGGTACTTATCTTTTAGAAGACTTCAGGTCTGAAACTTGAAAAACAAAAATTTCAGGAGGCGGGCGACCGGCACTAGCGAACTGCTTTTGCTTCGGACACTGCACGGGAAGAAAAGCTGGTGTAATGGCGTTGGGTGCATGTTTTATACCCCTGAAGTCCTGATGTCATGGAAGAAGCGACAGCATCTGACACAAAAATCCCAAGCCTCTGGTATTCTGGCCGACTGAGGGCTACCTGCAGGCAGATAACCCAAATGTGATGACTGCATCAGTGAAACACGAAGAACATCTGAGTCATTGACAATACATTTTTAAATAATGAAATGTACAGTCCTTGTAAGCAAGTGGTATCTGTTTTCATATACTGCAGAAACATGCTGTACATGAGAATGTACTGGTAGCAAGTCCAAAATGTAATCACAGTCCTGCTCTTCTGGAGTAGGAAGAGGGTTTTTTGTGTATGAAACATTGACAGTATGCCCCGGGGTCTCTCGTGTCCACTGGTGTTGAAGCCCCTATTGATTGGGCAATCTTTTGCTCTCCAAGACAAAGGAGATTATATGAATGCACAATGTGCCTGTTGTAGGAGTTCTCTTTGAACGGTGTTTTCAGCATGATGGTGAATAACAGATACTGGAGCCTGCACACTGAGGGTGAGCAGCGGGTAAAAAATGTCAAAATCAGCACAGCTGCAGTCTAGAAAAATGGAAAAATTAGGGTTACCTGGATAAGAGCAACAAATGCTATCTGCAATGCTTAACAGTGCAAACTTTTTCTCAAAGAAGAAGAAATAAAGAGCTAATGTCTAGACAGAGATTATTTTGGTATCCAAACTGATGTATGATAATGAAGTAGTGGAGATACAGAAGCTGCGCACATTCTGAGGGCCGAGAGGAAGGAGCAAATAGCCTGGAGAAGTTTCATGTGCTGGTTAGTTATAATATCTGTGGAATAAAGTCCTACCTGTTAGTGAAGATTCTTCTGAAAAGAGCTAATGGTGACCAAGAAAAGTGTCTTCTAAGAGGCAAACTTCAGTCAGTGAAATGGCCATTTTAAACATATAGCAGAAAAGCCTATCATTCAGATAGTTTATGCATGTACTTACCATTTGTTAAGGGAGGTAAGTGAAAGTACAGTTGTGTACACTTACCATAAATATAGATGTTCAAGTGTCAGTCATCACATTTGGGTTATCTGCCTGCAGGTAGCCCTCAGCCGGCCTGAATACCAGAGTCTTCGGATTTCTGCGTCGGATGCTGTCGCTTCTTCCATGACATCAGGTCATCAGGGGTATAAAACATGCAGCCGACGCCATTTCATCAGTTTTTCTTGCCACAGATGCTAGGTGCCCCCACAATAGGAAGCAATTATATGGTATGGTACACCCCCATCAAAAAGCAAATACACAAGAAAAAATAAATATACAAAACAAGAAGGAAAGGTAGAGCCAAGAGAAGTCAGGGGGCTGGAGGGAGTGTAACCAGGACTGCAACAGTGAATACACTTGAACATCTACATTTATGGTAAGTGTACACAAAGTACAGTTTTGTACCTACCATAAATGTAGATGTCCGAGAGGAATGCATCTGCAGTCCTTACAAATGGGTTGTCCTGTCGTCAGGCAGCCCTTCGGTCGGCCGGATTCCAAAGTCTGGGTCTGGCTTCGGCTGGTGTCGCACTTCACCCGACGTCATTGCGGCAGTTATTCAGGTATAAAGGCATCAGCCGACGCCATTTTCCTCAGTGTTTCTTGCCCCAGATGCCAGGTGCCCTCTTGGATGGCTAAATTTGGATAAATGCCAAAGATTCCAAATAGTAGAGAGCAAACACACAAAATAAGCATGTATGTACATATATACAAACAAATACACCATAATAGATCCCCCCCAAGCTAGCTGAAGATTGGCAAATACCCTAGGAGTACCTCAGAGGGGAAGGAGGGTGGGTAATCCTGACTGCAGTTGCATTCCTCTCGGACAGCTACATTTATGGTAGGTACAAAACTGTACTATGTCCTTCAAGGATGCATCTGCAGTCTTTACAAATGGGTAGAATACCATAGCTAAACTAGGGGAGGAGGAAATGAGAATAGATTATGGTGTAGTTAGGATCCCTTGCAAAACAGCAGTGGCAAAGCCAGCACGGGATCTAGAGTATAGAGGTAAGTTATAATGCTTGGCAAATGTATGCACGGAGGTCCAAGTAGCAGCCTCTATAATGTCCTTGGTAGCCACTCCTTGTAAGAAAGCTGTGGTAGTGGCTGTAGCCCTTGTGGAGTGAGGCCTGATGTTCTCTGGAGTTTTCTTTCCATGGTAGGAGTAACAAAATCTAATGCAATTTCCTATCCATTTGGAGATTGTTTGTTTAGAAATTGGTTTTCCTTCCTTTCCTGTTGCATATGCTACCAGAAGCTGGTCAGTTTTTCTATTGTTTTTTGTCCTGTCCAGGTAGTAGCGTAATTGTCTGTGCACATCCAAGGTATGTAAGAGCCTTTCTCCCCTGTTCTGTGGGTTGGGGAAGAATGTAGGAAGGTGGATAGCCTGATTTAAAGAGACTCTGGATACCACCTTAGGCATAAATGTAGGATTTGTTCTCATGGACACTCTATCTTGATGGAAGATCAGGAAGGGTTGCACTGCCATTAATGCCTGTAGTTCAGAGACCCTTCTTGCTGAAGTTATTGCCAGCAGGAAAGCAGTCTTCCAGGATAAGTATTGTAATTCTGCTGTTGCTGCTGGTTCGAAAGGAGGAAGAGTCAGTTTTTCTAGCACAAAATTCAAGCCCCATGCTGGCAATGGAGGTTTCCTGGGAGGTTTTACATTTTTAATTCCTCTCAGAAACTGTCTGAGCAGAGGATGCGAGAAGACAGGAGGATCCAAGCTGTATTCTGCTGAAATAGCTGATGCATGTATCTTGATGGAAGAATAGGACAGGCCTGTATGGAAGAGCTCCGCCAAGTACTCCAGGATGTTGGCTATGTTCACCAGTGTCACATCTTGCCCCTTTGCAGTACTCCAGATGAAATATCTTTTCCATTTTGCTGCATAATTCTTTCTTGTTGAAGGTCTACGAGCCTCCAGGATTATGTCTTTAACCCTTTGTGATAAATTTGGGTTAATTGCTGTTATGTAATGTTCCAGGCAGTTAGCTGCAGAGTTTTTAGGTTTGGATGCAGGATGTTGTAGTTGTTCTGTGTTAGCAGTAATGGGATCAGGGGCAGTGTCCATATTTGTTCCCGGGACATGTTCCTCAGCAGTGGATACCAATGTTGTCTTGGCCAGTCTGGGGCTATCAGAATGATCCTCGGACATTCCTCTTTGATCTTCAGAAGCACCTTGTGCGTCAAAGGAAGTGGTGGGAATGCGTATGCTGTCAGGCTTTTCCAACTGAAAGATAGGGAGTCCACCTTCCAAGCAAGTGGGTGGTAAGTCCTTGTGCAGAATTTCTTCAACTGGTGATTGAATGGGGATGCAAACAAGTCTATTTGTGGTAATCCCCATTTTCTTGTGATGGTTTTGAAGATGTCCGGATGCAGCATCCATTCGTGGGCATCTGTTGTAGTTCTGCTTAATATGTCTGCTAGAATGTTTTCCTTCCCTGGTACATAAATTGCCTGTAACTGAATGTTGTAGCTCAGAGCCACATCCCATAGGTCCAGTGCCAGCCGGCATAGAGGGTATGAGTGTGTGCCTCCCTGTTTGTTGATGTACCACATGACTGTGGTGTTGTCTGTCCTTATCATCAACTGGCCTTCTTGGAGAAAAGGTCTGAATGCCTGGATTGCCAATTTTACTGCCATCATTTCTTTTAGATTTCTGTGCAGATGCAGCTGGTCTTGAGTCCATAGGCCTTGAATGCACTTGCCCAGCATGTGTGCCCCCCAACCGAGGTCTGAGGCATCTGTCGTGATGGTTTGTCTTGGTTGCCTTTTGCAGAAGGGCAATCCTGTGTTTGATTGGCAGGCCTGAGCCCACCATAGGAACTCTTGCTTCAGGCATGGGATCATTGGAATTTTGGTTTCTAGGCTGTGCTTGTGCTGGGACCACAAATTCTTTAGGTACCACTGTAGCTTTCTCATATGCAGCCTGGCATGAGGGACCAGTATTATGCAGGATGCCATGAAGCCTAGAGCTTGTAGCACTTTTCTTGCAGTTAGATGGGTCTGCTTTGCTAATGCCAAGAAGTAGAGAGGAAGTTGCTCTTTCTTTTCTGTAGTTAGAAATGCCATTTGTTTTGATGTGTCCAGTTCTGCACCCAGAAAGGTTATTCTTTGGGATGGAATCAGCCTTGACTTTTGTATTGACTGTATATCCCAGGGCTTGCAGCAGGTAGATGACTCTTTGTAAGTCTTCTGTTAGTTTGTTTTTGTTGTCCGCTTGTATCAGGCAGTCGTCCAGGTAGGGATAGATTTGAATCCCCTGAAGTCTGCAATGAGCAATTCCTGATGCCAGGCATTTCGTGAACACTCTGGGCGCAGTAGATAAGCCAAAGGGCAATGCTGAGAATTGATAATGCTCTGATCCTGCAAGAAATCTGAGGTATCTTCTGCAAATTGGTCTTATGGGGACGTGCAGGTATGCCTCCTTGAGATCTAGAGTTACCAGCCAAGACTCCTTGCCCAGCATGGGAAGAAGCTGCTGTAGGGTCAGCATTTTGAATTTTGGAACAATGAGGAATGTGTTTAAAGCGGACAGGTCTAGAATAGGCCTCCATTTGTTTTCTTTTCTTGGTACCAGGAAGAGTCTGGAGTAAAATCCTTTCCTTGCTCCATAGATGGTACCTTTTCCACAGCTCTCATTCTTAATAATTGAGATATTTGTTTTAGAGCTTCTGTCCTTTGAGTAGGTGGTAGGTTTGGCATTCCTCTCTTTCCTGGTAGAGTATGGAAATGGAACCTGTAACCTTGGTCTATAGTTTGCAAAATCCATTTTTCTCTTGTAATGCAGTGCCAGTTTCTTGAAAATAAGGTTAGCTTTCCGCCTAAGGGTGCTTCTAGTTGTTCCCTGGTAGGCGGTGCCACCGCCAAGTCACTGTGATTGAGTTGTTGTAGTGGTGGTGGCTGTATCCGTGCCTCGTTGGTTGTTACCCTGCCACTGGCGACCCCTGTAGGCACCCCTGGATTGGTGTCTGCCTCTAGAGCGCCTATTCCTGCCTCTTTGTGCCTTAGAGTAGTCCGGAAAGGACCAATTCTTGGAAGGCCAGTTCCTGCTAAACCTTGGAGGTTGAACTTGTAAGAAATCTTTCACTGTTTGCACAGATTTTGCTTTCTCTTCCATCTTTTTTAGTACCTGCTGTGCAGGGGAACCAAATAAATTGACCTTGTCCATAGGTGCATCCAAAAGCTTAGATTTGACATGGTCTGGTAATGCCTGTTCTTTTAACCATGCATGCCTCCTGATAACTGTGCCAGTCATGGCTGATCTAAAGGAAGCCTACAGTGCATCATAGCCACATTTTAAAGAATGGTTACTAACCTGCTGTATGTTATGTACCATTTCTTGAACATACTTTTTATCTAAAGATTCTTCAGAGGACAGCTTTTTAGTTAACTGGTCAAGCATAAACTCTTGATATTGAATCATATGAAATTGGCAGTTCAAAGCTCTAGCTGACAAAGTAGCACAGGTGTAAACTTTTTTACCCCATCTCTCTAAGGACCTGGATTCCCTTTCAGAGGGGAGGGGTTTTTTAGAAGAAGTAGCTGCTACAGCTTTAGGACCCTGGGAGATAGTCTCTGGATCTGCAAAAGGAGCCTTATATAAGTGGTGATGAGTGTCCAGTACCCTGTAGTACCTATCGGGCTTAGCAGGGGCCGGAGGTAAAGTATCAGGAGCAGTGCAAGCATCATTAAATGCATCATCAACAACAGAAAGAACTGGAGGAATAGCTAAGGGCCTATGCTGTGGCAAATGTAGAAAGGTCCTAAGCCTTTTTCTAGAGTCTGAGAAATCTTGGCCCTGCCACTGAAATTGTTCCCTCATAGCATGCAAGGTTTCCCCAAAGGAAAATTCCTCAGGAGGAGAGGCTGAAGGGATGGACTCCTCAGCATCAGAGTCTTCGTAAGGAGAATAAGAAGCCTCAGGAGGGTCTGTATGTTCTGAGTCATCAGAGGAGTCATCTGTGGATACTGGCTCAGGGGGCTCTGCTCTAGGCCTCTTTTCTGGAGGAGGAAGAGAGACCCTGTCTGGATGAGGCTGGGCTCCACGAATTAAAGAGATGAGATCCTCAGCCAAAGAAAGCATATGGGAGCTGGTGCTGGGCCTGTGAGAGGGGGGCTTGGCAGGCACAGGTTTTGATGCTTTGGCTGCTTTAGCCCTGGCAAAGGCCTTAATAGACATAGCTGGAGGAGGCCTAGCAGCTCCACGTGCAGGGGTGGAAATATCCAGGGGAATGGTGTCTGATAAATCCTGTGAAACCGCAACAGAAGGTTGGATTTCAGAAGGCGTTTCTACCAGGTTAGAAGAGGCCTCGGTAGAAGGCATGTTATCGGCTGAAGAAAGAACCGCTTGCTCGGTTTCGGCCGAAACCGAGACACTCGTGGTTTGCTTAACCGCGGTTTCGGCCGAAACCGCGGACCGCGAGTGTCGGTCCTTTTCTTTCGTTTTTGGTTATTTGCATAGTCGGAGGATCTGACGGCATAATGTAGGCAAAATCGAGCGAAAATCTGTTCAGCAAAGTCCGAACGACGTCTAAGCGTCCGCCGGTTAAAAGAAGCACAGGCTAGACAAGCTGCTACGTCATGGTCTGGGCCTAAACAATGTATGCAATAGGAGTGAAAATCTTTATGAGGTATTTGTTTCCCACAAGATAAACAGTTATTAACTTTCTCTGACATCGGCTGAGGCAAGAAAGAGTCCCCAACGGGGTACTTAGCTTTATAGAAGTCTTCGAAGTAGTATTCGGTAGTAGTAATCTCTGGATCTAACCGACCGGCACTTGCGAACAGCTTCTGCTTGGCCACGGCAAGAAAGACTGAGGAAAATGGCGTCGCCTGATGCCTTTATACCCCAATAACTGCCGCAATGACGCCGGGTGAAGTGCGACACCAGCGGGCCAGACCCAGACTTTGGAATCCGGCCGACCGAAGGGCTGCCTGACGACAGGACAACCCATTTGTAAAGACTGCAGATGCATCCTTGAAGGACATCTGTACTATGTTCTTCGTGTTTCACTACTGCAGTCATCACATTTGGGTTGATTCCCAAAGCTAAGGAAGGGAGGAGGTAGTTAAAGAGCATTAGGGCCAGCTATTAAGCCCTGCAAGACTGCTGTGGCAAATCCAGCTCTGGATTTAGAAAAGATAGGCAGGTGGTAATGCTTGGTGAAGGTATGTACAGAGCTCCAGGTAGCAGCTTCCAGGATGTCCCTGGTAGGGACTCCTCTGAGAAATGCCATAGAGGTAGATGCAGCCCTGGTGGAATGTAATCGTATCCCCTGTGGGGTAGGTTTTCCATGGTGCTTGCAGCATAAATGAGTGCAATGGGCTATCCATTTGGAAATGGTTTGCTTTCAAATGGCCTTCCCCTCTGCCCCTGCAGCAAAGCCAACTAGAAGCTGCTCAGATTTTCTGAGAGGCTTAGTCCTGTCCAAATAGAATCTAAGTTGTCTGTGCACGTCCAGAGAGTGCAGCATTTGTTCCCCTTTGTTTTGTGGATTAGGGAAAAAAGTAGGCAAATGAATAGACTGATTTAGAGCCACACTAGACACCACCTTAGGCATAAAGGAAAGATTAATCCTGAGGGAAACCCTGTCTGCATGGAAGATAATGAAGGGTTCCAATGCCATGAGGACCTGTAATTCAGACACTTTTCTTGCTGAAGTGATGGCTAGAAGGAAGGCTGTTTTCCAAGAAAGGAATTTCAACTCTGCTGTTGCAGCTGGCTCAAAGGGGGGAAGAGTGAGCTTTTCCAATACAAAGTTAATGTCCCAGGCTGGAGTGGGAGCTCTCCTGGGGGGGGTCTTAAATTTTTGGTCCCTCTAAGGAATTGTTTTAGCAAGGGGTGAGAGAAGAGGGGTGGCTCAGTATTATAATGTGCTGAAATGGCAAAGGCATGAATTTTAATTGACGAGAAGGATAGAACCTTGTGGAGCAGTTCTGTTAAGTACTCTAGAATATGAGGTAAGCTGGGCACTGTTGTGCCCATCCCCTGAGCCTGGCTCCAAGAACAGTATCTTTTCCACTTTTCAGCATAGGATTTTCTAGTACTAGGCCTCCTTGCCTCCAGAATGACATCTAGCATCTGCTTACTGAGGGATGCTATTGGAGAGCTCAAGGAATTAGCCAGGCTGCAAGATTCAGGGTTTGAAGCTGAGGGTGCAGGATCTGGCCTGCCTGCTGAGACAGCAGGGAAGGGGTCTGAGGCAGGTGCCATGGTTGTAGCAGTGTCATACTGCGCAAGAGGGGGTTACCAGTGCTGGCATGGCTAGTCTGGTGCAATCAGTATTGTCCTTGGCTTGTCTTGTTTGATTTTTAGTAGAACCTTCGAGAGGACGGGCAGAGGGGGAAAGCCATAGATTGAGAGGTTTTCACAGGTAAAGGACAGGGCATCCACTTTCCAAGCTTGACTGTGGGGAGTTCTTGTGCAGAATTTGTTCAACTGGTAGATCTGAGAGGAAGCAAACAGGTCTACCTCTGGAGTCCCCCATTTGTTCCTCAAGAGGTTGAATATTTTGGGTTCTAGTTTACATTCATGTGGGTCCATGAGATTTCTGCTTAAGTCATCTGCCAGTGAATTTAGTTTGCCTGGCAGGAATTGTGCTTGTAGTACTTGGTAGCTCAAGGCTGTGTTACACAGAGCCATGGCTAGTCTGCAGAGAGGGTAGGAGTGGGTTCCCCCCTGCTTGTTTATGTACCACATAACTGTGGTGTTGTCTGTCTTTACCAATAGCTGTCCTGGAAGAGTACGGTCTTTGAAGGCTGTCAGAGCATTCTGTACAGCTAACATTTCTTTTTGCTTGATATGGAGGTGCATCTGTCTCGGGTTCCATTTGCCCTGAATGCACTGCCCTGCCATGTGAGCCCCCCATGCATAGTCTGATGCGTCTGTTGTTAGGGTTTGTGCGGCAGGGGGTAGTGTGAAAGGGAGTCCCTTGTTGTGGTAGCAGGCCTCTGCCCACCAAAGGAACTCTGACCTTAGACAAGGAATGATAGGAATGATTGTTTCCAGGTCCTGAGAATGTTGACACCATAGGCTATTTAGATACCATTGGAGTGCATATGGAATTAGCAGAATGCAAGAGGCCATGAACCACAGAGCTTGCAGTATTTTCCTTGCAGATAGCTGGGTTTTTGTGGCCAATAATTTGAAGTAGGTTGTCAAATAAACTTGTTTCTCCGGAGTGAGGAATGCCACCTGGGAAGTTGTATTCACGCTTGCTCCCAGGAATACAATCTGTTGGCAGGGTACTAGGTGAGATTTCTTTACGTTGATGGTGTACCCCAGTGAGGTTAGAAGCTTCTTTACGAATGCCAGGTGTTGTAACAGCAAGTCTTGGCTTTCTGCCTGAGTCAGACAATCGTCCAAGTATGGGTAAATCTGAATATTTCTCTGCCTGCAAAATGCAATGGCTGGAGCTAGACACTTTGTGAACACCCTGGGTGCAGTAGATAAGCCGAAGGGAAGTGCAGAGAACTGGACGTGCATGGAGCCCACCCTGAAACATAGTTATTGTCTGCAGAATCCTCTTATTGGGATGTGCAGGTAAGCTTCCTTTAAGTCTAGTGTTGCCAGCCAGGCATCCTTGGTTAGCATGGGAAGAAGCTGTTGAAGAGTTAGCATTTTGAATTTTTGAACCACCAGAAAGGTGTTGAGAATAGAGAGGTCCAGGATAGGATGCCAGGCATTGTCTTTTCTGGGTACCAGAGAAAGTCTTGAATAAAAACCTTGTCCCCTTTGTTCTGCTGGGACATGTTGAATAGCCCTGATACTGACAAGAGAGAGAACCTATTGTTGGGCCTCCGCCCATTGATTTGGGGGGATGTCTGGCCAACCATTTGGGGTTGGTAGTGTGTGGAAGTGGAATCTGTATCCTTGGGAAACTATGTTCAAAACCCATTTGTCCTGGGTAATGAATTCCCAGTATTTTGCATGCAGGGCGAGCTTTCCTCCTAAGGGAGCAAGTAGTTGAGCAGGGCTTGGAAGGGTTAAGGTTAAATTACTGTGCCATTTTTCCATAGGGGGGTGGCTTACTACTCCCTGCTTTGGAAGTGGGAGCCTCCCACTGCTTACATCTGTGCACAGCCTGAGACTGAAATCTTGGTGGTCTGCTCTTCCTGGGTTTGGACTGAGAAGGCCTGGAAGGGACTGGAAAGGACCAGTTCTTAGAAGGCCAATGCCTACTGAATCTGGGAGGCTGTACTTTTAGGAAATCTTTAACAGTTTGCATAGATTTAGCTTTTTCCTCCATCCTTTTGAGGACTTCTTCTGCTTTTTTGCCAAAAAGGCGGTACTGGTTTAAGGGAACGTACAGTAATTTAGCTTTAACAAGTTTTGTTCCTTAAACCAAGCTTGCCTTCAAAGTACAGACCCAGTGACAGCAGCCCTGCAAGATGCTTCTAAAACATCAAAACCACATTGCAAAGTATGTTTACCAACTTGTTCTGCAGAATGCATTAAATCTTGCAAGTCTGTGCTCAGCACAGTCAGGAATCAACATCATTTTCTGTTTATGTAGTCCCATAATATGATGCTGATACTTTAACATATGAAAGTGGCAATTTAAAGCCCTAATGGCCAAAGTAGCAGAAGTGTACACCTTCTTACCCAATCTGTCTAAGGCTCTAGAATCTCTATCAGAAGGGGTAGGATTTTTGGCAGCAGTAGCCTTAATGCCTTTTGGTCCTTGGAAAATGGTATTTGGATCCGCAGTAGGATTCTTGAAGAGGAACTTGTGAGAGTCAGGTACTCTGTAATACCTGTCAGGTTTTCTGGGAGCTGGAGGTAAATTGTCTGGGGTAAAGCTAGATTCCAAGAAGGCATCATCTACAATGTCCAGAATAGGAGGGATAGCTAAAGGCCTGTGTTGAGGCAGGAGTAAGAATTCCCTAAGTCACTTTTTGGACTCAGAATAGTTCTGGCTTTCCCAGCAGAAATGTTCCCTAAGGGTTATTAAGGTTTCACAAAAAGAAAAATCTTCTGGAGGGGAAGCAGAGGGAATGGAATCCTTTACATCAGAATCCTCATAAGTAGATAAGGGCAAATCCTGGTAATCAGATGGAGCAGAGATATCAGATTCCTGATCAGAAGAATCAGAAAGAAAATCACTTCTAGGTCTCTTAGAGGGGAAGGCTGGCTTCCCCTAATTAAGGTAATAAGGTCTTCAGCCATTCTAAGCATTTGTATTTGAGACATATGGACCTGAGTCTGTGGTTTGGTCGTCGGTTTTCTAGGCGTAGTGCGAGTTTTTGGCCTGAGGAATTCAGTACTTCTGGATGGAAGTGATGGCGTCGGTTTAATATGAAAGTCTGTAGGCCTGAATATACCCTCAGAAGCCAGTGCCTGCACAGCGGCTCCAGACCCATCCAAGGTAGAGACATCCGGAGGTTCCATAGTACAAGAAGCATCTTGCGGCATACTGGACTCTGAATGGGTCTCAGTAGAGGCCTGCGAATCTGTAGTAGTGGGTATCAGATGCTGTGGAAGCACCTCACTGAGTACCGGCGGACTGGTGGCTAGCTTAATGAAAGCATCGTCGGCAGTTTTGGACCTATGCAGTCTGTCTCTGTCTTTATCCTTATGTTTTTTCGGAAGATTGGTAGTCGGATGGCTTAACGAAGCCATTTTGAAGTACGGAGATAGAGAATGAAAGTGTTTGACTACAAAAATAGCCCGACGACGAATAGTTCAGGCATTGAACAAGGCACAAAACCGAAAGTGAGGGACGTCGTGGTCTGGGTCTAAACAGGTGATGCAGTAAGAATGAAAATCTCTATGAGGTATTTGCTTTCCACAGGCATGACAATTGTTAACTTTTACTGACATCGGTTAGAGCAAGAAAAAAGGATCCCCAATGGGGTACTTATCTTTTTTGAAGACTTCAGGTCTGAAACTCGAAAAAGAAAATTTCAGGAGACGGCCGACTGGCACTTGCAAACTGTTTCTGCTTCAGGCACCGCATGATAAGAAAGACTGATGTAATGGCATCGGCTGCATGTTTTATACCCCTGACGACTGACGTCATGGAAGAAGTGACAGCATCCGATGCAGAAATACGAAGACTCTGGTATTTAGGCCGGCTGAGGGCTACCTGCAGGCAGATAACCCAGATGTGATGACTGCAACAGTGAAACACGAAGAACATCAGGAGTGAGGGTCCTTTTCAGCCATGACTCAGGATATATAGGCAAGAACAACAGATGTACAATCGATAAAGAGACAGAATTATAAACACAGACAATATTATATTTAGCGCATACAACTACTAGGTTAATAAGTTACACCGTAATCTATTGCACTTGACATCGTATGACAACTGTACAAAGTCAGAAACAGGATCACAAGTACTGCATTAGCTTACATTTTTTGAAGGATAAGAAGTTTGAAACTCATTTGTCTGTCATTAAGTGTCTGCCATCTGCATACTTCAAATTTTCATCAAAATAGCAGGTTTTGCATTACCATACATTTTCTGAAGGATATGAACACTGAAACTCAAAAGCTCTTAAATCTTAGAAAGTTTGTGGAGTAACAAGTTTTGCATTATGCATGAAAATACTTTTTGCATTTTCTGAAGGATATGACCTCTGAAAAACAAATGTGGGTATGCACATATTTGTGTGAATAAGCATGTTTACATATAGTGTGTACGTATTAGCATTTATACAGGAATACATATATATGTTTAAATGTAAGTCATTATATATGTTTAAATATGGGCCATTGTCTCAGTCGGACTTTCCTGGTTACCAAGGAACAAATAAACCAACTGAACAAGAGACTCTCCAGTTTGATCCTCGGCCAAGGTGCCTTCTGTGTGGACTCTGGGTGTCCTGCTTGTGTTTACAATATTTTGTTCTGGTGGTATGGTATCTTTCCACATTCCAAAAACATGATGTTGTGGACTGGACTCTCTAAATTGGCTGTAGGTGTGAGTGTGCATGCAGGTGCATGACATGGAAAAACAAGAGTGGCAGGGTTAGTCAGCCAGTGGTGCAAAAAATGACTCTACATTATTGTCAGTGCTGAAGTGACACCTCTACCCCATGCGCACAAATGGGGAAAATGAGTTTTGAATGGATGGATATATGAGTTCCTGTCAAGCACTAGAACTATCAAACATTTAAGCGCATGAAATACCAGATCTGTTTATCAATGCCTGGTAGGGAACACAGTTTCCAACCCGCAATCTAAACTTCTGCTTGGTCTCATTCCACTCTATGACTTTTCCCTCCCTAGTTAATTGCTCACAGTACTTTAGTTCCTTTGCTAATTTTCACCAATAAATTCTAGTTCCCTCCGGCCTATTTTTTAAGCACCTACTTACAATCATCCCTATTGGAAAAATATCTCTTGTCTACATTGCTGTGCTGCCCTTCTTCTATGAATACTTTCCATACAAAACATCTGCATATATTTCTTCAGCAATATACCCTCTTTTACTATATTTTCCCTTCTAGGTCCTCCTGATACTTTTTCAATATTGCAGATCAAGTTTCAGGCCCCACCCAAAAATAATATTCTGTGCAGAAAGCAAATTATATTTCCTAAAATCTTTTTTGGCTCCGTAAATAGCAGTGTATGGTAGCATGTAAATACATGCCAGCATAATCATCTTCCCTTGCCAATAGCCCCTTATTACCGCAAATCTATCATTCTTTTTCAGTTCCTCTTCTGTCATTATTGAAGCTTCTCTATCAGTCAGCAGTATTATTACCATTTTCCTTTGCCCCTGACATTCTGATGAATACCCATCCTAAAATCATTTATTTGTCAATTTCATGCTCATTATTATCCAGATGCATCTCCTGCAACACTACTAATTGGACCCTATACTTTTTAATATAATTCAATAGTCTCTGCTTTCTAGCTACACTTACATCAATGTATTTATTTGACATTTGTTAACCGGGTTAGTTCATCTGAGCCAATGGCCTGTTTCCAGTGGAGACCCAAGGAGAAAAGCTCCAGCAATACAAACATAAAAAAGATAACATAGTAGGCAATATATAAAACCCAAGAAAAGCACTGCAGCAATACAACATAAGCAAAAATGACATATGGAGTAATCAGGTGAAACGAATAACTGTAATAAAAATAAACAAAATGAAGTAAATACAACTAGTACATTTAAGTGTTTACAATAATGCAAGCATAATGTAGTTTTGTCCAGTGTGCAGATTAGTCATTGACTTATTAGATGTAGACAGACAGTGAAAAGAAAAAGAAAGGAAAAGCAGATTATGGAGGATTTAGGCAAGAACAGGCTTTTGAGTTCAGAAAGTAGTGCTTGACTTCAGTTTTAAAGCAGCTGGAACTAGTGATGCTACGAATGAGAGGTGGTAGCCTATTCCACACAAGGGATACAGAGTGTTTATAGAGGAGTTTACCATAAGTTTTGTTGGGTTAATAGATGTCTAAAGGTGCTGGTTGGAGCTACAAAGAGACTGGGTTGGGGTATAAGGGGATACTAAGGTAGAGTAATGGGCAGGCTAGCGGTTTGTTGAATAAGGGAATGTGTGAGCTGCAGCTGGGCAAGTAGTAAGAGCTGGGGGAATTCTAGTCATTGAAGTTGTTTCAGGGCAAGGCAATGATCGGATTTATAAGGTTGGTTACTGGCGAAGTTGGCTATGTTATTGTAAGCTTGTTCTAGTTTGGAGAGAAGGGTTGACTGGAGGTGAGTTAGGATAGGGGAGGCGTAGAGGATACCTGGAAGGAGCTAAGTTTGTCAAGGGTGGGTTTGCAGCTGGAAGCAAGAAATTTCTTATTCCTGGAGAGATGTCAAATTTGAGTTGGTCATCGATTAATGTACCCAGTAACTTACTGTGAACCTCAGCTTTGATGAGACTGTTATCTAGCAAAGCAATAGTAAAGATGGATTTAAAGTGTTGGAGAGTTTTGGGGAGAAATAGTAGGAGCTTAGTTTTTTGGGGGTGAGTGCAAGTTGATGCTCTGTGAGGCATTTTTCCACAGATGAGAAGTACTTTTGGGTGATAGAAGTTCAGAGATTTTGTCAGCACAAAAGATAAGATTAGAGTCATTAGTGTACTGTATAAGGGAGGAGGTGTTGCAGGAGGAGTAAACATGATTGGTAAAGATGATGAATAGGAGGGGGCCAAGGATTGAGCCTTCAGTGTCACCAGTATGGATAGGTAGGAAAGGGGAGCAAGCAGATTGCCATCTGAAAGACTGGAGCCTATTTGACAGATAGCTTGGGAACAAGTGAATAGTAGAGGGGGAGAGATTAAGGTCAATACGCTTAGTAAGTAGCTTGGAATGGTAGACAGTATCAAAAGCTTTAGAGAGGTCAAGAAAGAGGCAAGACATGAGGAGGTTTTTGTCCCTGGCTTCAGCAACAGTGTGAGTGAAGAATAGGAAGGCAGTGGAGGTGCTGCGCTATGGCCTAAAGCCATGTTGAGTGGGGGGTCAGAAGATTTTCATTAATAAGGTGAGTTAAAAGCTGACAGTGAATACATTTTTTTGAGGATTTTGGATAGAGGAGATAGGATGGCAATGGCTCTGTAGTTAGAAGGCTCAGTGGAGTTACTGCCTTTGTGAAGTGGAATGGTGTAGAAAGATTTCCAGATGTTGGGGACAGTAGGCTCTTGGATAGATTTATTAGGATAGAGACAGGTTAGGCTATGGAATAAGCAGAGAGTTTAAGAAAGAAGGGAGGGAGAACAAGGTTTCAGTTTTAGTAGAAGTGACTTGATGTAGGCTGTGGAGACGAGGTTAAGAGATAAAGGGGTTGTGCTGCATGTGTAGTGAGCGGTGGTGAAGGTGGTTACGGCTTTGGGAGGGTTGGGTAAGTTTCTGAATAGATTTGATGAAGTGGGTATTAAGTATGGTGGAAGTTTCTAAGGTAGAATTATTAGGGTAGGGGTTGGTGGTGATAGGTTGACCTGGATTTAAGGTTTTATTGATGATATGCCAGAATATTTTGGGGTTAGACTTTTGGGAGAACTGGGGATTACAATAGTGAGTTTTCTATTCTTTGTTAATTCCTGTTTTTGGTAGATTTCGTAGTTCTTTACATTTTTGTAGGAATGTTGCTGATTTAGTATTTAGCCATTTTTTCCAGTTTTTGTCTCCTTTTTTATGAGAGATAGGGTGTTTTTGCTGAGCCAGGGTGAGTAGTTGGCTTTAACTCTCACATTTCTAACAGGAGCTAAATAGTCAAGTATATAAAAAAACTGCGATTAAAGTGTAGAATGGTTTCATTAAGAGGGAGGTACTTAAGGAGGCCCCAATTTATGGAAGTGAGCCTGTTATTGAAGGTTTTTGGATTGAAAGAAGAATGCTTGCGGCACTCTCTAAAATAGTGGAATTTAGGTATTTAGGAAGAGTAACGTTGGACTTGGATAGGGAGGTGGTCACTTAGGGAGTTGGGCAGGGCAATGAAGGTCATGATAAAGGGTGGGGTCAGAGGTAACAATCCAGTCTAAGGTGGTACCTTGGGTATTGTTGAAGTGGGTAGGAGTTGTAATAAGTTGTTGGAAACTATGTAGGTTGATTTGAAGGGAGGGAGAGGTAGAGGATAGTTTTTGCCAGTCTATATTTACATCATCTAGTAGTAAGGTCTCATAAGGAATATTAATAGAAAGCATGCTAGAATAGATTTGAGGATGGGAATGTTGTTTCCAGGTGGGATATAGATAGAGGCAATGGTGAATTTCTTATGGGGGTTGAGGTGACAGTTTAAAAGTAGTAGTTCAGCTGGTTGAAAGTTAGGCATTGGCAGGGGGATAAGGTTAAGGTATTCAGAATACATAACTGCAACACCTCCACCTTTTTTGGTGGTTCTATCTTGGCAACAGATGTAGTGGGGAGGTAGTATTTCAGTGTTAGAAATATGTGGTTTTAGCCAAGTTTCAGATAGGGCCAGGATGTGTGATGATTGGTGGATGATCCAGCAGCGTCGTTCAGGAACTTTATTAAGTAGACTTTGTATATTTATAGCAAAGATAGAGAGATGTTTAGCGAGACAGGTGTTTGTTGTGATTGAGCTAGACGGTCTGGGTTGGAGTGGATGTCGCCAGATGACAGTAAATTGTTAGAAAAAGGGGAAGGTTTATTTGCATAAAGGTAAAAGCCAGTGGGTTTGGATTTAGATTTGAAGGATGCGATAGAGAACATTTTTATTTTGATGAGATGTGTGAAGGAAGAGTTAAAAAGAGAGGGGCAAATTAGGAAGGGCAGGGAGGGTTCCTTGTGGAGTACAGGAGAAATGTAGGTTGGAGATGAATGTGAAAAATTAAGGTGTGTATGATAGCAGGTAAGTAAAGAGAGGTACATACAACAACAAAAAATGTTTGAAAAAAGCACTTAGATAAAACGAAGGAAAAATGAGTGAAAGTGCTCCAGGGTTCAACTCCACCCTAAGGTCCACACCAAAAGCTTTTATGAGAAAACATCTTTATTACAAAACCATTCAACTCCACAGGTTAAGCGCTTTCATCCCTTAATATTCACTCTGGGACTTCATCAGAGCAAATAAAGCATTTAATGAATCATACTTTTAAATCCTTCCGTAATACCAATTATTCAATAAAACAATGTCGACACAGTTAAAAGCGTAAACTCATCAAAACAATACCTATACAAACAATGCAAAATCTCAATTATGCAAAAACATGTTACCATACACAGCAGAAAAGTATTGTTTTAAATATTAAAATTATAAAATAAAACTTTTATGAACAAAATTGTTAAATGTCTTAAAAACTAAATATATTGGAACTGTTATAAAATACCAAATCTCTTTTTTTCAAAACAAGAAGTAGTGGTACATAAGCAGGATTGATGTGAGGTAGAGGGGGAGGCATGGTTTAAAATGCAATAATGACAGTAGAAGTATGACAGAGAGCAAGGTAAAAGTTTGTGGGGAAGAGGTTATTTGCTATGGAAGAGAGGAGTGAGAAATAAGATGAAAACTATGAATAGGGAGTATTAAGGAGAGATTAATTTTCAAGGCAGAGATGCATGAGCAAGAAGGGAGCATTAGTAGGTTAAGGGAAGATAGAGTCAAAAGCTGGAGATATGCTAAGATGCTATGAGTCTGGGGGAGATAATGAGAGGGAGGGGGATGAGAAAGTGGGGTTGTGGTGTGGGTAAGTATAAACAGTAATTGATATATTAGTGGATGTATGGAGGGATAGGAAGCTATTTGGAGAGGATTGGTAGGAAGTTTACAGGGGACAGCTGTAACTGGATAAGTGGGAGGAGTTGGAATGAGGTGTAGCCATTAAAAATGAAATGAAAGTGGGGGTGGCTGGGAATGGAGGCAGATCAGGGGAGCGGAGTGAGCCTGAGCATAGCGAGGGCAAATGGAGCGGGTGATATATGACAGAAAGATATTACTCTCACCTAATATATATGACATTTCTTTTGAATGTCTATTTCCAACACTTAGCTTACACACATAGAATAATGTTTCATTTGAATGTATGTCACATTTCAAAGAAAACATTAAAAATCAATAAATACATATTTATTTTCAAAAAAAATTAAGTTTAATCCTCCATATAGCAGTTTTCCCTATATTGACAAGTGTACCCACAGGCACTACATAATCTACAATAAAGGTCTCCCATGCTAAAGTACATGTACAGTACAGCCTGAATCCCCACTTAAACTGATTTCTTTTTTTATCCGTTCCTTTTCTAGATGTGAAAAACAGCTTTCAGTAAACATCAACTTTTAACCCTAACAAATAGCGTATTGGCCACCATTAAAATAAAATAAACAGTGTACTGTTGTATTAAATGCATTAAAGTATTAAAACTGATAGGGAGGCTACCACTTCCCACGGTTTCAAACTTTAAGTTCACTGAACTGCTTTCTACTGTAACTTTAAATGAGACCTTTCTTTCAGCAAAGAGCATCTATTTATTGACATTTAATTACCGGGAAAGTCCCATTTTCAGTGAAGACTCGGGGAGAAAAGCTCCAAATTACTACGAAACATTTTAAAAACTATTTTACAATCTTCAAAAATAATACATAAAACAACTACAGTTTAAATAATTATACAGATTTAGGCAAAACATGAAAACCTTGGCTATATGATGATTTAATATTCAGACAAATTTTAGCCAGTTTATAGAGAAATTAAAGGGAAGTTAGAATAATAAAAACAGGAACTGCAATATGAAGTGACAGAAAAAAACAGGCATATGGTATATTTAGAGAGAAAACCAGAGGACAGAAACTAACAGAAGTAAGGAAGTGAGTGAAGAAGGGAGATAGATGTATGGTATGAATAGGTACTTGGTCACATCTTATCCTGGTGTTGAGCAAGAGCAGTTTTGGCAAGAAAGTCTTTCAGAATGTTCTTTGAAGGAAGGGAGAGAGAGATGGAGGGTATGGATCTGATGGATACAGGTAAGGAGTTCCAGACCTTAGCATCATGATAAAGGTATGGACAATGCCCATCTGATAGGTTTGTGAACAGACAGGAGTTTTTGGCAATTGGAACATAATGGATCAACTGGGAACATAGTTGTATAGTATGTTATTTAGTGCTGGACAGACAGGGGGTTTTGGTAATTGGAACATAATGGATCAACTGGGAACATACTTGTACAGTATGTTATTTACTGCTGGATAAGCAAATGGATGCTGGATAATTTTAACTTATGGTAAGAAGCTGTCTATATATTGATGAGGTAGTTCTGACCAATTTAGGAAATTTACTGCTAGACAATGGTGGTTCTGAAATGTGTATTTGCTGCAAAATTACCAACTTTGTTATGGTATTGTTCAAGTTTTAAATTTTGTGATGCAGGGAGGTTAATAAAGATGGGAGTGCCATAAAGAAATGTGGACAAGGAGATACATTGTGGCAAGGTTAGCTTTAGTTGCATTGCTAAGACATTTTTGGCTCTGTAATGCATCCCTAGATTTTGATGAGTTTTCTTATGTAATTCTTATGTAATTTTGGATATGTTGCCTAATTTAAGATTATCATCCACTATTATCCTTAATAATTTGCTATGAGAAGTGACTTCAATGGCTGTATTATCAAGATAATGGACTTTAAATGTTTTTCATGAAAGATGGATTTGGGGAAAAAGTAACAGGTTACCTTTTTAGAGTTGTGCATGAGTTGTGAGTTACAAAGACATGTTTCAGTGGCTGTTATAGCTTCCTGAGTATTTGTTGGATGTGTGCCATGTTGTCAAATTTGCAAATAAGTATGGAATCAGCTGTGTACTATATTAGGGAGGTCTGTTGTGTGGATGAGTGGAGGGTATTGGAGGTGGCAAAACTTCAAAAATCAGAACATGAAATGAAACAAAGGTTGGCCGAGTATGACAATTAAGAAGAGATGCTTTAAGAAATGATAGAACTAGAGGACAAAGCACATAGGGAACACCTGTGATTTTCTGCTCTACCAGAGAAACTGGAAGTAACAGACTGTACTTATACTATGAAAGCACCAATAAGCAACTGGACTGGTATTCCACAGTAGGAGTTGTTAATTGAAAGGACACATAGTGTGTATGCTCCAAAACTGGCCAAGAGAAGCAGCCAAGACCTCTAATAGTAAAGATGCAATTCTACCAGCAGAAGCAGTTGATTCTGACAAAAGTGTGGCAGAAGGGAAAAATACTAAATGTATGAGGGAGACAGTAGATTACGGGTGGACAATTATTATTCACTGTACACCATGTAGAAGAGGAGTAAATTTATTCTAGCAATCAGGGAATGTCGAGAAGTGGGTATAAGACTCAAGCTGCTGTATCCAGCTATTTTCATAATATTTTTCCAGGTGGGTCAAAATCAATTTTTGATGTAGAACATGCTATGGAGGAACTAAAAAGGTTTGTCAAACAAAAAGTGATATATCAAACAGAAGCAGATTCTGCTTTTTATTATTCTGGTAATAAAGTCTATAGAGAGAGTATGCCAGTGAAACATTTTCCAGTGTTCTTAAGGTAAATAACTGAGATAGAAAAAGAAGGAGAGTTGACTAGAAGAAGCAGGAATAAGCTGGAAATGTAGAATAGACTGGATTTTGGACATGGATATCAAGAGGAAAATGTGAGGTTACAAAGCATTCATTCATGAAATATGATGGAACATGAAAACCTGGAAATGTTGGACTTTTTTGACTTTGTTAAAGTTGTAGGGGACCCCAAAGCATATGCCCTACTTAATGTCATTAATTTTTGGAAGAACATTTAGGAGAGGAGAGAAAGAGTTAAGTCTAAGTAAAACAAAATTTTGTTCTTAACAGTATTTTTATAACACATGACATGTACTGCATGTTATAAATTAAATCTTTTCCACTTATTTTTGTGGGCAAAAGGAATGCTAAAAAAAAAGGTGCCCCTATAATTTCCTCTTCCTTTCATCTTCAGTTAAAAAAAATATAGGCATGCAATGTAAAAACAGAAATAAGTCTGGACAAAAAAACATGACATAAGAAAAGCTGCTACGCTTTTTCATAAATTTGGACAGAAGAATTCCTGGATTAAGGTCATAGGCTTGATCTAACAACGGTTTTATGAAATGTAAAAACAGAAGGAAGCCTGGACAAAAGAAAAAAAAAAAAGAAAACACATGATATAAGAAAAACTGCTAAGCTTCTAAGCTTTTTCTTAGTTTTGCATAGGGGAATGCCTGGATTAAGGTCCTTGGCTTGATCTAATAAGTTTAAATGGGAAGGCAATTGTGTATCTGGTTCTCATGTTTCTATGGAGACAATCTAATAAGGGGGCAATAAAAATAATCTTTCTTTCAATGGCTAGGAGATAAACCTTTCTGAAAACATTTAAGTTGTTTTCTACATCTGAGAGAGGAAAAAAGACAAGACAAACGCAGACAATACTTAGTGGAAGTAAAGGAATAGGTTGTAACATGCATCTTAGCATGGCTAACCTTAATTATAGGTCAATTTAAGCCTGTGAGTGTGGCTGTCAATCTGGGACAATTGTTCCTATTAGGAGGGTTACATTTCATTATTTGAAGATGTTTTGCGTGTTAGTATTAAGTTAATAGAGCGTTTTATAACACTTTCATTGAACTATCACTTGTGAATGACATAGGCAAATTTACATTTATACAAAAGTAATCAAACTGTATTAACAAATTAACATTAATAAACATTATACTTCACATATACTGATATACATTCTATAACCTAAGCAACATTACATAAATTATTCAATTCCTGCCCCACCTTTTTAACAAGAAATATCTTTATTAAACCATCCTTTAAGACATAATCAATCACACATTTATATTAATGAAAACAAGCCACAGTGACACAATCCTAGTTGGAAGCATTTTACATCACAAACCAATATTTCTTTTTTGTTTGAGGTTTATCATTAAAACAAAAAGTCTTTTAAGATGTGACATTGCTTCAAATGGAAAACATGAGAGCTGAAACTAGATAGTTAAAAAGGCTGTTATGCATAAGAGTTGTGAATAATAACACTTTCCGTATTACCTTCAAAACTGAATGGTCTCACACTTATAAACAAAAAAGAAAGAGTAGTGAACTCTATTAAAGATGCAGAGTGCAAATTAGCTGTGCTACAGAGACACATATGGAAAGAAATAAACATGAATTTGATAAAGAAATGCTTTCAGGATGGATATTCAGCAGAATATCTGGGACAAAGGAAAAGGGGAGTACTTGCATATTAATTGCAAAAGGATCTCCAGTCATGACAGAAGCATGAAAAAAGATAATAATGGTAGATTTGTAGTACTATGGGACTACTGGCAAGGAGGGAGGATTAAACTGGCATGTATTTATATTCCACCTAAAACTGCAATAATGGAGCTTTCAGCAGGGAATATTGTTTATAGATGGGGACTGGAATTTTATTTGCAACAGTGAGGATGTATCTGTGGGCCTAGAAGGGAAAACAAACAAAAGAGGATAGATTTTTGAAGAAATTTCAGAAAATATTTGGTATGGATGATGTGAAATCACTAGAAGTTTGGAGAAAATTTACATAATATTCTCCACGGTACAAAAACTGGGCTTGGTTAGGCAGAAATTATATTTCATAGGAACCAGTGCAACAAGAACCGGGCAGGGGTGTCCTCTTTCCCCTTTATTTTTGATACATTTAGAACCACTGTCAAAGAAAATAAGACACTCAGAAATTTAAGGATATAATTGTTATGGCAGTAAAGAAAAGTTGGCTTTATTTGCAGATATTATTATTTTTATATATGATAAAGCCAGAAAAGTAGATTTCTGTGTTGTGGCACATTCTAAGACAGTTTCAAGTCTTTTCAGGATACAAAATGAATGAAGATAAAACAAAGGCAATAGCTGTAAACTATGTACCTGCACACACAATGTCAATATTTATGGGGACAGGATAAAATGAAGGGCTTCGAGTTTGGGTTAAAAAGGATTCTGTTATGGCAGCTAAGGATATGTGGGAAGAAATTAAATAAAAGATAAAAAAATGAGAAAATAGAAGCTCTGTTTTATGGATATCAATAGAAAGATGCAAGCAGTGAAAATCTTTTTAGTGCCTTTAGTTTTATACACAGGCCAAGCATACTTTTATCAACCAGAGAAGTTGTGGATAGCAATTAATAAAGAGCTGAAGGACTTTATCTGGGAGGGGAAGAAGGCAAGCGTCAAGTGGCATAAACTGATCCTTCCAAAAGAACAAGGTGGTCGGGATTACCTGATATGAAGGGGTATTTCAGAGCTACACAGCTATGACTGCTATACATAGCACAAACAGAAAGCTATAATTCAAAGTGAGAAAGGATGATGATTAAATGAGGGAAGCTCAAGAAACAAGGACAGACTGGTATTTTGGATAGAGATCCTTAAGCAGAATAACAATAACCATACAGAATATTATATTCATAGGGTAGCATGGGGGTGAAGAAAAGGAAATTCTGCCAATAGGGATGACTGCAATTAGGGGTACGGAGAATAAGCAAGAGGGAGTTGGTATTTACTGCAGAAAACTGTCAAAGGAACCAAGGTTTGGGAGCATGTAATTCAAGAGGGAAAGGTAACAGAATGGGAAGAGGCCAAGAAATGCATTTGGACTGCAGGGTAGAGACTGCCTTCCCTATAAAAGACTGGCATCAGAGTAAAGCAAAGAGAAAGAAATAGGGGAATCCTAAGCAAAATACCAGCACTACTAGAGTTTTTACTAGAATCTAGAACAGAAGCAGCTGTTAAAAAAAGGGATAATCAGTAGGACATACAAAATGTTGAATGACAATTATAGGACTCAATCAGAGGAGGTTAGAAAGGATTGGGAAAAGAAACTGAATAATCGATTCACAAAGAAACAACAGGGGATATATGTATGGCTTCAAAATATGTAATAAGTCTAGAAGATTTAGGAGTTTTCCTTGGAAGTGTTTGCATAGATATTTTTATACCCCAAGCAGACTCTACAGAATTCTTCCTCAGGTAAATTGCAAATGTTGAAGGTGTGATGGGAAAAAAAAGAGGTAATTGGGAACATATTTTTTGGGAGTGAAACGAGTTGGCAGACTTAAAATTTCCTTGCAAACTACTCTATCAGAAATACTAGGTGAGCACAGGCTGCTTTCAAGGAAATTATTTTTTGAGCTATGACACAAAATCGGAATTACCTATACATAGTGAAGCCTTGCAGACTTTAATTCTGGTTGCTGTCAAAAACATGACTACTAGAAAATGGAAATCAAAGTCTAAACCAACTGCACTAGAACTAGTGAATATAGTAATAGGATAAAATAAATGGAAGTGGGTTCTTTAGAAAAGGGTAGGAACAAATTACATAGAAAAAATGGGAATTGTGGGAACAATACATGCAGAGCAATGCTTTGGAGGTGAAATGAGGTTTAAGGGAAGACAGAAATTGAATGTGCTACATAATGTTTGACAATGACTGGATAGATTATAAGTGATGTATAACACTTGAAATGAAAAATATGCTAAAATAGTTTGTTTTCATTTATATAAATGTATGACTGTCTATGTCAAATGCGATAATTTAATAAAGATGTTTCTTGTTTAAAAAAAAGATTAATAGCTAGCACCTACAGACAGAAAAATGTTAACATGGTTTGTTTTCTTTTTCTATTAATGAATCTGTGCATATGTCTTAAGTGATAATTTAATAAAGGTAATTACAATAAATAAATGTGTGTATATAACAAATACAGTAGAACACTTCAAATCAAATGAGAAAAAGGCTTCTAAACTGAGTCTTACAATTTCATTATAAGTTGTGTGGAAGGGACAGTCACACTGATGACCATTCTCTATGTGCACCAACAGACAACTGAAGATGGTATTGGCTGCTTTCAATTCTTGCTACATCCTTGACAGTAGGGGGAGAGTTTAACTCCACTCTGGCTATACCAAAAAGCTCTAGAAGTTATGCCAGAGGGGTGACATCTGACTGCAGCTAATTGTCATGGATAATAAATTTGATATTGCAGCGAAGAGCTTACTGATGAACATCTTCAGGCCCATTCATAGTGAATTCTCCCCAAGGAGGAGTCATACAGAGGGGAACTACATTAGAGAGGCGTTCACCGTCATTGTCTGACATAGAAGAACATAATGGTCCTGGCAATCCTTTTATGAGAGCAAGAAGGAAAAGGGAGACCCTCCCCTAACAGCAACATGGCAGGGTGGTCTAGGCTTAGCAGGTAACTGAAATGACAAATATGTGACAGACAAGTGTGAGTTATCAGCTAATAGGACCACATCAAAAAGGAAGCACATGCTAGAGGTAGCCATCACTCATGAAGAGCTTGCAAGGGGTCTAGCACTGGTATCATGCATTTTTTTTTTGAGGTTGCACTGCTGCATCTAAAAAGACATCTCTCAATGAACGTTAAGCTTATAGAACATTCAACTAGAGTAGAAGTCCTGCATCCTAGCTAGTGTGCCTTGTACAACTGTAGTAGGAGTGAGATCTGAGAAGAAGAAAACTAGTCTGTTCTAGATGCAGCCGAAAAAGCAGTACAGGATGCTTAGAGGAATGTTTCACATGAGTGGCAGTGTACAGAGATTCAGGGTATCGCTCTGCATAAGGGGCAATACAAACCAATTCACAGGACTGCTTCATGTAAGCTAGCAATGCAGCGAGACTCAAAACACTGCTTTGCATCATCTAGTAATGCAGGGAATTTAGGAGAATTCTCCTCATGACAGGCAGTGTGGTGGAACTCAGTGGATTGCTCTGGCTAACACTGAGTAAGTTCAAGATGCTGGAATTTTGGTGAGGTAGTGAAGACACCCCAAGGCAAAGATGTCCAGGGGATCATTTGTGGAGCATCTCTCATGTGTCTCATCATGACAGATGATAATGAGTAAAAATTTGACCACTTGCCAGTCAAGAAAAAAGCTAAACCTCATGATGCACTACAGGCCACTGCAAAGGCAAACTAAATATAACCAATGACTGGTGTTTTACTCCCTTACACCCCTCTGTGCTAGTCACCCTGAACAATCCCACCATCAGTGAACTGAAGTAGGCCTCAAGCTTTTCCTATCCCCTTGCAAGTGGCAATGCTGTAGTAGCAACACTTATGACAAATTTTCGCTATGTACTCCTCTCTTCAGCTGTAGAGACAGTGAAAGTGTGGGTTTTGATTTGTGATCTGGGAACCCCAAGAACACTTTGAAGGCTTCAGAATTTTAAGCATCAAACTCCAGAACGTCTCCAGATAAGTACCAGGCTTGACATCCAAACTGTGTGAGCATGACGCATAAACATAGTAATTGAGGGTCTGAATGTGCTCTTCCAGTATGATATGGGATTTCACAACTTGTGCTGGGGTGGGGGAGGGCACGCACTCCCAAGCAGATAAACAAGAGAAAACTCAGACATGAGATGTGCTAGGAAGTTGTGGATATAATAACAGAGATAAAACAACTGAAACTGAGATCTTCAGAAAAGGGTAGGAGCAAACTACATAGGAAAAAATGGGAATTGTGGGAACAATACATACAAGGCAGGAATGATGTTTAAAAGGAGGCAGGACTTAAATGACATATGTAATATTTGAGTAAGGAAGATTGGGCAGATTATAAGTGATGTATAATGTTTGCAACTGGGAGTGTGTCAGTATGGTTTGTGATGTAAAATGTTTGCAACAAGGATTGTGTCGGTGTGCTTTGTTTTCATTTAAAGCCTACATAGCTAAGAATATTTGAGCTAGAGGGCTTCGGGTCAGGACTCAGCCATTGGTGCCCTTTGTGGACCAGGAACTAGAGCAACAGTGGTTATCTGTACAACAACATGCCTCTATGAGCTTTGTTGAAGCTCTAGCTTCTTCTTCTTATGATCGTTGTACAGACAGTGGTTTGGTTGAGGTCACTCAATTGAGTGAGGAGTGACCAAACAATTTGAAAGACAGGCTTGTTACCAGACATGTCTCCAACAACTGGGCCAAGAATTGTTGTCCTTAGAGAAACAACTAAAAGAGAGGAAGTTACATAAATTTAATAGGGATCATGTGGACTATGAATGGGGTAGGCCCTTCGGACCACAAAAGAATGTGAAAATTTACAACCACGGGATCCAAACCGAATAAAAGAAAGCAACCTAGGTCCATATTAAGGAAATCGACCTCCACTTTTGGGGGACCTCAGGGGATGAATCTTCCTCCATGACTGACTCTGAGGCATCACATAGCTTAGCCTCACCTACACGCAGACATAGTAATATAGATATCCCTTTAGGGTCAGGAAACACAGAGAAGGGCGTAAACATCATAGACATACCCAATGTGGAGACCCTATTACAAATGATGAACAGAAAATAAATTATTGTAATGTGCTTAATATTTCTTAATGTGTTTTAACAACTACACAGATTGACCTATTGAATAAAGGCCTTAATTTTGTTCCTGCATTCTTTGTAGCTGAGGATGACTTTGTCTCTGATGTTTTTTGAGAAAGAGGTTAATGTTTCAGTTGATCAACCTTTTCATTTTCAGAAATCCAGTTTCATGCCGCCAATGCAGCCCACTGTACAATTATTTTTAAATCAAGTAGTTAAGGATTTACATGTACATCACAGTGATACACAACCAAAGCCACAATCTCTCCAGGCATCAACAATTAACTTTACATGAACTTAGATCCAACATGAACATTGTTATTCTACCTGCTGACAAAGGGGGAAGCGATTGTGGTGTTGGAATGGGAGAAATATGACAATGAGGCAACTTAATAATCGACTACATTACGTGCCCATGCCACTGGATCCCACTAGAGTATTTAAACATGAGATTGATTCTTTTATCAAATTGGCTGTAGAGGAAAGTATTATACCCCAAACTACCTCTAAACATCTTATGGTATCGGATCCTAAGAGACAATACCTTTACCTACTGCCAAAGATACATAAATCTCTACTGGATCCTCCAGGGAGACCTATCATTTCTGGCAGGGGCTCTTTAACTGAGCCATTGTCTGTGTTCCTGACTTGATATCTACGCCCATTACTCAAACATGTAAGAGCCCGTATCCAGCATACGACCGAATTTTTACGAATTACAGCTGATACCCAAATAGAACCAGATTGGTTCTTATGTACATTGGATGTATCGGTTCTCTGTACCAATAACCCTCACTGGGCAGGGATTCTTGCTATTCAATATTGGTTGGAGATTTCAGAGCTTTATCCACCTGGATTTAATACATTTTTGATTGGGCTCACAGAACATGTGCTAACTAAAAATGTCTTTTATTATCAGGACAAATGTTTCTGGCAGACACAGGGGACAGCAATGGGGGCATCTTTTGCCCCCATTTATGCTGACTTATTCATGGCATATATAGAAGAACAACTGATCTATGATCCCCTACACAATTTATATCTGCCTGAGATGGACATCTGGTGTCGTTATCTTGATGACTGTTGCTTAGTTTGGAAGGGTGATACTGTATTTTTACAGGAGTTTATGGATTATATCAATCATAGTAGGTGGGGAATACAGTTTATATGCAATTATGACAGGAATCAGATTGCATTTTTAGATGTATTGATAACAAGGAATTCAGATCATACTTTGAATACTGAGGTGTTCTGCAAATATCCTGAATATAATTCCATATTGCATGCATCCAGCCATCATCCACCCCATGTCATATGAAACATACCAAAATCTCAATTCTTGAGAATTAAGCGGATATGTTCGGACTCGAGTACATATGAACATTTTAGGAGAGACATGGTTTATAGATTAAAGCGTCGTGGATATAAGCCAAGGACAATCACCATGGCTTGTCATGAAGCATCATCCAGGGACAGGACTGAACTGATGGCCTACAGGGACAAAACCAATAAAGATTTATCTCAGATCAAGCTGATTACTACTTATGGACGTAATACCCATATGTTTTGTGAGGTGGTCCAGCGTAATTGTAATATTCTTATGTTGGATGATAGAGTTGCCAATTTGCTTCATGATAGATTTTTTTTGGTTATAGGAAGGGTAAAACCCTAGGCTCCTATTTTAATCATTATAAACGCGGGTTGGATTATCCTCCATCACCCAAACAGGCAACCCTTACAGGGGGATATCTCCACGGGTGTTTCCCATGTGGACTTTGCGTCCATTGTGTTAGGATGAACAAAACAAAATGTTTTAGTAGCCATAACACGGGCAAAGTTTTTGATATCAGATTTTTTGCAAATTGCAAAATCTTTCTAGCTACCTGCTCGTGTTCGGCTTTTTATGTGGGCCAGACGTCCAGACCAGTTAAATATCGCATTGGTGAACATTTGAGCGATACTAAACATAAAAAAGTCACCAATGCCCTTTATAAACATGTTTTGATGCATTCATCTGCTTCTTTTAGATTTACTATTATTGACATTATTAAGGGTAACAGAGGTAACCAGATTGGTTGGCATACTATTCTCAATCAAAAAGAAAAAAAATGTATAATTAGATCAGGTGGATTATTTCCACCAGAATTCAATGAGCAAATGTGACCAGCCAATCATTTTGTGATGTTGTCTTTACCATTCCTATATAATATGGCTTTTTGTAGTTTTTTATTTTTTTTAATTTTATTTATTTAACACTTGTTTACCGGGAAAGTCCGTCTAGGTTCCACAGATCCTGTTTTCAGCGGAGGCCCGGGGAGAAATGCTCCAGAAGCATGTCTTTAGTTATTTTTTACACTGAGGAAGGCATAGTTTGGATTGCTGAAACTGGTCTGTTTTTTTGCCATATTTATTAAATGATTATTCTCACACCACTACTGTGCTGGCTTTTTTCTTTCTGATGGACTTTAGAGACATTTAGCCGTGCACTGCCATACTTGCAGGGGAGTGTTTTTTGCATTCATTTAAATAAATGCAAGATTGCCTATGTAGTAAGTAATGGTTTAATAAAGATGTTCTTTGTTTAAAGAAATGCAGGAATTGAACAATTTATGTAATAGTGCTTAGGTTATATGATAGTTATATTATACATATCAATTTATGTGAGGTATAAAGTTTGTTATGTTAATACAGGTTGATTACTTTTATATGAATGCAAACTTACCTATGTCACACGTGATAATTCAATAAAGTTGTTTGGAAAAGAAAAAGGAATATCATAGCAGGAAATCACAGGAATTACCAATTCAGAAACTGAAATTCAAATCAAACCAACATAACTGGCTAGAATTCAGGCTATGAGGCAAAAGGTAATCATTTAAGCCTAGAGTACCTTTTTGTATACTTTCAGTTAACACCCATAGCTCCTTATGGCATCCAGTAATATTTGGGTCTGTCTTCTTTAACTACGTGACTTACTATATAATAACAGGTAGTATTAGAAACAGCAAGGCCTTATTAACAAAATTACACTAATACTGTTAATCTAGGATGCCCTGTAATAAAAACTTAATCACTGTTTGCTATTTCTTATTCATATGTTGATATTTTCATAACAGAGACCTACAAACATTTGAGGGGTGTGCTGTGAAATACCAGTGCGGGAGACAGGAAAATCCACTGCCAATGTCCATTGCCATCCAATATTCCCCAATATATTAAAATCTTTCTAGGAGGAGACATTCACCCTAATCCCAGCCCCATCTATCACAATGAAGATCAAGACAATTCTCTTCCACTTACTGCTCTAACCCATCAATAGTCAACCCCAATACCAGTAATCTAACCTTTACTGTCGTAAATGTTAGAAGTATAACAAATTGCTGAACTATATGCCTGGATTATCCAACACAAGTCTGATGTTCTCACTTTAACTGAAACTTGGCTTAAACCCAGCAAACATGACTCTCATATTACACCTCCTGGCTATAGTATCATCTGTAATGACTGTATAAAGAGGAAAGGCGGTGGCACTGCTTTAATATTTCCCAACTACTACCACATTTTCCGTTACACCATACCAATACAACAATTCAATTTAGCAGAGCTTCTTATTTTACTTTACTGAAATTAAACAATTACAAACAAATCTGTATTATAATTCTTTGCATTCCTGCTGGTGACAATACATCTATACTGGAAGATATCTTGGATATAGACAACAATTCCTCAAGAAATACTACTACTACAGGATGTGAATGCCATTTGGCTGGACATAAATTTGAACTCCGTTACATCTAGCATGAACATATTTGGTTTCACACAAGTAAAAAAATCCCCTATTAGACTGGATCCTAGACCCTAACAAATACATCACCTCAGGTACAATGTTTGACTGTCTCATGATCATCTCCTAATCTATACAACCAGACATCTTAGGATGGAGAAGGGGAAGATTCTAAATGTGGCATGGATTGACTATAAAAAATCATTTGATAGTATCTTAAATTCATGGCTAAAAGAGTGCTTAAAAATGTATAAGATATACCCTATACTGATCAACTACATTACAGTGACCATGAAATAGTGGCAAACCACTTTGCAGTTAAGCCATGACAAAGGACAAATTATGACTCCAAGGATAAAAATTAAAAGGAGGATATTCCAGGGTGACTCCCTGTCACCGCTGCTATTCTGTCTTGCCCTTAACCTTTTAAGCTGTCTACTTAGATTACGCCATGGCTACAACGTGGCTCCTAGAAAACAATGTGTAAAGACCTCATATCTCCTCTTTGTCAAAGATTTAAAATTGTACAGCTCATCAGATGAGGAACTAGCACAACTGCAAGTAATCAAAACTTTTTCAGATGATATAAAAATGTAATTTGATCTTGATAAATGTGCAAAAGCAACCTTTAAAGCAGGAACACTGCAGCACCAAGAAAACATCAGTTTGGGACAAGAATGTAATATAAAAGAACTTGAGCAAGAGAGTGTATAATTATTTTGGAACTGATGAACGATCAACAATAAAAGATGAACAAATGCAAATAAGACTTAGTAAGGAATACTTTAGAAGACTTAAATTAATCCTGAAAACAGCAGTGACATCTAGGAACAAAATTCAAGCTACAAATAGATTTGCTCTTCCTGTCCTGACTTACAGTTCTGAGTGATTGACTGGCGCCAAAACGTGTGGGATAGATTAGACAGGAAACAAGAAGGATGCTTCATGCTTTATAAAAAAGCATATAATTTATATGATTTATAAAAATCACTACATACCAAGATTATATATTCCCTGTACCGAAGGAGATATGGGCCTCCTTGAAACTGATTACATGTACAGATCATCAATCATGGGATTCCACACATATCTGCTGACCTCACAAGACCCAAACGCAGTGAAAGTTTTGAAATATGAGGACAATAAATCTAAGATGACTTCCCTGCTTAGTTTAGCAGAAGCATATCGGTGTCAAGCATGAAGGGAAACCAAACTAGAAGTACATAAAAATCAGGCAGCAACTGAATGCGCCAAAAAGCAAAAAGAAAGCATATAAGGTGAAGGATCTGATGAGAGGCAAGAAATGTGGAAAATGCATAAATACAGTTGCAAGTATAGAAAACGTCTGGAAAAAGTGTTGATCAGGATCGAACGCAGGAATGGTTAAGGAGAGATAAATTCAAACCAAAAGATGAAAGGTTAATTTTGGCGGCTCAAGATAGTGAGCTATGTACATGTTGGTTTACAAAGTCCATTGAACATGTGATAGAAATAGATAAATGTAGTTTTTATAAAACAGAAATGGAAACAGTTGCACACCTTGTTGCCGGATGTGACATACTAATGGCAGAAGGATTGTATACTGAAAGTCATAATAATGTGGCAAGACTGTTGCACTGGGGATTGTGCAAACATTATGGTATTGAAGTGGCTAAAAAAACACTGGAAACATGAGCCAAAAAGCATCATAGAAAATGATGAGTCTACATCACATGGGATCACCCATTACCAACAGTTCAAAAGATAGATGTGAGAAAAACAGATATAGTGGTTCAAGAAAAGAAGACAAAAGTAGTCTTGATCATTGAAATTGCTACACCCAGTAACTACAGTGTCTTGCATACAGAGAGACACATAAAATATCAGGATTTGCAGGCAGAAACAACAGGAATGTGGAAGAAAGATACCCAAACAGTTCCAATAGTAGTAGAAGCAACAGGTCTTATGAAAAAGAATCTACAATCATATTTAGATACATTACCAATACATGAAACCTCATACGAATTGCAGAAGGAATCATTACTGGGCATACTGTGAATGCTGCGAACAGCACTTTTGGCTGGCATCAAAGATTGAAACAATACTAATTTCATAAGCTTTAGCGTACTTTGACTTATGAATGGGGTCGATTCCCATCATGATATTACAAACTCAAAAGATTTGAAGAAATTAAACCAGACATCTCAAACATCCACATAAACAGCAAGTTTATAAAACAACATGTAACCCAGAAATGTTCATTTAACTGGAACTTCAGAAAAATCCTCCCCTTAGATGATGCAAATGAATTCAATACAATTTTCCTGAATATCCTAAATTGCCTTGTACCTCCTAGAAGGAATAGACTAAAAAGAAATAATGCAATTTGGCTATGCAAAAGGAGTAGAATGCTAATGCAGGATGGAGAAAAAGCAAATAAAAATTGCACAAATATAAAACACCACAATATACTAAAAATTTCAGAATGCTTCACAATTGTACTAAAAAGTAAATTAATGAAGACAAAGAAGTATAATATAATAACTTTGAGAATAATAGTAAACACAACCCTAAAAAAATTCTGGACAGTCATTAAAGAAATCTTGCATCCCAGCCATAAATTCAACTCTAACCCCCTCTCCCAATAACTCTTCACTTGAAACTGCAATACAGTTCAAGTCTTACCTCACAGACAGTCTAGCCTCTCTAACCAAGGATTCCTAACATCTAATCTCAACACTGACAGCCAGACATCACCACATCCATTTTCACTTTCAAGCCTGTGCTCAAATCCTGTATAAAACTACTCTTAAGCAAACTCAATCCACGCTCTATTACAGCTGATGACCTTCCAAGCAAATTCCTTAAAAAAGCATCTGAAAGCATTGCCTACCTTGTCTCAATCCTTATAAATAGGTATTATCCAGGAATCCCACATTCCCCCTCTCTGGAAAAAAGGCACTCTACAAAGAAGGAAATTCAACAGTCATTACTAACTTTAGACCTAGTAATCTTATCTCTCCTATCCAAAATACTTGAAGAATATATTCAGAAATAATTGCTTAACTATCTCCTGGAGGAAGAACTACTATACCCCACACAAAATGGCTTCCCTCCTTCCCATAGTACTAATACTGCACCTCTACCCTATATAGACATTGTCATTAAAGCTAGAGATAAATGGCAAACTAGTCTCCTCCTTATTTTTAGACTTATCTAAAACCTTGACATAGCAAACTTCTATTTCTAATGTCCTCATTAGGTCTCTGTCAGCCCACCATTCTATGGTTTACAAGTTAACGTATTCAATAGGTATTGATCAGTAAAATGGCACTCCACCTTCTCTCCATACATCCCAATCACCATTGGTGTACCATAATACTCTATCCTTGGTATCTTCCTCTTTAACATTTTCCTCAATAATGTTTACACATCCACACAGCAGACCTGTCTAATACAGTATGCAGATGATTTCACACTCATTTGCACATCTGATAATGTGGCTCACCGCTAAAAAAAATTACTCGGGAAGCTTTAACAGCAAATGAAACATGCCTTTGTAACTCACGACTCATGCTCAACCCCCAAAAAACAAACGGTTACTTTTTCGCCTAAATCCCAGTCCAATGAAAAACAAAATTTAAAGTCCTGCCTCTTGATAATACATCCACTGAAGTAGCTTCTCATAACAATTTATTAGGGATGATGATCTTAAATTTGACCTAAGCATATAAAATTGCATAAGAAAAACTAATCAAAAATAGGGATGCTTTACACAGCCAAAAACTTTCTCAATGATGCAAAGTACAGTTGTGTAAAATCTTACCATAATGGCAGATGTCTTTCTCGTCACTTTTGCAGTATCATAACATTAAGGATCCCCTGCCTACGGCAGCCCGACATGCATTCAGTATACTACAGCCTTAGGTTGCTTTAAGGTACACAGTACATCACATATGCTTCTCGCATGGCTCCAGTAGGATCGTCAGTCCAAGGAAAACCAAGAGGTAACCATACATTCAGAAGAGAAACTGAGTGAGGGGAGGAGGGAGGGAGTGAATACTGCAACAGTGGAGAGAAGGAAATCTACCATTATGGTAAGATTTTACAGAACTGTACTATGTCCTGCCATATTACTGTTGCAGTATTACACTAGGGAGAGTGCAAGAGCTCAGGAAGAAGAGAGGGAGGAAGAAGGAGCAGCACAGCTCTCTAGAATGGCCCTAGAAAATAACAGCGCTAGCTCTGGAAATTCCATCTTACTTGTAGTGCTTGGTAAAAGTATGCAAAGAAGTCCAGGTAGCTGCCTCAAGAATAGAGTTAGTATCCAAATCATTGAAAAAAAAATCATAGTTCTAGTAGAATGAGCCTTTACAGAATAAGGAGGCTCTTACTATGAAATGAATAACAAAAAGAAATAGCTTTTGAAATCCAAGAATAAAAAGAAATAGACTGATTAAGGGAAAACTCACTCACCACCTTGGGCATAAAAGAAGGATTAGTATGCAAGGACATCCTGTCCTTATGACATGCCAAAAAAGGAAGACAAGCCATAAGGGCTTGAAGCTCAGAAACCCATCTGGCAGAAGTAAGGGCTAACAGATGAACAGTCTTCCCAGAGCAATGTTGCAAGGAAGCTGAAACTGCAAGCTCAAAAGGAACCCAAGTCAATTTCTCCAAAATAAAATTAAGATCACAGGGAGGAGGAACAGGCTTCTAGGGAGCCTTAATATGAAGGACACCTTTAAGGAATTGTTTAGCTTCAAACCAAGAAGCTAAAGGAGGATATAAAGGCAAACAAGCAGGGACAGCTGATTAAGTGGGCCTTAACAAAAGAATAAGCCAACCGAGCATTGAGCAATTCACACAGATAAGACAGAACCAAAGGAACATTCACAGAAATTGGATCCATGTTATTAGAAAGTTACCAAACATTTGGATAAGTAGGATTTCCTAGTATTGGGTTGCCTGGCCTCCTGCAGGACCCTAAGTACGTTCTCAGAAAAAAAAGGAGTCTATGTGGAATTAAATTCCTATCAACCACACAGTCAGTTGAAGAGTGGATAGGTGGGGGTGGACGAGAGATCTCTTGTCTTGTGTTAGTAGGTCTACCCTGTGAGGCAACTTGTGATGATTGCCCTTGGTTAAACATAGAAGAGGGAACCAATGCTCTCGGCCAAAAGGGAGTTGCCAACAAGATGTTGGGGGCATCCTGTTGAATTCTGAACAAGACTTTTGGAATGAGGAGAAGGGAACGGAAAGCAAAGAAACATCCACTTCCAAGAAAAAGATAGGGCGTCAACCTCCCATACCACAGGACCTGGGTCTCTGAGACAAAACAGAGGAAGTTGAGATTTCACAGGGGAGGCAACTAGATCTATTTGAGGATATCCCCCACTGGTGGACAATGTCCAGAAACACATCCCTGTGAAGTATCCACTCATGGGACTGAGTTAAGGACCTGGTCAGAGTGCCTGCCACAATGTTTTGACCTGATGGAATGTAAACTGCCTGAAGAGTCACTTGATACTGAACAGCAAGATCCCATACCAGGAGTGCCAACCAGCAAAGAAGGTAAGATCTTGTTCTCCCTTGTTAGTTGATATACCACACCACTGTGGTGTTGCCTGTAAACACCTTGAGAGGTCCCATGGAAAAAAGAGGATGAAAATTCTGAAAAGCCAACAGAAGGGCTCTCATCTCATTGACTTTGATGTGTTCCTTCTGTTGAAGAGGAGACCAGAACCCCTGCACTTTTAGGAAGCCAAAAGCTGCTCCCTACTCTATATTTGAAACATCTGTGAACAGCTCATGGGAGGGAAGAGGGGCATGAAAGGGGAGCCCTGGATTTAGGGACAACTGCCGGGTCCACTAGTGGAATTCTATTTTGAGACAAGGTAGAAGAGGAAGTACAAAATCTAGGGGCTGAGCATACTGAAGCCAAACTGACTTCAGGAGCCCCTGAAACTTTCTCATATGAAGTTTGGACAGAGGAAGCATAGGAATGGTGGACGCTATAAAACCCAGAGCTCTCAAACTCCCTGGCTGAAATGGAAACCAGAGGAAGAAGACTTTCAAAGAAGGAGATGAGGGTCAGGGCCTTAGGAGAAGGCAGGGATGCCAGCAAATGCACCGTTTGAATCCTGAAACCCAGAAAAAACATGGTTCTGAGAAGGAATCAGAGAAGACATTTTGAAGTTTACTGCAAACCCCAGGCTCTGAAGGAGAGAGATGGCAGAATCAAGTTTTTGCAACAGGATCTCTGGAGAGGATGCCTGAAACAGCAGGTCATCCAAGCAGGGAAATAATTGGGTCCCCTGAAGCCTGCAAAAAGCAATCACAGGAGTGAAGCCAAAGGGCAAAGCAACGAACTGAAAATGCCAGGAAGCAACAGAGAAATGCAAAAACTTCCTGAAAAAGGGATGGATTGGAATATGGAAATAACCATCCTTGAGATACAGAGACAATATATAATCCTGAGAAAGCAAAAGATGGAACAAAGTCTGAAGGAACAACATTCAAAAAGAGGGCACCTTCAGAAAAGTATTTAGATGAGAGGTCTAGAACTGGTCCGGGTCTCAGAATACTGTCTTTTCTGGGTAATAGAAACATCCTGGAGTAAAACTCCCTCCCCCTTTGGGAAACATGCACTTCCTGAGTCAAAAGGTCCTGAAGCACCTCAGGGAAAAAGGAGAGTTGTTCCTGAGTAGGCTGAGGAATACCCATAAAAGGGGGAAGGGTTTTTCACACTATGAAATAACCCTGGCAAATAATGAACAAAACCCGGGAATCCTGAGTAATCTGTAACCAAACTGAAAGAGGGAGAGAGATAGGTGGAGAGAAAGAGGAAAATTGCTGGGATGAATAGGATAGTCAGACACCACCAGGTTTACCTCGAAAGGAAGACTTCTGAGTCCCTGAAGTCTGAGCAGCCCTAGCAGGAGGAGCCGGCTTGCCACCTTTTTGCCCTTAGGAGGTAGGCAAGATAGCCTGCGAACAAAGGCTGGTTTACTGGAGTAGTTTCTCTGAAATTTAGGAACAGGAGAAAGAAACGCATGTTTGAGTTCTTGTAAAGCCTTCCCCTTATTCTGAAGGTACTTAAATCAGCAGCAGCTTTACCAAATAAGTGTTTATTATCAAGAGGGGCATCCATCAACTTAGTCTTGATATCATCACGCAAAGGTTGAAGCTGAAGCCAAAAATATCTTCTTATTACTGACCCAAAAAGCAGCAGCCCTATAAGGAGCATCTGCTGCATCATAACTACAACTGATGGAATGACAAGCCACCTAGGAAAAAGTCCCTAATAGGTTTTACCCACAGAATGTGAAGATCAGAAATAATCTGACAAGCCTGAGACAGGACAGCCAACACATACCTGGACATATGGGTCTGATAATTAACAGCCTTAAAAGCCAAGGTAGCTGAGGTGTAAACCTTCTTACTTAGCCTTTCCCTGTTTCTGCTGTCTTTATCAGAGGGTAGAAATATGGGCGAAGGAAACAATTGAGAGGGCGTGTCAGAGGCTACAGACATCACCGAGGGATCAGCAGCTGGACATTTGTACAAAATTTTACAGTTCTCAGACACTCTATAAAACCTATCAGGATTCTTGGGAGCAGGGGGCAGAGAATCAGGAGCTTTAGAGGCATTGGAAAATGCATCCAACAAAACAGCCAAAAGAGGAGGAACAGCAGACGGTTTGGGATATTCCATATGCAGCAACTCATAGTACCTCTTGTGGATCTCACAGACCTGAGTACAATCCCATTTAAAAAAAAAAATTCATCACCCTGGTGATTGTGTCCCCAAAATAAATCCCTTCAAAGGGAGTATCAGGACTGGTAGATTCCTCTTCCTCTGACCCATAGTCCAAAGGAGAAGGAATTTCAGAAGAGGCAAAGGATTCCTCATCAGAATCCAACTCCACCTCAGAGAAATCCCATTCCCTAGGTCTTTTAAGCAGAGTAGAGGACCAAGGGGGAGTTGGAACAGAAACACCTAGAGGAGATTTCAATGTCATCAAACCACTAAACAAACATTGAATGAAGCCCTGCCACTCAATCTGTGGATCCATAGGGGAGGAAGAAACATGATTAGTTTTTTGCATTTTCTTTAATGGGATGTCTGTCTTATAAAACTTGGAATGCTCTGACTCAGGACAGCATTCAACAACAGTAGTGAGTACTACTTCTCTGACTAAAATCTGGGGAACACTCCTAGGCCCCTCAGAAATTATCAACCTTGGTTCTCCCTGAATGCCCAAAATGGATGAATGCAAAGCCTTCTCGGATGTGCTTAATGCTGGATCCCTACTGGCCTCCAACCCATTTGTGGCAGAGGAATGTGACAACAAATCCAGGCCAACCTCCGGGCATTCACTCACCTTGGAAGAAACATCCAGCGGAGGCTGAAGAGGGGAAGATTCCAGCCTAGGCTTTTCAGCCTTCCCCTTATCTGATGGCTGTCCCTCAGGGCAGGAGGTTCCCTCCATAGTATCTTTTGCAAGAAGTTTAACTCACTGATTCTCCAGATACAGCGCCAAAGAAGAAGGTCTACTACACAAAGTTTTTGATGCAAAAGCCACACAGATGGAAAAGGACATATGGTTGTACGAGGCGCCAAGGCAAAACAGACACTGTTCGTGGTAGTCTTTATGGAGAATCTATCTTCCACACTGGCATTTACTCTTCTTGGATGACAAGATGCCCCACAAGCAACAAAAAGACAAGTAAAAAATCAAACCCAATGGGGCACTCACTTATCTGCAATGACTTGGTGAAACCAGCAATGGAACATAGGCGTTCAGACTGATTATCAAGAAATGGCATTCAGACTGGTGGCAAAGAAGTTCTGAGGATGGTACATCTGGACATCACCTTTATGCCCTATGCTAAATGAGGAACCTACGTGTGACATATTGTACCTTTAAGCAACTTAAAGCTTTGGTATACTGGCCAGACATCTGACTGCCCTAGCCAGGGTATCCCTAATGTTTTCAATACTGCAACAGTGAAATGGAAGGACATCTAAAAACTACACTTGCCACTACATATCCCCTCCCCCACACACTTCTTTATGGTGCTCCTATCCTTACTAACCTTCAGGCATCATAGAAATCAAAACTTGCACAATGCCATAACAAATTTCCTAAATTTGCAGCAAATACCCCTTTCAGAACCCATCACTGTATAGCACTAAAAAGCCTAAACTAGTTATAACTATCCCATTAACTTAGATATACACAGCTTCTTACTACCTATAAAATTTTCCAGAATCTAACTGCTTATCTGTCACTAAGTTACAATCCATTGAAAAAAAAAAAAGTTATCTTTCTACAAACCTATCAAATCTGCTGGGCAATGTCTGTACTTGTACAAGGTTGCTAAGGCCTGGAATTTCTTCTCTCTATCCATCAGGTCAATACCCTCCCTCCCATCCTTCAAAACCATTCTGAAAGACATTCTGACCAAATGCTGGCTCTGTTCTTGCTCAACACGAGGGTAAACTACATCCTTACATGTGGGCAAATACCTATTCATACCCACATCTCCTTACTCTCCCTTCTTCACTCACTTCCTTCCTTCAATCAATTTCGCTGTCTTGGCTTTTACTCTAAATATACCATAAGCCTGCTTTTCTCTCACTTCATACTGCAATTCCTGTTTGTACTATATTAACTTACCTTTATTTTCTCTACAAACTGGCTAAACTTTCTCTATTACATCATTGTTGTATAACTTGTTTCTATTCTTAATCAATATTTTTATATTATGTCTAATTTGGTAAAATTATTTGAACAGTGTTTTTTTAAATTATTTTTAAAGACTGTAAAATTATTCTTTACACATTTTGTAATACTTTGGAGCTTTTCTCCCTGGGCATCCGCTGTAAATGTGCTCCTACCCAGTTGGACTTTCCATTAACCAAATATTAATAAATAAATAAATATCATACTATACTGGAGATAATGCTATTTGTCTGTTAGTAATAATACTTCAAAAACCAAGTGACTTACAAATTCTTGGACAAAAAATGTCCTTGATATTTGCATTGTAAGATGCACATTTTGAGAGATATTCAGTGTTATTTATATTGTTAATTATACAATTGCACAAATATTTTCATATTTAATAAAATAATTCAATAAAAATGTAATCTGAGAGGTATGCTTTACTGCCACATGAAAACTTATGCCTGGCTAACCAAAGAGTTCTCATAGTTTAAGTCTAAATTGTACAGTTTCCAAGATATGACAATTGTTTGTGAAAGTTTAGCAAAACAAAAATATAATTCCTGGTTCTTGTGCATTATAATATCTTATAGTATTTAAAGAAAGACCATGAATGCACCATAAAGAATACTTCTTACTGACAACATTGTTAAATTTACAGTTTTAATAGCTTTTATTGATCACAAAATGTTTACATGTTTCTTTACGCTTTTTAAGTTGATTTTTCAGAAAATGCTCTGGAATGCAAGGATGTGTGTAGACTGCTAGAGGTGTAACATTCCACACCACATAGGTATTAATGAGTTAAGACAATAATGTTATGCAAAGAAACATTTAAATATACCTCTAAATTTTGCATGTGTTTTGAATTCAATGACAAGCCGTCCATCTTCACGAATATAGATCCTTATGACTTGGAGTCTTGCAGACAAAACGCTTTCAGTTTGAATACCTATCACAAAGGTTTCCCCACAAGGATAGAAAAGTGAACAATGAGAAGGTATTAATTCACAAAAGTCATATCTGAAAGTAAATGGGTATATGCTTAAAAAACATACCTGTCCTCCACAGGACAGTATCATAAAAGAAAGAGAATTCCATTTCAGTATGATGCTCCATGGATGCCCAGCCTCGTGGAGCTGTCACATATATGTATGATACGTAAAGCGGTACTTGGACTGTGAGAAAAGACTGGGCTGAATCTCGGACCTGTGGAAATTACAACAAGAATCTCGATAGTAGTGTTCTGCTCAGCTACATTTTGTTACATACAATAACTATATTACTTGTAGTTTAACTAAATGCAAAACTAATCCATGAGCATGCAAAGTAAAGTGATGAAAACTAATGTAAAACTCATGCATTTTATACAGTGCTACAGATTTGTAAAACAGTCTTGTGTTTTTCTACTAGCTCTACCCAGACGTTTAAGTCCAAGTATCCTGACAAAAGGTTAAAAGCAAAGCCCTTATACAGTTTTTACATGAGCCTGACCAGGCTGGGACAATTAATCCCCAAAACAACTGCCCCTAATTGCTGCACCGCATAGATACAAGGTATGTGCAGCACCAGTTATTGTTACTCAAGAGTTACAACACTGAAATACTCACAGTACTTTGTTACGTGACAGCCTAGCCACAGTAAACAACAAAAACATGTTTCTGTTTTGCCTCCATTGCCTTCTTCCTCCTGTTGAGGTACTACCAATGATCACTTAATTGGCAGTTCCATAATGAGGCATTACATGCTCCACACTGGAGACTACAAGCTTCTTCTGGAATATTTATGCCATCAGCAGGTCACTAATGCTTCTGTTGCACTCTAATGGCCTCCCTACTGCAGCCCATGTTTGTTCCCATAAACATTTTTTCTTGTAAGCTTATTGGAACTACAAAACAGACCATTACTTTAAATGGTTGTAAACTGTCTCAGAGTTTTAATATCACACAGCAAAGGCTGAACTGGAAGAGTACTTTAGCAGCAACTTTACATCTTTGGTCATAATTTGACCTATCTCAGTAGGCACTAACATGACAGCCTGACAGTTTTTACGGAAACAGAGAAAATATGAAAATATTTTACATTGCATTTTGAAATCTGCATGACATGTCACTACATGCAAGGCTAAATAAAAACTTTGTTTCAGGAGATGGTGTGTGCAAGATTGCCTGGCGGAGAGGTAGCATAGTTCATGGAATTCCAAACAACTGATGGTCACTTTTCAGGAAATCTGGAAATTTAAAATGAGATTATCTGATCTCAAAGAGGCTTTGCCCCACTTCACCTGGGGACACTAAGTTCTTTTATATAAAATATGTTTTACTGAAATAACCCATCAGTCAAATTGAACTGCATTTAATATAATGTATCCAGACAGTTACACCTCCAACAAATGAATACATTTTTAACTTTAATTCTTATTTTACTTTCAATAAGATTTGGCAAACTCACTTCCAAGATGGCTGCACACTGAGTAACAGCTTAATTTCAGCTCTCCCAATGTGAAAACACAAACTCGGTAAAGAAAGCCAGTGAATTTGTCTTTTTGGGTACATTTCAGTTACTGGCCAGTAAGCATATTGTATGGATACCAGCAAATAAGAAATTTAGAGAACTTGAAAGAAAATCAACCAAAAAAGGAGAGAAGACACTGGCTGGGAAGAATCCTGGAGATGATCAGCAAAAAGCAGTTCAAGTTCCAGTTTGGGTGCAAGACTTGATTTCCAGTAACCTAAGAGAAAAATTAGTCAAATGTGCTCAGAGTTGATTAAAGTAAACAAAACAATGAGGCTGGAAAAATCTAAGAAGTTTTCAAACAGATATTTCAGATCCACTGAGAAAATTGCAGCAATCAGAGATCAAAATGAAAAAAAAAAGCCTGGCTGAGTATGAAACTGCTCAAGAAGAAATGTGTCAAAAAGTAGCAGAATTAGATGACAGAACATACAGGGAAAACCTGAGATTTTCTGCTGCACTTTTTTACTGTTTGTCCAATATGAGTATCGAATTTTAGGTTACTATCAATTCATGACTACTCTTAGTGATTTAGTGTGGGACACGGGTGAGATGATAGTATTGTTTGAACGAAAACATATTGAAATTAGGGATTGATAGGCTATGGTTTGTGTTTTGAAAGATCATAAGTTGTGTTCAGTTAGGGTTTAGAATTGATTTGGAATTTGATACCCATGTTTCCACCTTTGAAAAAGCATCTTGAGTTATATTTTTTAGTTGTTGAGGAGACGATGCTGTGCATATCAGTGTAGAATCGTCAGTATATTGGATGACAGTAGCATGCTGTATAGCAGTGTGAAGTTTGTTAGTAAATACAGAAAACAGTAGTGGACTGAGGGTTGATCCTTGAGGTACCCCTATTGAAACAGGCAGAGGAGGAGATGGGTGTTACTGTCATTGCACAGCTTGATGACGGTTAGTCAGAGTGTCTTGAAAGCCAAGCAATGGTAGACGGATTTAGATTTAGTTTTGTTAATGAGTTAATCAGTTTGTTTTGTGAGGCCATGTCAAAAGCTTTTGAAAGGTCTAGGAAAATTGAGGATACAAATTTTCCATTGCTTCTATGGACATCAACGGTTTTATTGAAGGATAACAGAGCTGTAGTTGTGCTATGTCCAGGTCGGAAACAGTGTTGGGTGTTAGTAGTTTGTTTGTTAGTATGTAGTGCAATATTTGTGTGGGGACTCCTCCTTCGAGAATGAGAGAGTATGGCTATTGGGTGATAATTAGAGAATTCTGTCGATGTTCCTCCTTTATGTAAGGGGATAATATGTGAAGTTTTCCATACAGATGGGACCAGATTTTCAGAGACTGATCTAATAATTAGTATAGATACCTGATATGATATGCAATCTTCATAAAATTTTCCTTGAGGATCGAAGTAATTTTTTGATGCAAAACAGGCTAAGGAGGAAATACAAACGTTTGTCCAACAAAAAGGAAACTATCAAACAAAAGGGGACACTGATTCTTATTCTTCAGATAACACTCATAGCAAGAATTTGTCAGTGAAATCATTTCCAATGTTCCAAAGAAAAATGCTTGAGAGACCGAGAAAAGCAGAGGAGTTGACTAGAAGAACTGGGAGTATGTTGGAAATGAACCAGAGACTTGAGTTAGGGGATGGAAATTAGCAGGAAGAAAACCAGAAACTCTGAAATTAATGAATACATGTGGGATTACAAAACATCAATCACATTTGTGAAATATGGCTGAACAAGAAAAACTGGAAATATAAGACTTTTTTGACTTTTATAAACTTGTAGAGGACTCCAAAGCAATTGTATTACTTCATGTCATTAATGTTTGGGAGAACATTAAATGGAAGGGAAAAGGATGGAAAGAGTTAACTGTAAGTAAAACAACTTATGTTCTTAACAGTATTTGTATGAAACATTTCATGTAATAAATTAAAGGATTTTCATTTATTTGTATCTGTTATAAGAATAGTAAAATCTAACTGGTACCCCCTTTCTTCTTTTTTCAGTTTTAAGAAATGCAGGAATTGCAATGTGAAAAGATATGAAAACCTGGACAAAAGCACGTTTAAAGATAATAGGCTGTAATCTTGGGTTGTTGAGGTGGGGGTATTGAGCGCAAAAGAGTACAGATCGTGAAATAAGCCGATTTGATGTGCGTTTTCCTTGATTTGCATAAGGGGATGGCTGGACTAAGGGCCTTGTCTTGATCTAACATCAGGCTTCAAGTGGAAGCAAGTAAATAAAAGAAGACTGAATGTAATGAAAAGCTTTCCTTTAGCAAATAAATGTTCACAGTGTAACATGAAAAGGTGCAGCTGAAGGCATCTACGTATCTTGTTCTTAAGTTTCTATGCAGACAAGCTGAAGGCAGTACTTTTTAAGGCTAAAAGTTAATGTTTTCTGAAAGCATTGAAGTTTTTTTTACATCTGGAATAGGAATAAACATAATACAAAAATAGACAGCGCTTAGTGTAAGTAAAAGCACAGGCTGTACTATGCGGCTTAACATGCATCACCTTAATTACAGGTCAATTAAAGCCTATGAGTATAGCTGTTGATCTGGGACAATTATTCCTATTAGGTTGGTTAAACTTCATTATTTGAAGATGTGCATAATTTTGTGTGTTTATGTGTTTGTATTAAGTTAACAGGTTATGGGGGTATGCTGGTGGCTGTTCATGTTTTCTTTTAATTTATTTTTTGCTTGAGAGTTTTCATTAAAACCAAAAATCTTGTAAGATGTGACATAGATACAGACATGACAAGAAACAACTGTATAAAATATAAACCCACCAAACATTAGTGCATGTATGTAACACAATAGCTGAAAATAAGAAGTTATGTACTTACCATAACGTTCCATGTTTGTAGTCCATCTCGCCTACATTCTTGCTGGACGGGTTCGGAGACGATCCTCGGCTCCAACTCAGCTGATACTAAAGCTTGAGAGCTTTTACTGGCTCATGGCTATCCCCTATCCCATGGTGCACCTCGACAATTCCCCAGATCTTGTTTGCAAGAAAGTAACTAAATACATAACAGTAATTATACTATCAGTAATTATGTACATACAAACAAAGGACTTTGTTTTACTATCCATGTGGACAGACAACTATAACAAGGTCAGACAGCATAATGGATAGTCCACCAGTTCCTCTAGGATACAGGAAGGGGGAAGGAGGGTGGGAAGCAAGAATATAGGCGAGATGGACTACAAACATGGAATATTATGGTAAGTACATAACTTCTTAATGTTATGTAGTCCTATCACGCCGTAATTCTTGCTGGATGGGACAGCGTCCCCAGCACCCTAATCCCAGGTGGCTCAAGCAAAGAGACTCTTCAGCACAGTGGACCCAAAGGATGACCTGTCCTGGGAGGCCAAATCCAATTTGTAATGAGTGACAAAGGTATGAGGTCTTGCCCACGTAGCTGCTGCACAAATGGTATCAATTGAGAGTTTTGACTTGAAGGCATATGAAGTTGATACTGCTCTAGTTGAATGGCCTTTTACTTTAGCAGGTAGTTGTTTCCCAACATTTTTGTAAGCAAATGAGATGTAGTCTGAAAGCCATTTAGACAGAGTCACCTTGGAAATGAGCAAGCCTTTGTTTTTCTCTGCAAATGAAACAAATTTTGATCTGATTTCCTAAAATCTTTAGTCCTGTCAGGTAAAATCGGAGAATTCTATGGACATCTAATTGATGTAATCTGTATTGTGATTTATTACTGTTATTACTACTATTACTGTAATACTGGTAATTAAATAGTTGGGTTTAGATTATGTTCTGAGCATACCTTAGGGAGAAAAAAAAGGATTAGTTCTTAGGGAGACTCTATCCTTATGGAATATAGTATATGGAAGTCGAATGGTCAGAGCTTGCAATTCTGAAACCCTCCTAGCAGACGTTATAGCTACTAACAACAATGTCTTCCAAGACAAAAATTTTAAGTCGCATGAAGAAGACGGTTCGAATGGTGGAGAAATGAATGATGTAAGAACTAAATTTAAGTCTCAGGGTTCCGGAGGTTGCCTGATTGGAGGTCTAAGAAGGAGGACTCCTTTCAAAAAGGTTTTACATAAAGAGTGGGACATAGTAGGATTTCCTATGCTCCCAAAATGATAATTTGAGATGGCAGCCAACTGGACTCTAATGGTAGCAGCTGCAGCTCCTTCTTGAAAAATAGACGCAAAGAAGGACAGGATAGACTCTAAAGGGGCTGAGTAGGGATCTATGCCTTGTTTAGCCGCTCAAATGGAAAACCTTTTTCATTTGCTGGAATGCAATTTCATGGTGGAAGGTTTGTGGAAAAAAATGAGGATGTGTTTAACAGCAGGACAAAGGGATATACACCTGGCTATTCTTGGAACTGGAGCAGCCATGCTGTCAATTTCAGGGTTTGGATGGTAGGCTGGAACTCTCCTGATTGGTGAATTAGAAGGTCTGGAGATGATTCCAGAATCCATAGTTCCTCCAAGAGATAGGGCCACAGGAAGGGGAACCAGACTTGGTGAGGTATGAGAGGAAAGGCTGGAAAAGTATAAAGAAGGCCAACTGTGGACCAGAGCGTCCCTGGGTGACTCCCCCAGATGGGGAATGAGGGCAAAGTAGTTGCTGCATTTGGCATTCATGTATGTGGTGAATAGGTTGCAGCAAGGGTGGCCCCATTTGCAGAAAATCTCTTCTGCAACTTCTGCTTTCAGGAGCCACTCGTGAGGCATCAGAATTGCCTAACTCAGTTTGTCTGCTATCACACTGGACTTCCCTGGAATGTGCATTGCTACAACAAAATGTTGAGAGTCCATCGCCCATTTCCATACTATTTGTGCCTCTCAACACAGTGGGGAAGAATTGATTCCCCCTTGCTTGTTAATGTACCACACTACAGACATGTTGTCTGATTGAATCGCAATTGCCCCTGTGGAAAAGAACTATGGAATGCTTGCAACACATACAGCACTGCTCTCATCTCCAGAACATTTATATGCAAGTGGTTCTCGTGATCCTGCCAGATACCTTGGACCGTCATTCCCAGATAATGCCCCCCCACCCTATCTGGAAAGCGTCCATGGTCAAGACTGCATTTTGTTGAGGGAGAACAAGGGGAAGACCTAGATAAAGCTGATCTGTATGTAACCACCATGTTAGATCCTTCTTGCAGGAGTTTGTAATGAGTTTTTTTTGGGACAAGGGTAGATCCTGCATTGACCACTGGGCAAACATTAGCCATTGAAGAAGTACTCTCATGTGTAGATGGGCTAAGGGAACTAAAAGAATGGTGAATGCCATAGTCCCTAGAACTTGAAGAACTATCCTGGCCTGTACATTGTCTTTGGTCAGCAAGAATCTGACTTGGTTGTGCAACGATTCTATCCTGTCTGGTGTCAGTTTAGCTGTCATGGTGGTTGAGTCTATGTCTGAGCCTAAGAAGACAATGCACTGTGATGGAGATAAGGTGGATTTTTTTAGATTTACTGTAATTCCTAATCTGGCGCACAAGGATAGTCTCGTCCCTGGCTCAGATTAGTTGGTGCTTGGTGGTAGCAGTGAGGAGCCAGTCGTCCAAGTGCAGAGACACCTGGAATCCTTGAAGTCTCAGGTGAGCCGTGACCACTGCTATACATTTGGTGAACACTCTGGGGACTGTAGTGAGGCCAAAGGGCAGTGTTCGAAATTGAAAATGACTGGCTCCCAGCCGAAAGTATAGGTGTCTTCTGGAGCGCCTGTTCATTTTGATATGGTAGTACGCGTCCTGAAGATCTATGGAGCACATCCAACTGTCTTTTCTGATAAATGGAAAAACTGACTGCAGAGTGATCATACAGAACATCAAGTTTTTTTACAGACTTGTTTAGCTTGCTGAGATCTAGAATTGATCTCCTGTCCCCGGTCTTTTCTGGAACTAAAAAGAATCGTGAGAAAGTTCTGGATCCTATTCGCTCTGTGGGGACTTCTTGGATGACTCTTTTTTGAAGCAATGAGATGACCTCTGATGCTGCACGGTCTATTTGATTGGGTGACACATCTGGTAAAGACCGATTTGCAGGAGGATTGGAAAGAAAGGGAATGAGGTAACCTCTGGAAATTACATTTTGTACCCACTGATCTTGAGAAATTTGTAACCAGGCACTTGGGTACAGTGAGAGATGACCCCCAACTGCCTCCAAAGACGGACAGTCAGGCAACCCCTCAGAGGCGATAAAAGAGTCGATCAGAGAAAGTATCTTTATCACCCTGGTGTTGCAGACCCCCCTCTGCCATGAGCGCGGTGCCTTCCATTATAACCCCCCCCTCTGCCTCTAGGGGAGGGTTGATCTTGTGCTTGAGGGAAACCTTTTTGAGATTGATGGAACCACATTTTCCCTCCTGTTTGACCCTTGGGATAGGGTCTGGAAGGAAGGAAGTGAGAAACGGACTCCGACAGCAGATAAGGTTTTCCCTTCCTGCTCACACCTGGTCAAAGTCTCTTTTACCTGAGGTCCAAAAAGAGTTGAACCAACAAAGGGGACGTTGGTAAAGGAAGACTTGAAGGATTCCGTAAAATTGCATAGACGCAGCCAGGAATGTCTCCTAAGAGAGATCCTTGCTGCGGCCGTCCTGCTTGCTCTGTCAGCTGCATAGGAAATCTGCCTCATGGAGGAGTTAGCATTGGAGGCAAGGGTGGAGAGCTGCGCAGATACCTTGTCAGCGGATCCCGAAGCTACTGAACCCTGAAGGGTATCTCCCAACTCGTTTAGGAGATCCCTTTGAAGCCTAGTAAAATGGGACAGGTAATTCAGCAATCAAAAGGTAAAGGCCGCTGAAGAAAAGGTACGCTTTCCATACCTATGCATTGTCCTAGACTCTTTATTAGGAGGATGGATATTAGAGGATGCCTCAGATAACTCCTCCTTTGTGGCTGCTGCTACCACCATAGCATCCACAGGTACTCCCTTGGTAAGAAATGATTTGTCATCTGGAGCAGTGATAAATCTGTTTGGCCTCCTCGGGACAGGCTCCACTGTGTCCAGAGAGGTCCAAGCTTTCCGAGATATGACCCCTAACAGATGTTGATATGGTGGTGTCACCCAGGAGGTGGAAGGTCGGGAACCAAAAGTCTCAATGTACACTGATTCATCCTCGGTAGGGTTAGAGGTCTTCCACTCACCCCTCTGTTTAAGTATTTCAAGGATGTCCGCAAAAGAGACATCCTCAGAGAGGGATTTTGGGGACCCTTTTGACTCATTCAAATCAGTGTCAGAAGTGACAGACTCGGGTGAGCCAATGTACCTCCTCTTACAAACTCTCTTCCGAGGGACCTCTTCAGTACGGTAATCTGGGGAGGTCTCGGAAGAGGGGACACCACCAATGGGGGCTCCTTGGGGCCCTGGTTTCCTACGCTTAGGAGCAGGTGGGGAAGAAGATGCTGCTGCCAGCTGCTGGAGGGAGATTGGGTCCAATGGCAGGGCTTTAGCACTAGACAAATCTTTCTCCATCACCTTGAAAGCTGTACCACCCCACTCCGAAGAAGACCACTGCTCTGAGGAAATGGAAGGTCGACTCTGAACAGCAGGGGCAGGCTCCAAAGTGGACTTGGGAGCTGAGCTCACATGAGCCGAAGCACCAAGAGGGAGGGTCGGTTCCAAAGAAAAAACGGGGTGACTATCCCTCTCGGAGTCGACCGGACAGCATTGGCTCCCAGACTCCTCGGCTCCAGACTGAGCAGATGAGGTTAGAGTTATCAGTACTGAGGAAGCAGGAAGAATTCTCGGAACCGAAGGTTCCTGCACTAAAGTACCTGAAACAGACACAGAGAGTGAAGCAGTAGGAAGAGGAACAGTAGACTGAAGATGGGACGCCTCCAAAGCCTTTGGGTCTGGAGGAGCTAAAATTTCTGCCAGCATCAGGTCACAGAGCAGCCTCTTCACCACCTGTTCTACATCCTCATCAGAAAGCGTCCTGGAGGAATGGGTGGAGATAGATGGAGATTTTCTCCTTTCCAAAATCGGAGATCTTAAGGTTGGTGAAACCGGTTCCAAAATAGGGGAGTGTTTCGACAGAGAAGATTGTCTCAGCACCAAAGAAATAGATGGCACCGAGACTGAAGAAGCAGAATCAGAGCCAGAACTCTTCGACTTCGTTGCTTTTGATTTCTTTGTCGGTTCCAAAGCAGGAACCGATGGAGATTTCCTTTTATGACTTTTAGGAACTGTCTGACCTTGTTCCAGCTGTTCTTGGAAGGAACTAGTCATAAGGCCCCTATCTATAAGTTTCCTTTTCCTTTCATTAAGAACCCTGGTGCTGAAAGCATGACAGAAGGTACAGGGTTCTTGCAAATGAGCCTCTTCAAGACAGTACACACAACTGGTGTTGACTGTCAGTCAGTGACATTTTTTGAGAACATTTATCACATTTTTTAAAGCCAGAAGGATGGTGTTCTTTGTGTTCTCTGTCTTTATCCTTTGACATATTTCTTTTAAGAAGAAAAAACAAATACAATAGCACAACTATAAGAAGAAGTAAATATATATATATATATATATATATTTTTTTTAGAAGGAGAAAAGCTGGCACACAGAGAGGAAAGGTCCTCTAAATAAAACGGGCTGTACAATCCTTAAGAAAGGGGACAGGGGTAGCAAACACTCAAGACAATCACTCAGATAATAAAGGGAAAAAATATTGAAGAGAAAGTGTAGAGATAAAGTCAAAAATATCAAAAATATTTCACTTAGCCAACGAGACAGTAAGAAGACAACCTTGAAGCTTTCGCAGCAAATGAGATCTGGGGAATTGCCATGGTGCACCATGGGATAGGGGATAGCCCTGAGCCAGTAAAAGTATTGGCCGAGTCGGAGCCAAGGATCGGCTCCGAACCTATCAAGCAAGAATTATGGTGAGATAGGTCTACATAACATCAAACATTTAAAAAAAAGCTTTTATAAGTAACAGGTGGGAACAATAACTTCTTATGATGGCAGCACTTTTCATATGATCTTGGAATGTGAGTTTTTGGACAGGTATATACAAAAAGAAAGAGTAGTGAACTATATTAAGAAATGCAAACTTGAAATAGTTATGCCATACGAGACACATTTGAAAAGAACTGAGCAGGTAAATGTAATAACAAAAGGATTTCATTATGGTTATTCAGCAGAATGTCTGGGACAAAGGAAAAGGGGAGTACTTATATTAATTGCTAGAGGGAAAAAAGATAATAATGACAGATTTGTGGTAGTAAGAAGCTACTGGCAAGGGAGGAGGATTATGTTGGCATGTATTTATATTCACCTAATACTTTTATAATGTAGTTTAACAAAATTCTGGGAGAAATAACCAGCTTTCAGCAAGGAATACTACTTAAAGGTGGGAACTGGAATTTGATATGCAACAGTGAGGCTGTATATGGGGGGGCTAGAAGGGAAAATATAACAAAAGAGGGTAGATTTTTGAAGAAATTTATAAAAATATTTGGTATGGAAGATGTGAATTCAGTAGTAGAAGCTCAGACAGAATTTACATATTAATCCTAAGGTACAACTGGCTAAGCTACACAGAAATTATGTTTCACATAAACATGTGCATTTAACTGAAAGTTTAGATACAAATCCATTACTATTTCAGATGACACCCCAATAATAACGAAAATATTAATTCAGGATAATGAAGTAAAAATGAGACACTGGTGCTTCCCCATCTGTTAAAAAGGGAAGAATTTAAGGAATGGATAGTAAAATTATTCAGGTGTTAATAGGGAAAATAAACGTCTTCAGAAAACATAGCTAGGGGAAGGATAAAATGAAAGCTGAGTTTAAAAATAGGCAGAGTAAGTAATCTCACAGAAAAAGAGGAGGCATAACTGCTAAAGAGAAAACAGGGACTACCTAAACAATATGCCTGAACTCAGAAAGATTGGTGTTAAACAACTGTTTTTTGTTAGCTCCAGAGCACAAAAACTTTTAGCACAATGACTCCGGCAACAGAAAGTCAAAACGGCTGGCAAGTTTATGGAGCCTAAAACAACGAAAATAACCAGACATTGTGTAAAGGTATTAGAAATATTTCAGAAATGTTATGAAAATCTCTATTAAGCAGAATGATAAAATCAAGAAAAAGCACAAATGGAAAACTTTTAGAAGAATTGAATATGCCAAGGTTAGAGGTAGATGAGCCTCAATTATTAACAGTTAAGATAAAAGGAGATGAGGCTAAATGGTGATGGATGACTAATCTATGGGAACGTCTTCAGGAATACATGGAAATCCTGTGGAAGTTGGGAAGCTAGGAGGGAAAAATAATAATAAAGATCTGGAAGGTTTTATTTAACAGTATTTTAAAAGGAGGGGAAACATCAACATCCTGGAAGAAAGCTGTGATGGCTGTAATATCTAAAGAAGGTAAAGATCCAACAAACTCATCTTCCTATAGCCCATTTCGATTCTAAACCAAGATTTAAAGTGTTTACATCTATAATGGATAAAAGAATTGCAAAGGTATTGCCAAAACTGACAGATATGGCTCAATGTGGTTTTGGTGGTGTGGAGGCAAGCATTTGACAACATTAAAGGACTGATAATGATCCAAAGGGAAGCAGAATGTAAGAAAAATACAAATTAAATGAAAGTGTGTGTGTGTGTTGGGGGAGGATTCTTCTCTGATAAGATCTGTCTAAATAGAGGAACCAGACATAGGTGTCCTCTTTCTCCTTTATTTGCATTACATTTAGAACCATTGGCAAAGAAAATAAGGGAATCAGAAATTCAAGGATACAATTGCCATGGTAATCAAGAAAAGTCCATAGGTTCATAGGTAGGTACTTGGCTATTGGCCCAAGGGCCTATACAAGCCTAGCCAAAAAGGTTCCCTGGCTTTCGCCACCCAAGAAAATTATTTTCCTGTACCCCTGTCAATCACAACCACAGAAGTGATCCCCGGGGTGAATTTCCTATTACCCATCCAATCATGAAGATTTTTCTTGAATAGTGCTAATGAGGAGCTCTGTTTGACATAGATAGGTAGTCTGTTGAAGAGTATGGGAAGTCTCTGGGACAGGAATCTATCCCTCCAGCATGTTCTGTTTATTGTGGTGACAAGGTTTAGGCCCCTGGAGCGTGTAGCTCGGAGGGATTGAGATTTCTTTAAGTGGAGCATGTCCAACAGCTCTGGTTTTGACATAGCTTTGTATGTTAGGCAGAGATCTCCTCTGAGTAGGCGATATGTGACGGAGTAAAGTTGGCGTTTTTTCAGACGGTCTGCATAAGGCATCTGTTTGAGGCCAGTAATCCTCTTTGTGAGGTATTTTTTCGGCTTTTCCAGTTATTGTAGATGTCTTGAGAGGTACATACCAAAAGGGGCATTGTACTGGTTTACTATTACAAGGTCGAATGGCACTCCTTCGACTGTCGTATAGTCGACAACGGAAGGTCGAAACTGATAATCGCGAACTCAGAAAAACAATCTAGGAATGGGTTTCAACATGGGTTGAGGTAGGGGAGATGTTTGTAGTTCAGAATAATACGAACACCTACCTCAACCCATGTTAACACCATTCCTAGATTGATTTTTTGACTTCGACATTTACGACCTTCCGTTGTCGACTATAGTGCATTCGAAGGAGTGCCGTTCGACCTTGTAATAGTAAACCGTTGTACTCTATAATGGGTCTAATGAGTGATGAGTAGAGGGGAACAATGACCTCTTTTTTTCTGGATGAGAAACCTTTTGTGATGAGGTGTGCCACGTAGTAGGATTTCCTGACCACTGTTGCGACGTGATTATCAAAGGAGAGACTACTGTCCACCTGTGTCCCAAGGTCTGTTATCACACTTTCGGTGTTAAGTAGACTAGCACCTATGTGGTAGTTCATGGGTACAGAGTTTTTACCAAAGGGGATGACAATGCACTTTTTGGCATTGAGCTTGAGACCATGTTTTTGACACCAGGCATCTGTCTCACTGTGGCCCTTTTGTAGGATGTCCACATCATTAGGAGTTCCGATTAAGGCTCCTAGTTTGCAGTCATCTACGAATTTAGTTAGCCAAAGACCTTCTGTGTTAGCCTGTACTTCAGAGAAGTAGATACCAAACAGGAGAGGACCCAAGACTGAACCCTGTGGTACTCCACTTGTCACTGGTCTGAAGTCTGATTTGGAGTCTGCTACTATCACAGTGTGGGTTCTGTGAGTAAGCCAGTTGGCAACCCATCTTGTGACATAGGGATTTATACCTAGTTTAGTGAGTTTATCTATAACTCCAGACTGGGGGATGGTGTCGAACGACTTGGCACGATCTAGATAGGCTGTGTGAACCACCTTACCCTCATCTATGGTTTTGGTGACTACTTCACAGAAGACTATCAGGTTTAGGAGACATGATCTGCCTTTTACACACCCAAACTGTGTGGGGTCCAGAGTTTGGAGATCTCCAATGTCTTTGTTTATGAGTTCCAAGATGATACGTTCCATGGCCTTGCAGACGAAGCTCGTCAGGCTAATGGGGTGGTAGTTCCCGTGGTCTGTTGTGGCCCGCGTTTGTGGAGTGGGATAACTGTCGCAGTGCACCATTCAATGGGCACAAAGCCTGAGGTGAGGCTATGATTGAACATGGTACTTAGGTGGGGTGCCAGTTCATTCTGTAGTTCATGTAGAAGGCAGCCTAAGATGTTGTCAGGTCCCATGGATGCTGTGTTCCTGGCTTTGGAGAGTGAGATTTTTACTTGTGCAGCCGTGATTACAGGAACTTTGCATTCTTCCGGTATAAAGATAGGCCCTTTAGGGGGTGAGAGGGGGCTAAAGTTAGCACTGAACCTATCTGCCAGGATGTTGGTAATATCAGTTGGTTCTGTATATTTAGTGTCATTGTGCTATAACTCAGAGCAGATCTGAGTGTTGCCATTGAGATTCTTGACATAGCTATAGAATGCTTTGTGGGCAATTTTGTTTTCATAACTAGCTTTGGAGGATTTTATGAGGGATCTCAGCTTCTTACTACGGCTGACCAGGGAGTTCCTCCAATCGTGGGATTTTACTCTTTTTTGCAATAGTTTCTTTCTTCTGTTGTAGAGTTTGTTTATGGCAGAAGACCACCAGATTGGCTTCCTTTTTTTGGAGGATAGCATCTTGGTTCTGTTTGGGATTGCATGATCCATGCACTCGTGTAAGTGCTTATAAAGTGCATTTGTGTATGATTCAGCAGTCGTACCTCTATTGTCCATCAGCATGGGTGTTGTGAAGTTTGCCACTTCTGTCTTAAGAAGCGTGAAGTTGGCTTTGGAAAAATTTTTTATGGTTGTTTTCCTAATGGGGGGTGGGAGCAGGATGTGGATGTCTAGGGTGATTAGCTTGTGGTCGGATCTGACCAACGAGGTGCTGACCTCTGGTGTGGAACACGGATCACCCATGTTGGTGATGACCAGGTCTAGGATATTGCTACCCCTGGTGGGGGTGTGGATAAGTTGATCCAAGACATTGGAATTGATGATTTCCAGAAAAAGTTGAGCAAAACAGTTGGTACATGAGTAGTTTTCCCAGTTAATGGTAGGGTAGTTGAAATCACCCATTATTAGAGTGTTGGGTTGTACCTTAATATTTTCCAGTGTATCAAGAAAAGAGGAGTGGGAATCCTGGGGCATGGTGGGGGGTCTGTAGCAAGCTACAATCTGGATTGCGGTTTTGCCCAGAGTTTGTTGGATATCCTTAATGAATATGGACACGCCTCCACCTTTAGTGTTTCGGTCCGGGTTTGGTAGCCAAGAGGTGTGGTATGAATTATAGCCTGGTAATTCAGGGGTGCTCTCTGGAGCTTTGAACCAGGTCTCTGTCACTGCACAGATGTCAATGTTCTCCACTTTAAGGAGTGCCTCAAGTGAGTGCATTTTCAGGTTTAGACGTCTAGCATTGAGTAGCATTACCCTCAGATTTTGCTTGCTTGTACCTGTTAAGTTGACTTTATTTGAAGATGATATTGTTTTGTACCTGACAAATACAGAAAAACACATCTCAGTGTTGTGGAAAATTCTGAGACAGTTTCAGGTCTTTTCAATATATAAAATTAATGAAGATAAAACAAAGGTAATAGCTGTAAACTATGTACCTACACACATATTGGTTCAGCAATACTCATACTTATGGGGACATGATAAAATGAAGTACTTAGGAGTGTAGGGTAAAAATGATTCTATTATGGCAGCTAAGGATATGTGGAAAGACAAAAATAATACAAAAACTGAGAAAATGGAAGTTCTTGCTTACGGTTATGGATAGGAAGAGACAAGCAGTGAAAATGTTTTTAGTTCCTTTAATTTTATATACAAGTCAGACATACTTTTATCGAATACAGGAGAAGTTGTTCATTGTAATTAATAAAGAGTGCAAGGATTTTCTCTCAAGGAGAAGAGGACAAGAATAAGCAGATCCATCCAACAGAACAAGGTGGATTGGGATCACCTGATTCGAAGGGATATATATAAATTTTTTCTCAAATAACTTTTTATTTGGTTTATTCCACAATATCAGAACAATACAAAAAAGAGAGAGAGAAAAATAGGCAGTCCATGAATGAAAAACATTTGTATATATGGATGGATAAACCAACAAAAACAACAATATATACAGTCTAAATCTAAAAAAGCACACTAATTATGTACAATATTTACAAAACTACAGTGCTACCATATAGAAAAATGAGTTAGAAGAGAATAATCGGAGTTGTAAGGGGTATCAGTGGATCTCCAAGTGCAACTCAAAATGGGATCGATACCATATGACCAGAAATAAACTGTAAATTGAATTAATCATATAGAATTAAGTCGAAGAGACATTTCCAGACTTTTTTAAAATAGGCTTTTCTCCTAGGCCCTTTTGTGATAAACTTTTGCGCCGAAATATACTTCAAAGCCATCTCCTTGAATCCATTCCTACAGAGTTTAGTGCGGTCCAACCAGTTCTTAGTAATATATAGTTTGATAAGGGAGCAGAGAATAATTAGAACATGATGTTTTAACTTAGGTAGCTTTGTGTTAGGTATGTGAAGGATCGCTGTTTCCCAAGAAAGGGTGGATTTGTGGTATCCCATTTTCTCTAGACACACTTTTAAGGAGCACCAAAGTTTGTGGGTATGTTTGTAAAACCAAACTATATGAAGCAGATCCGCTTCTGGGAAGGAACAACAAGTACAGGAAGAGGAAGTTTTGGGGTCAAATTTGTTAAGCAGAGAAGGCGTGTAGTAAGAGTTATTATTGATCATCAATTGTGTGTAAATGAGTTTCTTAAATGGGGATAATTCTAAGGTAGTTTTATGGCTGATAACTTTTGTTCCTCTGTAATCAGGATATCTTGGTTGTCCCAATATTTAGAGAAAAGGCAAACCGAATTATGTATTATGGAATTCAAGAGGTAGTAAGATCTGGATAGCATTTTCTCAGAACCTGAGAGAGTAGATATGACCTCACAAAATCTAGAGATGTCCTGAAGATTGGCTGGGGGGTTGGTAAATTTTAAAGAGATTAGTTCTCTTAATTGTCGGAGGATGACTGTGTATTTATTATTAACTTTAAGAATCAGTCGAAGATCAGAGAGAGTTTTGTCTTTGTATTTAAAAATATCCCATGCTATGATATCTTTAATAAGAGGAAAATCAGAGAGATTAATCATCAAGTTATTGATCTTGAAATTCGGGTTGAGGTGGAGAGGTTGAAGAAAAGGGAGGGTTTTATCTAGGTTGATAATTTTTATCAGGTTTTGGAATAATCTAATTTTATGTTTTAGGGTACTGGATAAATTATATTTGTTAAGAACAGACAAAGAAAGGAAGGGGAGAGCTTTTGAATTGATTTTATTGGTGACTACGTGTTGGTACCATATTTTCATCCAGGAAGGGGAAGAGTTATAATTTTCCGGGTTAAGTTTTGAAATAGTTAAGATTCTGTTTGCACAGATAATCATGTAGTAAAGATAAAAATTTGGCAAGCTCAGACCTCCCCTAATCTTTGGGTAAGCTAGTTTAGAATAATATGTCCTAATTGATTTAGGAAACCAAATAAATTTGGCTAATCTTTTATTTATTTTGGAGAACAAGGTATTAGATATAATAAGGTTTGAGGTGATGAATTGGTAAAGTAGTCTGGGCAAAACATTCATTTTCACTATTGCAACTTTTGATAAAAGAGACAGATTCATGATTTTCCATCTGTGAAGGTCCTGGACAATTTTGGACCATGTTTTTAGTAAGTTATTTTGAAACATGGAGGCTTGATTGTGTTCAAAATGTATGCCCAGATAATTAAGGTTGAAAGTTGTTTTAAAAGGAGAATCTGGAAAGTAGTTGGTTTTGTGGTTTACAGGATTAATTGGAAAAATGTTTGATTTCTTATGATTAATCTGATAGCCTGAAACCTTAGAGAATTTATCAATAGTTTTTATGATTTTACACAAGTCAGTGTTTGGATATTGAAAATATAAGTTAAGGTCATCAGCAAAAGCAGAAAACATTATGTTAGTATTTAGAACTTTAGGGATCGAGTGATGAGTGTTCTGAGCAAAGTATAGAAAAAAGGGTTCAATGAAGATGTTAAAAAGAAAAGGGGATAATGGGCACCCTTGCCTTGTTCCGTTTGTAATCCTAATTGGGTAAGATGTGCTTTTGTTAACATATATATAAGTGGAGGAATTTTCATAAAGTACTTTAATCATATCGGAAAAGGCTTTGGGTATACTAAAGTGAGGAACAGAATTTACTCTGTCAAAAGCCTTAGTAGCATCTAGCGTTAAGGCATAGATCATATTTTTGTATTTTTTTGTAAAAAGCATTAGGGAATCAAGGGTTAGAGTGTTATCCCAAGTATGTCTGTGACTCATAAAACCTGCCTGGTCAGGAGAAATCATAAAGGGCATAATATTTTTAAGTCTGTTAGCCAGAATACCCGATAAGATCTTTATGTCAACGTTTATTAGTGAGATAGGTCTGTAGTTGTGACGATCAGCTTTATCTTGCTTATTTTTTAAAATTAGAATAGTTTTCGAGGTATTCCAATGTAAATCAGAAATTCCATTCTTTACAATGAAGTTGAATACCTTTAAAAGTATAGGAGAAATTCTTAATTTAAAAACTTTAAAAAAATTGGTGGTAAACCCATCAGGGCCTGGGGATTTGCCTAGTTTAAAGTTGGTAATGACCTCATGAATTTCTTGAAGCTCCAACGGAACAGACAACATGGATTTTTGATTTTCATTCAGGGAAGGGAAATTAATATTATTCAGAAAGTTCAACGTGTGGGAATTAAAGGTATTATCAACCTTTCTACCATAGACATCTGAGTAAAGAGCATGAAACAACTGGATTATTTCCGAGTCAGATTTATAAATTTAATTCTGGTATTGTAATATAGAGATTCTGGGGGAATGTTGTTTTACTTTTATTATTCTTGCAAGGGTTTTAGATGGAATTTCTGCCCACTCAGTGTAAGTTGCAATAAGTTTTTGTTCTTGCAGAGAGTAATCCTGTTGATGCAGCTCTAATAGGTCTTTTTGAGTACAATTTATCAGCTTATCTAATCCAGGATCTGGGTTTAGTCTCTGTTTATTTTCTAAGGCGGAAAGTTTTAGGGTTAAGTTAAGTTCCCTCATTTTGTTAAGCTTTTTATAGAAAGAAGCCTTGATTATCAAAAAGCCTCTCAATTTGGCTTTACAAGCCGCCCATTGGGTATCCAGGAGGATATGTGAGTGCTCGAGGTTTGTATCAAAGTCTGATAAGATTTCATTAGTTTCTTGGATTATGTCACTGTTAAGCAATAAATTATTGTTTAAGGTCCAGCTACTGTAGAAGAAGGTTGAAGGTGACTTTGAAGTGAATATAATCTTAAGGGAAATTATTGCATGATCAGATAGAAATCTAGACTCTATAGAGAAGTTTAATTTAAAATTTGACAGGGATTCAGAGATTAAAAGGAAGTCCAATCGTGACCAAGTGTTGTAGCATTTCGAATAGTATGTGTAAATTTTGTCTTTAGTTGAAATCTCACTGAATGAGATTGTGTCCATAAGGTTAAAATCAGACATTAATTCCTCAAGAACTATGGAGGCTTGGAAGTTATATGATAAAGACTTACTTGTACGGTCTAAGTTAGGGTTTATGACAGCATTCCAATCGCCACCTAGTATAAATTGGTAATCTTGAAATTTGCAGAGAATATTATATATCTCCATTATGAAAACTTGTTGTTGTGAACAAGGCCCATAAACATTTAAAAGGAGGACTGGTTTGATGGAGTTTAGTAAATTAGATGTGAAATAACACCATTTACCATTTTTGGCAGAGTTTACATAATTTATTACACCCTGAAAGTAATTCTTAATTATAATAGCAACACCCTTTGAGTTAAGACTATTACCCGCAGCTATAATAGATCTTATCCATTTTCTTTTGGTTTCTTTCATCCAATCTTCCTTGAGCATATGTGTTTCCTGTAGAAAACAAATATTAGCCTGCAACTTAAACATCAAATTTAGTAGAAGAGATTTCTTAGCTTTATTTTGTAAGCCTCTTATGTTCCAAGAATCTATGGACCATGTCATGTGCACTTATATATTAATAGGCTTGGGTCTTGATTGACTATTTCCTCAAATATTGCATCAATAACATATAGGGAAAGGAAATAACATATATAGGTGAGTGTACTAAGGTGATGGAGATCCACTTGATTCTTCCAACCTCAGAAGATATAAAAACAATAGCAAAGGTAGCATAGTATTCCTTCAAATACAACCTAGTGCCTAACCACCCAAACCCCTTAAGTGAAGAAATAATTTAATATTTGTAAGAGTGACATATTTTTTTAACTAGAAATAGTAGCATAATATAAGGAAAAAACACTGTTAATAACTTGAGATAAACAAATGATACCAACAGCAGTACTATACATATGTACATAAAAATATTCATCCAAAAACTGATCATTCTAGAACCCTATAACAATGCAACAAAGAGCAACCCAGAGAAGAAGTAGGATAAAGAAAGTAAGAATAATACTGGAAAAGTTATGTTAATTATGATGAGAGTAGGTAATCTTAGATGATGACTCTTAATAATTAGTATATAAGAAGGGCCAATATGTCCATTCCCGAGGTAGTGCAACTAGGGGAATAGAAAATAACATAAGAATAGAAAGTGACTGAAGACTTTAAAAAGGAAGCCACAAAACGAAATATTATAATTGTATATTTATATGTATAACAACATAGAAGTAGGACTAGTAGCATGATTAAAGTAGACATATTTTAATGAAAGATAGAGAAGAAGAAAGAGAAAGAAGTAGAGAGAATGCAAAAGGAAGGTAATAGCGTGTTTGTATAATATAGACGTAAGACATGTAAGTGATATGTTGTGGGGTGAGTCACTTGCAGATAAATAGTCTCCCCCTGAGAAGTAGTGAAAATTATGAAATACAAAGTAATAAAGTAAACATAATTATCAAAAAAAAAAAAAAAAAAAAAACAACATAAACACCTGTAAGGACTAACCATAATATGACCTAATATCATTTATGGAAAATTTAATATGTAATTAATAAACAGTGATCTTCTAGATCTAATACCTACAACAACATGTCAAAATGTCTGGATTAGATAAAGCATTAACGGCAAATCACCGATAATTAATCATAAAGAAACAAGTTACATTCAGTATATAAGCCAAATGGAGATAGACTCATTCGACTTAGGATCTGTTTAAACAAATCAACTTTTGTTAAAGAGAATCTAGCACTTAATAAGTCTAACCATTCGGTGTATAGGTGAAGGAATTTGACGGGGGCAGCTGCAAGTAGAAACCACTTGAACTCCTACCTGACGAGTGACTGGAGCTCCATTAATACCAATAAGTTCTCTGAGACATTTAGCATCACTCAGGAGACTCAACAAACAGTAGTGTTGGTTGAACCAGTCTAGTGAGACCAAAACTAGAAGCTTAGTGCTGTTTCGAGCATCCTGTGTCAGCGCAAGCATGAGGTAAGACTCTTTTTGTGGGCAGTTGAAAGCCGCTAGGCAAAAGTGATGGGGACACTGCAAGTTAACAACACCTAGAAATCTTATCTGATGAGTGACTGGAGCCCCGGTAATATTAACAAGTTCTCCAAAACACTTGGAATCACTCAGGAGACTCAGTAAACAATAATGTTGGTTAAACCAGACTAATGAGACTGAAACTAAGAGCGTATTGCTAGTTCGAGCATCCTGTGTCTCTGTATGCATGAGGGAAGATTCTCAGTGATAGCATCTGGAAGTCGCTAGGCATAAGTAAGGGGGCAACTGCAAGTTGACAACACCAAGAAATCCTACCTGACTAGTGACTTGAGCCCCAATAATACCAACGAGTTCACCAAGATACTTGTTAACACTCAGGAGACTCAATAAACAATAACGCTGGTTAAATCAGTCTAGTGAGACCAAAACTAAGAATGTAGTGCAAGTTCGAGCATCCTGTGTCTCTGTGAGCATGAGGGAAGATTCTCTGTGAGAACATCTGGAAGCCGTCAGGCAGAAGTGACCCCCTAGGCAATAATATATCACCAGAATGGTTCCCAGCTATTCGAAATGTGAATATTTATTAAGCTAATCAAAAATTGCAGAAAAAGACTTCGCATAAGGTAAGAATGCACACCCGATCGCTGGGAAGGCAATCGGAGGCATTCCTGTACTATCCGGTGCGCAAAAAATAAAAACACTACATGACTTTAATTAATAATAACTTGGCTAGTTGATCATAAAATCCTTGTATAGCGAGCTGGATGGGTTGAAGCGGTATTTGAGTTCATCCATGTGGAAATTAGATTCAGCTTTGGTTTTAGCGCTGATTTTAGTGGGATTCGATGCTTGTTTATTTATTCTCTGTCTTTTGGAGCCAACCTCTTTTTCTGGAGAAAGAACTGATGATATTTTAGCTTTGGTAGTTTGTGTTTCCATAAAGTCGAGTTCATTTGCCATATTTGACTCGGTCTTAGTATATTGGGTAAGCAAAGGATTGTTTCAGGCCTTTGGATACAAGTGGCTGGAGCACTTACCAAAAATGTAGGGTATATTAGATGTTCTTAGTCCAGATAATACTGATTAAATCACTGATCCAGAAATTTGACGATATACTAGATTAGATTACCCTCTTCTTTAGAACAAAGGTGCTGACGTCTGTCAGAGGGAATTTTCCTAAAAAACTAAAACTGAGGTAGGGAGCTATGTGCAGAGGGTGTACACTAGACGACCACCATCTTGGAATGTCTGAAGGGATATAGTTGGATGGTGCAGTGGTGTAGCGGTAGTGTTTTCTCCTCACAGCAAGTGGTTCTCCAGCTTGATTCTTGGCTGGAGTGCCTTCTGTGCAGAGTCTGCATATCCTCCCTACGTTCCTGTGGGTTTCCTCTGAGTGCTCCAGTTTCCTCCCATGTTACAAAGACATGCATCTGTAGCGTTTCACCCTAGGCCTCCGCTGAAAATTGGCTTAGTTTCAAGTCAGATTTTCCCAATTAACAAACGTTAAATAAAAAAATAAAATAAAGGGATATTTCAGAGGTACACAGTTAAGGTGCCTATAAATAGAGCAAGCAGAAAGCTATAATTCAAAAAATAAGGATAAAGTGGGATTTTTAATGCAGACCTTTAAGGAGACTAATAGCCATACAGAATAATATAGTCAAAAAGTAGCAGAAAGTATTCTAAGAATTAAGCTAATATGAAAATGGAGACAGGAGATTCTGCCAAAAGGGATCACTACAACTACGGGTACAGAGAATAGACAAGAGTGGCCAAGAATTTACTAGAGAAAAGTGGCAAAGGAACCAAAGTAAATAATTAGAGAGAGGGAAAGGTAACAGAATGGGAAGAGGCCAAGAATACTTCATCTGCAGCCTAGATACTGCCTTCCCTAACAAAGTATGATATCAGAGTATAGGGAAAGAGAAAAGGAGAAGGGAATCCTAAATGAAAGACCAGCACTGACAGAGTTTTTAGCTGAATCTAGAACAGAAGCTGCTTTTAAAAACAGGATAATTAGTAGGGCATATAAAACTATAGGAATCTATTAGACGAGGTTAGAAAAAGACTGGGAAGAGAGACTGGATAAACTGTTCACAAAGAAACAATTGGACAATATATGTATGGCTCTCAAACAGGCAAGAAACTCTAGAAGATTTAGGATTTTTGCTTGGAAGTGTTTGCATAGGTATTTTAAAACCCAATGTAGACTCCAAAGAATTTTTCCTCAGGTAGAATGCAAATGTTAGAGGTCTGATGGACAAGAAAGAGGTAATAGGGAACATATTTTGGGGAGTGCAGTGAACTGGCAGGCTTTAGAAAATCTTTACAGACTACTCTGTCAGAAATACTGGGTGAGCAAATCAGTGTAACTAAGGAAATTATTTTTTTGACCAGGGATACAGGATCTGAACTGCCTAGACATAGCAAGGCCTTGCTAAATTTACTTGTAGTGGCTGCCAAAAAAGCAATTACTAGAAAATGGAAATCAAAATCTTAAACTGTATTTGAATTAGTGACTACAGTAACATAGATAAAAATGGAAGTGGGATCTTTAGAAAAGGGTAGGAGCAAATTACATACAACAAAATGAGAATTATGAGAAAAATACATGCAGGATATAGGATATAGGAACAAAATTTAAGGGAAGGCAGGAATTGTGTGAGCTATGCAACACTGGAATAAATCAGTATGATTTACTTATATATATATATATATATATATATATATACAATTATCTATGTCATACATGACAATTCAATAAAGATGATTAAATAACATACGGCAAACTTGAAAAGACATGTCCAACCATTGAAAATAAAAGTTGTGCAAGACACACATACAACTAATTTGTAAAAGCACTTTTAAACAGCATGAATTTTAGATGGTTACTCTTTTCATCCACCTCTACGAAAGATTCAATCATTACCCCAAAATTCCATCTAAAAGATAAGTTATCACCTACTTCTGTACTCCCTCTGCCTGCTTCTTCTAACACTGCCAAGCGTAGCCCGACTACTCCTATATGCCTACTCTGTAATGTGTTCCAACTGAGAAAAACTGTTTAGCTTCTTATACTCTTGATGTCTTCTCACTTTGAATTATCTTTCAAAAAGTGGTCAGACTTCTCCAGTATTCCACTTCTTTCTTTTTAAACATTGCTTTGTAGGCCTGAAAATATGATTCTTGTTCCAACCTGCAGAAATCATCAGCTGTCCCTTCATTTTCTTACAAAGACTATGTTGACCCCATTATTAAATCTTTGCTGAGAGACTGGCCCAGGTTACTTGATGAAAAGTTGGATAATGGGAGGGCAATGGTGTTTGACATTTTGCAGTTATTTTTTTTTTCAAAATCACTGCTAGTTTATTTTTGCTGGATTTTCGTTGAGAGCAGCAATCCATTGCATTGCAGGATGTCCAGAAATGCACTACAAACATTTGCTGGAAATCAGACCTGTTGGACACTGCTTTTACCCTGAGCAGACTAAAAAGGGTTGCATTTTGGTAAGGATGACATCCTTCTTGGAGCCACAGGATGCAGTGAACATTCAGGCACTGGACTAAAAAAAGCAGCATTAAGTAGTTACCTCAGTTTCAAGCAATGGCTATTGTATACAGAAACCAGAGCTTATTACAGCTGAGAAGAAAACAGCACTTCAAGTTATTCTGCAGACAGCTCCAATTTAAGGAAAAAGCTGCTCTCTCATGAGATATTCAGGCAGTGACCTAGCTTGATGGGTTGAGTTTTGACTTATCTCACACTATTTTCTCATTGATGTAAGATTTGAACAATGGATAGCACTTTTTCTTTACTGTAAAGCACATTTATATGGGCACAGGGTGTTATTAAAGCTATTTTAGGGAAAGTTAGAGGGCTAAACAGTCCTATGAAAAAGTCTATAATATTTGCTCATATCAAAAAGTCACAGAAACACAAGAATGAGGCTGAATACCTGAAACTGTTTGAGATATGGTACTGTAAGAGTTCTTCTCCTCTTATGAAATGGGTGGAGAGGAGGCAGAGTATAGCCTTTACTGCCATGCAGTTGTCATCTCAAGGAAGAGGAAGAGTTGCTAGATGGCAAAGGAAGGTACGTAGCCATATGCAGTCACTTTAAGTTGTGTAAACATTACAGTGGTACATTTCCCTCAGGCCGTCAGACTGACCTGAAGACCTCTTTTTAGTAACACTTGAATTTCAAGAGAGTATAATACTTCTGTCAAGAAACTATAAATTATAGTCTGAAAACAAGGATATCCAGAGTGGATTTAGCAGTTGTCTATTTCTGCATTAGGCAACATGTCCTATTACAAAAACAAAGCATCAAATGTGTACACTAAGGTATACATGGATAAGTGGAACAGGCTGCCCTTGCATGTAAATCAGAAAACGTCCCTAGTGACCATTAAAACTAGTCTGGATGACTGGATTGCATGAAGGAGATTTTAGAGAGGTGGACTACATTATTAAGAAATTTGGAGCAATTGTTTCAGTGGCATGCACTTAAGGCATGATTGAGAGAAGAAATGCAGACTTATGCTATTTAAATGAAGCAGAGTACTAAGGCCCTAAGCACAAGGCAGGAATGGTTACAAATCATGTAGCCCCAGATGGGAGCAGGGCCGCCAGATGTGCTGGGCATGGATAACCAAGCTAAAAATAAACCAATGATCCAGGATATGTTAGATGAGACAATAGATTTCTGATTTTGAGCCCAATGATAGCCACTGAGATTGTTCCAATGGCATAGCATTCTTTGGACCTAAAATTTCAGCAAATGAAGATAAAAAGAGTGGTAATTACACTAACAGAACAAGCAAAACATACCCATGTCAAAAACTCAGAATAGTGTGCTCTCAATTTGGACATAAAGGCAAGGGAGCTGAGCAACAGTTCTTAGAACCAAACAAACCCACGTTTTGCATGAGGCAGTGTCATTCAAGTACTATTAATGATGAGCAATTCTAAAAAGAAAGGATGTCCTTTGCAGATGATCCACTGAGATGTAGAAAGAACAGTCAGTCAAGTCAACAGAGATTATTTGCTCAGCATCTGGTCAGTACATGGATTTCCTGGTGAATTTATCTAAATGATTAAGAGTATCTATCAGTGACAGTGGCTCACATTAAAGTTTCAGATGGGTTATCGTGGGCTTTTTGAGTACATAAACCAGGAAGCCATGCTCAATTTTCCCAGTGTTTTGTATTTGCAGCCACTGCCTTCTTTTTAGCACTGATATTTATCTTGTATCTGGATATCTTGGCTTCTTTTTCATACTCTATTGGTATCCAGCTCTGCTGGCATACAGGGATCAAGTCTTAACTACAGCCTAGGTGATCCAAGCTTTATTAGTGTCCTTGGTACCTGGTAAAGCTGGTACAGGGGAGAATAGGAAAGATGAAGAAATTGCTGGGCCTCTTTGGTGGGAGGAGTGCTGGAAATGTATGCTATTGCTTGTGATCCCAGTAGTGATAGTGGACAGCATAAGAGAACTGAATGCCAGGCTGGAGTGTGGGAGGCACTAGAAATAGTGGTGTCATCCCTATAGTGGGGCAGTCCCCTCACAGCATTCCTCACATGTAGAGTATACAGCAAGCCAGTATGTCTTGGATTTTAGGGATTAAGAAACAACTCTAATCCCTAAAACACACACACACACACACACACACACACACACACACACACACACACACACACACACACACACACACACACCAGGAGTGTAGGGCGAGAGTACCACGCTAGGAGGGTGCTGCAATGATGCCCAGTCCCAAGCAATAAATGCTTTAAGTTCAACTCTTATTGTAACTGAATTGCTGCAGTCAGAGGAGGGGAACACTGTGATCAGAAGGTCAGCTGTCAGCAATACAAATAAAAAATATTAAGATTCCTTCCTAATAAAAAGAACAATGATATGAATACATAGTAACTGGCTACCTTGCCCGGTTACTGTGACCATGTGTAAAGGGGCACTAAAGAGATTCTATCCCCCACCCCTGCCCCTGCCAGGAGACTGACAAATGATTCTACACACTGGCTAAGATAAAGTGTTTATGGAAGAGCATCTGTTTTAAGTCTTTACCCACACTCTGCAAGTTGATGATGGGGTGTTTAATGTCATTTTATCATTTCAATTTTCTTTGACTTTTTAAAATGTACCCAGTCTATTACCGCAACAATGTTTAATGATTTGAATTTTATAAAACAAAGGAAACACTATCATGAGACATAACCATAGTGACATTTTTGAATTTTATAAAATAAAGGAAACACTATCATGAGACATAACCATAGTGACATTCTTAACTGTTAAAGGACTTCTGACAATTCTGTACTCTGCATTGCACAAGTATTTTTGAATTGGTGTTTGTTGAATACAAATTACTGCTATTAAAAAAAAAAAGGAAAAGTATACTGGTGAGACAAATGAAGTTTACTTTGTGTGCTTGTTAAATTACTTATTCATAAATGGATGAATCTACAGCTCTCAGCACAGGACTAGCTTGCAGACAAAAGCAACAAGTTCTTGTGGGATAGGCAGCTGTGCTTCTCTGTGCACTTACATTAAATATAATGATCTTACTGTCAACTACATCTATTACAGTGGTGTGGACATCAGCCAGCTACAAGCTGATTCTCTTTTGGACCTCCTGCTGAGAATCACTACTCAGCCCTTTTCTGTGATGATAAATGCAGTAATCAGTTAAGTAATGGACTGTATTACATTTGTATAAAGGCAAAAGGACACAATTAACTCATCTAACTTCTCTTTTCAGTGCATTTAACATTATATCACCCCCTCCAACTCTCTTATCCTCCCCATTTCTCCTGCTGCCCAGTGCCCTCTTGAAAGCCTCTTGGGACTCAATGTTCATCACCAGTTCTCATAACCTACTCCATGGTTTCACAGGGTCTATATATGTTCAGCCACTGAATGGACTATACATCGACCACTAATCAATGAACATTCAGTTCATCGAAGCTGTGAGATGGGGAAAGTAACTAGTTCTCCAAAACTTTCCAGTTTCAGACATGGCAGTGTTTCAAACCACTTTTCTCAACTGTAGTAGAGTCTTGGAGTTGTTACATATGGTAAGGGAGGTGTAGGGGCAAAGCCCCCCCCCCACATTGGAGGGTAAAGCCCTCCACCTGGGTGAGTTTGAAAAACTGCCGTGTATGTGTGAGACAGGGAAGTACAATTGCGGTGGTGGTGCTGCAGTAGCGTTGTCGCCTCATAGCAAGACGTTGTCCCGTTCAATTCTCAGCTAGAGCGTCTTCTGTGTGGAGGTATACGTGAATGGGGCATGCCTTCGTTGAAGGTTGTGCGTCAGGGCTGGCAACCCGGTATGTAAAAATCCACTACCAATCATTAGCAGACCGGAGTTCTGCTGTGGCGACCCCTAACCGGGAAAAGCCGAAAGACACAAACATGTGTGAGACAGGGAAGTGCTGGACAACTATTTACTTTCCCGCCCACCTCACAGGTTCGATGCAGTGAATGTTCACTGAATGGACGTTTGCTGAATTGAGTTTGATGTTTAGTCCATTTGATGGCTGACCCCATACCCCTGACATAAACCTCATTTCACAACCTTCTCCATAGAGAATTACTTTCCTCAATCCAGTGATCAGGCAGCCCCTACATTGTGTTGCCTGTGATTCCTGCCCTCACAATTCTTCCTTTTCAAGCTGACCACTAATACGTCTTCCCAGGGTCGGCCTTTGGTCACCTGGTGCCCTAGGCAAAAAGGCTCCACAGTGCCCCCACACCACCTGGTGCCCCTATCCTAGTTCACCTACACCATCCAGATTACTGGAAAACTGCCCCTGCTAGAACGGCGGCCTAGGTGGCCGCCTAGTTGGCCTATGCCTAAGGCCGGCTATACGCCTTCCACAAGATCTTGTGCAACCATGTAATCTCGTCCAATTTCTTCCAGTCTCCAATGAGAAGAGACCTAACTTTCCACTCTCTGATATTGGCCTTTTCACTCATGCCCAGACACCTTACTACTAATTGCTTTTTCATTGGGCTGTCTGATGCAGTTAAAGTCATAAAGAGTCATATAAAAGGTAATAAAGAAAAGGAACCTGGAAATCAGCTGTGAAAGATCCACCACAGATATCAATAAGTTCGGTCATATCATAGAAGGCGTCAAACGTCCAGATGCAGCTTTTCAAGTTTAGGTGTCTGTACAACTGAATTGTTTTCTTTTCTCTTACAGCAGGATCAAACTGGTATGGACGATCATATCCTGGTCCCAGGGAAATACGGTCATACGGCAAATGATCAAGGAATCCAGAGTCTGGAATATATATGCATATAAAAAACAGAGTAATGAGCTGCAAGAACTCCTTAAAAAAATCACTCAATATCTGAGTAGCATTTACATGAGATGCAATTAATTTGTACAACTCCAACATTAGGGACTAAAACACCTGATTCTAAAACAGTAACACTGTATATAACTGTTGACAGTCAAAGAACTTCTACTATATACAAGGTACTGTATAGTGTGCATTGAAAACTATTAGATGCATAAAAACAGCTCTTTAACTGTAAATAATGACCTTACAATAAAGCAAAGCAATGACCATATGAAGAAAGCAAAAAAAAAAAAAAAAACTTAAGTTATCCACCACAAGAATGGAGTTATACTATGCAAAGAAAAACTGAAGATACTGAAAACACGTAGTTTTTACTCCAAGCATAAATATTACATTTGGTTAAGTACCTTAGGTACTGAACAGATAAACTATTAAATTAAGATTATATATATCAAGACTGTCGCGGTGGTGCAGTGGTTAGCGTTGTCGCCTCACAGCAAGAGGTTCTCCCGTTCGATTCTCGGCTGGAGCGGCTTCTGTGTGGAGTCTGCATGTCCTCCCCACGGTCGAGTGACGTTAAAGACATGCAGCTAAGCTAGGTGTGAGCGTAAATGGGCATGCCTTCTTTGAAGGTTGGGCATTGGGCTGGCAACTCGGCACCATAAAAATCCACTGCCAATCATGAGCGGACCGGAGTTCCGCTGTGGAAAGCCGAAAGACATTTATATATCAGTGCAAAATCAGAACAAAAACCAAAGCCATAGAACACAGAACATGTACATGTCACATACCAACACATGGAGGATATAACTGCATTAAAGTCAGTGTTTATAGTAAGTAAAAGCAGATTTAAAATAGCATACTTAAAAAAAAAAAAAAAAACAAGAAGAAACTTCGCAGTGTGGAGAGCATAATGCTCACTTCCGTTATGCACTTAGTTATAACTGTAAAATACATGCTACAAAATAATCAAATAGAAAAAAGTAGGTAATCCACATTTGAGTTAAAAATGGAATATCCTTTATTGAAACACACAATCAAGCAATCCTAGTTGAGTATAAAGAAAGGCATTCAAAACATTCCTTATATAATCAGGTTGTTTGGAGCAGGGGAGTAGTTACAGAGGGTGGGTCTGTTAAGAGCAATAAAAGCATTAAAATCATTCCTTTAGCCAAGTCCCCCTTCCCCCTTAACACCATAGTGTAATCAGAGACTGTGCTAACTAAAACTGAATCTAGAAAGCTAAAGACAAATAGGCTAACCAACTAATCAAATCTTTATCAAGAAACTAACTAAAAATGACTAACAAAAAGTTCTACCAACAGAAAAATAAATATTAATAAATATACAACTCTTAACAAAGACCGCTTTCATATCAAATACATGCTTCATCAGGTTTGTGTGTCAAAAACAAATCATAATATGAATGAACACATGTATAGACATACAACTTAAAACCTAAGTAGGATGAAAAAAAAAATTGCTAAGCCAGAAATGCAGTGATAAATGTTAAAAATAAAACACTAAGGCCATGGGGATCTGTTAACGTGTGGCATCTAACTAAAAAACAATTGGTCTGACAGTGTAATTGCAAACTTTAAAACAGAAAAAAAAAAGAAAAGAAAAAGACTAGGCCCATGCACACTGTGCGCACTATCCAACTTTGTTCACCGTCTAAAAGGAAAAAATGTAACAAATGCGGTCAGTTTAAAATCGAAAGTAACATTTAATGTGGAGTCATCAAAAATGGTTAATTTATTATTTGAGCAAAAAAAATGATTAATGCATACATGAGCCACCTAATGTATGTCCTGTATAACATTATAAGTTAGTGCTAAAAGATGTAAACAGTGTTTGATATTTGTTTTTGAACACAATATAAACAAGTAATGTCAACATTAATCAGTTCCACATCAATCTTGTAATAGTCTTTTAAACAGTGGGGGAGTTTTCTGAAATCTAGTATGCTTTTTATGGAGCAATAATAATAAAGCCCCAGTTTTCTAAAATAGTTCAGTTTCAGCTGCCACAGTAGTTCACATTTTTCTAAAAGATTAGGGATGTCTCCTTCCAGATCCAAAAGGTCTAAATGGTCAATAATTTGAAATTTAAAGCCAGTGTGTCTTTGTGTAGCTGCAGGTGGCAAGCCAGTATGTTATTATTGTACTTCGCTCTAATTTCAGAAAGATGGCCAGACATCCTTCTTTTAAGACTGTTGAGCATTTTCCCCACATAAAATGCTTCACATTCATTGCAGCTAGCCCTGTAAACCACCTGCATTGGAGTTACAGTCTTCTCCTGCATTGGTTATAATAATTTTCTTTAAATACGGGCAGAAAAACATGTCTCCTTCCTGTATGTGCTGACAAAAGACACAGATGACTCCACACTTACTGGTGCATGTATACTGTGGTCTGGGTCTACCTTCAGCCTAACTCCTGATGTTCTTGGCTTTTGTGTACACAAAGGAAGGAGCTTCTCCAAGGATATCCATTAAATATGAGCTTTGAGTAATTATGGCCCAGTTCTCTCCAATAACATTAACGATGCTGTAATAGTCAATATACAACATTAACGATGCTGTAATAGTCAATATACAACTGTTTTTAGATTTGTTATCCAAAAATTTCTTTAACATTCTCCTAGAAGGCCTAGTAAGTGCTGGTGCACTTGTACTTTTTATTTCAATTTTAGGTTCCAAAATGTTTCTTAATATACTGCTTTTGTATCCCTTCACCAAAAAATCATTTTCAAGCTCATTTAGGTTCTTAAGGAAGGGTTCAATGTTTGTGTTGATCCTAGCCAACCTACAGTCCTGGGACTTAACAACGTTATATTTCATCCTGGTGGGATGGAGACTCATGTAGCAGAAGGTTTACTCTTGTAGATTTTCTGTAAAGATCTGTGTCAATTTTACCTTGGTCCAAGTCTTTAGTAATCTGCATATTTAAGAAGACTGCCGAGGTGAGACTGTGGGAAGAGGTGAAATGCAGGAAGCTGGTGGTTTGATTCAGATAGCTGATAAAATCTTCTAATATAGCACTGTTTCCTTTCCACGCAATAAAAATATTGTCAATAAATCACAAATACACAGTGATGTGTTGCATGTATTCTCTGTTGTTATAAACATAATCCTCCTCCCACTTGCTCAGGGCTACATTGGCTAGGCTATGGGCCACATCTGCCCCGATGGCTATACAAGTATTTTGTTTATAATAATTTCTATTAAAAGTAAAGACACTGTACCTAAGCACCATATCTAAATGTTTATGTGTTCTTTCATGATGTGCTGGTGTGTCATTGTTTTTCCTTTAAGAATCAATCACTGTTTCAATACAATAATTATGTGGAAGTACAGCATATGATTCAGCATCTATTGTTAATAAAATACTGTCAGCATCAATTGTAACATTTTTTATTTGGCTTAAAAAAACAAGTCTTTTATGTGTGAGATGTTCTTCAGAGCCAGAAGTTTTAAAAAAAAATCCAGGTAGATGGCAGTAGCTTCGGATAGGGACCCCCACTTGCAACCACTGGCCTGTAAGGAGAGTTTTCTCTATTTTCATGTAGCTTAGAGATTCCAAAGAATTTAGGCAAGCTTGGGAAGGTATCTGTAAATAGTCAAACAAGTTATCTTTTAACAGACAATCATCACAAAGCGCAGTCAAGGCTACGTACCAGTTGTTGTCGGATACCTTAATCTCTTCTAAATTTAAAGACTCATAATAGTTTGTGTCACTCAGCATTTCTTATATCCTCCGGTTATAGCTGCTGGTATCAGTAACAACTATACTCCCTCCCTTGTCAGCCTTCATAACATGTTAGGACTTGTCTCTGCCTAGCTCTAATAATGCTTTTTTTCTCACCTTTGTTAAGGTTGTAGAACTTTCTCCCTGCAGATTTTTGCAGTACTTTCCTGATGCCCATTTCACATTTGACTTTAGTCTGCTAATGTTTGGTGTAAGGGAAGGCAGTAATTACTGGGTCTTTTTATTGTTTCTTCAATAGCTTTTTTTTTCTGATTCAATATTCTGACATATGATTTTAAATCAGCCAATACCTGTGCTGTGTCAGACCTGCAATGGGGAACAAAATATCACCCTTGAAAGCGCACTAATTTTCATGTCAGCAAATTCTTCTTTGGAATGATTCCAAGCAAAGGGGTAAGTTAATAACGTGGTTGGTTTCTCTGTCTCATTCTGGGTCCTGCGGTGTAGTTGAGCTCCCCCAAGTACTTAATCTCTCTCACTCCTGTCCACTGCTTGGTTCTCCAGCAGTCTGGAGAGGTTCTGGCTGGGGTTGGGGGATTGTAGTAGTAGTAGTCTTCCTGGTGAATCTGGTAGCATTGTCCTCCGATCAGGCTCTGATGTTGGCCCTGGTAATGGTATTGGTACTGGTCTTGTTGTTAATGTTATGGTTGATGTCTGTAATGTCCCTCTTGGTGGTGTTGGTCTTGGCATTCCAGATGCTGTTCTTGGTAGCCATGCTGTATGTGTCTCAGCTGTCCTGCTGGTCCTGGATCTGGTGTTGGTTGTGGTTCAGGTGTTCCTCCAATATATATGTCTGATGGATATGGTCCAATCTGGGATTCTGGGTCTGGTTCTGATCTAAGTATCCCTGCCCCCTCGTTGGACCTCCGAGGTGTGTTGGCAGCCAAAGGTATGTGTGAAGATGGTTGTGCTGCAGAAACTTGTTCCATCTATGTCATGCTTCTGTCCAGTTCTGTGTGTTGATATCCATCTGAAAAACATGCTGGAGTCTGCTGTCATGTTGGTAGAGCATACTTACACATATAAAAAGAAAACGTGCCAACTTTATTCCAGAAAACAGAATAACAATACAAATGTTAAAGCACATATACCTTTCAACTGTCCAGATTTTTGTCTCATATTCTTGATCTGTTCCTCACAAATGTTGCGATTTTCTGGATTTTTGTGGCAAATCAGTGAGGACTGAATTCATTAAATAATGGCAGGCATTTGAGTTTCAAACTTCGTATCTTTTTGAAAATACATGGCAACAGAGGACCTTGTATTCTAGCAACTTTCTAAGTTTATGAGAACAATATTTAAAATCTGTCCTTATGTTTGGGTCTTAATCCCCTCATTAAGTTTTGTTGTATGAGGTTGAGAGGTATGACAGCACACAAGGATTTTTTATTTTTTGCAAGAAGCTTACAAACCTCTTAACCAAGATCCAAGACTACTTTCTCAGACATAACAGGAATATTTGGTTTTACTACAAAACCAAGTGCCCTTTGATTTCAAGACAATGTGACCTCAGAGTTAGTGTAATTAGTTATAGGAGGCCACATAACCAGCCATAGCTGATGTGCTGCGAGGGTGCCCCACCTTGCAAAAAAATATTTTTTTTGGAGTATTTTTTTAAATTAAGTTGTACATTATTATGAATTTATCAATGTTATCTTGAATCACAGTTTTGTGTTTATTAACAGGTTACATTGATTACTTTATACTTTGCTAGGTGATGTTTAGACAGCTGATAATTAAATAACCAACTCTCTAGCAAGCAGTCATTTTGCATGTTCTCCCCACATGCACATGGATATTTTCCAAGCACTCTGTTTTCTCCTTGCTTTCCCAAAACATGCCTGCCTGTCTATATGAAAATGTTATACATGCTGTAGTTACTATAACCTTTGTGATCTAGGACATGGGTGAAAACGGTCCAGGAACCAGCTCAAAAATCAAGTTAACAAAAGTTAAGCAATCTAAATCAACTTCAACTACATTTATACTTAGCCTTACCCCAATCACATTCCTTCTCCTCTATACTCCTTCCACCAATCCTGCCATCTATCAATCCCAACCCTCCTATCACCACCACCATACATTCCTCCTCTTCTCTTCTTCTACTCCTCCTACCTCACATTGTACTTCGACACCTCCCTCTTAATTCTTATTCCCACCTTCCTTAACTCCCTTCATCTATAAGGCACCCATTCTTTACCCTGATACTATTACACTTCTACCCACATCTCCCTTTAAACTCATCACTACTACTTCCTTTTTATATCAGTCCTCAGTATTACTATAGAAGTTTCATTTCTGTCCTAAATATATTCTACACTTCTCTGCAATGTCTCCCATCTTCAACACCTTTCTCATCACACTTGATCTCTACATCTCTTTCCTTCTACTACTCTCATTATATCACCCAATCCATATACCTCCCAAACCTACCTTTACAAAAGCCACTTATATTCACTCTCTCTCCAGCTACTCCGACATCTGCTCCAGTCTTTATGACACTGACTTAATACTACAAATTAAATTTACAATCCTCTCTCTAAAATACAGCCTCCACAGCAACATTATCCTTAAATACTTCTAAATTACTAAAAACAAGCCTCAACCAATTACTCACCCTGCCCACTGTAATCTCGTCCTGTGCAGTGACATACATCCAACCACCCCCATAACCCCTCCAACTCCATAAAATCCTTAAACTTCACCACAATAAATCTCCAAAGCATAAGAAATAACATTCCTCAACTGCATGCATGGCTGAACCAACACAAACCAGACTTCACAGCCATCACAGAGACCTGGCTAAAACCATATATCAAAGATTCTGAATTTCTAACCCCCAACTACTCATGCCTTAGAACAGACAGACTGCATAAAAAGGTGAAGGCATCACCTTATTATATCCAAACACCTTTACTGTAATATCTTATTCAAAACCCATTCCACTCTTTCCCGCTGTTGAGCTACTTGTTTCTTTCCTAAAAATCAATGATTGCAAAAGCCTTTGTATTATGATCATATACATTCTCCCAGGCAACAACATTCCTATACTAGAAGATATTCTTGCATGTGCAACCAGCAATATTACAAATGAAACAATCATCCAAGGCGACAATCATAACCCCTCTAACAACATCAACATTCACATTTATACTCAGCTAATTTCAGATATAACCAGACCTGACATTAAGAATAACAAAGGTTCAATCCTGGACTGGACCATGGTTTCTGACCCTAATAAAATCTCCTCCTCGGAACACTGCCAAACAATATTAGTGACCATTCACCAGCATTCATAATACGCAAGTCCACCTCTGTACCAAATATTCACAAATATAAGCAAACCAGAGATCTATCTCACTTTTCCCCAAACACCTTTAATGACATCTTGCACAACACTAAATGGAGTCCACTAAAATATCTCCCACTCAATGAAGCTGTGGAATTCTTTAATTCCACATTTCTTAGGATCTTAAATAGTCTCACCCCTCTCTGGCTAAAAAGAGTTAAGGCAAAACATGCCAGCTGGCTTCCCAAGTCCACCAAGCAAATTATGTCTGCTAGGGACAAACACTGGAAAGCCTGGCAGAAAAACAAAAATCCTTCCGACCTCATGCAATATAAACAACTTTGCAATCAGGCAAAATGTCTAGCTGTCAAAAACAAAAGAGAACACTTCAAAACCAAAATAATCAAAATCCCTACTCCATCCAGGTACCAACAGAATTAGCCTCACTCTTTAACTCACATTTTATCAACACCATTGCCAAGCTTACTACCACCTTCCCACCTATCAATGCAATTCAACAAGATCCTCCTTCAGCATATCCATCTGCTACCCCACTACCCACCTTCTCACTCTCACCCATACTAACCTCCACCATACAAAATATTTTAGTAAAGTAAAGCCATGCTCCAACTCCCCAGATAACTTACCTGCAGAATTCTTACAACTATCAGCCTCCCCCATTGCATACCCCATCAGTATTCTCCTTAATAGGTCCAATCTGGAATCATGTCTACCTGATATCTGGAAAAAAGCATTTGTTCTCTGACTTCATAAAGGTGGCAACAACTCTGATATCTCCAATTTCTGGCCTATCGCCATTCTCTCTCCATCTCCAAGATACTAGAGAAGTGCATTCATACTCAGCTCCTTGGTTATCTGCTCAAACACAAACTCCTTTCTCCCACTCAACATGGCTTTAGGCCTGGACAAAGCAGTAACACCGCTCTCATTTACTCCTGGACATGGTCAACAGAGCGCGAGATGCTTGCTCCATAGTCTCCTCACTCTTTCTTCACCTATCAAACTCATTTGGTACAGTTTCCCAGCCCGTTCTGCTTACCAAACTCTCCAACCTTGGTATCTCTCCCACTACCTTACACTGGTTCTCTAACTACCTTACCAATAGGCAGCAATCCACTATATGGCAGCATTTCTTCTCACCTTTCTTAAACACTAATGCAGAGATACCCCAGGGTTCTATATTGGGTCCCCTTCTATTCAGTACACTTGTCAACAACTTCCGTACCACTCTTACCCACAGTACAGTTATCCAATATGCAGATGATTAAACTATTATCTGCTCTTCTAAATCTGGCTCTGAACTACAGCATCTTACTCAAACAGCATTTACTTCAACCGAAAACCTGGATGTCTCAGAACCATCTTGCCCTAAATCCCAATAAAACTAAACTCTTCTTATTCACCCCCCAAAAATCTAGCCCCTTTGACAAGTCTGAATTATCTGTTCATTCCCAGAATAACACTACCATTGAAGTCTCACCTAATACCAAATTGCTTGGGGTCATCACTGATGACAACTTAACTTTCAACCTGAACATCCAGAGTAACATAAAAAAAAAAAAAAAACCATCAAAAGCTAGGTGTCCTTTACTGGCACAACTATTTCCTTAGCTCCTCTGCTAAAAAAGCTCTCGTCTCATCTTTCCTGCTTCCATCTATCTTATATGGTGCCCCTATCCTCATCAACATTCAATCCTCCCTGAAAACTACACTCGACTTGCGCTATAACAAAGTTGCCAAATTTGTAACAAATGCGAAATTTTCATCCCACCACTGTTCCTCCCTGCATGAACTAAATTGGCTTGAATTCCCTCACTACCTCACTTATCTACAATTAACTACTGCCCATAGACTTATTTACTACCCAGCAACCTGACCATCCCTCTCCTCCATACTGACCTTGTATCATCCCAATCAACCCCTTAGGTCTGAAAATAAAAATGCTACTGATTGTAGAACAACCTAAGCTCTCAGCTGGCCAAATGCTGTATTCTTTTACTGTCTCAAAGCTATGGAATAATGTCCCTTCAGAACCATCAGTAATCCTTCCTTCAAAAAATCACTCCCTCAGACTACATCTCTCTTCTCTCTGGCTATGCACATGCACCCTGACAAATGACTCAAAAACTTGACTTCCCTCACTGGAACCTACTCTTCTCCATTTTTCATTACTGGTATATCATCTCCTTCTTTCTACCATATTAATCTCCTTCTGCTCACTATAGCTTGTCTCACCCCTACCATTTAGACCTCTGTCTCCTCCTTTTTCTTACCCTTAAGAGAATACTCCTCACTGCCAATAATACTATATATACATTTACAGTTATATGTTACATGAATGCATATTATTCCCTATTTTTCCACATTCATGCCATAACTCTAAACATTTTTTCAGTGCTGTTATCAATTTGATTTTTATGTACTCTATTGTATGCTATATTTCCTTGTATGTACTTATTGTGGAGCTTTTCTCCCTGGGCCTCCACTGAAAATGGGCTCAATTAGGCCCAGTGGACTTTCCCGGTGAACAAATGCAAGCAAGTAAATAAATAAATAAATGAAACTTCTTAAAATTCTGAAGAAATATGCAGATTACAAAACATTTTTTGGTACTCATAACCTAATTACAAATAAGGATCCCTAACTTTGACTGAGGTATAAGGCCTACAAATATTCTTACCACAAAGAGACAGACAGAGATGCTGTTCCACTGAAGCTTTAGTCAAAAATGGTTGAATCCCTTCATGTGACTCACACTGAAGTGAAGGGTTGGGAGGGTGGCCTAATGGTTAAGGTGTTTGCCTTACAAACACAAGGTGCAGGGTTTGAATCTCACAAGGGATAATTGGCTAGGCTTAAAATGGCTCGCAAGGGCAGTTAGCCTAGTACTAATCTATGATCCTATGATCCTAAAGATAAACTGCATCCTACTTTAATTAGAAAGAGAAGCTGTAACCCTCTCTATATAGCATATTATATACAATATATACGGATGTAAAATATTAAATATTAAAATACTGAGTCATGAAGTAGGTACTTAAGATGACCCTGAAGTTACAGCTGACTTTACATATTAACACTAGGTAAAATCTCTGTATCAGAGGTTTTCTGATTCATGTACCATAGCAAATAGTTGAGGGTAGGTCTTCAGTAAAAGAATTATCAATACATAATGTGATGGAATCTGCTTCTGCAGAACTCTTATCAGCAGTTGAAAACTGCTTCTCTGCCACAAATACCACAGTGTCCAACTGCTCGTGGCTGTATCTAATGCACTGAATCTTTGACAAATATTCTTGCTCTGTGATTCCTCCTATGCAACTATGAATCATCGCCCTGTACTAATACCTTGGGCTTTAATGGTGATTATAGGTTCATACGCAAGTACTAGGCTAGCTCCATTTGTGGGCCATTGCAAGCCTAGCCAATTTCTGCTTTTGTGCTTGAATTAACCTATTCCATTTGGTTAGAGACTGGCCTTACCCATCCCATGGTCAATAATTATATACCACCCAAATAAGAATAACTGGGATCACACCATAGATAATATGAAGGGCCCATGCATAGGATAAAGCATTTAGGAACTGCCTCTGTCTGTTTGTAGAACAAGGGGGCACTCCTGGGCTAAATCTTCTGCTTCCAATCCATAGGTCCAAGTTGCTCTAGAATATGGATCGGGATGAACTTTGTCTTATGCAGATGGGGAATCGGTTCCACAGCAGCAATACCCTTTTTGAGATATACCTACACCTCCAAACTGTTATGTTGATGTTGCAGAAAATGTTTACATCCCTAGGCTGAGTATTTCTGATTCCATTTCACTTGGTGATGTGCAGTAAATCCATCAACAAAGGTTTGGAGGATGCCATGCATGCCAAACACAGGGTACCGTTTAACAGTCTGAAGGATACCGAGAACATTGAGAAGGTTTTGTCAGTCCTCGTAGGACATGTTGTTTAGGCATGTATCCTTTTACTAAGGTTGCATGTGTCTGGACAGATACATGTCAAAGGGTCAAACAGACTGTTTGCGGAAAACAATTTTTCACTCTACTCCAGACAGAAGAAAAGCAAGTGTATCCCAGCAATCAAGGGATTTTGACAGGAGATTCAAACTGCTACGTCCAATTTTCTTCAAAATATTTTTCTTGAAAGATCAAAAGACATTTCAGGATACAGAAGAAGCTAGGAAGGAAATACGAAAATAAAAAGTTTAGTCAGCAAAGAGTGAACCAGCTAGTTGAAGGGGACTTTGTTTCTCAGTCAGCTGGGGAAAAAAGCCAACAGGAAGACTTTGCTAGTGAATTTTTTTCTGTTGTTTCAAATGAAAATGCTTGAGTGACAGTAAAGAGCCTAGGAGCTAACTATAAGAATCAGGAATACCTTCGACTTGAATCAGAAATAAGTACCAGAAGATCAAAGTGATTAGGAAGAAGACGAGTAGCACTGGGACCCTAGAGAATCTAAGGGGGAGAATTGTAAACCATCAATCCAATTAGAAATAGTTTAGGCACAAGCACTGTGGTTCCTTAAGAAGTAGTAGTCGAAAAAGATTTGTTTAAGACTTGACTTTTGTTGACTATGAAAAACTGTTGGAAGCATTAACCCCACATTATGTCATTAATGTTTAAAAGGACACTGAAGGGACTAAAGATGATGCAAATTGCATGTTAGATTGCAAAGCAGTCCATTACATTATGCAGTCAATGGTATCTTAAATTCAAGGTGAGGAGCAGTTTTATCAGTGAATGCTGAAAATGTTAGTGACAGTAAAGTAAGCATGTAACGTGTCCACAATTTATACTATTAACAAGATAAGTATAGAAAGAAGCAAGTTACAGTTAATATAATGCTATGACACTGGGTTGCTTGGGGATGTAAAAAGTGTACTGATTACACATTTGGACTTAAGAGATAATTTCCCCCTCTTTTGTAGAGGTGGATGTCTAGACTAATGTTTTCAGTTTAAGCTATATACAAACATGCTTCTTATGCATATAGACTTGCAAAACAAGAGAAAATGATGAACTGCATGAAAAATGGTAGCTCATTTGTGCATTTGCAAAATGACTAGATTTTGTCCATTAGCACATGATTTTAGTTGGAGACAAGGACCCTGCATGTATAAGCACTTAATTGTGAGAGGTCTGAACAATATGTTCTGAGCAAAATCTACAACGTTACAAAGTTACTGTTTTTTATTAGCATATGCTTTTAGTTGGAGACAAGGGTCCTGCAGATTCAAACAATCATGAAAGGTCTGAATAGTATATTTTGAGTGAAACATAAAAGGCACAATGTACAAAACATTTAAGTAAATATTTTTCAAGCAGTTCAATGAAAATAAATGAAGTCTGCATGTGTGGGACGTGGATAGTTATACATGCAATTCATTTACCAGCAGTTCTAATAATGTATCACATTAAATACATCTGTGCATAATTTAGTTTAAGGATAGCCAGTGTTCTGTCTTGTGAGGCTAAAAGTTAACATTTACTAAAGGCATGCAAGTTATTGTTCTCATATGAGAAGGGAACAGAGATAATTAAGAAAAGACTGCAACTGGTGCAAATTAGAACATAGGCCCTAACATGCACTTTACCATGGTTAACCTTATCTTTAGAATAGGTAATGCCTGGGGGCACAACCGTCGATTTGGGCAAGTGCTTCTATTTGGAGGGGTAAATTGGGAAGAATCCTGCAGCTGTTCAGTAAAAAGCAATTGAAGCTTCAGCTTTGGTACAAGAAATGGCTTCTAGTAATTCAGAGGAAAAATAAATGATATGTCTCAGCGGTGATTAAATAAAGAAAACATAAATGAATATATCAACTCAAATAACAAAAGTCTGGAAAATAAATAGAAGCTTTAACTTGCTATTCAGATGAACAGATAAAACTGCAAAAATTACAGGTAGAACTGAAGAAAAGGCTGGCTGGGCATGAGCCTTCTCAAGAAGAACCATTTCAAAAAAACAGAGGTAGCAGACAAAACCTGAGATTTTTTGCTGTACCAGAGAAACTGGAAGGAGCAGACTGTATTAATTTTATGAAAGAAGAAATAGACAATTGCGCTGGTGATCCACAACAGCTGTTGTTAAATAAAAAGGCATATTGAGCATATGCTGCAAACCTGGCCACGAGAAAACAGCAAAGATGTACATTACTAAAGATGCAATCATACCAGCAGAAAGAGCTGATCCTGACAACACTGTGTCAGAAAGGAAAAGTATGAAAAACTGGATACAGCAGAGCATTTCTGAAAAATGAAGCAAATTAAGCCAATGTAAAGAAAAAAAAATCTTATCTAAATAAAAGTAAGATCAAGGAAACCAATGCCTGACTAATCATTTTGAGTAGACTTGGAAGAATACCTATTTTTTTATGCATTGTGTGTTTGTGCACTACTGGTCAGTATAAGCACGATGTTTAATCTGCTTGCTTCTATTGGAATACCACTTTCCATTTGGCTTATCCTTCTTGAAGATTGTTTCTTTGGTCCTGGCTGGCAATTTCTTTAGCACCACCACCAGGCTTGGATAACCAGAATAAGGGTTTGTTCAGCACAGGCAACCTTTAGATTGCATGACTGAAGGAAGAGCATAAATGTAGATGTTCGAGTGTATACACTGCTGCAGTCATTACACTTAGGTTATCCTGCCGTCAGGCGGTACCCCAGTTGGCCTGAGTTCCAAAGTCTTGGTCCGGCGTCGGTTGCTGTCGCCTCCTCCCTGACGTCAGTGCGACAGGAGTATATAAGATGCAGCCGACGCCATTTTCTTTAGTTTTTCTTGCCCCAGATGTCAGGTGCTTCTAAACAGGTAGGCAATTCCAATTGCTAATAAAACATACATAAGAAAAGCAAACAACAATGTACAGCTACCAGCAAATACTCCCCATAGGTAGTAAGGGTAGAAGACATAGGTACGTACCAGCCAGTAAGAGGGGAAGGAGGAAGGGTAACCTGGACTGCAGCAGTGTATGCACTCGAACATCTACATTTATGGTAGGTACAAAACTGTACTATGTTCATCGTGTTACACTGCTGCAGTCATTACACTTGGGTAGAATCCCAAAGCTGAGGAAGGGTGGCTGGTTCTATAAGGCATTAGGGGTGGCTATAAGGCCCTGCAGCACTGCAATGGCGAAGCCAGCTCTGGATTTAGAGTATAGAGGCAGATGGTAATGCTTGGTGAAGGTATGTACAGAACTCCAAGTTGCTGCTTCCAAAATATCCTTGGTAGGTACTCCCCTGAGGTAGGCAGTTGCAGTGGCTGTTGCCCTAGTGGAGTGAGTTTTCCATGGTATGTGTAGCAGAAGCGTATACAATGTCCTATCCATTTTGAAATAGTCTGTTTTGAAATGGCTTTTCCCTGTGCTCCTGCAGCATATGCTATCAATAATTGCTCAGATTTTCTGAAAGCTTTGGTTTTGTCCAAGTAGAAGCGTAACTGCCTGTGAATGTCCAAAGAGTGCAGTAGTCTCTCCCCTTTATTCTGTGGTTTAGGATAAAAAGTTGGTAGGTGAATAGTTTGGCTTAGAGCCACACTGGATACCACCTTTGGCATAAAAGTAGGGTTAGTTCTTAAAGACACCCTGTCCTGGTGGAAAATGAGGAAAGGTTCCACTGCCATTAGTGCCTGTAATTCTGAAACTCTTCATGCTGATGTTATTGCCAGGAGCAGAGCAGTTTCCAAGAGATATATTTTAATTCTGCTGTATTGGCTGGCTCAAAAGGAGGTAAAGTTAGCTTTTCCAAAACAAAGTTGAAGTCCCAAGTTGGAGTAGGTGCTCTACGGGGCGGTCTTATGTTTTTAACCCCTCTGAGGTACTGTTTTAACAGAGGATTAGAGAAAATTGGTGGATCCGTGTTGTAATGAGCAAAGATGGCAGAGGCACAGATCTTGACGGATGAGAAGGAGAGTCCTTTGTCCAGCATCTCAGTTAAGTATTGTAGTATCTGAGGAATGTTTGGGACAAGAGGGTCAAGGCTGTGAGCTTGGTTCCAGGCACAGAATCTCTTCCATTTATCCAAATATCCTGGTACTAGGCCTTCTGGCCTCCAGAATGACATCCATAACAGCTTTGGAGAGAGGCATTGCTTGCTTGACTAAGGAATCTTCCATGCAGCTAGGTTTAAGGTCTTTAGCTGGCTGTGTAGTATTTGTTTGTTGTGCTGAGTCAGCAAATGTGGGATTTGAGGCAAAATCCAGGGTGGTTCTTGTGCTAAGCTCCTTAAGATTGGGTACCAGTGCTGGCATAGCCAGTCTGGTGCAATCAGAATCATCTTTGGCTCTTCCTGCCTGGCTTTTATGAGTACCTTTGGCAGGAGAGGTAGTGGTGGGAAAGCGTATACTTGTAGGTTCTCCCAGCTGAATGAGAGGGCATCCACTTTCCATGCTTGTAGATGGTAACTCCTTGTGCAGAATTTTTGTAGCTGGCAGTTTATTGGGGATGCAAACAGATCTATGTCTGGGCTCCACCATTTCTGTGTTATCATTCTGAAAATTTGTGGATTTAACTCCTATTCATGGGATCCATGATGTTTCTGCTTAAGTCGTCTGCCAGTGTGTTTTTCTCTCCTGGCAGGAATTGTGCTTGCAGATGAACTTGAAGGTTTATAGCTGTGTTCCACAAGGTCATAACTTGTCTGCATAGGGGGTAGGAGTGAGTGCCCCCTTGCTTGTTTATGTACCACATAACTGTGGTGGTGTCTGTCTTTAGTAGTAGTTGTCCTGGATGCAGCAGGTCCTTGAAAGCTGTAAGTGCATTTTGTACAGCTAGCATCTCTTTTTGATTGATGTGAAGATGCCTTTGTTCTGCGGGCCACGTGCCCTGAATACATTTGCCTGCCATGTGTGCTCCCCAGGCATAATCCGATGCATCTGCTGTCAGTGTTTGCCTTGCTGTGGGTTGTGTAAAAGGCTGTCCCGTGTTGAGGTGACAAGCTTGAGCCCACCATTGAAACTCCTGTTGAAGGCAAGGGATTAGTGGTATAACTGTGTCCAAACTTTGACAGTGTTGAGACCATACATTCTTTAGGCACCATTGTAGTTTCCTCATATGCAGTCTGGCGCATGGAATTAGTAGTATGCAGGATGCCATGTAACCCAAGGCCTGGAGAATTTTTCTTGCAGGGAGTTGGGTCTTTGTTGCCATCAATTGAAAGTACTGAGTCAGTTGTCCTTGTTTGCCTGGCGTGAGATAAGCCATCTGGGCCATTGTGTTCAAGCTGGCACCCAGGAATATAATCTCTTGTGTGGGCACTAGTTTTGATTTCTTTTCGTTTACTGTGTACCCCAGGCAACTTAATAACTTTTTTACAAACGCCAGATGCTTTAGAAGAATGTCCTTGCTCTCTGCTTGAATCAAGCAGTCGTCCAGGTATGGATAAATTTGAATTCCTTTCTGTCTGCAAAATGCAATTACTGGTGCAGGCACTTTGTGAAGACCCTGGGCGCAGTAGATAAGCCAAAGGGCAGTGCAGAGAATTGGTAGTGCATTGAACCAGCAATGAATCTGAGGTATCTTCTGCAGTTTTGTCTGATAGGGACATGCAGGTATGCCTCTTTGAGGTCCAAAGTCACGAGCCAACCTTTCCTGCCCAGCATGGGAAGAAGCTGCTGTAATGTCAACATTTTGAATTTTGGAACATCCAGGTAAGTGTTTAGAGATGAAAGATCCAGAATGGGCCTCCAGGCTTTGTCCTTTCTGGGTACCAGAAAGAGTCTTGAGTAAAATCCTTGTCCTTGCTCCTGTGATGGCACCTTTTGAATAGCTCTCATATCCATGAGTGCTGTAATTTGTTTTTGAGCCTCTGCCCATTGATTTGGTGGCAGATATGGCATTCCTTTTAACCTTGGCAGAGTGTGAAAGTGGAACCTGTAACCTTAAAATACAATGTTGAGAACCCATTTGTCTTTGGTGATCATTTGCCAGTTGTGGTAGAAGAGTACCAGTTTTCCTCCCAAGGGGGCTGCCAAGAAGGATTTGTTTGGCAGCTGTAGTGGGAAGTCATTGGAGCTGCTCTTTATATGGTTGGGGCCTGTCTTCCTCTTCTTTCTGGCCCAATGCAACCCATTGTCGAGGCCTGTAAGGACCTTGTGTTTGACCTCTACCTCTTAGACGTCTGTATCTTCCCCTTTGAGGTCTGTCTGTAATTGAAAAGGACCAATACTTAGTTGGCCAGTTTCTGCTAAATCTAGGAGGCTGAACCTGCAAGAAATCCTTCACCGTTTGCATAGATTTTGTTTGCCTTATCCTCCATTTTCTTTAATACCTCTTCTGCCTTAACTCCAAATAACACATCCTGCTGCAAAGGTGCATCCAATAATTTTGCTTTAACATGTTTCTGGTAACGTATGTTCTTTTAACCAAGCATGTCTTCTAATGACAGAGCCTGTAACTGCTGCTCTGCAGGAGGCCTCTAGAGAATCAAAACCACATTGCAAAGTATGCTTTCCCACTTGTTCAGCTGCATGCAATAAATCCTGCATTTCTTTAAAATTAGGAGGATCTGATTCTGGAAGCATTTTTTGTTTTTACTGAGACAGTAAAAATTGCTGATATTTTAGCATGTGAAACTGGCACTTTAAAGCTCTCATTGCTAAAGTTGCAGATGTATATACTTTTTTCCCCATCTGTCTAATGCTCTGGAATCTCTGTCAGAGGGAACTGGATTCTTGGCTGATGAGGCCTTAACTCCTTTGGGTGCCTGAGAAATAGTTTCAGGGTCAACTACAGGGCTTTTATACAGAAATTTATGTGAGTCAGGGACTCTTTTGTATCTGTCAGGTTTAACAGGGGCTGGAGGTAAGGAATCAGGATTTAAGCTGGATTCAGTATACACATCATCCACAATATCTAACACTGGCGGAATAGCAAGGGGTCTGTGTTGAGGTAATAAAAGGAAGTCTCTACGCCTTTAATTGGATTCTGAGTAATCCTGGCCTTCCCAGTGGAAATGCTCCCTCATGGTATGTAGGGTTTCCCCAAAAGAGTATTCCTCAGGTGGTGAGGCTGATGGAATTGATTCCTCAGCACCAGAATCCTCATAAGGGGGTAAAGAGTATCCTAGGTCTGAGGATGAATCAGAAGTGATGGACACCTGGTCGGATGAATCATAGTCTGCATCCTGTCTAGGCCTTTTATCAGGAGGGGGATGGGACCCTCTGATCAGAGTGATTAGGTCTTCGGCCATTTTGAGCATTTGTTTCTTAGGCATGGAAGCCTGCCCTGGAGAATGCTGTATTTGTTTCTTTGACTTTAAAGGAGGCTTAGACTTAGCTGAGGGTTTAATGCTTAACTGAGTAGGTCTGAAGACACCCTCTGTAGCTATGGGTTGCTCAGCTACTCTGGATCCCTCTGAAAGGTTAGTCTTGGTAGGCTGAAGAACTTGTGTGTCCGAAGGCCCAGCCATCTCCATGTGGGAGTCAGAGGCGGCTTGTGGTTCTACAGATGCGGTCATCAGGGGTTGCGAAGGCGCCTCGCTGAAAACCGGAGAACCCTCGACTGGCCTAGAAGAGGCTTCATAGTCAGTTTTGGGCCTCGGATGCCTATCCTTGTCTTTGCGCTTTTTGTGTATTCTGGTCGTCGGAAGTTCCGATGGCATGGTATAATTGAATTTTCTACCAAAATAATGTTGGGCAAAATCAAACCGACATTTAATAGTGCGCTTGTTAAACCTAGCACAAAACCGACAACCAGTGACGTCGTGGTCAGGGCCTAGGCATGGGATACAATAGGAATGGAAATCCTTATGAGGTATTTGCTTCCCACAAGAAATACCGTTATTAACTTTTACTGACGTCGGTCTGAGGCAAGAAAGTTTCCACAATGGGGTACTTAGCTTTGTAGAAGACTTTGGTTCTGGATTCGGAATGAAAATCTCAGGAGACGGCCGACCTGCACTTGCGAACTGCTTTTGCTTCGGGCACCGTGCGGCAAGAAAGACTGAAGAAAATGGCATCGGCTGCATCTTATATACCCCTGTCGCACTGACGTCAGGGAGGAGGTGACAGCAACCGACGCCGGACCAAGACTTTGGAACTCAGGCCGACTGGGGAACTGCCTGACGGCAGGATAACCCAAGTGTAATGACTGCAGCAGTGTAACACGATGAACATCTGGATGGGTGTAACTACCAGATCAGACAAGTGTGGCACACTTTAGGCAAACATAAATACTTTAATGTAACATCTGACAAAGGAGATACAGTGAAATGTAACTGCCATCAGATCCAAACCTTTGAGGATCAGAAAGGCCGGAGGTACAGGATGGTCTAACAACTATAAACATCAGTGCTTGCAATGGCTCCAACTGTGAGTGTTCAAGGACATTCAAAAGGATAAACAAAGCTGGAGTAAGTAATCCTTTCAATCTATCAATGACTTTCTCATGGTAGCCAGAAACATCCAGTCATCTAGGTAAAGAAACACCTTGGCTCCCTGGACTCTCATATGTGCTGCAACTACCACCATACACTTAGACCTAGAGAGATGTGGGGAGACCAAACAGTAGGACCCAGAATTGCTAACCGTTGCCTTCTAGGCAAAAGTGCAGGAACCTCCTGGAAGGCTTGACAAAAGTTATGAACATATAGGCATTCTTGAGGTCTGTCAAGTGCATCCAATCTCCTTCCTATAGGCAACTGCACTTTAACCTTTTTAACCATCCAGAACTTGGTTTAAGATTTAGGCTGCTGAGATCCAACATTGACCATAGGTCTTTGTTTTTTTTTTGGAGGAACTAAAACGAATCTTGAATAAATGCTGGGGCCTCTCTGACCTAATGGTACCACTTGGACAGGTCTCTTGTGAAGAAAGAAAGAAAGAAGATTGAAGACCTTTCTTTCTGCCAATTCCTTTTGACAAGGTGGGACATCTGGCAGTGGAAGAACATCTGGCTTGGATGTTTCTGAAAAGGGAATGTTATAGTTACAGATATTATGGTCAACCATCTTAAACTAGTACAAGCCCTTACTGACCTTGGCCTTAGTAACCATTAGCTTGGTTTCAGAACTATTTTCAAGGAAGACAACAAGCAGTTTGGTGGGACAACCTATCCACACTGCTACCCATCACCACAGGAGTCCCACAAGGTTCCATTTTAGGTCCCCACCTATTCTCCATTTTCACCAATAACCTCTACAGCATCTGTCAAGATGCAACAGTTATACAATACACTGACGACTCACCACTTGTCTGTTCAACCAATGATCCACAGACACTCCTCTCTATAACCCAAAAATCCTTCCATACCACTGAAAACTGGTTTCTTAACAAAAACTCAGTACTAAATCCACTCAAAAAACAAACTGTTTCTATTTACACCTAACAAATCTACCATAATACCCAGCCCATTTAATATTGTCTCCAGGGATGGGATTGTCATCTCTCCTGACACTCACACTAAATTGCTAAGAGTAACCATTGATAATAACCTCAAATCTGATCAGCATATAAATCAAACTATTAAAAATATCCACAAAAAAGCAGGGCAGTCTATATAAAAAAACATTTCCAGTACAACCTTTCCACACTATTTTATGCCTCACCCATTCTCACCAACTTACCCAAATCTGAAATTGCCAAACTCAACACCTGTTACAATCAAATTACAAAATGTGCTACCAGTGCCCCCTGCTGAGCCCATCATTGCCATTCCCTAAAACAACTTGGCTGGCTTGAATTCCCTAATCTCCGAAAATATCATCAACTTTCCTTTGCCCATAATCTCGTACTACTCCCAGACAAAACTCCAGCTCTGTACAATCTACTAGAACTACAGACTAAGACTAGACAACTTCACTCTAGCGACAAAAAGTTAATCAAGATCACCAAGATCAACAACACAGCAGGGGACTCCATCTTCCCTAACTACATAGACAAAATTTGGAACACACTACCTACTGCTATTACCTCAGCAGTCTCAAAGATTACATTTAAAAGACTCCTGAAAGAACACCTAAAGCACACATGGATATGCACATGTTCCCCACCTGCCTGACTCTTACTCTTGCCCTCTGACTTCAGCTCATCACAAAAAGAATTAAACTTCTGTAGCTTCCTTCCAGTTCCATCTCTAATTCTAACCCCTTAGTCAATACCCATATGTCACTGCTAGACACTCTTATCTATCCACTAAACTTTACTTTTTTCTTTACACACAGAATAGTTGTGTAAAATCTTACCATAACCATAGATGTCCTTCTCTTCCATGTTTCAGTATTCTTAGTGTGGGATTCCCCGCCTCAGGTGACCCGAACATCAGCTCCTATACAAAAGCTTAAGCCTGGCTGCTGTAGGTGTGTGGGACATCACACGTAGGGCCATAAACCAGGGATCTTAAATGTGACGTCTGCACCCACAGACCTCAGAACTTAAATGCCCAGTCGGACAGTCCCATACAGAATAACAAGAGATGTCAGCCCGAGGTGCAAAGTGTCATATGCAGGCTAGTGTGCCCCTGATCTAGGGTAGAGCTTCAGAATGCCCTAAAGATATGTCAATAGTCAAAAGGGGATAGATGGGTGCGAAGGGAAGGACATCTATGTTTTTAGTAAGATTTTACATAACTATTCTATGTCCTTCTATTCCTATGTTGCAGTATTCTTAGTGTGGAAGAGTACCACAGCTTAATTAGAGGGGAAGGGTGGAAGTATGTGTAGCTGATTCCACAAAACCCTCCAGGATTGCTCTAGCAAACCCTGCCCGGGCTCTGAAGACTTGGTCCAATTTGTAGTGTTTGGTGAAGGTGTGAAGTGTGGACCAGGTGGCTGCTTCCAGGATGGAAGCTATGTCCAGGCCTGTGAGAAAGGCTTTGGAGGTTGCCACGCCCCTGGAAGAGTGAGCTCTTACCCCCTGGGGTAAGTGCCTGCCATGATGGGAGCAGCAGAAAGAAATAGTTTTCCTGATCCAACAGGAAATGGTTTGTTTGGAGACTGTTTTGCCCAAGGCCCTAGGGTGGAAGGATACAAATACTTGGTTAGATTTTCTGATGGATTTAGTTTTGTCTAGGTAGAATCTTAGTTGTCTGTGCACATCCAGAGAATGGCGTATCCATTCACTGCCACTGGTTGGAGAGGGAAAGAAGGTGGGCAGGTGAATGAATTGATTTAGGTACAGTTCACTGACCACCTTAGGCATGAAGGAAGAGATAGTGTGTAGGGTCACCCTATCCTTGTGAAAGGTAGTGTAGGGAGAGCAGGCCATAAGCGCTTGTATCTCTGACACTCTTCTAGCTGAGATAAGGGCCAACAGCAGTACAATCTTCCATGTACACATTTGGAGGGTAGCAGCACTAGCTGGTTCAAATGCAGCCAGTGTTAATTTTTCCGGAATGAAATTTAGGTCCGGGGGGGGGGGATGAGATGAGTTTTCTTGGTGGTCTGATGTGCAAGAACCCTTTCAGGAAGAGTTTGACATCTAGTGTGGATAGTAAAAGGGGATCTAGTGGTAGACATGCTAAAATTGCTGACAAGTGGACTTTCACTGAAGAGTACGAAAGACCAGCCTTAATTAGTTCACACACATATGTAAGGATGGGGGGGGGGGTCAGCCTGGCAGGGGTCCCTGCCCTTATGGAGACACCATTTGGAGAATCTTTCCCATTTTGATAAGCAGGATTTTCTACTAGTAGGTTTCCTGGCATCTCGCAGGACTAAAAGCATGTCCTCTGAGTAGTGGTGTCTGAAAGGGATTAGAAGTTTATCATCCAGAGTGTTAGGCCTAACATCTTTTGGTGAGGGTGAATAAGAGTTCCCTTTTGTTGGGTGAGTAGGTCCACCTTGGGGGGTAACTTGTGGTAATTGCCCTTGGCTAATGAGAGAAGTATGGGGAACCAGTGCTGCCTTGACCAGTAGGGAGACACCAGCAACATTTTTGCTTTGTCCTTCCTGATTTTCAGGAGAATGTTTTGAATGAGTGGGAAGGGTGGGAAACATATAGAAACCATCCCTTTCATGGAATGCTGAAGGCATCTACCCTCCAGGCAAATTATAGTTGTGTACACTTACCATAAATGTAGATGTTCAAGTGTATTCACTGTTGCAGTCATTACACTTCAGTTATCCTGCTGGCAGGCTACCCTCAGTCGGCCTGAATTCCAAAGTCTAGGTCCGGCGTCGGTTGCTGTCACCTCTTCCCTGATGTCAGTGCGCCAGGCGTATAAAAGATGTAGCCAACGCCATTTTCTTCAGTTTTTCTTGCCCCAGATGTCAGGTGCCCCCCAAAAGGGAAGGCTAAAAATATGCCAATCAAACATGCATGCACCAAAATATATTATACCTTCATCTACAAGCAAATACACCACATAGGTTGTATAGATTAGAGAAGTGCAGCCAAGTTCCAGCAAAAAGAGACGGGGGATGGTGGGTGGGTAACCTGGACTGCAACAGTGAATACACTCGAACATCTACATTTATGGTAAGTGTACACAACTGTACTATGTTCTTCATGTTTCACTGTTGCAGTCATTACACTTGGGTTGAATCCCAAAGCTATGGTTGGGAGGCTGGAGCTAAATAGCATTAGGAGCAGCTATGAGGCCCTGCAGAACTGCAGTGGCAAAGCCTGCCCTGGATTTAGAGTAGAGTGGTAAATGATAGTGCTTTGTAAAGGTGTGCACTGAACTCCAGGTAACAGCCTCTAAAATGTCTTTGGTTGGTACTCCCCTGAGGAAGGCTGCTGAAGTGGCTGCTGCTCTGGTTGAATGGGGCCTAATGCCCTTAGGCACTGGCTTGCCATGTTGTGAATAGCAGAAACAAATGCAGTGGCCTATCCACTTTGAAATAGTCTGCTTTGAGATAGTCTTTCCTTGTGATCCTGCAGCATATGCCACTAGTAGTTGCTCAGCCTTTCTGAATGCTTTGGTTCTGTTCAAGTAGAAGCGTAGCTGTCTGTGTATGTTCGAGTGTATTCACTGTTGCAGTCCAGGTTACCCACCCACCATCTCCCGTCTCTTTGTGTGAAATGGTTCACACAGCTTATCTAGATCTCGCCAAGGCATTCAACACCATCCCCCACTCTGGAATTATAGATAAGCTCACTAAACTAGGTATAAATCCCTATGTCACAAGATGGGTTGCCAACTGACTCACGGACAGAACTCACACTGTGAAAGTAGCGGATTCCAAATCCGACATCAGACCAGTGACAAGTGGAGTACCACAGGGTTCAGTCCTGGGTCCTCTCCTGTTTGGTATCTACTTCTCTGAAGTGCAGGCCAACACAGAAGGTCTTTATTAACAAAGTTTGCAGATGACTGCAAACTAGGAGCCATAATCGAAACTCCTAACCATGTCGACAAACTACAAAAGGGCCTCACTGAGACAGATACTCAGTGTCAAAGTCATGGCCTGAAGCTCAATGCCAAAAAGTGTATTGTCATCCCCTTTGGTAAAAACTCTGTACCCATGAACTACCACATAGCTGGTAGTCTACTTAATGCCGAAAATGTGATAAGAGACCTTGGGACACAGGTGGACAGTAGTCTCACCTTTGATAATCACATTGCCACAGTGGTCAGGAAATCCTTCTACGTGGCTCATCTCATCACAAAAGGATTCTCATGCAGAAAAAAAGAGGCCATTGTTCCCCTCTACTCATCACTCATTAGACCCATTATAGAGTACAACGCCCCTTTTGGTATGTACCTCACAAGACATCTACAACAACTGGAAAGACCACAGAAATACCTCACAAAGAGGATTACTGGCCTCAAACAGATGCCCTATGCAGACCGTCTCAAAAAACTACAGCTTTACTCCATCGCATGTCGCCAACTCAGGGGCAATCTCTGCCTAACATACAAAGCTATGTCAAACTCAGAGCTGTTGGACATGCTCCACTTAAAGAAATCCCAATCCCTCCGAGATACATGCTCTAGGGACCTAAACCTTGTCACCACAATAAACAGAACATGCTAGAGGGATAGGTTCCTGTCCCAGAGACTTCCCATACTCTGGAACAGACTACCTATCTATGTCAAACAGAGCTCCTCATTAGCACTCTTCAAGAAAAATCTTGATGATTGGATGGGAAATGGGAAATTTACCCCGGGGATCACTTCTGTGGCTCTGCTCGACAGGGGCACAGGAAAATAATGTTCTTGGGTGGCGAAAGCCAGGGTACATCTTTTGGCTAGGCTTGTATGGGCCCTAGGGCCGATAGCCTAGTACCTACCTATGAACCTACCTATGAACCTAAGAATGCAGAATTCTCTCCCCCTTATTCTGTGGTTTTGGATAAAAAGTAGGCAGATGAATAGTTTAGTTAAGGGCCACACTGGACACTACCATAGGCATAAATGTCGGGTTTGTCCTCAGAGAAACTCTGTCTGGATAAAAAATGATGAAAGGTTCCACAGCCATGAGTGCCTGTAGCTCTGAGACTCATCTGGCAGAGGTTATTGCTAGGAGCAGAGCTGTTTTCCAAGATAAAAACTTTATATCAGCTGTAGCGGCTGGCTCAAAAGGGGGCAGAGTGAGTTTTTTCCAAAACATAATTGAGGTCCCATGCAGGTATTGGTGATCTCCTTGGAAGCCTTATGTTTTTGGCTCCTCTGCGGTATTGCCTTAACAAAGGATGAGAAAAGATTTGTGGCTCTGTATTGTAATGAGCCAAAATGGCAGAGGCATGAATTTTAATTGATGAAAAGGATAGGCTTTTGTCCAGCATCTCAGATGGGTATTGCAAAATCTGAGGAATATTTGGTACTGCTGTGTCAATTCCTTGTGCCTGGTTCCAGGCACAGAATCTCTTCCATTTTCCAGCATAAGATTTTCTAGTACTAGGCCTCCTGGCCTCCAAAATGACATCCATCACCGCTTTAGTGAGAGGTGTGTTTTGTATGACTACATTATCCGTCATGCTGCCAGATTTAAGGTCTTGAGTTGGCTGTGCAGGATCTGATTGTTTTGTTGGGACAGTAGGTGAGGTATTTGAGGTAAGGTCCAGGCTGGGCATTGAGACAAGTACCTTAGGATTGGATACCAGTACTGGCGGGGCCAGTGTGGGGCAATCAGTATCATTTTTGGCTTCTCTTGTCTGACCTTTAGGAGTACCTTGGGGAGGAGAGGCAGTGGAGGAAAGGCATATACTGTTAAGTTTTTCCAGCTGAAAGATAGGGCATCCACATCCCATGCATGTCTGTGATAAGTCCTTGTGCAGAATCTCTTTAGTTGGCAGTTGTGAGGAGAGGCAAATAGGTCTATGTCTGGGCATCCCCATTTCCTTGTTATCATGTTGAAAACTTGTGGATCCAATTTTCACTTGTGGGGATCCACGAGGTTTCTGCTTAGTTAGTCTGCCAGAGGATTTATCTTTTGTGGCAGGAATTGTGCCTGCAGATGTACTTGGTAAGTCAATGCTGTGTCCCACAAAGTCATGGCTAGTCTGCAGAGGGGGTAAGAATGAGTGCCTCCCTGCTTGTTTATATACCACATGACCGTGGTATTGTCTGTCTTTATCAGTAGTTGTCCCGGATGAAGTAGGTCCTTGAGGGCTGTCAGGGCATTCTGAACAGCTAGCATCTATTTTTGATTGATATGTAGATACATTTGGTTGGCAGACCATGTGCCTTGAATACATCTTCCTGCCATGTGTGCCCCCCGGCATAATCTGATGCATCTATTGTCAATGTCTGCCTGGCCAGGGGTAAGGTGAATGGCTGCCCCTTGTTCTGGTGACAGGCCTTTGCCCACCATCGAAACTCCTGTTGCAGGCAGGAAATCAGAGTAATTATTGTTTCCAGGCTGTGGCAATGCTGAGTCCAAACACTTTTTAGGTACCATTGAAGTTTCCTCATATGCAGTCTTGCATATGGAATTAGTAGAATGCAGGATGCCATGAAGCCCAAAGCCTGCAGAATTTTTCTTGCAGATAACTGGGCCTTTGTTGCCAACAATTTGAAATAGGTAGTCAGTTGCCTTTGTTTGTCTGGCGTGAGATAAGCCATCTGGGCAGTTGTATTTAAGTTTGCACCCAGGAATATTATCTCTTGAGAGGGTGCTAGTTTTGATTTCTGTTTGTTGACTGTGTACCCAAGGCATGGTAGTAATCTTTTTACAATCGCCAGATGCTGTAGTAGAATGTCCTTGTTCTCTGCTTGTATGAGGCAGTTGTCCAAGTAAGGATATATTTGTATTCCTCTTTGTCTGCAGAATGCAATTACTGGTGCCAGGCACTTTGTGAAGACCCTGGGCACAGTAGATAAGCCAAAGGGCAGTGAAGAGAATTGGTAGTGCATTGAGCCAGCTTTGAATCTGAGGTATCTTCTGCATGTTTGTCTGACTGGGACATGCAGGTATGCCTCTTTTAGGTCTAAAGTCACAAGCCAAGCCTTCTTGCCCAGCATGGGCAGAAGCTGCTGTAAGGTCAACATTTTGAATTTTGGTATATCCAGATATGTGTTTAGAATAGATAGGTCCAGTATTGGTCTCCAGGCTTTGTCCTTTCTGGGTACCAAGAAAAGTCTTGAATAAAATCCTTGTCCCTGCTCTTGTTCTGGTACTTGTTGAATGGCCCTCATGTCCATGAGGGATGAGATTTGTTTTTGTGCCTCTGCCCATTGGTTTTTTGGTAGGTCTGGCCAACCATTTGCCCTTGGCAGGGTATGAAAGTGAAACTTGTAGCCCTGTGACACTATGTCTAAGACCCATTTGTCCTGGGTTGTTATGTGCCAATTTTGATAAAAAAGTGCTAGTTTTCCCCCTAAAGGTGCTGCCAGAAGATAAGTGCTTGGTGCAGGCAGGGGGAAGTCATTGGGACTGTTTCCTGTAAGGCTGTGATTTGTCTTCTCCACTTTTGGAGGTAGAAGCACCCCGTTGTTTAGACCTGTATGAACCTTGGGGCTGGGATCTGCCTCTTGGGCATCAGTATCTGCCCTTTTGTGGTCTGTCTGACACTGGAAAGGACCAATTCTTTGTAGGCCAGTGTCTGCTAAATCTTGGAGGCTGTACCTGTAAGAAGTCCTTGACTGTTTGCATAGATTTAGCTTTGTCCTCCATTTTCTTTAACACCTCTTCTGCTTTAACACCAAACAAAGTATCATGCTGTAATGGAGCATCTAATAATTTTGCTTTGACATGATTGGTAAATTTTGTTCCTTTAACCAAGCATGCCTCCTAATGACAGAACCCATGACAGCAGCCCTGCAGGAGGCCTCCAAAGAATCAAAACCACATTGCAAAGTATGCTTTCCAACTTGCTCAGCTGCATGCAATAAATCCTGCATTTCTTTGTTTTCTGCACCTTCAGAATTTATCAACATTTTCTGTTTAAGCAGTGACATAATATATTGCTGATATTTGAGCATATGAAACTGACAATTTAAAGCCCTTATAGCCGACATAGCAGAGGTGTAAATCTTCTTTCCTCATCTGTCTAAAGCCCTAGAATCCCTGTCGGAGAGGGTAGGGTTTTTTGCAGTGGATGCCTTGACCACTTTGGGACCCTGAGAAATAGCTTCTGGGTCAGCAGCAGGGTTTTTGAAAAGGAATTTATGAGAGTCAGGTACCCTGTAATACCTGTCCGGCTTAACAGGAGCTGGAGGTAAGGAGTCAGGGGTCAGACTGGACTCTGAAAATACATCATCTACAATGTCTAACACAGGTGGAATAGCTAGGGGCCTGTGTTGAGGGAGTAAAAGGAAGTCCCTGAGCCTTTTCTTAGATTCAGAATAATCTTGGCTCTCCCAGTGGAAATGTTCCCTCATGGTATGCAAGGTTTCCCCAAAAGAGTAATCCTCAGGAGGAGAGGCTGAAGGTATAGATTCTTCAGCATCAGAATCCTCATAGGGAGGAAGAGAGTATTCCTGATCAGAAGAGGAATCTGAAGAAATGGAAACCTGATCTGAAGATTCATATTCTGTCTCTTGCCTAGGCCTCTTATCAGGAGGGAGATGGGAACCCCTGATTAAAGTAATTAAGTCTTCTGCCATTTTCAGCATCTGTTTTTTGGGCATGGAGGCCTGACCATGAGGCTGGTGTACTTGTTTCTTTGTCTTTAAAGATGCTATAGTCTTTGCCTTTGTAGCTGGAGTCGCTTTAATTTAGCGTAGGTCTGAAAACACCCTCAGAAGCCGATGCCTGCTCAGCGGCTCCGGACCCATCTGAGGGAATAGTTTCTGAAGGTCCAATACCTTGAGATTCCAGAGGCCTAGGCAACTCCACGTGGGAGTCTATAGCAGCCTGCGGTTCCAAAGTAGCGGGCGTCAGGGGCTGCGAAAGCGCCTCACTGAGAACCGGCAAACTGGCGACTGACTTAGAAGAAGCCTCGTCATCGGTTTTAGACCTTGGATGCCTGTCCTTTTCTTTTTCTTTGGTTTCTTGTGAATTGAGGTAGTCGGTTGGCTATCCGACGGCATCGTGCAATTAAATCTTCTGCAAAAATAGTGAAATGCAAAATTGTACCGGAGCTTTACAGTGCACTGGTTAAATGTAGCACAAAACCGACAACAAATACAGTAAGAATGAAAATCCTTATGAGGTATTTGCTTCCCACAAGAAATACAATTATTAACTTTTTCTGACATCGGTCTGGAGCAGGAAAAAAGTTTTCCCCAACGGGGTACTTAGCTTTTAATGAAGACTTCGGATCTGAAATTCGAACACGAAAATCTCAGGAGTTGGCCGACCGGCACTTGCGAAATGCTTCTGCTTCGGGCACCGAGCAGCAAGAAAGACTGAAGAAAATGGCGTCGGCTGCATCTTTTATACCCCTGGCGCACTGACGTCAGGGAAGAGGCGTCAGCAACCGGCACCAGACCTAGACTATGGAATTCAGGCCGACTGAGGGTAGCCTGCCAGCAGGATAACCCAAGTATAATGACTGCAACAGTGAAATACGAAGAACATCTCAAGAGTGATCCCTGGTACAGAATTTTTTCAATTGTCTGTCGGTGGACAATGTCTAGACAGGTATCCCTGTTCAACATCAACTCGTGCTGTAGAGAGGATGTTCTGCTGAGAATATCTGCTTGTTTGTTGTTCTGACAGGGGATGTGTGTTGCCTGCAGGTTTAAGCTGTGCTTGGAGGCAAGGCCCCAAACTTATAATGTTATCCGGCATAGGAGGTAGGTCTTGGTCCTCCCTGTTTGTTGAGATACCACATGACTGTGGTGTTGTATGTGAATATGTGCAGGGGGACCGGTTGAAGGATAGGAAGGAAGGCTTATAGGGCTAGAACAACTGCAGTCATTTCCCTCACATTGATAAGTTTCTTTTGGAGGGTAGGATTCAAGGCCTCCTGTACCATGAAACCTTTCATGGTAGCCACCCACCCAAGGTCAGATGCATCTGTATGCATATGCTGGGTTGGGGAGGGTGGCTGTAGTGGAAGGCTCGTGTTCAGAAGTATTTGTTGGATCCACCACCTTAGTTCAGTTTTGAGGCAGGGCAGGAGGGTAATTTGTTGCTGTAGGGGATGTTGGTGTTGTGACCACACATTTTTCAGGTACCATTGGAGCTTTCGCATGTGCATTCTGGCTAGGGGCAGCATTGGCATGGAATGGTGGCTGCCACGAGTCCCAGGATCTGCAGGAATTGTCTTGCAGATATCTGATACACCTGTAATAGGCTTTGGCAGTGAGTGGAGAGTGACAGAACTTTGTCCTGAGGGAGGAAAGCCCGCATCAGGCTGCTCTGACCCTGCAGCCTAGAAAGCTTTTGTCCTGCTGTGGGATTAAGGATGATTTTAGGAGTTTGAGGGTGAATCCCAAGCTTTGAAGTAGGGAAGTGGTGAACCTCAGATGATTTTGGAGGGTGTCCCATGAGGATGTCATCCAGGTAAGGATAGATTTGGACACCTGTGATTCTGCAGAAAGCTATGGCTGGGGCTAAGCACTTTGTAAATACCCTGGGTGCAGTAGACAAACCAAACGGCAAGGCTGTAAATTGAAAATTAGTACAGGGCCCAGTGAAATGCAAGAATTTTCTGTTGGAGGATATTATGGGAATATGGAGATAAGCTTCCTTTGGATGTAGTGTGGCCATAAAGGCCTGGGCTGGGAATAATGGAAGAAGGGTTTGAAGGGATAACATTCTGAATGATGGAACTTTTAGGAAAAGGTTTAGAAAGGATAACTCTAGTATTGGTCTCCAAGGGCCATCTTTTTTGGGGAACAGAAAAAGTCAGTTTACCTTCATATGTGCATTCTGCACACGGGCAAATGGCAGATGTTCAACAGGACATTTGGAAAGTTCACAAACATCGAACAAAAAATGCTTTGAATGTACAATGAGCGAATGTACACTGACATTCGCTCACTGCAGATTCAGCATTTTGGGTGCGGAATGCACTATAGTTAAATCGGAAAATGGACCCTTTCCCCACTATTGTGTGATATCAGAGTTAGTATATTAAAGTAGGGGGTTGTGGGGTGCACAGCCCCCTACATGAGGGGTGCAGGGGGCCCCCTGCATTACACTTCCTATTCAACTTTCGTGTTCAAAAATCAGCGAATCTGCTTTTCGATTTGCTGATTTTCGAACATTGGAAACTGTTGCGGTTTTGTGTTTCATGCATATGAGCATTCGCACAAGTGAATTTCGGCTATGTAAAGGTAAACCGAAAAAGTCTCGAGTAGAAACCTTTTCCTTCCTGCCCTGGAGGTACAGGTTCTATGGTTCCTAATCTCAGAAGGTATTGCAGTATGCGAGGGATGAAGTGGAGTGAATTTTGAGGGAAAAGAAATGCCCCTTGGAAAGGGTCTTTCCTTCCAAGAAAATAAATATCCATTTTGTATGATCGCCTGTACCCAGTGGTCTAATGTGATGGATTTCCAAAGGGGGAGGCAGTAGGAAAGATGGGCTGACAAGGGGAGATGGGCAAGGCAGTCACGCATTGTTGGGTCCACTTCTATCTTGAAATGGCTGTCTTTGACTGGGTTGTGAGGCAACTGGTCTGGAGGAGGTTTGTCTCCTAGTTCCTCTCCTATGCCTGGTAGATGAAGGGGAAGCAGAGGGGGGGGGGGTCTCCTGACAAAGGTAGTCTTAGCTGGGTAATTCCTGTAGTATTTGGGGATGGAGGACACAAGCAAGTGCTTGATGTCTTGAAGCTCTTTACTTTTTTCCTGCAGGTTTTTGAAAAGGTCTGCAGACCGTTTACCAAACAGAAGGTTGTGGTCTAATGGAGCGTCTAGGATTTTAGACTTGAAATCCTATGGTAGGGGTTGGAGGCGTAGCCAAGAGTATTTGTGGAGTACTGATGCAGAAGCAGCAGACCATGCAGAGGCCTCTGTTGCATCATAACTGCATCTAATAGAATGTCTGGCTACCTGGGAAGCGAGGGACAGTTTAGATGCTATCTCAGACTTGGTGGGGCAGTCAGGGGTGGATGCCAAGAGAGTAGAGGATTGTGAAACTAGGTCCAAGGCATATTTAATCATGTGGGTTTGGTAGTTGATAGCTCTGAAGGCCAGGGTGGAGGAGGTGTAAACCTTCTTTCCTATCCTTTTCACGCTTTTGCTAACCTTATCAGTAGGCAGAAGAGATGCTGAAGGAATCAGTATGGATTGCTTATCAGGGGATACAGCAATTACAGCAGGGTCTGTCAGGGGTGGCTTTACTAGGAATTTCTGTTCATATGGAACTTTGTAGAACCTGTCAGGTTTCTTAACGGCCGGTGGTTATGAGTCTTGGTATTTTTGATGCTGAAGTGAATGCATCAATGTAGGCAGGGATGACAGGTGGGATGGCTGAAGGCATGGGAGATTCCACTTGGAGAAATTCAAAGTACCTCCTTTGAGTGTCAGTCATTTGAGAAGTGTCCCATTTAAAGTATTCTTTCATTTTAGTGACAGTCTCCCCAAAGGTGATATGCTCTGGTGGAGAGTCCCCATCTATGGATTCTTCATCTGGAGAATTCAAGAGGGGAGGCAACTTGTGAGGAATAGGAGGCTGATTCATCTGAAGATGAGTAGTAGGGTTCCTCTTCTTCCTCTCCTTCTTGGGCAGTAGGCAAAGGGAGAGAAGTAGCCAAAGCAAGTCTAGGACTAAGCACTGGAACAATGGAGGGGGAAGTGGCTGTGGGCCGAAGGACCATGAAGGCCTGCATCAAAGAGCTAGTAAATGACTGCCAGTCTGGGACTCCTTTAGAAGGTGGAGTCTGGTGTGTTTTCTTTTTAAAGGCATAGGCCTTGGAGAAGGCTGGGAAATGGTAGGGGTTTCAGGCAGTGGAATCCCGGTCGGTCGTTTGATGATATCTGGTTCCCCCTTGACATCGGTAGGGACCGATGTCAGGGCTGTCTCCATGGACGTCCTGGCCATTACTTCAGAAGTGGCTTCCTCGAGGGGAGCTGTTGAAGTAGACGGTTCTGTCAGACGAACTTCAACTACTAAATCAGAAGCTGGCGAGACGTCTGATGGCGGAGAGGAAGTAGGCCTGGAAACCTTGGCCTTTTTCCGTGGTGGTTCCATCAGAGTGGCCAATTTGGGATTCACCCTGAACACTAATTTTTTTATGCCTCTAGTTTTCTAAGTATAAGTTATGGGTGGTCAGACGGCTACGGAGGGCCTTGGGTACAAAAGATTGACAAATGGAGCAAGCAGTATGGTCGTGCTCTCGGCCTAGAGAAAAGACACAGCAGTCATGTGTATCTTTATGCAGGATCTGACATCCGCATTGGCATTTACCTTAGCTAACATCGGCTAATGGTAACTACAGCAAAACAAGCTCAAGCAAATGTCTTTCTTTTCTGCTTATCCTGGTTAGGGGTCGCCACAGCGAAACTCCAGTCCGCTAATGTTTGGTAGTGGATTTTTACGTGCCGAGTTACCAGCCCTAACGCATAACCTTCAACGAAGGCACGCCCATTCATGCATGTCTCCACACAGAAGATGCTCTAGCTGAGAATCGAATGCGACAACATCTTGCTGTGAGGAGGGTCGCCACAGTGGAACTCCGGTCCGCTAATGTTTGGTAGTGGATTTTTATGTGCCGAGTTACCAGCCCTGACGCACAACCTTCAACGAAACCACGCCCATTCACGCATGTCTCCACACAGAAGACACTCTAGCTGAGAATCGAATGTGACAACGTCTTGCTGTGAGGCGACAATACTACCGCAGCACAACTACCACAGGGGTGTTTAGCTTTAGAAGTCTTTGTGTAGAGGAGTGAAGCGACTGATGTGACGTTGACTGCCACTGAAAAGTTCTGAGGTCTGTGTGTGCAGACATCACATTTAAGGTCCCTGGTTTACGGCCCTACATGTAATGCCCCACACACCTACAGCTGCAGGGCTTAAGCTTTTGCATAGGAGCCAGCGCTCGGGTCGACTGAGGCAGGGAATCACACACTAAGAATACTGCAACACAGGAATACAAGGGCATCTACTCTTATTCTGTTACTTAAGCTACTTACTCCTCCTGCTTTTCTTACTTAACCTGTTATCCAATTTCCCATCTCTCCCTACTATGTCTAATCTTTGCTCTCTTTGTTGTTATACTCCCTACTGTGACTAACATGCTCACAAATCAACTGTAGAAAGCAAAAAATGCAACCCCTACTAACAATGTTCAACATTATATAATGCCTCAACTTAAAACTGTAAAAGATGTGTTCAGACTATATAAATATGTTAAATTGTAAGCTTCAATGCTATGTTACTAGTCAATGTTAGGTTTGGTACTAGGTATGTAAATTTGAATGCTTCTGTATATACCTTATATTTTGCTTAAAATTTAACTGTGGAGCTTTTCTCCCCGTGCCTCTGCTGAAAATGGACATGCATCCAGTCGGACTTTCTTGGTCAACAAATGTAAAATAAATAATAAATAATAAAAAAATAATATTCTTTACTTTTTTTTCTCCTGTAATAGCCAACAACTCTTAGTGATACAAAGATTAAGTACTCAGCAATGTCCCCAGACAGGAATGTTTGGGCAAGGGGTTCTGCTGTTTCTTCCTATGGGAAGGACAGTAAAAAAACTGATTTTGCAGATTACCTCTATCTCAAGGGTTGGATTAGTAAAAGCAGCCCTTATGGCTGTTGGGGGCCATATCTGAGAACCACTCAAAGTTCTACCACTGGAATTTTCAAAACCATAAATTCTTTGAATATTTTTTGTTACTGGAAAAGGTCCTCTGTGGTACCAAAAATTTGATCCCAGTAGCAGAAAATATTTTACCCACCTGCTCACTTTTGAGCAGCTTCTTTTTCACTTTAGATCTAAAGTGGAAACAAAACTGTCAAAGGGGGATTGTTGAAAGATGACTAAGTTTGCAAATCTGCAAAGCCTGATCGAGGCATGGCACCTAACAGTTAAACCTGTCCCAGATATCCCGAATGATGCATTACAGAAGAGGTACTATTCAGCATTGTCATTCCCTGTGCTTTAATCTGATGGTGAATATCAAAGATGAGCAATGTCCGCAGTGAGTCCCTGATCTTCTCATCAAATGCTTGCTGGAAGAAGGTCATGTATGTCACACACTTCTCAGTGTTTCCATCCAGAATTAGTGTCAAAGCATAAAATAGTAAAGGAAAAGGCCCTAAATTAAGGGCACATTTTAAAAGTTCATCTTATTAACTCTGAACTTCTCAAAATAATTTACAATTTTAAGAGGGATGGAGCAAAAATCTGAGGACAACTGGGAGGTGCAGCATCAAGTAATTAAGAGCATAATAAAGACTAAACAAGGTAAACCAGACTAACATTGTAAAGAATTACTCCAAACACTAAATCCCCATTAAAACAGTACAATTACAAGGAATTACGATTAAAAACAAATGACTTATCCAGGTATTCACTCGAGTGTGGAAGATCAGTGTTTTGAAGCATGTTAGCAAATACAACCTGAACAGTTAATGGAGGCAAGGTGCATTACTGTAGGAGATAAAGGAGGAGCACAAGCTTTGAAGAGCTGTGCTAGTGCTAGCTCAGAGTTAGTGGATGGATTGGATAGTTTTGAACTGGATGGACTGGATAATGTAAAATCAGCTACCTTTTTCATGGTACATGTACACTAATGCTACAACTTCTAGTTATTGTATTATACCTGACCGTAAGAAAGTAGGAATAAAGAACTCAAGCTGTCCACTTTTATCAACAGTGCCTGCAACCCTGCGATTAGTATTTATCCATTTCTTTGAATGAAACATTCACAAAGTCTGGATCTAGAAACTTTAATTTAAACCATTCTTGTAGCAGACTACATGCATTTCCCATATACAAACTTGGGGGAAACCCTAGAATCACTCTTCACTTACCAAAATATTAGCACCATGACAGATCCTTTTAGAACCGTTAATATCTTGAACTCCATAATCCCCAACTACCAGTCCAAGCTGCCAACACTAATGATACTTTCCACTGTAACCTACAGTATTATGAGAAAGGCATTTCACCACAATAGCAATCAACTGTTGCAAACATCTCTCCTTACTTTACAAAGACAACTCAATTATTGTTTGTGTACTCACCTATACTCCATATTTAAAAAGACTTTGCAAAAATTTAACACAACAATTGTGAGAAAGAATACATGACAATACAAACTCACCACTGTAATCAATATCTTTCCCACAACCCTTCAAAAACTTTCCTTCTGTTACACTCAGCAAAGTGAACGTATTAGTCTTCACCTTCACAGAGCTGCTTCTCTACATTTGTGTTCATACTTGCATTTGTAATCCCAAAATGCCCCACCAACTCTATTTATACACTTGAGCACAACCATATTTCTTTCCATTACCTCCTTGTCTCTTCAGGGTAGAAAACCCTTCTGTAAACACTATAACATACAAACACCATCTTCTGTCAGTTTGCCCAGTTACGTGTGGTGTGCAATCAGTTGTTGGTTCAGGGTCAGTTATATGATACTAAAGAATTGTCACCATTCTTATGACTTGCGTTTCAGGAAGTACCTCCCTACAGTTGTGGGAAAAACACGCACGTCTAAGGTTCTTAAACTTCACACTAATAAATCAACAAGCATTTACCTGCATATACTGCCTCAGTGGCATTTTGGGTTATCTGCCAAGGTAACCCAGAATAGGCCAGCTTTCAACAGCTCAGACTCCCCTCACTCTCTCTCTTTTCCTTGGACAGCCAATTCTGAGCACATTCAGAGAAGGAAGCCTACAGCTGCCACAGGAACCACAGGTGATGGGTCCAACAGTTTTTCAAGAACACTGAATTTTTTCATGTACAGTCTGGCTAATGGTATCATGAGGATACTTGATGCCACAAGGCTAAGCATTTTGAGGAATTCTCTTGCTGAGGCCATGTCTAGAAAAGAAATATCAAAGAAAATGCCCTGATAAGAGAGAACTTCATCTTCTGGCAAGAAGTTTAGTTTGTTTTTTTTTACTATGTCTATCCAACACTTCAAGAAAATAATTTGTTAAGAGGGTGTGAAGAATGGCTTCTGAATGTTCAGTTTGAAGCCCAGGTGGGAAAGGAGGGATATCACCTCATCCAAGGACTCCATGCACCTGATACAAAACTTGCACAAAGTAAATAAGTCATCTAAATAAGAAAAAATGTGGATGCCTAGATACTGCAATAGGCAAAAAGTGCAGTTTTGTACCTACCATAAATGTAGATGTCCGATAGGCATGCATCTGCAGTCCTTACAAATGGGTTGTCCTGTCGTCAGGCAGCCCTTCGGTCGGCCGGATTCCAAAGTCTGGGTCTGGCCTCGGCTGGTGTCGCACTTCACCCAACGTCATAGCTGCAGTTCTTCGGGTATAAAGGCATCAGCCAACGCCATTTTCCTCAGTGTTTCTTGCCCCAGATGCCAGGTGCCCTCTAGGAAGGCTAAATTTGGATAAATGCAAATGGTTCCAAATAGTAGAGAGCAAACAAAAAATAAGCATGTATGTACATATACACAAACAAATACACCATAATAGATTCCCCCAGCTAGCTACAAGATGGGCAAATACCCTAGGAGTACCACAGAGGGAAGGAGGGTGGGTAATCCTGACTGCAGATGCATGCCTATCGGACATCTACATTTATGGTAGGTACAAAACTGTACTATGTCCTTCAAGGATGCATCTGCAGTCCTTACAAATGGGTAGAATACCATAGCCAAACTGGGGGAGGAGGAGAAATAAGATTATGGTGTAGTTAAGATCCCTTGCAAAACAGCAGTGGCAAAACCTGCTCGGGATCTGGAGTATAAAGGTAAATTATAATGCTTGGCAAATGTATGCACGGAGCTCTAAGTAGCAGCCTCTAAAATGTCTTTGGTAGCCACTCCTCGTAAAAAAGCTGTGGTAGTGGCTGTAACCCTTGTAGAGTGAGGTCTGATGTTTTCTGGAGTTTTCTTCCCATGGTAGGAGTAACAAAATCTAATGCAATTTCCTATCCAACTATTTGTTCTAGAGCTTCTGTCTTCTGATTTGGAGGTAGGTTTGGCATTCCTCTCTTCCTTGGTAGAGTATGGAAGTGAAACCTGTAACCTTGGTCTATTGTCTGTAAAATCCATTTGTCTCCTGTGATGTAATGCCAGTTTACTGAAAATAAGGCTAGCTTCCCGCCTAAGGGTGCCTCTAGTTGTTCCCTGGTAGGCGGTGCCAGAGCCAAGTCACTGCGATTGTCCTGTGGGAGTGGTGGTGGCTGGATCTGTGGCTGTACCTCGCTGGTTGTTAGCCTGCCACTGACATCCCTTGTAGGCACCTCTGGATTGACCCCTGCCTCTTGAGCGCCTATTCCTGCCTCTCGGAGCTCTGGAGGTGTCTGGAAAGGACCAATTCTTGGAAGGCCAGTTCCTGCTAAACCTTGGAGGCTGGACCTGCAAGAAATCCTTGACTGTCTGGACAGATTTTGCTTTCTCTTCCACCTTCTTCAGCACCTGCTGCGCAGGGGAGCCAAACAAATTGAGCTTATCCATGGAAGCATCTAGGAGCTTTGATTTAACATGGTCTGGTAAGGACTGCTCTTTTAACCATGCATGTCTTCTGATCACTGTGCCAGTCATGGCTGATCTAAAGGAAGCCTCCAGTGCATCATAGCCGCATTTTAAGGAATGATTACTGACCTGCTGAATGTTATGTACCATTTCCTGTACAAATTTTTTGTCTAATGGTTCATCCGAGGACAGTTTTTTAGTTAATTGGTCTAACATAAATTCCTGATACTGAATCATGTGGAATTGACAGTTCAAGGCCCTAGCTGAAAGAGTAGCAGAAGTGTAAACTTTTTTACCTCATCTCTCTAAGGCCCTAGATTCCCTTTCAGAGGGGAGGGGGTTTTTGGTAGAAGTAGCTTCTACAGCCTTGGGTCCCTGGGAGATAGTTTTGGGATCTGCAAAAGGGGCCTTATACAAAGTACCTATCGGGCTTAGCAGGGGCCGGAGGAAGAGAATCAGGAGCAGTACAAGCATCATTAAAAGCATCATCCACAACAGTAAGTACTGGAGGAATGGCTAAAGGCCTATGCTGTGGCAAATGCAAAAAGGTTCTAAGCCTTTTCCTAGAGTCTGAAAAATCCTGGCCCTGCCATTGAAATTGCATGCAAGGTTTCCCCAAAAGAAAATTCCTCAGGCGGAGAGGCAGAAGGAATGGACTCTTCTGCATCAGAGTCCTCATAAGGAGAAAAGGGGCCCTTAGGAGGGTTTGAATTATCTGATTCATCAGAGGAGCCATCTGAAGAAACTGGCTCAGGGGGCTCTACTCTAGTCCTCTTCTCTGGAGGTGGGTGAGAGGCCCTGTCTGGATGTGGCTGGGATCCCCAGATCAAAGAAATGAGATCCTCTGCTAGACTAAGCATTTGTGAACTAGAGCTAGGCCTGTGAGAGGGGGTCTTAGCAGGCACAGATTTGGTAGTTTTAGCTGCTTTAGCCCTGGCAAAGGCCTTAATCGACATGGATGCAGGAGGCCTAGCAGCTCCACGTGCAGGGGTAGAAATATCCAAAGGGATAGTATCAGATAAATCCTGTGAACCTGCAAGAGCAGGTGGGATTTCAGTAGCAGATTCAGCCAGGCTGGATGAGGCCTCGGTAAGTGGCAGAAAACTGTAAATGTAAGCCAGACACAGCAAATCTCAAATATTTCCTGTAACTGGGAGCAATAGGAAAGTGGTAATAACTGTCCTTGAGATCTAGAAGCCTCATCATAAAACAGAGGTCTCGAAGCAATGCTAGGACCAGTTGTATGGTGAGTACTTGACTTTTGGACTTTTACAAAGGTGTTTCAGAAGACAAAGCTAGGATGGGTCTCCAAGAGTGCTCCATTTTTGGTAACAATGACTTTGGAGTGAAATCCTTTGCCTTTTTGTACATCACGCAATGGTTCTATGAAATGTACTTCTACCACGTGATGGAACACTGGAGAAAACAGCTCGGTCTGGTCTGGTGGGTGTGGGGAAATTCCACTGAAATGCAGAAGATTTTCTATCCACTGATAAGTGTATCCACTATAAATTATTCTCAGAACCCATTTTCTGACACTATCTGTGACCAGGCTGCAAGGTAGAGACAAAACCTGGAGGAAGAAAAGAAGGGACAGGAGGGGTGGGAGTGGGTAGGTGTGCTTTGTCACTCAGTATAGTCATTCCTTTGCAGGCGGTTGATCATGTTTCAGAACATAACCCTTCTTGCTTAGTTTGGAAGAATTATCCATCTGCCATTTCCTTTTGGACCTCTGACTTTTGTTTGGCTGGGATTTTTGTTTGTTCCTCCCCTGGAAGGAAGATACCTTGTTTGGGAAGAACTTGGGTACATGAAAAATCCTAGCTATCCCATGCATTAATCTGCTTCTATACTCTTATTGTTTGAAAGTCTGTGCAACAAAGGGCCTAAACACCAATTCAGAACTTAAAGGTGCATTCAAAATTTCAGCTTGTAAATCATTAGAAAAATTTTGATTGCGTAAATAAGTGCTCTCTCTTAACACAACAGAAGCATCTGCGTTTCTTGAGACTGTATTTGGATATGGAACGACACCTCTCAAACCATGTTTTGAAACCTAAGTCAAATTAGAAACAATTCCATTCATGTAAGACTTTTGCTCTGCATATAAGGATGCAGCAAAATCACCCGAAATGCATGCACAGTGAATAAACTTCCACATATAGCCTTGATAATTTAACATTACAGGCTACATTACTAGAAAGGGACATCCTTTTGCCTTGAAGATTAAACCATGTTCCCTCTTTAAAAAGGAGTGCTGGAATAGATGAAGCCCAGGACTTGTTATCGGAGCAGTCAGCTAGGGAGATTGCAGTTGAGTCAAATGAGAAGAGAGACCTGTCATATCAGGGAGACTCTATATTTTCTCTGAGACTCTTTAAGCACTGCTGGAACATACTGCAGCATTACAGACATCTTCCAAGTCTGGTACGAGAAGGGGTTGGCAACAAAATTGAGCATCTTATCCTCCTTAAGGATCACCCAGGGAGGGTGGCCTAATGGTTAAGGTGTTTGCCTTACAAACACAAAGTGTAGGGTTTGAGTCTCACAAGGGATAATTTGCTAGGCTTAAAATGGCTTGCAAGGGCAGTTAGCCTAGTACTAACCTATGAACCTATATACCCTGCCTAAAACTTTTCTTTTCCTCAGATGATTGTTGGATTTAAACTCGGGTTCACCTTACCAAAAAAAGAGGCTGCGGTGGTGCAGCAGTTAGTGTTGTCGCCTCACAGCAAGAGGTTCTCCCATTCAATTCTCGGCTGGAGCGCCTTCTGTGTGGAGTCTACATGTCCTCCCTGCAGTCGAATGATGTTTAAAGACATGCAGGTAGGTGTGTGCGAGAATGGGTATGCCTTCTTTGAAGGTTGGGCATTGAGCTGGCAACTCGGCACTGTAAAAATCCACTGCCAATCATTAGCAGACAGGAGTTCCACTGTGGTGACCCCTAACCGGGAAAAGCCTAAAGACTTAGGCTTGGTGTCAACTAGGAAATCACCATTGTCCTCATCAGAAACCTCATTATTCTCTGAATCAACAGAAAGGTCTCTAGCCAAACTAGTTCTACAGCTACAAATGTGAACACAACCACCAGAATTAGCTGTCTGCTTGTAAATAGGGTCTATATTAGATCAGCGAACGCTTAAAAAAGCGAACGCTGATTGATCGACCTTATGTAAGTGAAAGCTTACAATCTCGAACTGTCAGATCAGCGATTTTTTTCCTAAGGAAAAACGTCGCTGATCCAAAACACACACACACAACACAAGCACACCAAACAAAGAGATATCCACACACATACACCTAAAATTTGACACCTAACCCTACACTAAACTATGTACACACCACTAACTATCCACTTACCTTAACCCAAACCCTAAGGTCAGTCAATATCGCACACTCACCTCACCCGCTCCCTAACCCTAACTCACCTAAATCCACCCTAACCCTCTTGTCCACACAATCGCACACATACCTAACCCGAGCTCTAACCCTAACTCACGTAACCCACCCTAACACTCACATCCCCACAATCACACACTTACCTGAATCCGACCCATAACATTCCACCACAGCACTGAAAATACTGAAGCAACAGAAATGGACAACCAAATTCTTTCCCTAGGAAAAAAATTTGAGTTTCTGTTGCTTCGATATTTCTAACTTTCGCTAAAATAAGGTCGATCAATCAGCGTTTGCTTGTTTAAGTGTTCACTGACTTAATATAGACCCTTGTAAATAGCTATAACCAGATCATCATCTGTACAATGAAGCTTCATTTTTTTTCCATGAAAACTTCACTACTACATAAAATATCTGGGAACAGAGTATTATGCCCAGCAGGGGGTCTCTTACCCCAGACTACTTCTGCACCTAAATGGTTTGATTCTTATTTGCGCCAGGTGCTGGAACAGCCTGAGAGGATATGTCCAACCCTTGTTCCATAGTGGCCAGCAAAGCTACACTAGAGGGAGATGGTGGAAAAGGTAAGTGGTCTTTGAGTCGAGCAGTGGTCCTGCCAGAATCACTTACAGTAGGCTGAAGCATATTTTTATGTTGCTTTTTCTTTTTAGGTGCAATCAGATCTGATGGGATGGGAGTACAAGAGTTACGGTCCATCAAGTCAGGGGGAGAAAAAAAAAAGCCACAAAAATAAACTCACAGTATTGTGTAATGTATCACAATAATCACTTAAAATTTATTGTAACAAGTATGTCCCACACAACTAAACTTGGCCAAAATGTACTATTATCACAAAAAAAAAAAAAAAAAAAAAAAACACAGTTTGAAATGTGTTCAGTGTTCTTTTATAACAGATAGAATTTAAAGAATTTTCAGTACTCAAAGTCCAAACACAAAACAGCATTAAAATATAGCATCACACACTTTAATCACATTAAACTGCAGCAAAATAATGTTTAATAGCAATCTAATCTATATTTTCTTGTCAGATAGAGCACAATCTCCACAGTATATTCAAATAACTTCATTTGCAGTAACATCATAATCCAGTGCTAAAAACACATACGGCAAAGTCATACATGTAAATGTATGACGTAAATAATTTTATTTTATTTTACATTTGTTTACCGGGAAAGTCTGACTGGACAAAATGCCCTTTTTCAGTGAAGGCCTGGGGAGAAAAGCTCCACATTTATAAATAACAGTACGATACATACACAACGTACAGATACAAATGTAGATTCAATCTCAAACACAACCACAAGCACAAAATGAAAAACACGTTATACATTTCACTAACAAAAATAAAATAAAGTATAAATGCTGAAAAAAAAAATACAAGTTCTTCAACAGTTTCCTGTCAAAAGATGAAAACACGGCAGTGTAACAGCAGCAAAGACAAGGTCCTAACTGCACCTGACAGTCCCTAGTATCTAACAGCACACATACATACTGCACTTTTGAAAGAAATACTGAAAGTTTCCTCAGAAACGGTTAAAAAAAAAACAAAAAAAAAAACAAGCATCCATCAAAAACAGAAGCCAAAGAAACACTGTCATGAGCACAAATTTCCACAGGAATAACTGTAAATATTGACAAAAATAAAATATCAAAAACGATATTTTTAAACAAACGTAAAAAGAGAAAGGGAAGAATAAATTTAATAACATGACAGAAAGGTAGGATCCCCAAATGGGACTTATCTGAGCAGTAAGTCAGAAAAAATCAGTACTGGATCCTGTCAAGAGTCAGAGGACTTTCTTCTTTGGATGGTGGAAAAAGAATGAACACTCAATTCCTACATTAGCTGCAAGCTTCCCTCTCATATGTTGAAAATTTGTACATTTGAGAGGTATGTGTTGAGCTAATCAGCTGTCGTATGGATAGAGACAGAAGGAGGGCATCTAAGCTTTTGAAAGCTGGCCAGTATTGGGTTACCTTGGCAGATAATCCAAAATGCCACTGAGACAATGAGAATGATGAACATCTTGAGTAATGTGAACTGTGGGAAAACAAATCACGTTTTTAGTCTTATAATAAAGTTTCAGCAACATTCCGTTACCTCTGTAGGTGCTGCATCATTGCTGGAGATTTAAAGTTAACAGATTTTGCACATCCAACCATCAATGTAGTTTATCTATCCAATACCCACCCTCTCCAATACCTCCAATATCTGTTATAGCTGAATCATCCGTTTCCACGCCAAATGAATCCATAAAACTGCTAGTATGTTCTTCAGGTTTGCATACAAATACATGTGACCAATGTTTTTTGTGCATCAACAAAAATATTTCAGCCCTAGTGGGAAATAAATCTTAAAAAAAGACTGGATACAGCAACTTAGCCTTTGAGTTCTTAGCCTGGCATTTGTGTTTGGTCTATATAAATTGGGCCTGGTATATTTACAAACCTGAACAGAAAACATTTTTTCAGAAATATTCATTTGTATCTTTACATATTTTGTCATGTGTTGAATCCAAAGATAAACTTTGTTCCTTTAAGTAACAGGACTTGATTCACACGAGGACATGTCAATATTATTTGGCAGCTATCCCCAGATCTGCCAAGAAATCCAATGTGCTTCAATTACTGCAATCTAGCTTGCCTACCAGCAAATCCAGGTAACCAAACCGCCCTTCTGAAATAACACATGGTCCATCTCTTCTTACAATGGCGCTCCTTACAAAATCTTTCTCTTGGTCCTATGTTTATGTTTAGTTAACTTAAAACCAGATATTATAACTTTCACTAGTAGACTAACTTCCTCATTGCCTTATTCTTCTCATGTAGAGCACTGCCTCTTCCATTACTGCATCAAGTAGACACTTACCTATAAACTGCAGTCTACCACCAAATTTCAACCAGGATTGTCTCTAATGAAACTCCAAAGGTCTCCCTAAAATTTAATAGCATTTAAATTGTGATAGTGTCACCTACTCCCATCTGCTCCCATCTCTCCAATCATTATGCAGCCAGCTGATGCTTCTAGTATTATGGCAGTTCTATACACGACTGACTGCATTTTTTTTTGTTTGCTTTCCACTGTTCATGGATTCTCATGGCATGGACCAAATAAGCTACCACGAAAATGTTGACTTATTAACTTCAGCACACAAAAACCTTGATTTTCATCAATTTACTACATTACTTAGAGTATTGAACAGAGAAGATGCTTTTCACCATGAAGCACTATGAGACCTCTCCTGCATCAGATTCTTAATGTCCATGTCCAAGATGCTTCTATTCTTACAATCATTGACAAAATTAACAATAAATTTAAAACCTCAAAGCAGTGCACCCTAAAAGAAGGTTTTAAAGTGTAAATGCAGTACAAATCAGGTATTATACCTGTCCATACTGTAAGTCACTTCAAATACAATTCAAATAACACATTATTGATAAAACTACCTAGTAACACTTACCAGAAATGCCCTTTAGGTCTTTGATGGTGACCAGATTAGAACAGACATGCTGTTGTCTGTATATAGATTCTGACAAGAGAAAATGTAAGTTATGCAATGGCAAGGTGGAAACAAGTGGCAGCATTCCATCCTGGTGTGGGATTTGTACCGAAATGTGAATCCTAGAAAAAGTAATACAAACGCTTCTTTATTACAATGTAAGTGTAGCAGTGTATAAAAACAATCACCTGAATAAAGGTAACAAAATAAGTTACATTTAATTAAATTGTACTTATTAATAAAAAATGGTATAGGACTTTTAAGAGTTCTTGTGATATTTAGGAATAAAGATATTTAGGAATAAGTGAAAGGCAGCATCCACTGGGCAATGGTCACCTGTAACAGTAATTCACAACTTATGTACACTTTTATCATAAACATATCATTTGCACTCTCTGCACCTAGCAGGCAGCCATTTTCCTACACTTAAGACATCAAGCACATTTTCATCTTTATATCAGGAATTTCACAGAAGGCTTGAAGAGAACTTAGTGCTAGCCTTTCTGTTAATCTTAATGCAGAAAAAAAACACTCACACCAAAGGCAAACTACTAAGTTTGCCACACAATGATGGGTGATAAGTGTGATATCCTACTATCTTAAGTCCCAACTAGTATGCTGCTGCACTGCGAATAACTGGCCATATGAAAAGGCAGGATTCAGAATACTATATCTGCAAAGGTGGCCTCTCCTTGGAACATTCATCCTACTGTCCATAAATCGCCAGCCATTTCCATCCCTCGGGTGAACAGGCCAGAAAGTGAAAGTGCTACAAATGATGCTTTGGCAGACCAGTGTACAACTACAAAGAAATCTGAATAAATACATCAGTTATTGTTCAAACTTAAGTTGTAACAACTATCCCCACTGTTCTTTATATCTTGCAACATCCTCGCAGAAAGGGCCTTGTAACCTTTCACAGCACAGTTTTCATTTTTCACCTTTTCCTTGTTATCTTTTCCATCTGTATTCTTGCAATTCTTTTAAGGACCATTTCATAGCATTATTTTTTCTTTTTTTCTCGCGGGAAAGGATCAGATGTTTAAAAAAAAGATTTCAGCATATCTATAAACCATTTTTTTATTTTCCAGCAAGCAAAAGTAACATGAAGCAACACCAGGCTTTCATAAAACCAGCAACAGTTTATTCAGGAAACAGGCAAAGGCATAAGTGCTTTCGCAGTATTACAACTGCTTCATCAGATGCATAAAATCTATCTAATTCAATGCCCATTAAATAACAAAGTAAAATAATCACATGACATCCTAGTGAAACTCTTAAAGAGATAACATTTCAAATATATGCAGTACTAATAGTAAACATGTATAAAAAAAAGTGAATGTGTATAAAAGGCATGGGGGGTGGTTAAAGAGAGTTTATTAAAACTCCCTTCTTATTTAAAAAGAGGAAGTGCTTTCAACATTGGTTTTAATGGTACTTTATCATTATGTCCTGACCCTGTATCTGTTCTTAGTCTAATAATCCATTTGCTTTCTGTTTCTTTTCTAATATCACTTCCCCTGAGACTTGCCTGCACCATATCTATAACTTGAAACCTAAATGCATGCTGTGGGGATGTGTCTGCTACATGTTTAGAAAATGCATTCCTAACCATAGTGTTTCTTATATCATTTAGATGTTCTCTTACCCTTTCATTCAGTTTTCTATCCATTTTACCTACACAAAATTTACTGCAGGTTTTCCGCACTGCTAGGTAAACCACATGACTGCTGTTGCAAGTTGCCTCCACTGAAAATTGAAACCGATGAAGCAGATGTAATACTACGAAAGAGCTTATGCCTTTGCCTGTGGCTGTTTCCTGAATAAACTGTTGCTGGTTTTATGATAGCCTGGTGTTGCTTCATCTTACTTTTGCTTGTTGGATTTATTTTTTGGTTCGAGAAGCAATTATTCAGCACATACTGGTATTATTGGACTTTTGCATTTTTTTAATTATCCTTTATTGACTGTGTTAGTAGCATTAGGCTAGTAACCTCTTTTCAGGGGTGACCCAAGGTGGCATTTACCCTACTAGTGGAAATGTGGCCAGGGCATGGAGAACTTCTCCTACTCTTTGTGATAGATACCACCTGAGCTACCACTAACTGAAGCAGATGGGACCTCAGTTTAATGTCTCATCCAAATGATGATGCACTCAGAAGCATAGTATTCGCTTTATGCTGCACTGCAGTGTTGGCAATCGATCTACCTGCAGTGAGAATAGAACCCACAGCTTTCTGCACCAAAGGCAAGTGTGTGATCTACTGCACCACTGACACTGGTTACTTCCCTGAAAAATAAGTACATAGCTATTTTGAATACAGATTTATCACTGCATACTTGAATAACTTTAGTTATAACTTATTAAAATAAATATACATGAATCCCTTACAGGTTATGACTTAAAAACATTTTTGTTAATAATATAAAGGTAGAACCTGTCTACATGCAAATAATTGAAGACAAAAACAGAGTTTCTATATACCTTTGCAGCAATTAATTAGACCAAAAATGTTATTAACAAGAATAAAGTAAAATGTGACACAGTTTCAAAATGAAAAAATGGGAATAGTGGGACCAATTCATACAGGGGAGGAATGAGCTTTAAAAGAAAGCAGGATTCAAATGAGCTATGTAATGTTTGATTGAAAATGATTGGGTAGATTATAAATTATATATAATGTTTGCAACTAGGAGTGTATCAGTTTGATTTGTGATGTAAAATGCTTGCAACTAGGATTGTGTCAGTGCAGTTTGTTTTCATTTATATAAATGTATGTTTGTTTATGTCGATTCATAAGGGATGGTTTAATAAAGATGTTTCTTGTTCAAAAAAAAGAGGCAGGAATTGAATATGTGAAGTATATTGTTTGTTAATGTTAATTTGTTAATACAGTTTGACTACTATTGTACAAGTGATAATTCAATAAAGGTGTTTAAAAAAATTGAGATGACAAGAAAACTGCATAAACGATCAACCTGCCAAACATTAATGGGTACATGTAACACAAAAGCTGGAAACAGACATTTAAAAAAGCTGTCATATATAATAGATGGGAATACTTGCTTTTTATTATAATGGCTACACAAAACATTTTATTTTGGAACGTAAATGGCCTCACAGGTATAGACAAAAGGGTAAGAGTATTGAATCGTATTAAGAAATGCACAGTGCAAATAGCACTGTAAAGATGTGAATTTGATAAAGAAAGGATTTCAGGACAGATATTCAGCAGAATATCAAGGAAAAGGGAAAGGGAGCACTTATATTAATTGCTAGTGGGGCTTCAATAGTGACAGAGCAGCAAAAATACAACAAAAGTAGATTTCTGGTAGTAAGGGGCTACTTGCAAGGGAGGAATATTACTCTGGCATGCATTTGTATTCTGCTTAAAACTGCTGTTATAGAGCTTAAGAAAATATTGGGAGACATAATCAGCTTTCAGCAGGGAATATTACTTATAGGTGGGGACTGGAACTTTATTTGCAACAGTGAGGATCTTTGGGGGGCTACAAGGGAAAATATAACAAAAGAGGGTAGATTTTTGAAGAAATTTATGAAAACATTTAGTATGGGAGACAAGAATTTAGTAGCAGGAACTTGGGAGAGAATTTGCACACACACACACACACACACACACACACATGTATGTATGTATGCATGTATATATATATATATATATATATATATATATATATATATATATATATTATATTATATTATATTATACGTTATCCCAAGGTACAATAACTGGGCTAGATGAGAAAGAAATTATATTTCACAGGACTGTGCATTTAATTGAAAGCTTTGCCATACATCCAATATAAAAGCACAGAGTAATGAAGTAAAAATGAGACACTGACACTTTGCTGCCTATCTGTAAAAAAGAAAGGAGTTTAAGGAATGTGTAGTGGAAATTATTCAACAGTTATTAAGGAAAATAAAAATGTCTAAAGAAGGCACAGCTAGTGAGTGGGATAAAAAGAAAGTGGAGTTTAAAAATGGGGCAAAATAAAATACATGGTTAAGGAGTAGCAAAAATTATTTACAGGGGCTGGCAAATGTAAAGTATTTTAGAATAAAGGGAATCTCATAGAAAAAGAAAAGGTGCAACAGCAGTATGCTAGAAAGAAAAATAAGGGACTATTTGGATAATATGCAGATGTTTCTAAAGATTGTTGTTAAACTGTTTTTTGATTACTCCACACCACCAAAACTCTTAACAGGATGACTTAGGCAACAAAGTAGGAAGGGCTGTTCCCAAATTTAGGGAGCCTACAACAAGAAGAATAACTAGATATTCTGGAAAGGTATTGGAGACATTCTGGAAACTTGATGGCAATTTGTATAAGGCAGAAGAATGTAGGAATCAAGAAAAAACACAAATGGAAACATTTATGGAAGACTTAAGAATGTCAATGTTAAAGGTACACCAGCTCAACAAATAACAGCTAAGATAAGAGGAAATGAGATATAAATGGTGATGTATAATCAATCTGCAGGGAATATATGGTATTCCTGTGGAAGTTTGGAAGCTAGGAGGGAAGAAGTGATAAAGATCTAGAAGGTTTTGTGTAACAGTATTTAAAAAGAAGGGGAGAAGCAACAACATTGTAGAAGGCGGCTGTGGTGGCTGTAATACCTGAAGATGTTAAATACTCATCAGACCCACCTTCATATAGGCACATTTCAATTTTAAATCATGATCATAGTGTTTATGTCTATAATAGCTAAAAGAATGGCAACTGTGTCAAAACTGGTAGATATGGATCAATGTAGTTTTGTGACGGGAAGGCAAGCATTTGACAACATTAACAAAACATTGATGATCCAGAGGTAAGCAGAATATAAGAAGATATTGTTGTTGTTGGGTCTTGATGCAGAGAAAGCATTTGACAGAGTGAGCTGGGACTTTAAGAGGTGGATGATGGAAGCATTTATATTCCCTAATATAATGATATGGTTAATTAGGGGGATACATGAGGAATCAGAGGCAAAGATTGAAGTTGGAGAGATATGCTTTGAAAAGTTGCGTCTAAACAGTGGAACAAGGCAAGGCACAAGGAACAAGGCAGGGGTGTCTGCTTTCCCCTTTATTTGCATTACATTTACAAGCACTGCCAAAGAAAAGTTATCTTTATTTGCTGAAAAGGGCATCTCAGTGTTGTGGAACATTCTAAGACAGTTTTTTGGGGGATATAAAATTAATGAAGACAAAACAAAGACTATAGCTATAAACTATGTTCAGCAATACCCATGGAACATGATAAAATTAAATACTGAGGAGTATGGGTTAAAAAGGATTCTGCTATGCCAGCTAAGGATATGCAGGAAGAGACTAAACAAAAGATAATACAAAAAATGAGACCCTGTAGCTCATGTTTATGGATATGGATAGGAAGACACAAGCAGTGAAAATGTTTTTGGTCCGTTAAGCTTTACATTCAGCTCAGGCATATTTTTATCAACCAGTGAAGTTGTGGACAGTAACTATTGAAGAGGTGAAGGATTTTACCGGGGAAAGGAAGAGAGCAAGGGTCAACTGAGATAAGCTGACCCTTCCAATAGAACAAGGTAGTATTTTACCTGATTTGAAGGAATATGTTAGAACTACATAGTTAAGGCTCATATACATAATAGAAGCAGAAATCTATCATTTAAAAGTGGAAAAGGATGATGGTGAAGCATTGGGGGGGGGTCAAGAAATGAGGAGAGAGTCAGATTTTGGATGCAGATCCTTAAAGAGAATAACATCAGCCATAAGAAATATTATATTCCTAAAGTAGCAGAAAGTCTTCTAAGAGGTAAGCCAATGGGAGAATGAGAAAAAGGAGATTCTGCTGATAAGGATCACTGAAACTAGGATTGCAAACAATAGGTAAGATGGGACTGGAATTCCCTAGAGAAAACTGGCGAAGAAACCATGGTATTGGGAGTAAATAACTAGTAAGGTAAGGTAACAGATGGGAAGAGGCTAAGAATCCATTTGAAATGAAGGCTAGAGACTGCCCTCCCTATCAGGATTGACATTAGAGTATAGGCAAAGAGAAAGGGATTGAGGAAGCCTAAGTGGAAGACCTGCTCTGGTACAGTTTTTAGTTGAATCTAGGAGACAAACTGCTGTTAAAAAAGGGATATTCAGCAGGGCACATAAAAAATTTGCAATATAACCAAGAATCAATCAGAGGAGGTTAGAGAAGATTGTGAAGAGAGATTGGACAAGCAATCTCCATTGAAAAAATGACAAGGTGTATGTATGTGTGGCTCCCAAGTATGCTACAAAGTCTAGATGATTTAAGGTTTTGCTTGGAAGGGTTTTCATAAGTATTTTCATATCCTAAGCAGACTCCAATGTTTCCTCAGGCAAGATGGCAAATGATGGAAGTGTGACAGGGAAGAAAGAGGTAACTGGGAACATATGTTTTGGGAGTGTAATGAGCTGGCAAATTTTAAAACATTCCCTACAGAGTACTCTGTCAGAAATTTTGGACGAGCAAATTTGTCTAACTAAGGAAATGATTTCTGAGCTGGAACACGGGATCTAAATTGCCTAGTAATAGTACTGCCAAAAAAGCAACTACTAGAGAATTGAAACCAAAGTCAAAACCAACTGTACTTCAAGTAGTGAACACTGTAAAAGAATTAAAAGAACTGGAAGATGGATCTTTAGGAAAAAAAATAGGACCACATTACATAGAAAAAAACTGAAATTATGGGAACAATATAAGCAGAATAATACTTTGAAGGAGAAATGAGGCTTAAGGGAAGGCAGGAAATAAGGAATTCATATAATGCTGGATTAATGATAATTGTATTAAAGAATGTATGTGATGTATAACGTTTGTAACTGTGAACATTTCAGCATGACTGGTTTTCATTTATATAAATGTATACATGCCTATGTCGTAAGTCAATAAACATGTTAAAAAAGAATATAAAGAAAAGTATTAAGAAAGAATATAAAGAAAAACAATGTTGTCTTTGTTTACAGACTGTATAAATAATAAGAAACCTGTTGACACATTTAACAAATCTACAAATTCATCAAACTCACGTAAGAAACCTGGTGACACATTTAACAAATCTATACATTCATCAAATTCAATAACAGTTCAAGACCAAACTAAAATATATTATCACTATAACGATGGTAGAACAAACTTTTTCAAAAATATGGGGACACATACAACCTACACTTCTACACCAACTATTCACCATTAGTAATAAATGATCAAAAACAAAATAATTATTTTAAAGAATTCAGTCAAGAAAAAAGACATGTTAGTTACTCGAGTGTAAATGGCCAGAATTCATATCTCTCAACCTCTTAGCACAAAAAATCTGGACAAAGACAAAAATAATAGGGACAAAGGACCAAAAATAGGAACAGATTTTAAATATAAACTCAGAAGGTTGTCTGAATAATAGGATTTGTGTTAGCATCCATTTTCTTTTATTTTTCAAAAATATTTTTTTGTTTTTGTTTATGCAAATGTACATATAACAAATACAATAAATCAATAACAAACTATTTATAATATTTACACTCATCCATGATAAACAATCATTTTATCCATGAGAAGTTATCAGCATTTGTTCAAAAGGTTTCCCAATTTTTGCCATGCTATTTTTTATGAGTAATGTTATGAGTTTTATATCAAATGGTTTGCAGTTCTTTATTACAAACAACTTTTGCTAAATTAATAAAATCTTTAAACATCAAATCTTGTTTACTTTTCCAGTTCAAAGTAATAACTTTTCTGGCAATTGCAAGAATTGACCAGAGTAACTGAATCTAAGATTTAGGTATTACATTGGGTATAGGAACATTGAATAGTATTAGTGAGTTAGAAATATGGCATATATTGAATTGAATTTAGGCTATATTTTATTGAATGGTAATTACATATGGAATCTTATTGCCCACTATTGATGATGATGTCTATAAGGTTTAATTTATTTTATTTTATATAGTCTAAAACTGCAGATGTATTGTCGTCATATACATCTCTATTTTATTTGTCTTATGCAGTTAATGATGTTATATATGAATAATTGATTTAGTTTTGCTTTGTTGCGTTTTACATTCTGTTTTATATTCTGTCATATTGGTATATTTTATTTGAGTTGGGGATGTGTGAGCAGATGCTAAGCCTGAGCAGTTTCATTATGTTCTGAAAGGAACTATTAAATATGGGAATTTAATATGTTAACATTATTTGTTGGCATGTTACAGGGAGATTTGTTTCGAAAAGCACACTAGCACTTTAAATATTAGTATCTTTCTAATGGATTTATTGGTTTGACATAATTGCACAATTGTTTTAATTGAATCAATTTAGATTTGATTTTAACTATAAAAGAGAGAGTCAGAATTGTTACAATTTAGATCTGATGAAGCATGCAGTGGCACGTGAAAGCGCTCATCTCCTGTTTCTGTTTTTACGAATAAAAGTTGGATTTTACAACAACCAGGATGTTAACTCCTTTCGTGGTGACTTCAACAGTTATTTTATACTGAGTTAGAAATATGACAGTTATCAGACCATAAAGCATTTACAAAATATCTGAAGTCTTTCCAGTATTGAACAACATTTCTACATTCAAAGAACATGTGAACCCAGTTGTCCTCTAGTAATTCATCTCATTTACATTTACTTTCCTGTTTTGGAGTATAAGATTTATTTTATGTGGAGTATAGAAACTCCTATTCATAAATTTCCAAGTAGAAAATCTCCAATATAATGAAGAAGAGGCACCATACGTAGAATTCCATAATCATTTTTTTGGATTCATCAGATTTGTCCTCCATTAATCTTTACATAACAATTCCAAAAATCTGAGTAAAACTTTAGAGTGTCTTCTCTTAGTATCTTAAAGATAGGTGAGATACATATTTTTTTATTATCTGTCTTTTCAAGACACCTAATAAAAAGCTGAATCAAACTAGGTATAGATTCAGTTTCTAAGTTGATTGATACTCTCATTTTATTTTCTTTAAACTGCCATAATGAGTGTATAAACAACCAACTGTCTTGACTATTATCAAAACTACATAAGAGAGAGTTTATTGATTTAATACTCTTATTTTCAATAAACTGATGACAGAATATCAGGTTATTTTCCTTTAATTTTTGTATTGCATTGATGTTGAAAGAATTTAGGCAATCAGGGGAGTATGCTGTAGGTAATATAAGAAACAGAAATTGTTTAATGTTATAATTACAATCAATTATATTTTTAATGTTATTAAATATTTGATTAATGCCATAAGAAAAATGATCAAACTTATTAAATAAACAAAACTCATGTAAACGCCAATGAACTCTACTTATTCCATATTGTTCCTCAAATTGATTTTCTATAGTTCTGACATCAGCTATATGAATCTCATGCATTGTTTTCCAGCCAGATATACAGGTAGGTGTGATCCAATGTAATATTACATTAATTATAACTGATTTGGAATAAAGATCTAAGCTAGGGAATGCTATCCCACTACTGTTCCAAACTCTAATGTGTCATTTAAATGCAATCCTAGGTTTTAAGGGGAACCATAAAAATTTAAGTAACATGGAATCAAATTTTTTAAATAAGTTTTTGGAAGGGGTATCAATGACTGCATATAAAACAAAATATACATATATAAAACAAAATTTTAGGTAAAATTATAATTTTAATTAAAGACAGCCTATCCTCCATTGTGAAGAAAGTACAGTTGTGTACACTTACCATAAATGTAGATGTTCGAGTGTATTCACTGTTGCAGTCACCACACTTGGGTTATCTGCCTGCAGGTAGCCCTCAGTCGGCCCGAATACCAGAGTCTTAGTATTTCTGCTTCGGATGCCATCGCTTCTTCCATGACGTCAGGTCATCAGGGGTATAAAACAGGCAGCCAACACCATTACATCAGTTTTTCTTGCCCCAAATGTCAGGAGCCCCCAAATAGGGATCTAGTATATGGTGGGGAACACCACCAGTAAAAAGAAAATACCAACGCCATTAGGAATAGCCATAGAGAGGAGAGGTAGACAGATAGAGAAAGCCAGGTGGCTGGAGGGAGGGAAACCAGGACTGCAACATTGAATACACTCAACATCTACATTTATGGTAAGTGTACACAACTGTACTATGTTCTTCGTGTTTCACTGTTGCAGTGATCACACTTGGGTTGATTCCCAAAGCTGAGGAAGGGTGGAGGCAGTCAAGAAGTGTTAGGGCTGGCTAGTAGGCCTTGCAAGACTGCTGTAGCAAATCCAGCCCTGGATTTGAAAAAAATAGGTAAGTGGTAATGCTTGGTGAAGGTGTGTACAGAACTCCAGGTTGCAGCTTCCATAATGTCCATGGTAGGGACTCCCCTGAGAAATGCTGGAGAGGTAAATGTAGCCCTAGTGGAATGTGTTCTGACCTCCTGAGGGGTTGGTTTTCCATGGTGCTTGTAGCAGAAATGGATGCAGTGTGCTATCCATTTGGAAATGGTTTGTTTTGAAATGGCCTTACCCTCTGCCCCTGTAGCAAAGCTGACTATCAGCTGGTCAGATTTTCCGAAAGGCTTAGTCCTATCAAGGTAGAACCTGAGCTGTCTGTGCACGTCCAAAGAGTGCAGGATCCCTTCCCCTTTATTCTGAGGGTTAGGGAAGAAAGTTGGTAAATAGATGTATTGGTTTAGAGCTACTCTGGACACCACCTTAAGCATAAAGGACGGATTAGTCCTGAGGGAAACCCTGTCAGCATGGAAAATAATGAAGGGTTACACAGCCATAAGTGCCTGTAACTCAGACACTCTTCTAGCTGAAATTATGGCTAAAAGCAAGACTGTTTTCCAAGAGAGGAATTTTGCAACACAAAGTTAAGGTCCCAGGCAGGGGTGGGTGCTCTCATAGGGGGCCTTAAGTTGTTAGCCCCTCTCAGGAACTGTTTGATGAGAGGGTGAGAAAATAGAGGTGGCTCAGTATTATAATGAGCTGAGATGGCAGATGCATGAATTTTAATGGAGGAGAAGGATAGGTCTCTGTTGAGTAGCTCTGCTAGTAATCCAAAATTATAGGTAAGGAGGCCACTGCTGTGTACTTTCCTTTAGACTGAATCCAAGAACAATATCTTTTCCACTTTTCAGCATAGGATTTCCTAGTACTAGGCCTTCTGGCTTCAAGAATGACATCCAGCACCTGTTTGCTGAGGGTTGCTGGTGGGGTATTCAAGGGATAAGCCAAGCTGCAAGGTTTAGGGTTTGCAATTGTGGATGCAAAATCTGTCCCTTCTGCTGAGACAGTAGGGTAGGAGTCTGGTGTAGGTGCCAGGGTGGCCCCATTGTCAGGCTGCACAGGAGTGGGTACCAGTGCTGGCATGGCCAGTTCAGGGCAATAAGAACTGCCTTTGGCCTGTCTTGTTTTATCTTGAGTAGTACTCGAGAGAAGGGGCAGAGGGGGAAAGGCAAAGACTGAGAGTTTTTTCCATTTAAAGGATAGGGCATACACCTTCCAGGTCCTGCTGTGAGTGTTCCTGGTGCAGTATTTGCTTAACTGGTGGTTCTCGGGGGAGGCAAAGAGATCCACCTTAGGTGTCCCCCACCTCTGGATCATAAGGTTGAAGGTGTTGGGCTCCAATTTCCACCTGTGTGGGTCTAGGAGATTTCTGCTTAAGTCGTCTGCCAGTGAAGTTTGTTTGCCTGGCAGGAATTGAGCTTGTAGATGCACTTAATTGCTCAAGGCTGTGTTCCACAAGGCCATGGCTAACCTGCAGAGTGGATAAGAATGGGTTCCTCCCTGCTTGTTTATGTACCACATAACTGTAGTGTTTTCTGTTTTTATCAGCAGTTTTTCTGGAAGGATTAGGGATCTGAAAGCTGTCAGAGCATTCTGTACAGCTAGCATCTCTTTTTGATTGATGTGCAGGAGAATCTGCCTTGGGCTCCAGTGGCCCTGAATGCGTTTGCCTACCATGTGAGCCCCCCATGCATAGTCTGATGCATCTGTTGTCAGGGTTTGGGAGGCAAGGGGTTGAGTGAAATGCAGTCCCTTGTTGTGGTTGCATGCTTCTGCCCATCAAAGGAACTCTGCCCTCAGATAAGGTATGATAGTAATGACTGTTTTCATGTCCTGAGAATGTTGGCACAAAAGACTTTCTAAGTACCATTGAAGTTTCCTGATATGCAGTCTTGCATATGGAATTAGCAGAATACATGAGGCCATGAACGCTAGGGCTTGCAGTATTTTTCTTGCAGACAGCTGGGTTCTGGTGGCCATTTGTTTGAAGTAGTCTGTCAGACAGACCCGTTTTTCTGAACTGAGAAATGCCATCTGGGAAGTTGTGTCCAACCTTGCTCCCAGGAATACAATCTTTTGACTGAGTACCAGTTGAGATTGCTTTTCGTTGATGGTGTACCCCAATAAAGTGAGAAGGCTTTTTACAAATGCCAGGTGCTGAAGTAGCAATTCCTGACTGTCTGCCTGAATCAGGCAGTCATCCAAGTATGGGTACATTTGGATATTTCTCTGCCTGCAGTATGCAATGGCTGGAGCCAAATACTTTGTGAATACTCTTGGTGCAGTAGATAAGACAAAGGGAAGTGCAAAGAACTGAAAATGCATACAGCCTGCCCTGAAACATAGACATTTCCTGCATGACTCCCTTATGAGGATGTGCATATAAGCTTATTTTAAGTCTAGAGTGACTAACCAGACATCCTTGGCTAGCATAGGGAGAAGCTGTTGCAGGGTAAGCATCTTGAATTTTGGGACCACCAGAAAGGTGTTGAGAACTGAAAGATCCAGGACTGGGCACCATCAGCCCTCTTTTCTGGGCACCAGGAAAAGTCTGGAGTAGAAACCCTGACCCCTTTGTTCTGCTGGAACAGGCTGAATAGTTCTAATATTGAGCAGGGAAAGTACTTGCTTTTGAGCTTCTGCTCACTGGTTTGGAAGAAGGTCTGGAAACCTGCTTGGGGTTGGCAGTGACTGGACATAGAATTTATACTCCTGGGATACAATGTTAAGGACCCATCAGTCCTGAGTGATGGACACCCATTTGTTTGCATGAAGGGCAAGTTTTTCTCGTAGGGGCACAAGCAGTTGGGAAGGAGATTTGAGAAGTCATTGTAAACTTTTTCCATATGGGGGGGGGGGGCTTACCACTCCCTGTTTTTTTGGGGTGGGGGCACTCCATTGTTTAGATCTCTGCATACCTTGAGACTGTAGTCTGGGTGGCCTGTTTCCCCTGGGTCTTGTCTGGGAAGGCCTGGAAGGGGCTGGAAAGGACCAGTGTTTTGAATGGCAATGCCTACTGAATCTAGGTGGTTACACTTGTAAGAATTCTTTAACAGTTTGCATAGATTTAGCTTTTTCTTCCATCTTTTTAAGAACTTCTTCTGCTTTGGTGCCAAACAAACAGTCCTTATTTAAAGGAGCGTCTAGTAATTTGGACTTGACATGATCTGGCAAGGTTTGCTCCTTCAGCCAAACATGTCTTCTCAGTACAGAACCAGTGACTGCAGCCCTGCAAGATGCTTCTAGGGCATCAAAGCCACATTGCAAAGTATGCTTACTAACTTGGTTTTCAGAATGCATTAGCTCTTGCAAATCTTTATTTTCTGCACAATCTGGAAATAATACCATTTTTTGTTTAATTAGTTCCATAATATGTTGCTGGTACTTCAACATGTGAAACTAGCAATTCAGTGCCCTGACAGCAAGAGTTGCAGAGGTATATACCTTCTTACCCCATCTATCTAAAGCTCTGGAATTCCTGTCCGAAGGGGTAGGATTTTTGGCTGTAGTAGCCTTAATGCCTTTAGGTCCCTGGGAAATGATCTCTGGATCAGCAGTAGGATTCTTGAAAAGAAACTTGTGGGAATCAGGTACTCTGTAGTACCTGTCAGGTTTCCTAGGGGCCGGAGGTAATGTATCTGGAATAAGACTGGATTCCATAAAAACATCAACTATAACATCCAGAACAGGTGGTATAGCTAGAGGCCTGTGCTGAGGCAACTCTAAAAATTCTCTGAGTCTCTTTTTGGACTGAAGGTAGTCTTGGTATTCCCAGTGGAAATGCTCTCTTAATGTATGCAAGGTTTTACCAAAAGAAAAATCCTCTGGAGGGGAAGCAGAGGGAATGGATTCCTCTGCATCTGAATCCTCATAAACTGATAAGGGCATGTCCTGATAATCAGAAGGGTCAGAGTCATTGGACTCTTGGTCTGTAGAGTCAGAAGGAAACTCAATTCTTTGTCTCTTAGCAGGGGAAGGCTGTCTTCCCCTAATTAGCATAATAAGGTCTTCAGCCATTCTAAGCCTTTGTTTTTATGGCATGGGAGCCTGTGCTTTGATCGTCGGTTTTCTAGGTGTAGTGCATACTCTGGGCCTAAGGAACTCGGTAGTTCTGGCTAAAAAAGAAGTCATCAGTTTGATTCAAACATCAGTAGGAAGGAATACACCCTCAGAAGCTGGTGCCTGCACAGAGGCTCTGGACCCATCCAAGGTAGAGACATCAGCAGGTTCCATAGTTGAAGAAGCATCTCGTGGCATACCGGACTCCAAATGGGTCTCAGCAGAGGCCTGCAAATCCACAGAAGCGAGCATCAGGGGCTGCAAAGGCACCTCACTGAGTACCGGTGGACTGGCGACTAGCTTAACGTTAGCGTCGTCGGCAGTTTTGGACCTATATGGTCTGTCTCTGTCTTTATCTTTACATTTTTTCGGAAGATCAGTAGTCGGATGACTATCAAAGTCATTTCAGAAAAAGAACAAGAGCAAAAGAATTTATCAAGAAAGATAACCCGACAACGAATGGTTCAGGCATTAAACAAGGCACAAAACCGACAGCGAGGGACGTCGTGGTCTGGGCCTAAACAGGAGACGCAGTAAGAATGAAAATCTCTGTGAGGTATTTGCTTTCCACAGGCAAGACAATTGTTAACTTTTTCTGACATCGGTTAGAGCAAGAAAAAAGGATCCCCAACGGGGTATTTAGATTTAAAAGACTTCAGGATTATCAACTCAAAAACGAAAATTTCAGGTAGCAGCCGACTGGCACTTGCGAACTGCTTCTGCTTCGGGCTCCTCCTTGGCAAGAAAGAATGGTGTAATTGTATCAGCTGCCTGTTTTATACCCCTGACGACCTGACGTCATGGAAGAAGTGACAGCATCCGATGCAGAAATACTAAGACTCTGGTGTTTGGGCCGACTGAGGGCTACCTGCAGGCAGATAACCCAAGTGTGATGACTGCAACAGTGAAACACGAAGAACATCATTTTATTCCATCTTTTGATTAGTTCACTAATGGTGGTTATTAAATTATTGTAGTTTAGTTTAACAGACACTTTCCATGTACTTTTTATACTGATACCCAAATATTTCATACAGCATTCTCTCAGTTAAGCAGACTATTCTCTCTTAGGTTTTTGTTGATCTTTTTGTTAATGAGTAATGTTTTGGATTTATTATGATTAAATTTAAACTCTACATTCTTCCAAACTTGCTTAAAATATTTATAACAGCATGCAAAGAACCATCAATATCACCCAACGTTAACATATCATCAGCAAATAATTGTATCTTAGGACAATAGTCCTTATTAATTTGAAAGCCTTTTATATTTTACTTGTTTCTGATATATGTAGTAAAAGATTCCATTGAAAGAGCAAACAATAATGGTGACAAAGGATAATCTTGTCTAGTTCCTTTGAGGATTTCTAGTGGTGAGGATAGACATGATCTGATTTTCGCATAATATTGTGCCCCACTATAAATTTTCATGAATAAGCTGACCAAATCTGAGGAGAATTCAAAACCAATCAGAATTCTTTGTAGATACCAACTAATAGAATCAAAACTCTTTCCTATGTCTAGGCTGATAATAGTTGTTTTTTGTATTAGCATGGTATGTCTATTAATGATAGCAATTTAATAATGTTACTTGCACTTTTCTATGAAGAATGAACCCTGTGTGATCATTATGTATTAGATTAGGTAATATTTTCTTTATCCTATTAGCTAATATTGTCATGAAAATTTTATAATCAGTGTTTAGTAATGAAATTGGCATATATGAATAACAAGATTTGGGGTGCTTACCTTGTTTTAATATGGGGGAGATAACGGAGTATTTCCATGATGGGGGTGTTACAAATTTTTTCTTAACCATAGTAAAGGCACTCACCATTTTTTTTATCATATATTCAGTTAAAATCTTATATAGTTCAGGAATTATTCCATCCAGTCCTGGACCTTTATTATCTTTTACATTTTTTATTTGCTCTTTCACTTTTGTTAGTGTTGTTTATTTAATAGTTATTTTGTTGCATTGACACCTTAGTAGTTATATTTTCTTGAATAAAAATACTCCAAAAGTAGTGTATTATTTATATCTTTATAGCAGTTTTTGAACATTTCTAATATGCCCATTAAGTTAGACGTACTCTTAACTGAACCACCACTTTTATATTTAATCTCATTAATAAGATTTTGATTGTTTATTGTTTTGGATCTTACCACTATTTAATGTAGACATTTGGGATTTACAGCATAAGATTGTAATTTCAATTTTTCCAGGTTTATGGCTACCTTATGATTCAGAACTTCTAAGTATTTTTGATTTAACTTAGTAATTTTGTTATGTGCTACTTTATTTGGTTTTGCATCCATTTTTATCTTGTCTGTGTTTTTTTGTAAGTCTAAAAGTTCTTTGTCCCACTCTCTCCTTTTTTAAGGTACCAGTGTTTTATTCTACCATATATATAACTTTAAAGATGTCCCATAGTATAGCATCAGTCACTTCACCATTATTTGTTTCCATGAACATGTCTATTTCTTTCATTATTCAATCCCTAAAGTCATTTAACTTAGTTATGTAAGCAGGAATTCTCTGTAGAAATCTTAAATCATCTGTATGTGTAGTTAATGTAATGTTTATAGCATTCGGGTCCGAAAGTGGACAAGGCATTATAGATACGTCACTTATTTTAGAGTATATGTTATTTGATACAAAGACTTTATCAATGTTTATTTGTGTACCAAACCGATATGAACAGTGAGTATAGAATAAGGAATAATGTTCTCTTAGACCATGTATATCTTTAAGGTTCATCTGGTTTGTAAAGTCATTTAACTTCTTGGCTTAAGATGTTAGTTTTATTTTACCATTTTTGGAAGTATCATTGCCTGATAATAGGCAGTTAAAATCACCTGTTGCCATAATTTCCCCTTTTGCATTTAAAGTAATCAGGTCCAGATATTTGTCAACATATTTAGTACTCAGTCCTGGTAACCAGTATGTATTTATCAAAGTATAACAAATACTTCCTACTGATTTTCAAAATAACCATGCTTAGCATCCCATCTTTATCTGAAATTGTATCTATAATTCTTGGCATAGCATAAGTATTTTTCCACAGAATAAGAGTGCCCCTTCTCTTAGTCTTAAAACATGAATCAGCCAGAATGGTATAGTTATTTTGTAGATCTTTTTTTAATAGATGGGTTTCCTGTAAAAAGATGATCTAGCCTTTAGGCATTTTATATATTTAAGCAAACCAGCTCTTTTGACATTACTGTTCAAACCAATTAATATTTAATTATAAACATTTATAAGCCATTGACTATAATGTGTGTTATTACTAACTGAAAGACGTTTCTTCCGTGTTGACTTTGTTGAAATTTACTGAAAACTTGCTTATTATGGATGCATAACGTGTATTAAGCACTACTTTCAAAAACCCCAAACTATTTTTAAACACATACATGAAACAAAGTTTCTGGTTTAGTTAAAAACTTAACTAAACCATCCAGCCACCACCTCTCCAATACCAAATGACACAAATTATCCATCTCTGCTTAGAATATAGTATAAAAACAAAAAAAAGCATTATGAAAGCAACTAAAGAAATCTGAATCCATGAAATATACGTTAGAATGTATGTAGTATGCCCAATATATCTGAAGGTATATGACTATGTCACGTATGATAATAGCACCTCTAATACATAGATATGCCAGAAATACACATCAGATCAAAGTATGTATAAACATTAGAAGCTGAAGGTTAAGAAGATTGTCCTTATTTCCAAGACTTTTCAAGAAACATCAGATAATTTAACCATTTTGTCAGTCATCTAACATTTTTCATGTAAGGATCTGTTGAATATATATATATATATATATATATATATATATATATATATATAAAACAAATTACAACATAACTATTATATTTTGCAATTATACACATATTACTCATACGTACTAATAATATCTATGTTGACGTCTTTCATCAGCAAGAGGGGAGAGAGAAAAAAAAAGGGGCCACACAACCCTCTGTTTAGTTACTAAAGGTTTAGTTATATAACATAAGTCTGATGTTAATATGCACAATTAGTTTTCTAATGCAGGTCCTAGTTCACTTGATGTCATTTAGTTACTAATAGTGTCATTGAAAATGCAGAATGTATGCATCTATAAGAAAACATAGGCATTTTCAAAGGAGTTAAACACTTTTATCAGAACAAAATATTTGCCATTTAAAGTATCTATTGTAGGATAACAGAATTTCAAGAGAAAATAATTCTAAGTAGAACCATTTAACAAGTTCAAAAGGTCAAATGATGTCATCACTGTTATTTCCTCAAGCTGCAGCTTCATAAACTTGTTAAAAAGTATCTAAATAGGCTCATGCACAACATAAGTTGTCTCTAGTGAAGAAAAAAGCATTTTTGGTGGGAAATTCAGATCTTTTCAACTTTACAGAAAGCAAAAAAACCCACTAAAGTTGCCTTGATAGTGCATGTCATGAATCTCCACAATGAGAACAGACAGACCACCAGTTTCCTCGCAAAACACCAACATCATGAAAAAATTAACCCTTTCATATAAAAACAGCTATTTAGAAGTAACAGCAGCTGCCTCAAATCAGAAATCATATTAAAACATTTCAATCGTTCACCCACCAGTTAACCAGGCCAGAGGGAGGGGAAAAAAGGAACCTAAGACATATATATATATATATATATATATATATATATATATATATATATATATCTTATATTTAGCTATCTATAAAACACCATTAATGTACTGTATTAATGTTTAAATGTATCTAAACAAAGAGTCTAAAACATCTAGTTAGAAACACTAATCAGAATCACCTTGTTACCCCACCACTGACCCACTACAAAAAATGCACTTTGGTATTAAGTCAAATTATACTATTACTGAAGAATTAGAAGACATACATCATTTGTAGTTATTTAAAAGGGAAAAGTATCTAATGTACTTATAATCGGGAAAAGACGGGAAAAGGAAAATTGCTAACAAAAAAGAATAGAAAGAAAGAAGAGAGAGAGAAAGAGAAAGACAGAATATTATTTAAATGCTTAGTACTACATGTAATTAGAAGTAGATATAGAAAGGAAAAGAGAAAGTTAATAACAAAAATGATTCATGTTACCTTACAGCATAGACTTTCCAGAATCAAATATACTATGATTCATAAAACAAACATTTAAAATTAGAAGGAATTTATTCATTTGTCCTTTAGTTTCTTAGTTTTGTTTGCTCCTTCCTTCACAGATCATCCATTTTTTTTGCCTGTCTCTTCAAACTCTGGGATGACCATTCCATTTCTTCTATGACTGACAGTATTTTCTTCTTTTGGATAAATTCTACTGCTTCTTGTATGGAATCAACAATCTTCAATCCTTCTGGCAAGGTGATTTTTATTCTTGCAGAAAAAATAATTTGAGCTTTAATATTGGCTTTTTTCAAGGACTTAATTAAAGGAACACACTCCTTTCTTCTGGATATGATTGTAGAGGTGTAATCATTGTGAAAACTAATAAATTTTCACCCATATTGATAGTGCTGAAATCAGCTTGAACTAATTCCCCTAAGTCCTTGTTTTGCGAGGAAAGAAATCTATGTATTATAGACCTGGGGTTAGACAAACTCAGAGATGAAGTTGGATTTGCCAGGGACCGATAAGCCCTCTCAATTCCAAAAGAGAGAGATTCAGGCATGTTTAGTGCTGATGAAAACCACTTATTGAGGAACTGAATCATGTTAGCACCCTCTTCTTTCTCAGTAATTTCATATATTCTTATTCTATTCCTCCTTGATCTGCTTTCAAGGTCTTCCAGTTTCTCAATCACTCTGGTGTTTTGTTTCAGAAGAAATTCATTGTGATGTTTATTTTCTGTCACTCTAGTATCTAGGTCAGTTACTGTTTCCTCTAAGGCAAGAATCTGTTCAGATTGTTTTTTTACTATTCCATTTAGACGTTCCAGTTGTTTACTGCATTCTTGTTTGATAATATCCAGTTTGTTTTCAAATGTGTCCATTTTTAGTGACAGTTAGACGTTCCAGTTGTTTACTGCATTCTTGTTTGATAATATCCAGTTTGTTTTCAAATGTGTCCATTTTTAGTGACAGTTAGACATTCCAGTTGTTTACTGCATTCTTGTTTGATAATATCCAGTTTGTTTTCAAATGTGTCCATTTTTAGTGACAGTTAGACGTTCCAGTTGTTTACTGCATTCTTGTTTGATAATATCCAGTTTGTTTTCAAATGTGTCCATTTTTAGTGACAGTTAGACGTTCCAGTTGTTTACTGCATTCTTGTTTGATAATATCCAGTTTGTTTTCAAATTTATCCATTTTTAGTGACAGTTCTTGGATGTTTGTTATTATAGGTTGTAGTTCCTTCTTCACTGCACTCTCCTGGTGTAGGTTCTTCGAGTTGCTCATCTTGAGATCTCCAGTAGAAAACTTCTTGACAGGAATAATTAAAAAATTCTCTTGACTACGTATTACTTTTTAGAAAATAATAAAGACTCTATGTTAATCTAACTTTTAGTATACTTTTAGTTAGATTTTTCTAAAAATTAAAGTATATTTCCTGTCAGGATATTAAAATCTAAGCAGAGCTATGGATTTCTGCTGCTATCAGACTGGCATCTTGGCTACGCCCACCCAGCATGCATTTTCCTGAAGGATATGGAGTCTGAAACTCAAAGGATTGTCATTATTTAGTGATTTCAATCCCTTTTCATCTGCCATAAAACCAGAAATATTATGAAGAACAGACCAAAAATATGAGTCAAAAATCTAGATAGTCTGTGAAAATCTGGACAGTTGAGAGGCATGGGCTAGATGTTTATTTTCTCACTCAAGCTATATTTTCTTTCTGGGAATGCTGCCTAAGTGAATTTCATCTGCAGCTACTGATATGTTTAACTTTTTACTGTGGAAGATTCCAAATTAGGGATATTATTTAGGATAACAAAAACACTTACCCCAGGATTCAGAAATAGCATAACTGCTTGGAAAACCGCTTACCACATGATGGTGAGACAATGCAATTCAGAGACAGCTACAGTAGGGATCTTCTCATTAGCATATCTCTGAATAACATTAGCCATGGCAGACCTGAAAGCAGTAGTGTTTTCCCTAGTGGCCTATGCATCTCTTTGGCAAAGGCACTCTCCTATATACATATACGCCTATGTATACACACACACACCTTCAAACAAGCCCTCCTCCTCCCACAGTCAATTACACTCATGGAAGCATCCACCTACAAGCATGCGCCAATATGTGCAGAACACAGACATTTAGATTGTCAATTCCCTACCTTCCCCTTCCCTCACTGTGACCACTTAGGCAGATACATGTGCACAAACACATTCATGCAGCTTCATTCAAGCCCCTACAGACATGTAATCACATGTCCACACACATACACTAACACTCTATACTCACATCATACCTCTCAACCATACTGAATTTCTCGGTGTTTACCGAGTGGCCCCTTTAATTCCCAATTTTTATTTATTTATTTTTTTGGGGGGTATTACAACTTTAAATTTATGGGTGACATCAGAACGCATCACTAGCCTACAGGGGTGTGTGTGAATGACATCAGCTTCATTTGATTGCTATTTTGAACTGTTTTGTAGGGAATATAGAAGCAGTTTTGCAGTGTCCGCCCAGTGCAGGTCAGGATGATCAGCCTCCATGTAAGACAAAAAAAGAAATGTATGGTCTGATATTATGGGCCCAGCTTATTTGCATTTAACCACGAACAGTAAAAATCTGTTTAAAACACACCACCAGAGAGAGTGGTTTGTCATTATTCATTGCTAGAGGGGGCAGTTTACTATAGTTATTGCTGCCAGTCCACTCAGGGATTAGTTATGACAGCAGAGTTTTGTGTGTGTTATGTGTTGAAAGCAGAGAGTGGTTGTGGTTTCCTCATAATATTATTCAGCGTTTTGTGTGTTACTGCTGCCTATTCGTGCATCTGTTCATGCTAGTAAATGCAAAGAGTGGTTCCCATTATTGCTACCAGTTCTGTTCAGTCTAACTAATATCAGAAATGCCAAGAGTGGTTCCCTCATATTATTATTTAGGATTTTGTGTTATTGCTGCCAGTCTACTTATTTATGTATCACTCTAGTTACTGTGCAGCTGTTCAAATTCAGTCTAGCTAATGGCAGAAATGCATAGAGTGGTTCCCGTTATTGCTGCCAGTTCTGTTCAGTCTAAATAACGTCAGAAATGCCAAGAGTGGTTCCCTCATATTATTATTTAGGATTTTGTGTTACTGCTGCCATACCAGTCTAGTTATTTGTGCATCAGTCTAGTTATTGTGCAGCTGTTCAGATTCAGTGGTTCCCCTCGTACAATAATATTATTCACAGCAGACAGAGTTATTGCTGCCACTGTTTAACGGCAAAAATTTAGCAGTTCCCTCATATTATTCACAGCAGAGAGAGACGTGTATGTTTAACTAATGGCAGAAATATAGCAGTTCCCATCATATTATGCACAGCAGAGAGAGGTGTGTGTGTTTAACTAACAGCAGAAATCTAGCGGTTCCCTTATATTCACAGCAGAGACAGATGTGTGTGTTTAACTAATGGCGGAAATCTTGCAGTTCCTCTCATATTATGCACAGCAAAGAGAGGTGTATGTTTTATTAACGGCAGACATCTAGCAGTTCCCCTCATATTATGCACAGCAGAGAGTAGTTATGTGTGCATCTGTTCAGTCTAGTTAACAGCAAACTGTGGTTCCTGTTATTACTGTTTAACTGACTGAAATCTAGTGGTGCTCTTGTATTATTCACAGCAGTGAGAGTTTAACTAGGTGTAGGTGTATGTGTAAAATGCCCCAGTTATACCCATACCACCAGTGTTTGACTCATATAACTTCTGGTCTGTTCCTCTTAAAATTTGTGGTTTTCTAGCAAATCAGTGAGAAATGAATGTAATAAATAATGACAGCCATTTAAGTTTCAGTCTTTATATCTTTCAGGAAAGGCATGGTAAAAGAAAACATCTTATTCTAGCAAGTTTCCAAGATTATACAAGCAGTGTTTAAAATGTGTCCTTGGTTTTTGGGCCTTTCTCCTCCCCAAATAAACTTTGGCTTTTTCCAGATTTCTTGTGCTGCATAGTTCTTCAGGGAGAGAGAAGTTTAGTGCTGCTTATGTCAAGGCTGTTTGTGGTGTTAGTAGCACAACAGGCAGAATTCTTGCTCTTGATGCAGAAGGCTGTGGGTTCTACTCTGAGTATGTAGACGGATTTCTGATACTGTGTTGTACTTTTAAAGGGGGGGGGGGGTGGATGCTGCAGTCCCGAGAAAGTCCTCTTTGGCGAAGATACCTAGTAACTATGAACCTGTTATCAGTTTGCCATCCATTCCCTATTGCAGTATTACTAGCTTATCTTTTTTTTCTAATGTAACATAGGCAATTTATTCCTCAGAGGCAACAGGCATTTTATCTGTAGATGAAATAATGAAATATAAAGTTGTTTGCTAGCAGCAACCTCTTCATTAGTTACAAATCTCTTTAGTGTGGAATTATTTAGATGACTTTTACTTCTGCAGAGATTGTGCATACTTACTGATACTGGTGGACTGTAGAAGTTTATGTACACTTTTATGATGGAAATTTTCTGAACTGGGTAGTTTTGTCATTATTGGTTCATTCATTTTGTTTCATTGCTTACTAGAAAAATGTTTAAAACAATAAACTTAAAATGTGCTCTAACAAGTGTGCTGTATTATACAAGGAATATAATTTAACACAATCAGGAATGTCTATCAAAAAACACATGTATGCTTCATGTGCAAGGGGCTTATGATTTGTAAACAACCCAAAGTTAATTTTATACGCCATTGGCCAGATTATTTATTATATTTATTTATTTATTGACATTTGTTAACCGGGTTTGTCCAACTGGGCTTGTGACCCATTTTCAGTGGAGACCCAAGGAGAAAAGCTCCAGTAATACATTTTAAAACAAGTACAATTTTAAACAATATTGATATAATAGCAGTTATAGCAAAATGATTCACGTGTTGGAATACATGCATAAAGTTAAAGTTACATTAAAAAGAAGCTAAGTAACAATTTTACATTGATATAGTTCAATAGGTTAACAATGAACATTTTTTGTTTGTATAAAATTGTGCAAATGCATAGTAGACACACTGGAGAGAGAGGTGTAATGAGGTACTAAGTATGGTCCTTTTGAGGGTACATAAAGGGAAGGAAGACTAGGTAGGATCATGGCAAGGGCAGGTTATGGAATTGAGAAAATAAGCTTTTAGTTCATTTTTAAAGTGTGAGGTGTGGGAGATTGAACGTAAGTCAAGGGGAAGTTTGTTCCAAGCATGGGCAAGGGAGTGTTTGTAGAGTAGTTTGCCTACTGACCTTTTTGGGTGGTAGATATCAAGTAATTGTTGGTTAGAAGTACGGAGGGTCCGGGATGGGATGTAGATGGAGACTAAGGAAGATAGAGATGGACAGAAGGAGGGTTTATAAAGAATAGAGTGTAGCATATGAAATTGATAAGATAGCAGAAACTGGGGAAGTTCAAGCCATTGGAGAGAGTTTAAAGAAATGCAGTGGTGTGAGTTGTATGGGGAGTTAGTAATGAATCTGGCTATTTTATGGTAAGTCTGTTGCAGTTTGTTTAGAGTGGAGGCCTGGATATTGGTAAGAACTGGGGCGGCGTATAAGAGGGACGGGAGGAGGAGTGCCTGGCCCAGGGTAAGTCTAGATTCAGGGGTTAGGAAATTTTTGTTCCGATATAGCAGACCTAGTTTCTGGTTTGTTGGATATTTGTATTGTTAGAAGATGTAATAAAAAGAAGGTTTTGTGATGAGAAAGAGAACGGGGAAGGAAAACAATAAACTTAAAATGTGCTCTAAGAAGTGATGCATTTTCTTTGAATGTGGTTTCAATGATGTTTCAATGAATGTGAGTTCCAAGGGCAGAGAAGTTTTAATGCTAAGTCTGTTTTCATTGTGAGACAGCACTGCTTTGTTTAGCAGATGTCTATTAGTGTTTGTGCTATAAAAGTAAATAAGTTTTAAATGAAATCCAAATAATCATTGTAGAAGTAAAGCAGTATGCACATTAGTGTTTATGGTAAATGGGGTGAAATAGCCAAGTAATGGGACACTGGAATGGCTGCAGGGGGGTGGCTGTATATGTGGGGCGGCACTGGGGCCCCATTTGACCATGAGTTTGTGAGGGGGAAGGGCAGTGAACTAAGACAGCCCCAGGTGCACAGACTCTGGCTATGCCATTGATCAGTAGGTCATGGAGAATGACTTTTGGAGGTCCTAGTAAAATCGTTTGCTAAGATTAGAATATTGCCTACCATTAAATGCCCTACTTTTACCACAAAACCCACATACTACAAGTCACCAAAAACAAAATCCTAAGGTTTATCATCTTCTCCCTTCCCAGGGAACATCACTGCTACACATTTAAAAAAAATGGTTACCATTTACTACAGGGTTTGGGGCCATGTTTTGGTCGTCTGATCTTCAGTTTGCATTTGAAAAGTGGCATCCTACAATTCCACTGGAGTGGGCATGGTTACATAATTATCTATGCAAATTTATGTTAATCAGTGTACAGATTTGTATCTATTTTTCATGGGCCTCTGCATGGGCGCCAGAACCATAGGGTGCAGGGGGAGGAGAGCCCACCCACCTTTGCAGATCATCCAGACCTCTACCCTTTCATTTTCCGCCCCTCCAACTGCCGCGATGACATCAGCACATGTATTTTTGCGAGAGGAATGGACAGAAGCAGATAACTTAATTTACAGAGTGGAACAGACGGACAGATGCTGAAGTCTATATCAGAGTGAATACACTGCAGTGTGTGTGTGTGTGTGTTTGTGTGTGTGTGTGCCCGTGTATGTGTGTGTGTGTGTGTGTGTGTGTGTGTGTGTGTGTGTGTGTGTGTGTGTGTGTGTGTGTGTGCCCCCAGCAGGATACATCTGGTGGCTAGAGGTACTCAGGCTCAAACCCTGTACTTTGGGTACAGGTAAAAAAAGCCAAACGTTCCTAACCTCCATCACTTGTGAATTTATGCTTGTTGTTCTGTTCCTCTAGTTTTGCAGGACTGGTAATACAAAACCTTTTATTCTAGCAATTTTCTAAGGTTATAAGATCAGTATTTGAAATGTGTCCCTATTTTGGGGCTGTATTCCCCCATTATTGCCTTTGTTCTGTATTTTTGTGCTAACAGGTTGAGAGCTATGGTGAGAAGTGAGAACTGAATTCACTAAATGATATGACAGCCATTTAAGTTTGTCTTCCCGTCTTTCAAGAAACTGCTGGTTTAGCTTGGTGGTATGTTGCTCTGACTGTAATGCACAAGGTTCTGGGTTCAAGACTTGGCAGTGAAATACATGGTGGTAACAACATTTTATGCAAGCAACTTTCCAAAATTATACACACAATGTTTAAAATGTGTCCCTGGTTTTTGGTCTTTTGCCGGCGGGGGGGGGGGGGCATTGAAAACAAGTTCAAGAAGCTGTGCAACATGCCTATGGCTTACACTCTAATGTCATTCTGTGTTTATATATTGTGTGTAGAAGTAGACTGTTATCATGGAAATGTTCTGAATAGGGCAGTTTTGCCATTATTGGTGCATGCATTTTTCTTCATTGCCTACTGGAAAAATGCTCAAACAATAAATTTAAAATGCAGTTGTGTGTGGAAGTAGACCTTTATGATGGAAATGTTCTGAATAGGGCAGTTTTGTCATTACTGGTTAATGCATTTTTGTTTCATTGCCTACTGGAAAAATGTTTAAACAATAAATTTAAAATGCGCTCTAACTTTAGTCTAACAAGTGTGCTGTATTATACAAGGAATATAATTTAATACAATCAGGAAGGTGAATGAAATAATGCATACATGTATGCATGGCCCTAAAAATGTGTTTGAAAACAGCCCAGAGGAAAGTGTGAAAGGGTCAAAATCTTGGGCAAATTTTAAGCTTTACTCTTGTTACCAAAGCAATGGATGAAGGTAAAACAGTTCACACCACATTACCTTGACCTGGCCAAGCCTTTTGACACACTCCCCTACTCAGGTGTAGTACAAAAGATGAATAATGTAGGAGCAAACACTTACATCACCAGCTGCATTGCCAACTTGGATCACAGGATGCAGGAGATCAAAACGGGGGAAGAGACCAGTCACCAACGGAGTCCCCCAAGGTTCTGTGCTGAGACTTTTTCTGTTTGGCATATACATCTCAAAAGTAAAAGGAAATACCAAAGAGCTTTGGCCAGCTAAGTTTGAAATGACTGCAAACTAGGAGAAGTTACTGAATCCCCAAATGACTTAACCATCATGCAGGAAGGTTTGTCCCAAATAATAACTGGTGTCAAAATCATGACAATGCCCTTTGAGAACTGTTCCAATTGTTTGGCATTTAAGAACTTGTGTGTACAGTGACCTAACTTTTGCCCAACATGTGCCCAGAGTCATAAGAAAGCCTTTCTATACTGCACAGCTTATAAATAAATTGATTGTGACTAGATCTAGAGATGTTTTTGTCCCCCTTTACAAAGCTCTCATTATGTCAATCATTTTGTATAATGCCCACTTTGGCATGTATCTGTCCAGTCCCATGCAACAATTGGAATACCTTCAGAGATACCTTACTAAAAGGATACAAGTCCTAAACAATAGGTCTTGCATAGACCACATCAAAAATGTATTACTATACTCAGTATCCTACAGAGTGCTTAGAGGTGACATGTCTGGCATACAAAGCATCCTTCAACACAATACAGATGGACCTACTGAACATCAGCAAGTCAAATGACATTAGAAATACTCAGTCCAGGTATCTAAACTTGAATGTTGTGGAGAGATGGATATATATCACAGAGGCTACCACTGTTCTGGAACAGACCATCCATATAAATAAAGCAAAGCTCATCCATCCATATTCAAATGCAACTTGGATCTAAGGGTGGGTAATAGAAAATGTACTCCAGGATTTCCCCTCATGCCATTAATGGATAGAGGCAGTTCCTAAATGCTGCATCCGTTACATGGCCCCCTCAAATTATCTATGGTATGATCACAGTTGTTCTCACTAGGACTAATATACAATTATCAGCCATGGGGATAGCTAAGACCAATCAGGAAATGTTAATTCAAGCACCAAAAAGGAATTGGCTAAGCTTAAAATGTCCTCCAAGTGAACCTATGCTGTGGTAGCAAATAGTTATAAAAAACGTTCCCTTTTTAGTCCACTAAGTGCCCCTGTCACCCCCCCCCCCCCATCTTTAACAGCTTCCGGCGTCTATGGGCCTTTGTCAAGATTTTTGATGCTTCCAGGTTGAGAGGTATGACTCACATTTTTGCTGAACTTACCTGTAGTACAACGGCTTCCATGTGAATTCACTCTTTCCTCCAATAATGAAAATCTAGGCTGACAATCATTTAATCAATGATCATAACAATAAATATTGGACAAAGCTGATATCAAAATATCAAATTCACAGACATGACCCACCCCCCATGTAGGATGACACTGCTTGTTATTGAATCTGCAGCACTAGGGAGTTTTGTTAATTCTGTATTTGTCTTGTTTTTAGGCATATAGCATTCCGAATGTTAGTCATATCTGATCAGGATTGTCAAATCTGATGTTGCTGCCATTGTTTAAAAGATAGTAATCTGGAAGTTTATGTAGCCAAGTGAATCCCAGCCATAAACAGTTGTTTTTATTCCCCTTCTTTTAGACTAATTTACTTGCTGAGCGGTTGCAAAATGGAACTTTGATGACAAACAGCTAAAATCACTGGTATTGAACAGCAAATCTTTTATTAAAAATTTTTGTCACTTTGTAAGTGTAATAGTAAAATTCAACAACTGAGTCAATAGTTTTGATTGCTTTTGCAGTTACTCATGTGGCATTGCTCTGCACATAGTACTCAGAAATGTATAGAATGAGGTCATACTGGATTTTATTATACAACACTGCATCACCAAATAATGTCCCTAATTTTTCTTTAAACAGTCAATCAAGTAATCTTTCAGTGTGTTAGACTTTGTCACAAGAAAAGTTCTTTCTTCTTACTATTTGTTTTCATGCAGTCTTTCCTCCAATGTACATGATAATCTAATAATTCATTCTTTGACTTATAAAGTCATTAATGGAGGTAGGACAGGATCAAAAAGGTTAGCGACACTGGGCAAAAGCTGTTACATGTTGCAAAGGCAATGCAGAAGGGCTGTCAATCAGATGTGAATACAGTTAACAACAGTCATTTAAGTAGTTGTAGCTAACTTTTCTGTTTGCTTACAGTGGAGCTGTGTGCAATCAATGGCTACAATGAGCTAGCTAAGTTCTTTGATACCCAGAGGCGGCGCGTGGCATAGGACTGCCGGACTGCAGCCCCCTCAGAAAAAAAAGAAAAAAGTACCTTTTTATGTAGTCAAGTACTATTATTTTTTTTTTTACTGTGTCACTCAAGGAAAGCCTCAAATTCAGTTGCAGACTAGTCTCCGCGACTCGTAGTTCCTTCCGGGCTCGTCCAGTACGCGCATGCGCACTTTAACCACCTCAGGTTGCGGCGGTTTAAATAAAGACCTTTTTTTGTTTTTGCTGCAGCCCGGTGAGGACATTAAGGCATCAGTGTGATGCCCAGCAGTCTATGCGGTTCCAAACCGCATAGAACTGAAAGGGGTTCGGACTGCGACGTCCGCAGGCAGTGCAGGCATGTACATGACATGCCTGGCCTAAAATGCTGCTGATTGGTTGTCGCTCTCTTCCCAGGCTTTATGTGCTGGGAAAAGAGCGAGAATCAATCAGTTTCAAGACAGTGTGGACTGATTGAGTCAATCGCAAGGGAAGGATTCATTTACCTTGCCATTGGAATTGGATTTCTTTTTTTTTATTTTTTATTTTTTGGGCAGCCTATATTTTGTCAGCTCAGCTGTAGCCTGTGCTGAAGAAGATAGAAGAACAAGAACTGAAGAAAGACGTAGAGAGTAGAAGAAGAAGAAGAACAGAGGAGAGTAAGAGAAGAGTAGAGTACACTACACTACAGAGAGTTTTCTTCTTGGTGGTAATGTATATTATTTTTTATTGTCCTAGCCAACTGCATCTTTTATTTTTAACTGTCAATTTGTTTATATCTGAACATAAAACGTGTTCATGATACATAGATTAATTTCATTTAATCCTGACAGCTGCCATGAACATTACTGTGTAGACTCTTCAAGTTAAAAAAAAAAAAACACTGAAGAGTCTACAGTAATGTTTATGGCAGCTGTGAGCTGTCAGGATTAAATGAAATTAATCTATGTATCATGCATTGCCTTGTGTGTAAGCAAATCAAGTTAAAAAACAAACAAAAAAAAAAAACACTGATTTGCTTACACACAAGGCAATGCATGATACATAGATTAATTTCATTTAATCCTGACAGCTCACAGCTGCCATGAACATTACTGTAGACTCTTCAGTGTTTTTTTTTTAACTTGATTTGCTTACACACAAGGCAATGCATGCTGTTAATAAAATGAGTGAAGTGTGTAACAAAACCAAAACTGTTTTGTCGCATGCTTTAAAACAGAGGCCTGAAGTAAAAAAGAAAACCACTTGGGTTAACTAAAAAACAGAGGAAAGTTATGCAACTGAAGTATATGTGTGTGTGTAATGCCCCAGTTAACAAATGGTGGTGGGTACAGATACTCAGGCTTGAACCCTGTACCTTGTATGGTGGTGTTAAGGACCTGAATTCCCTACCCACCACCATTTGTAAAAAAAATTGCAGATTTTTGCCTCATATTTTAACTGATCTGTTCCTCATAATATCTGTGGTTTCTAAATATTGCAATGCTTGATATTTGATGGTACACTGGTAGCATTGTTGCTTTACAGCTGCAGGTTCTTGGGTTTGATTCTTGGCTGGGGTGCCTTCTGTGTGGGGTCTGCATCTTCTCCCTGTGTTTGTGTGGGTTTGCTTTTGTGTCCTCCCATGTTATAAAGACATGTCTGCATTATTTCTTCTTGGGCCTCTGTTGAAAATTGTTTTTTGTTCCAAGTCAGATTGTCCTGATTAACAAATGTTAAATAAAATTGACAGGCATTTGAATTTCAGACTCCAGGTTTATGAATGTTTAATTCCTTACATATTTGATGGTGCAGTGGTAGCATTGTTGCCTCACAGCTATAGGTTTTCTGGTTTGATTCTTGGCTGGGGTGCCTTCTGTGTGGAGTCTGCATCTCATCCCTGTGTTTGTGTGGATTTGCTCTGGTGTCCTGCCATTTTACAAAGACATGTGTCTGCAGTATTTCTCCCTGGGCCTCTGCTGAAAATTGTTTTTGTTCCATCAGAAGTAAAATTGACAGGCATTTGAATTTCAGACTTCATATTCTTCAGAAAATACATAGTAACACTTTTGGGACTGTATTACCCTATTATTGGCTTTGTCCAGGTTTTTTGTGCTAAGGTTGACAACTATGGCAAGAACTGAATTCACTGAATACGCCTGAGGGCTGTATTCCCTCATTACTGGGTTTGTCCAGGTGTTTTGTGCTAAGAGGTTGACAGCTATGGTGAGAACTGAATTCATTAAATGATAGCCATTTAAGTTTCAGTCTTCCTCTCTTTCACAAAGCAGCTGATATGGCGTAGTGGTATGTTGCTCTGACTGTTTTGCACAGGGACCTTGGCAGTAAAATGTATGGTGGTAACACAGCATTTCATTCTAGCAACTTTTCCAAGATTATACAAGCAATGTTTAATGTGTCCCTGTTTTTTGGCTGTTTGACCCCCCCCCCCCCAATAAATTTGGCTTTTTCCAGATTTCTTGTGCTGCGAAGTTGAGATGCAGTTGAGTATTGAGTAGATTTTAAAAGCAGCTGAGAGCTGCAGGGGAAGAGAAATTTAGTGCTGCTTGCATTGTTAATAGCACCACAAGTTGTGTACTTGCTTTTGATGCAGAAAGTTGTTGGTTCTACTCCCACAAGGGGTGAATGCTGCCATACTGAAAAACTTAAGATACTAACTATGAGCCTGTTATCAGTTTGCCATCCATTCATTTCCTATTGCAATATTACTAGCTTATGTTTAATGTAATACAGGCAATTTATTTCTCAGGGGCATCAGACATTTTATTTTTCAATTAAACCATGAAATATAAAGGTGTTTGCTAGCAGCAACATCTTCATTAGTTACAGATTTATTTAATGTGGAATTTAGATATTTTTTTTACTTCTTCAGAGATTGTGCATATTTACTGATAATGGTGGACTGCAGAATTGTGCATATTTACTGATAATGGTGGACTGTAGAAGTTTGAGTAGACTTTTATGATGGAAATGTTCTGAATTGGGCAGTTTTGTCATTATTGGTGCATGCGTTTTGTTTCATTGTTTACTGGAAAAATGATCAAAACAATAGGAAGGTGTATCAAAGTGCACATGTATGTTTCATATGCAAGGGGCCTATGATTTGAAAACAGCCCAGAATTAAACTTTATCTGCCACTGGTAAAATGTATTTTCTTTGAATGTGGGTTTCAATGCTGTTTCAATGAATGTGAGTTTCAAGGGCAGAGAAGTTTAAATGCTAAGTTTGTTTAGCAGATGTCTTAGAGTTTGTGCTGTAAAATGCAAAATAAAACTTTCAAATGGAAGTCCAAATCATCACAGAAATAAATCAGTATGCACATTAGTGTTTATGGTAAATGGAGTGAAATAGCCAAGTAATGGATCATTGGAGTGGCTGCAGGGGGAGGCTCCATTCGACCATGATTTTGTGAGGGGGAAGGGCAGCAAACTTAGACAGCCCCAGCTGAACTATGCCTCCCAACTGTCCAGATTCTCAAAGAATGAATAGATTTTTGCTTCTTATTTTTGGTTTGTTCCTCATAAAATTTGTGATTTTCTGGCAAATCATTTAGGAATTAAGTCACTAAACAATGACACACTGAGTTTCAGACTTCATAACCTTCAGAAAAATGCATGCTAAAGTAAGACCTGTTGTTCTATCAACTGACTCAGTTTATACAAGAGCAATTTTTAGTACTGTTTATATGTTCCCCCAATATATTTGGCCTTGTCCAAATTTACTGCATTAACAGGTTGAGAGGTACATGCAAATAAATTGCTTTATAGAATTAGGCATAGCCAAACCTCTCAACTGTCCCTGATTTTGGCTCAAAATGTTGCTCTTCCCCTAATAATCCCTCCGCAAAATAGCAATTTTGGAAGAAAACATGGAGGGTTTACAATTAAGAAATAACTAATAATTTGAGTTATAGATTACTTTTATTTCAGAAATGCATGTAGATTCTTTTATTTTGTCAGCTGCTCAAGTTAGCAGTACTAATATTAAAGTGTCCCTTCTTTGACAGGTTCCCAGCTGTATTGTGTGGCTATTTTATATTTTTACATCACATTTTTGGTCCATTTTTCATAAAATTGTGTTTTTTTTTGGCAAATTAGTGACAAACCATTAAAGACTGAAGTTAGAAAATAATGACAGACATTTGAGTTTCAGATTTCATACCATTCAGAAAATTCATACTAATGCAAGACCTATTCTATTTTCTTTCTAAGTTTATAAGAGCAATATTTTAAAAACTGTCCTTATTTTTGGGCCTTTGTCCCACTTCTTTGTATGGCTTTGTCCAGATTTCTTGCTCTGAGGTTGAGAGGTATGACAAATGTCAGGGTCATCACAGTCAGCCAGAGACATTTCAAATTGTGACATACTTGTTGCACCCCACTCCCCCATGTAGTGACTCTGGATGTGTCAAAGCAAGGCAAGGAGTAGTTATGCAGTGTAAATGTGCAGAATATCCCCCCCCCAATCCAAGGTAAACACAAGTACTACAGTGGCTTTTCATCTGTCCTTGATTTTTACAGAATGGTCTGGTTTCTGTCATTTTTTGTACTGTTGATTTATGCTTATTACTCAAAGTGTCTGTTGCTCTGTGTTTAAGTAGCAATACTTTAATGGCCATCAGGTAAGCTTGGCTGAGACTGTAAGATGCAAGTAAGCTTTAACAAGCATACTGTTAAAGAATTGTCAACATTGAAAGCCTTTCTTTTGTTACCATGTAGAGAATACTTAACTACATAATGTATAAGCCTTTGGTATTGAAATGCATTTGACAGTATTTGTAATAAGGGACAGGATTACATTATTTTAAGAAGCTTATTACACTTGGAGACTTCAGTCATCTCTGCAGGCTTTACCGGTAAACTAAACAGAATGCCAATCGTGTGGTCCATAACCTGTACAGTAATCCTTTTAAGCAATGTATCTTGAACTTATTTCTTGTTTGCTTTTCATTTTTTACTTTGATCATGTTTTCCCTATGAAACAAGTAGATAGTTGTCAGGCAGCAGGTCTTTTTTTGGATAAGGAACATTTTTACAAGTGGGGGCCATCAGAGATTTCTACTTTCATCATGTTACTTGGTACTTTAATAAAGCTGAATATAAATTAGAATTGCAGTGCAAGAAGTGGTTTGAGTTTGAGTGCGGCTTGTTTTTCTTATACTTGAGTTTGACTGGCATTCCATTAATGTGTTTAAAAAATAAATTTATTTTTTCATGCCTCACAAACTTTTTGTTTCCATCTAGATATCAAGTAAGCTGTCATGCAGCCAATGCATTGAAATATTTTTATTCTTCTACACTTCATTTTGTCTTGATTGGACTCCTCAAAATGACGGTTTGGCACCCACGGCAGTGTATTTAGTTAGTTTTTGTGGTTTTGAGCATAGCTCCTCTCCTTTCTAGTTAGCCGCACCCCTTCACATTGACCACACCCATTCAGCTGTCTCCTGCAGCCCCCCTTTGATTTGAAGTCACCAGCCGCCACTGTTGATACCACTTATGAAAAGTGTGAATGACTTTTTCAGCTCTGAATGGCACCTTATGTGGCTTGACAGAGGGCACTAATCTGGGGACTAACCAGTGTATCAAATGACCTAGTTACATCTCTGTACAAAATGCTCATGCAATCATTACTTTCAGAAGGAGTTTATTACAGAGGATTAGAGCTTCTAATGAGCTTCATCCTGCAATCTTGGGTTTGACCCCATCACTCCCCATTTGCCAGCTGTATGACTATAAGCAAATTACTGAACCAGGCAGTGCTCTGGATTATCCATCCTTCAAATAAAGGCACTTGTGCTTAGTGAGTTTAGCTGGTTAACTACCTACTACAATGGTCAAATTCCAGCTCTAAAAAGAGAAGTCTATTCAGTGTGAAGAATTGCATTTAAATAAATTTTCTTTCAGTATATGTGCATATAATGTTAGTAATAGCTATATATCTATACAGTTTTTATGACATATAGATCCTATGCTTGGGCTTTACTTTTTTACTTTTTTCTTGATTTTTCACCTCCTCTAGGTAAACATGTTTATTAAAAAGTAAGCATAATGCAAACAACACAGCTTTTGAAACTGTACCTGTTAGGGTGTTCCTTATGTTTCACATCCAAATATTTCAGAGCGGCGATGAAGGACTGGGCCTGGAATCCTCGTGCCGTTCCTGCAGCAACTGGGGTGTGACAAATTGCATTCTCTGTTCCTATAGTGACTATATTGCTTCGCAAGGGTGTTCCCACACGTCCTGAGTTGTCCACAACTTTTGCAATACATCTCACATGGAACCGTCGACTGAAATAAATGCTATCCAACACCTTTACGATGATAAGAAATTGAACATTAATTTAAAACAAGAACAGGCAGACGTAATGCACCTGTAGCAAAAGCAGTCTTAAAATACTGGCTACAGAGAGTAAAGACTTGTACAAATTAATTTAGTTCAGACCTGAACTGCACATAGCTGACAACATCTGAGAATGTTTCAAACCACAAACTACCTTTATTTAATTTCAGAAAGAGAACACAAGAAATCAGCAAACATTTGCAAGAACAGTATGCTTAAGGATTTTTATCACCTGCATCTAAGCCAATACAATGCTTCTAATTGTCACATCAGCTAACTGTATAATTTATGGAAATAAGATAAATAAATAAAAGTCCATAAATGCAGCACAGTACCTGCATTTGCACATTCTTTGGATTAACAGTCAATCATCTTCCATTTCCTGTTTTTTTTTTTTTTTTAAGGCAGACTAGTACTGTAATAAAGATGCATCCCCTTTATGGCTTTTCTTTCACTGCTTGGTGGAAACCATATACAACACAAGTGCTTTCCTGAAATCCCAGGCAGATACCATTTATATTCTTCATACAGGGAGGGGACTAGAAAGTTTGTCATTTTTGCAGTTTAAAAAAAATGCAAGCAAGCTTCTGCTGTTATAAACAATATGTCTTTGCTGAGAAGCTTTCTGTATTGTCTTCAGAGTGAACTAATTACTACAGCTGTTTTATGACTTGCAGCATCTGCCAAGCATCTGAGGTCTATGTATCTTCACAGGTAGATCCTAAATACTGCTAGCTTCAGCAGTGGGGTTTCACCTAGGATTGAGTCAGATGACAATTATATCATTCTGCAAGCTACCCCTACAGCAAAATCTGAGATATTAATTTAAGAAGTCTCTTAGAGAAACACAGCATTCTGTCTTTGACCTGACAACAACTAGAAGAGCCATTCACCCCATCTGCCTTCTCTTAAGTAAGTTAACTAGGGTATAGTAATTCTCTTATATTCAGTCAAGAAAATAGTGAAGCTTGATTTCGATATTTTTCTTTCTTTATTTGAGACAGTCCTGCGATATTTTAAATATTTCTTCTGCTTTTGAACTCTGATGCCACTGTGAATATATATTTAGTATTGTCTTGTTCTTTTATTATTTCTTATTAAATATATTGAAACCTTTCACTGTGGCTGATCTGTGCAGACATTTAATTTCTGAGAGTACTTGCATATTTATTTGGTGACATTGTGTAGGCTACTTCTAATAGCCTTGCTCTTGTTCAAACTACCATTTGTATTAACAGTAACATTACACAGTAAGATTGGACACCCATTGTTAAGGGCCTTAAAGTAGTTAAGGAATTGGCTGGGAGCAATGATAACTACCTTATAGTCTGGGCAAAAGGGGGCATAGCTAGTAAACCTGTGCCAGCCTTTCCCAGGTGTACATGTGTGTGCGTAAATCAAACCTTAAAGAGTGTGTGTGTCAGCTACTTGGGCAGGGACACGGAGCATTGGTTGGACAGAGGGTTTTGGAGGTCTTGGCTTGGCTACTCAGCTGAGATCTCAACTCTATAGCTGTGCCAGTGGTGAGTCTTACTGGGGATCTGGAGAAAGAGGGAGAAACCATCCCTGGACTGACTGTGGTCTCTGTGTGCTCTTAAGGGTAATTGCACTTGATGCAGAAAGCTGCATCTGGAAATACTGTGTGTGTATCTTGTCATCCACTCAATTGTTCGTCCCCCACTGTTGCCAGTGGTGAGGATTGAGGCTCATTGATTACTGGTCCAGTGGTGGGTTGTCACAAGATGGACTATATTCATCGGCTAAAGGTGCTGCTCTAGAATAGTGTAGTGGTGGATACAGACCTTTATTTTTGGCAAATTATTTACTGTTTGTACATTATGTTCATACTTCCCATACCTTTGGGGAAAACTTTGGGCTATTGGTAATTCATCTGAACCCTTAGTTCATGGTAAACTGAGTGCAGTTGTGCCCTAAAAACTAAAGACCATTGTCAGAGAGAATAATTTCAGGGATGCCATGCCAGGGGAACATGAAATTTAGATATACCATCATATTTATTTATTTTATTTGGCATTTGTTTAGTGGGAAAGTCTGTGTGGACACAAATCCAATTTTCAGTGAGGCCCAGTGACAAAATCACCAATATATATATAGTTCAATTAATAATCTACATATCATCACATGAAGTGCAGTAACAAACAGGAGAAACGACAAAGTATAAATAAAGCCAAATCAGAAAATCATGCAGTAAATATTAAACTACAATCATAGGATATTGATCTCTTACCAAATCACAATCAATAGTGATAACCAATGGTAAATATGTTAAGCATTTTACATATGGGAAAAAGACTAAGAGAAAGGAAAGAGATTTTTGCAGATGGGGGAGATTAAGAAATTTATCATTTATTCTACATTTGTTAACCGGGGGTGTCTGACTGAGCCGAAAAGGCCCTTTTTCAGCAGAGGCCCGGGGAGAAAAGCTCCACAAAGAAAAATTACAGACACATTTAGTTATTTAGACATGATCAGTATACACACAAATTACAAGAGACATGTTTTTACAGTGGTATGTGGCACATAAACAGTTACAGTGGAGAGAACAAACAAAAAATATTAATTTTAAAAATAAAGGTAATTAATAGATTTGTGGTGTACAGCTGAAATTTGGAACATAGGTAGAATACATTTATAGTACACAGGTACAGTACATACATTGTAGATTAGCCAGTGTTTGTGATTAAGATTGAAAACTATTATCAAGTGCTCTAGATTTTGTATGCATATGTTATCCGCTTTCACTTGCCTGGGGAGCAATCATGACACTGCCAACTTTGCTTGAGATTTTGCCTGACGAGGTCTTTAAAGGAGGCTTTGGATGATGTGTTTTGAATGCTAGTGGGGAGAGAGTTCCATTTTGTAGCCATTGAACTACTATATAGTGCATCTCCAAATGAAGTTAAAGTAAGGAGCTACTGGAGAAGTAACTAGTGCTTTGGCTAATAAGAGAAGGGAGCAAAGGAAAGGGGGGAAAAAAGAGCAAGGGAACGAAAAGGACAAATGGAGAAGGAGAAAGAAGGAAGAGAGGGGAGAGAAAGGAAGAGAAGGAAGCAGTAAAGGGTAGTGTCAGCCTGGTGTAAGACATGTACAGAGCCAGGACAGTTCAGGACAAATCTCTTTAGAGATTGTTTGAATATGTGACTACATGGCATTGCTTTAATATCTGTAGGAATACTGTTCCAGATCTTGGCTACTGAGTAGGAATACAGACAGTGACCACCAGATTTTTTTCAGTTTATGGATTTCAAGGAGGTGTTTCTCAGATGAACAAAGAGGGTGATTAGTGAGGCAATGGTTAAGAATGGTGCTGGTTGCTGGGCAGGATGAGGATTTGCATACCATTTTACAAACAAAAAGGAGGTGGGTGAACTTGAAGTAGTGAGGTAACTTCATCCAGTTTAAATATCTGAGGGTGGAACTATAGTGGGTGTTGTATGTTTGACTGGCTACAAATCTAGCTACTTTGTTAAAGCAAAGCTCAATTTTTTATCTTAGGGAGATCTGAATGTTGGTGAAAATAGATGAAACATACGGTAGTGAAGGAAGGAGGTTGGTGCTGACTAGAGTAACTCTTGAGGAGTTGGTAAGGTATCTTTTTATTCTATACAGTCTGCCCAGTTTTTCGTGTGTTGTCTTTAAGCACTTTTGAAATGAAAATGAAGATCAAATTTCAATTGATCACCTGTTATGACACCAAGTAACTTTGTATGAGGGGCAACTTCAATTTCAGTATTGATGAGAAAGGATATTTTGAAGGTGTCATTTGTATGTGTTTGAGATTTGGGGAGAAATAAGAGCAGTTTCATTTCATGTGGATTTAGGAAAAGCTGATCATCATTGAGCCGGGTTTCAATAGAGTCGAAAGCCTGCTGAGTAACAGATTGTAACTGGGAAGGACCATTACATGAGCAAATGACAGTGGTGTCATCTGCATATTGTACAAGTGTAGCTTGTTGGAAGGCTGTATGTAGATCATTTATAAATATGTTAAAAAGGATAGGGCCAAGCACAGAGCCTTGTGGGGCACCTGCATTAACTGGAAGAAAAGATAAGTAGAGTCATTTAACTGATTGTAGCTTGTTAGCTAGGTAGCTAAAAAAACAAGTGATTGTTGTACTGGAAAAGCCTTAAGCAGACATTTTTGAGAGTAATTTGGTATGCGAGACTGTAGAGATCTAAAAAGAGAGAAGAAACTAAATTGTTGCTTTCTCTGGCTTTAATGACATGGTCCAAAAAGTCAACAAGGGCAGTTGTTGTGCTATAATCTGGGCAAAAGCTGTGTTGGGTACAGGTTAACAGATTTTCTTGAAGTATTGTAAAAGTTTTCTATGAATACATTTTTTTAAAAACTTGGAAAGAGGGGACAAGACCGCAATTGGCCTGAAGTTTATCATTTCAGTGGAGTTTCCTACTTTATGAACAGGAATGATGCAAATTTTTTTTCCAGGAGATGGAACATATGACAAATGAATCAATCGACTGATCAAGATAGAGACTGGGTAGGCAACAAAGGGGGGCAGAAACCTTTAGATATTCATATGGGAGACTGTTTCCAGATGGTAATAAGAGCTTAAGTTTGTGGAATACATTTTTTATATAGGAAGTAGAAACAGATTTTAAGTTGAAAATGGCATTGTTAGAGCTTTGAAGTTTGTTACTAGTGGCAGGATTCTGTAGGGAGTTTTGGGTGAGGCTGTCTATTGAGTCTATAAAGTGGGAATTAAATTTAGAAGCAGTTTCTAAGGGTGAAATATCTGGACATGGGTAGTAGGAGTTCCAGGGTATAATGTTTTCTTCATAGTGAACCAAAATTTTGGGGGGTTGTGTTTTTGGTTATCCTGGGCATTGAAGTAATAATATTTCTTATCAGCAGTAACATGTTTTTTGTTATGTTACAAAGTTGTTTGCAGGTCTGTAGGTAAGCTTGAGATTTGTATTTCTGCCCATTTATCCAAGGGTTGTCTCTCTTGCTCATTAATTAGCTACTAGAAGGGGATAGCCAGGGTGACTGGATGCATTTAACTCTCTCTTTTCTTATAGGTCTTATAGGACGGAGGCTATTTACAATGCCAAGAAATACTGTACATTTTAGAACAGCACTATCCAGTAGTAGGAACAGAGGATGGAGTAATTGATGTTACTAAGGCTGCTGTTAAAGATCTTGGAACTGAAATTTGAGAGGTTATGTCAGTCTTTATATACACGCTGTTTAATATGGTGAGCTGCTAGCCTTTGAACTTAGGTGGGAAGGACTCAGTGAGTCTGGGAAGGTTTTGGAGAGTTGTAAAGGTCTGGATTTGAGACTAGGATAGTCCCAGCACTATTAGCTTTGTTGAAGTGAGTATGGGAAGTTATCAGTTGTTTGAAACCATATAGATTGATACTAGTAAAATGGTAGTCTGACGTGAAGGTTTGCCAGTTAAAAAGACATAACCAAGAATTATTATTTCATGAGAAATGGAACTAGATACCTGGTGTAGGATGTCTTCCAGAATAGGGATGTTATTTCCTGAGGGAATACATAGGGCAATTACACATAACTGTTTTATGCTCATTTAATTTACAGAGAGAGACAAGGATTTCAGCAGAAAGGAATTTAGGTAGAGAAATAGGAGGAAGGGAAACAGAGATGTGGTTAGAAAATATGACTGCTACACCACCACCTTTTTTATTTAATCTGTCAGAGTGGAGGATAGTATAGCTTAGGGGGGAGAGATTTCAGAGTCTTTTATATGTGGTTTGAGCCAAGTTTCTGTATGAAAAGTAATGTCTGGGGAGTAATGAGTAATCCAGGAATGAAATTCAGAAACTTTGTTTACTATAATGTGAATTATTCATGGATATTTTCAAATTTTTAGCAGATGTTGTTCCAGTAAAAGAGGGAGCAGGTAGAACAGAAAGGCAGTTGGGACCTGGGTTTGGGTGGACATTGCCACATAATACGATCTTTTTACAGTATGCATACACTAGTGAGGGTTTAGGTATGTTAGTACTAAATTTATATGGGTTGGAGAAGGGTTAAGCATTTTATATCTGAAAACAAGATGGGGGGGTAAGCCAAATAAGCTAAAAGCAATAGTGACAGGAACCGCTTGCAAATGACATAGGCAGTATGAGTAAGGTTGGGGGATTGAGAAATAGGTGCGATAAGTACCATATATCATGTAAGTATGACACTAGTAGGAGTAGATGTGTGGTTAGAAAGATGAGGAGCATATTTGGTGTGTACTACAAACAAGAGTCTTGAAGACTATGACAGAGAATAAATGGTATATGTATATATAATTAAATTACAGAAGGAAATGAAAAGAATTAAAAGAATTACATCATCAAAAATTACTACATCCTCCGCATTCCTCACTCAGGGATCCCCTCTCCTATTGCTTTCCTGGGTTTCTACATACCTGATAGTACCCTCAAAGGCATTAGCAATCCACTGATTGTTTTCTCCAAACTCTCACTTACTTGTCTGAACCCACTCCGTTCGCCCTGCGGGCTCACTCCGCTCCCCTACCCTACCCCCAATTTCCACCCACCCCCAGTGCTCCTTGCCGTATACCTCTCTAGTCACTCCCACAGTCCCATTACCAAATCCTAACCTGCCTCTAATTAGGGATATTCCCTAGGTAATCCGTCACTCCTCCCACATCTCTACATACTCCACCTCTCACTTACTACCTATAACTTCTATATCACAATGCCTAGTGCACCCATGTCTACTTACCTAAAACACTTAATCTTGTACTTGCTCCTACCCTCCCTTTTCCTACCCTATATCCTAACAGCTCAACTACTCTAACTTCCACTATCCCTCTAAACAAACATACCTACCAGCTATAACAACCACCCTTGAACATATCAACATAACATCTACAGCCACCTATCTCCTCCCAAAGTATCATAGGGTTGCCCATATTACCTATAAACATCTCCAAACCAAGAAAACCCACAACTTATTCTATCATCCTCTAATTCACACACACAGACTACACCAACACCTCCTACTGGATGGTGACATTCATCCCAACCCTGGCCCCACCTATAGGGTTGCCCATATTACCTATAAACATCTCTAAACCAAGAAAACCCACAACTTATTCTATCATCCTCTAATTCAGACACACAAACTACACCAACATCTCCTACTGGATGATGACATTCATCCCAACCCTGACCCCACCTATAACTGCCCCATTAACCCAGTTAGACCCTCTCCCTCTACATTTTACACCCCTACAAGGCCTCCCAATTCCCTCATCATAGCTCACCTAAATATACAGAGCATAAACAATAAAGTGACCCACCTACATGCTCTCCTAGAAGTACATACATTTGACATCTTATGCCTAACTGAAACATAGTTAAAACCAGCAACCCAAGACTATGAAGTCACCCCTCCTGGATACAATATTTTAAGATTAGATCACAGAACAAGAAGGGTGGGGGCATAGCCATTATATATAAACTGGTCTCCAAGTTACTTCATTAGATATACACCTACCTTTAGATACCAGTACTGAAACTCTTATAGCTAAACTTCGACTAAACACTTGTAAGTCCATCTACATTATATGCTTCTGTCTTCCTCCTGGTAAGAATATCACCACCCTTGAAAATATCCTTAGCTGGCTTTCCACAAACTTCCCTCAAGAAACCATAGTGCTAGGTGACTTTAATATAGACTGGAACAGCTGTAATATTGACAATCCTACTAACCACATAAATTTACATGGCTTTTCCCAAACTATCTCCTCTCCTACCAGAATCCACAAACCAACTAATAAAGAAAGCACCTTAGATTGGATTTTAACAAATACCCAGTCCCCAACATATAAAGTAGGCACCCTACCAGACGACATTAGTGATCACTCACTAACATATATAATTAGACAAAAAACTAGTACTCCATACCCTACCACTTACAGAACCACTCATTCTAATAAACATTTTAACCCTACAAGCTTCCAAAGTGAACTTAGTGTTTGTGATTGGTCACCCCTAATACACCTCCAGCTAGAGGATGCAGTGACATACCTCAACTCCAAATTCTTAGAAATCTTGGACTACCATGCTCCTACTTGTACCCTTAGGATCAGGACAAAAATTGCTCCATGGCTAACTAAGGAAACTAAGCAAACTACAACTTAGAAACAAATTTTGGGCCAAATGGTGTACTACTAAAGACCCAGATGATCATTTAAAATTTAAACAGCTTAGAAATACTACTAAAACATCAATACTATTAGATAAAAAAACTTCTACTTTCAACTTCAACAAACTAACCAGAATAAACCACAAAAATTCTGGACAGGTATCAATAGGCTCCTGCATCCAGGCCACCTGAAGACACCAACACCATCAGGAATAGCTCATGATACTCCCAAACAAATTGCTGATGTCTTTAATACGTTCTTTACTGATGCCGTCCAGTCACTCGCTAACTCATTAACTTCTGTATCCTCCAATCTGCCTTCCTTCTCAACTAACTTAACGCCTTCATTTCAGCTACAACCTGTTCCTACATCCCTCATCTGTACCCTTCTTCACAAACTCAAACCATCTACCCCCTCTGCTGACCTACTACCTGCCAAATATCTACAAATTGCAGCTACAGTTATAGCATATCCTATTTCTACCCTAATAAATAGAACCATAACAGAAGGTACCATCCTATCCATTTGGAAATTCTCCCATATTATCCCCCTACACAAAGGTGGTAATTCAACAGAACTCTCTAACTTTCGTCCAATTGCCCTACTCTCTCCCTTAGCTAAAATTATGGAAAAATGCATCCACCATCAACTGTTAGACCACCTTCTCCAAAATAACCTATTAGCTAACTCTCAACATGGCTTTAGACGTTTCCATAGCACCACCACTGCCCTATCATTTTCTGACCACATTAACAAAAACCGTAACAATAATACTCTTTCCTCAGCAACCTTTATTGATCTCTCTAAAGCATTTGACATGGTCAATCACCATCTACTGTTGAATATACTTGAGTCTCTTTCAATTGATACACATGCACTGCTGTGGTTAAAGTCCTACTTAGCTAACAGGCAGTGCTTTGGGACAGCAGTCTATCTAACCACCTTCCTGTCACCCTTGGTATACCCCAAGGTTCTATATTAGGCCCTCTTCTATTCTCAATTTTTGTTAATGATCTAAATGTAAACATCCCTCAAGCCACATGCATACAATATGCAGATGACTCCACATTAATATGCTCCGCTACTTCACCATCTGAACTGCAGTCCCTTACCCAAAATGTTTTTGAATTAGTAGAAAAATGGTTCTTACAGCACTGTCTCCTCCTTAACCCCAAAAAGACTAAACTATTGCTCTTTACTCCCACATAAAAGTCCACCCATATTGACTTCACTATCAAATCTAATAATGGCACAGTCATATCTCCTGACACTACCACCAAAGTCTTAGGAGTAACTACAGACCACAACCTTAACTATGATACGCATATCAGCACCACAGTAAAGTCAATCAACAGAAAATTGGGCTCTCTCTTTAAAATTAAACCCTTCCTTACCCCCATAGCCAGAACTACTATTGCCCACACCCACCTTATCTCTACTCTCTTCTATGCCTCTCCTATATACACTAATTTATCTACAAGCAACCTCAACATGCTGGCAACCTCCTACAATAACATTGCCAGATTTGCTACTGGCTCCCCTTTTAGAACCCACCACTGCCATAATCTGAAACAACTGGGTTGGCTGGAGTTGCATAATCAAATTCTATTCCACAAACTCATTATTGCCCATAAGACCCTTTATAATCCATGCAAGACACCAATACTCACAAGTCTAATCAGCCCATATAAAAATCTTACACACCTATGCTCAGCAAATAAACTACTGGTATCTAGACAAAAACCCAACAATAAAGCAGGGGATTCCCTTTTATCTAACACTGTGGGAAAAACCTGGAACCTACTTCCTAGTGAACTCACATCTCTTTCTTCCACACCACTATTCAAAAAGGAACTCAAAATATACCTTAAAACCCACTGGCTATGTCCTTGTACCAACCCTGACTGACATCCCTGTTCCTGTTATCCCAAAGTCTAGCATTAAATACCACTCACCTCACAGCTACTTTTAAGACCATTACCTCCCTTCCCCTCTGTTAATCTGCTCATATAGCTATCCCGAGACTTTACAAAACACATTCTTCACAGAGACTATTATAGATAAGGATAATTGTACCCAGGAAGGCCTTTACAAATGTGTCACTGCTTTATAGATGGGTCACTGCCATTAAATGTGTCCCTGCCTTGTAAATAAATATCTGTTCTTCTGTGACATTTACACAACTCTTTTCAAATGTCTCACACCTTTCTAATTGCTCTCTCTCTTCTACTAGTGTTTGGTTAAAAAAAACACTTTTATTTTGTTTATCTATCATAATTACTATGTTACCTTGTATACAATTATGTCTGACAAGTGAACTGTAGCTGTAGTTGCAATATTCTGCTTTGTTTTATGTGGAGCTTTTCTCCCTGGGCCTCTACTGAAAATGGACATATATCCAGTTAGACTATCCCGGTCAACAAATGTAAAATAAATAAATAAATAAAATAAATTAAAATAAAAAGAATCTTCTCATCTTGTGGGTGACAGTTTTGCAATTTGCATAAATACTTTGCAATAGTCTTCCACTGGTTAGTAATTAAAGTAAAAAAGTATCTCCCCCTACTTTCTGCCAAAGTCTCTCTGGCAAACTCACCTGGTATTAACTGTTCTGACAGGTAGGTTTGCTCTTTGATGTAGGCTCTGCAGTTCAGTACAATTTCATTTAACTGTTCACTTGGCCCTGCCCACCAGCATTCTTCTCTAGCATGCTGTCAGCCTTTCACAACCATCTGGTTAATGTTCACATACTCCGACTAAGACAATGATGAGTAACTGAAGGCATCACTAACCTTGTGCCTTTTAAACTCTGATCACTGTGAAATTACCTCTGTGAACTGTGAAAGAGATACCTTTTCGTCCACTACTACTTATACTTGTTATAATTATATTTGTTATAGTAGATGACAATCTCAAATATGACCAGCATATACTGCACAACATTAAATCTACACACCAGAAACAATACTTTTATTGGATCAATGGATTCCTTACAGATACTGCAAGAAAAACTAGCTGCCACCTTCGTACTTCCAACTCTCATATACACCACTACTATCTTAACAAACCTAGACAATACTCAAAGAAACTTGTCTTCTGCTACAATAAAATAGTTAAATTTGCCAGCAATCTCCCTCACAGGACCCACCATTGTTATAGCGTAAAGCAATTAAACTGGCTTGAATTACACAACTACCTAACATATTCACAAACTAACTATAGTACACAAACTCATTCATCATCCCCAAAAATGCCCTGCACTACAAAATGTATGAGTCTATATCAATTTATCTAAAGTTTAATTCATTGAACCTTTATTCATCGACCACTATATGTCAAACATCATTTCAGCGATTGACAAAATCTTTCCCAGGGTAAGGAAGTACTTGGCCAACACCACAATTTTGCTCTTTTTCCACAATGTAGGGCGGTCTCACAATTGATATATATATATATAGATATATATATATATATATATATATATATATATATAGATATCTATAGTTACAGGGTGTGGGTTTGATTTTGTGTGTTTTGTGTTCTGGTGTGCCTTTGGCCAAGTGATTCATTACACTGGGAAAGATTTCATCAATCCCTGAAATGACGTTTGACATACAGTGGTTGATGAATAAAGGTTCGATGAAATAAATGTCTGATTAAGTGATACAGACCCAAATGTATAACTACCCTACTGTCCAGCAAGGGACCTCTGCTCTAGTAACAAATTCTTATTACTTACAAATAAGTCAAATAATGTTGCAAGAGATTTGCTCTACTCAGAGTACATTGCTAAATTCCGGAATAGTATTCCAACACAAATAAATCTCTCTGACAAACTCAGTAGTTTTAAACTATTGCTTAAACAACATACTAACCAATTCTGTTCATGCACGTGCTCTTCACAAGGTTAAGGCTTTGTGTTCACTGTATAATACTCTCCAAATACTCTCGTTAAACAGAATACTCTCAACCTCTCAATGAAATGACAAAACAATTTTTATACATAACTGCTGCTTGTACAATACATGTAGATGCACGTGGGCTTTTTCTTTAGTAACTTCCACCTTTGTAAAATCTTAGACTGTACAGATGTAACTACTATTTGTGTACAAATGTAAACAGAAAGTAAAATGGAGCTTTTCTCACCGGGCCTCTGGTGAAAATGGGTATTACCCAGTCGGACTTTCCCAGTAAACAATGGAAATAAATGCTTAACAACTGTAAACAGTCTGTTGAGCCATGGCCATTTGTTATTACAGAAAGTCATCATTAGAAAATACATACTGTCACCAAACCGGGCCTGAGGTCCTTTGCCTCATTCTTTGCCACCAAGAACAACCTTGAGTAAAACCCAGCTACTGTCTGGTCTGGTGGAACCACATGGATTCTTCTTTTTTTTAAGAGGGTGGTGACATTGCAAATCGTTGCCTTCTTTTGTTGGGATGGAATGACTGGAATAGGATGAGCTGACAGTAGAGGCATTTCTTAAAAGGGAATTGAGTAGCCTCTGGATACAATTTATCCAGTCCATCTGTCTTGCATGATAACAACTCATGTTTTCAGATGCAAAAAAATTTAACACCTGACTGCGTCCAGAAGTGGAGAGTCATGCAAGTCCTGAGGTATTCTGCTGTCTAATTCTCAATGAAAGACTGCTATACTCCTGGTTTTTGGTCCACCCATGATTTCTAAGATGACAGCCATTACAGACCCCCCTCCCCCAACACATCCATGGCAGTCCTGTCACTACAAAGTTTATACTATGACTTTTTAAGGCAAACATTCATTGCTCCATTTTGATTCCTTTCTTAGGATCTATGTAGGGATTTAACTTCCTGCTCACTCAACCTGTCTTTCACCACTAGTCCAAACAAGGTGGACCCATAGTACACAGCATTGGGGAAAGGTCAGCCTGAATTGTTCCATAAATGCTGTAAGCCTGAGTCAGGTCTGTCACCTCATGTCAGCCCTCAACCCAGATACTCTTTACTGCTTTATATGTACGTAGCATTATTTTAAAGACTCATGGACAGTGTGGCAGTTGTTTTCACTGTTACCACTTGTGACCCCACCTGTTTCCACACATCAAAAAATGGAATTGTTTTTCTAGTGTTTCGTCAGCTAGGTCACTCTGAAATCTTATCACATTCATCAAATAGTTAACACAGCTAATAGAAAAGGTACTATCCACTTCCCAAGGAGGTCCATGACTCTGGGACTCCTTATCTGGGAATGAATCACCTTGGCTTCTTCTACAGCATCTATTTTTGGTGGTAGCTACAACAGGGTCCACAAGCGGACACTTGCTCCAATGTGGTCTATCTTTAGGAGGCTTAAGAATCTTCTTGGGTTTTCTAGGGAGGGGTTTCACAACATCTGACTCCCTCCATGTTGAAAGGATGAACAATGACTCCATCACTCTGTTGAGACAGGGTTCACCCAAACTGATAGCGGGTGGATTGGAAATCCTCCTGAAACATCAATCCTTCCAGGAAGGTGGGGCCAGTGAGACAGATTTCTCTCTTGTTGCATCATCTATAAAACATTCCCAAATGTATGGTCTTCAGAAGGCATCTGGAAGGAAGCCTCACAATCTTCAAGACCTTTACCTAGGATAACATATTTTCTGAGAGTGCAGTGAATTGGCAGACTTTAAAGATTCCCTGTGAGATGCACCGTCAGAAATGCTGGGTGGGCAGATTGGTGTGATGAGGAAGATGACTTTTCTGAGCTATGATACAGAATTGGAATTGCCTAGGCATGGTAAGGCCTTGCTGTGTCCAATAATGGTTGCTGCCAAACAAGCAATTACTAGGAAATGGTAATCAAAGTCTAAACCAACTACACTAGAAGTAGTGAGTATAGTAACAGAGATAAAACAAATGGAATTCAAACGTTTAGAAAAGGGGAAATGCAAACTACATAGGTAAAACATGGGAATTGTGGGAACAGTACATACAAGGAAGGAACGAGGTTTAAAACGCCAGAGGATTTAAATGCACTATGTAATGTTTGACTGAAAAACATTGGGTAGATTATAAACGATGTATAAGGTTTGCAACTGGGAGTGTGTCAGTATGGTTTGTGATGTAAAATGCTTGCAAGTAGGATTTTGTCGGTGTGTTTGTTTTCATTTATATAAATGTAAGATTGCCTATGTAGTAAGTGATGGTTTAATACAGATGTTGTTTAAAAAAGGCAGGAATTGAATAATGTATGTAATATTGCTTAGGTTATACAGTGGATATAAAAAGTTTACACACCTCTGTTAAAATGCCATTTTTTATGATATAAAAAATGAGACCACAATAAATAATTTCAAAACTTTTCCCACCTTTAATGTGACCTATACCTGTACAATTCAATTGAAAAACAAACAAATCTGTTAGGGGAAAAAGTATAAAAAATAAAAAAAGTACAATAAGCTGGTTACATAAGTGTGCACACCCTTAAACTAATACTTTGCTGAAGCACCTTTTCATTTAATTACAACATTCAGTCTTCTTGGGTAGGAGCCTATCAGCATGGCACATCTTGACTTGACAATATTTGCCCACTCTTCCTCGCAAAAGCACTCCAAATCTGTCAGATTGCAAGGGCATCTCTTGTGAAGAGCCCTCTTCAGGTCACCCCACAAATTTTCTATTGAATTTAAGTCTGGGCACCACCTGGGCCATTCCAAAATTTCTGGTGAAGTCATTCTTTTTTTTGATTTGGATGTATGCTTGGGGTCACTGTCGTGTTGAAAGGTGAAATTCCTCTTCATCTTCAGCTTTCTAGCAGATACCTGAAGGTTTTAGGTCAAAATTGATTGGTATTTGGAACTGTTCATAATTCTCTCCACCTTGGCTAAAGCCCAGGTTTCAGCTGAAGAAAAGCAACCACAAAGCAAGATACTGAAGAAAAGCAAGATACTGCCACCACCATGCTTCACTGTGGGGATGGTGTTCTTATGGTGATGTGAAGTGTTGTTTTTGTGTCAAACGTACCTTTTGGAATTGTGGCCAGAAAGTTCAACCTTGGTCTCATCAGACCATAACAGACCATAACACATTTTCCCACATGCTTTTGGGAGACTTGATGTACTGTTTTGAAAATTTTAGCCAGGCCTGGATGTTTTTCTGTGTAAGAAAAGGTTTCCGTCTTGCAACCCTACCTCATAGCCCAGACATATGGAGAATATGGGAGATTGTTGTCACATGTAGTACAAAACCAGTACTTGCCAGAAATTCCTGCAGCTCCTTCACTGTTGCTGTAGGACTCTTGGCAGCCTCCCTGACCAGTTTTCGTCTTATCTTTTCATCAGTTTTGGAGGGACGCCCAGTTCTTTGCAATGTCACTGTTGTCCCATATTTTGATGACTGTCTTCACTGTGTTCCATGGTATATCAAATGCTGTGGAAATTTTTTGTACCCTTCTCCTGACTAATGCCTTTCAACAATGAGATCCCTTTGATGCTTTGTAAGCTCTCTATGAACCACGGCTTTTGCTGTACCATGCAACTGAGTAAATGTCAGGAAAATCCTACTAAGACAGCTGAACTTTATTTGGGGTAAAGCAGAGTCTCTTTAACTGATGGCAGGTGTGTACCCAAGAAGACTGAATGCTGTAATTAAATCAAAAGGTGCTTCAACAAAGTATTACTTTAAGGGTATGCAGCACACTTATGCAACCAGCTTATTGTACTTTTTTATTTTTATATTTTTTCCCCTAAAAGATTTGTTTGTTTTTCAATTGAATTGTACAGGTTATAGGTCACATTAAAGGTGGGAAAAGTTTTGAAATGGTTTATTGTGGTCTCATTTTTTTATATCACAAAAACCTGGTATTTTAACAGGGGTGTGTAAACTTTTTATATCCACTCTATGATATATAGCAACATATGTGAAGTAAAATGTTTGTTATATTAATTATAGTGTGATTAATTTTATATGACTGTAAATTTGCCTATGTCATAAGTGATAATTCAATAAAGGTGTCTGAAAAGAAAAGACCTTTACTTAGGATGGAACACTGGTGGCAGGCAAGTCGATCTGCTTTCTCTTACATGTCCTCTTCACTGGAATGCTTGGAGTAGAAATTTCCAAGTGCCTGGCAAATACTCCTCCCAAGACCTTCAGGAGGACTCATGCATTTCACTACGTGGTCATGCTGGGAAAATTATGATCAACTCAGGATCCCCAGGATGACTAGTATTTAAGGACAGAGAGAGATGCAATGGAAGATGCCTATTTTAAGGTTATAAATCTAGAAGATTTCCTTGGAAGTGATTCTGCCATCTTGGTGGAAAGAATCAGCATTAATGGGGCTGAAAGAGCCATCTGGAGTGATACAGAGGTCAGTGCAAAAACCAATGGTCTTGACACACAAAAGCAGGCCTGACTGCAATGTCAAAGGAGGCTTCAGTACCAAGAAGTCAAATTTTGATTGCAACAACAGCAAGAAAGGCCCCAAAGGGATTATTGATGATTTCAGCACTGACACCAGTAGCTTCACGCCTTGTGATTCTCAGCACCAACTTACCAAGATCATTTTACTCATTGGTAATGCCAATGGCAATGGGAGCTAAAAGCAACTCAGAAATTCTCAGTGCCAAGACAAGGCCCAAGATAAAAATCAGCAAAGTGAAAGGTTGAAGTCCTCTCTGGATGCCCTGAAAACAAAAGGGGCAGGGATGATAAAGACCATCATCATTTTATTATATCCAATGGCTACAGAAGGCCATTGCACCAACCTGAAAGATCTTACAGGCAGGTCAGAAAAAAAAGCTGATATTAAAGATATTTTAGTAACTCCTAATCTCTCCTCCAGACAAATCGGTGAACCCAGTTTGTTCAGAATAGGCAGCTCCTAATGGAGGTATGGTCAACAGACCCAAAAGTGCTTTGATCAGCTTGAGCAGTCTGGGAGTCTACACAGGAGAAAGAAGGTCCAGAATTTGGATCCTACTGTCTGCCAATTTTTGCTTTTCTTTCTTTCTTTTTTTTTTTAACTTTATCTCATCTTTTGTCACATCACCAGGAAGAAGGTCCTTTAGTTAAAAAAATTTTTTTTTAGTCAAGGAGGATTTTTGAACTAGTGTAGACTGCAGTGTTGGAATGCCTCTATTATCACCATTAGGAACTAAATCAGGAAATGAGAGAGCATTGCAAAAGGAGCTAATAATCAAATCAAATGCTACAATGTTCTAAACAATGAACCACACACAAAACCTAACACCACAAAATGTTAAAAACGTTTAATAATGGTGGGTTAACTGCTTTCCTCCAAACAAAAAAAAATATCAAGGACTTTATCAGAACCAATATCTGACTAAGGCAGTAAAATAAGTGATGCATATATCAATCTAAAACCATCATTTTTTATTTTTAATTTGCAGCATATACATGTGTATGTATGCGTGTGTGTTGTATGTATATATATATATATATATATATATATATATATATATATATATGTATATATGTATATATATATATATATATATATATATATATATATATATATATATATATATATATATATATATATATATATATATATATATATATATATATATATATATATATATATATATATATATATATATATATATATATATATATATATATATATATATATATATATATATATATATATATATACATATATATATATATATATATATATATATATATACATATATATATATATATATATATATATATATATATATATATACACACACACACACACACACACACACACACATATATATATATATATATATATATATATATATATATATATATATATATATATCAATTAGTAAAGTCTGTCTGTTGTTGCTAGTGGATCACAGGTTCATAGATGTGTACTAGGCTAATGGCCCTGGAGCCTTTACAAGCCTAGCCCATAAATGTCCACTTAAATGTGTTGCAAAGCACTGTTCTGATTTTGGTTCTGATGAAGTCCTTGATAATTCTTTGTTGGACAAAAGCACTTATCAACCCATTATTAAACTTTTTTTCTTACTATATGTGGCGTGTGGTTTTGGGAAGTGTAACATTTTTGGTTCTATTATCTCAAACAGCGAAAGACCACAGGCATGAAGGAGTAGTCAAATGAAAGCATCCTATAGTAAAATCTGCTGTTCACATAAGGTAGAAATCAAAAATTCATTTATAACGCTGATATATTAAATTTCTTCTACCATTTTTATTAACACCATCCAAAATTCCTGGGGCAGCAACACCAGTACTAAGGCTTAAAGAGACCCCATAAGAAACTTCATACAGCTGATGGGAAGGATGAAGTTATTCAGACTAAACATGGATTTGACAGTTCTGACAGAAAGACAGCAGAGTTGCCTCCCCGGTTGAAAACTGTACTGTGCTTTTGGCTAGTAGGGACAGAGTACAAAAGCTGTTTCTGAACATTTAGTGGTCTGCCAGAGAAGGAAACTGTCTGGGCATCCTTACAAATTTCAAAACATGACCACTTTCTAAGATGTCCACAGCATACCTGTCTCAGATAATGTCTCTCCAAGGCTGACAAGTCAGAGAATCAGCCTCTTATCAGAGAAGGGCTAAGGGGAATAATTACAGAATTATTTCACAGATGAATGAACAATGAAGACTTTAATGAAGGACCAAAATGTATGTCTGTAGGTGTGTTTATATGAAGGAAAAGTTGGTATGGGGCTTAACAGGGTATTCTGTAGTGTCCATCTGCCATTTTATTTTCTTTTTAAATGAATGGGAAGGTTTGCCAAGGGAGGAATAGGGTTCTGTGCAGAAGGCCAGGCAGGGATGCCCTCTTCCCCTCTGTTATTTGCTTTACATTCAGGAAATAGGCAAAGAAAATAAGGGATCCACAAATTCAAGGATATAACTGGCATTTCCAATGCTATTATTTTGTACTTGCTAAATTTAGAAAGGGATGGTTTGGAGATGTGGAACATTCTGAGACAGTTTCAAGTCTTTTCAAGAAAAAAATCTAAATGAATCGAATCCGGACAGGCGAACGAAGAAAAAGTTGTTTAATAAATACGAATACAAGTTAAAACCAATTTGTAACACAAAATAACAAAAAGTAAGCGCTTTCATTTGTGCTAATGACAAACTTCCTCTGACAAATAAACATAATTTCCTTCCAGTTTAAAATGCTGAATGAAAGTCATATCACTTCTCTCATTTGCCCATCTCCCTATGAGTCATGAATAACATAATTACGTAACATCGCCCCTTCAAAGCACGAATACTATGTTAATATATAAAAACTATAATAATAAAAATATAAATACATACTGATATTATATAATGTAATACTTAATAAAAACCATCCTAAACTTGATTAATCCATGCTTGCAAGTGTGCTTAAAAAATCTTTACATAAAAAATGTGCATTGTAACATAATACTAAACCTACCAATTAACATTCTAAAGCCTTTAATTTCAGAACACTACCTAAAAATAACATACTATTTAAACCTGGCCAAGAGTATTTGCCATCTCAACTCCATCTTTTCTAGAATTAATTGCCATGCACCTCCCCACTATCACTTTTCAAAATATCCAATATTAAAAATTTAAAAGAGTGTGTACCATTTGAAGAAATATGTTTTGCCAATCCATTTGTCTCTATGTTGTCCCTTATAGCTCTAATATGCTCACCAATTTGTTCCTTTAAATTTCGTTCCTTTTTCCCAACATAGAAACAAGTGCAGTGAGTGCATACAGCGCAATAAACTACTAGGATGGTTTGTGCATAATGTTCAGAAACAACTTTTTCTTCGTTCGCCTGTCCGGATTCGATTCATTTGGATTTTTTTGGTTAGTTTGTGGTTCTCATTACCTTTTCAAGAAAAACCATGACGAGTGGATGGGAAACGGAAAGTTTACCTCGGGGATCACTTCAGTGGCTCTGCTGGACAGAGGCACAGGGAACTAATTTAAGGGGGCAGCGAAAGCCAACACATTCTGACTAGGGCCCTAACCCAAACCTATGAACCCATGAACCTATAAAATAAAGATAAAACAAAGATGAAAGTGGTAACCAACGTACCCACACATGAACTGGTTCAGCAATACACATACTTGATGAAGGATTTTGGTGAGTCGATTAGAAGGGATTCTGCTATGGAAGCTAATGAAATTTGGGAAGAAACTAAAGAGGAAGCACAAAAATGCAGAATCTGGATGCCTGTGATTAAGAAATGGATGCTAAGATAAAAGCAGCAAAAACGTTTTAGTCCCCTCAATCATTTGACAAACACACTGGGGCAACAAATAGATGAAAAAAAAATTTGCACTTTTTTCATTTGCTTTTACTGTATTTGTGTTTCTTCCTACTTTATTACTTTATTTTGCTTTTGCGTCATCTTAAAAGTACTCAATTGTATTTATTACTGCTTGGTGTAACTATTATTCTAAGCCTTTTGGTTTAAGCACTTGGGCTTTAGGCCAGTTATTTTACATTAAGAAGGTTCGTGGTCTGCACTCTTGTGGGAGGAGAGGCTGGACTCTGCCCTTCTGAACTGGGAATTTCTGGTTAAAGGCTTATAGTGCCTGCATATTTGAACTGTTTCTTACTGAAATTGGTGCGCCTTGTTTGCTGTAGCATAGACTAGATCCAGGCCGTACTCAATTGTAGTTATTACTGCTTGGTAGTAACCTGATTAAAGTGTAGCTATCATTCTAAGCCTTTTGGTTTAAGCACTTGGGCTTCAGACCAGTTGTTTTACATTAAAGAATGTTTGCTTTCTGCACTGTTGTGGCAGGACAGGTAGCTTACATCCTTCTAAGTTGGGAACTGCTGATTGAAGGCTCAGTGTCTGTTATTCTAAAAGTGTATTAGTTCTGGTTTAAGCACTTGGGCTTCAGGCCAGTTATTTTACATTAAGAAAGTTCGTGGTCTGCACTCTTGTGGGAGGAGAGGCTGGACTCTGCCCTTCTGAGCTGGGAATTTCTGGTTAAAGGCTTACAGTGCCTGTATATTTGAACTGTTTTTTACTGAAATTGGTGCACCTTGTTTGCTGTAGCATAGACTAGATCCAGGCCTGCTGAATCTAGCTTTGTTTGTATAACATGAGCACTAATCCAGGCCTTCTTTTTTGGAGAAAGTTCCCCTGCACCCCAGTGGCAAAAGTGTGCAATTAGAACTTGTCTGATTGAAGACTACAGGAACAGGGCTCAGTTTTGAGATTTATTTACTGGTTAATTGGGTAATTTGTTTAAAAGCCTTTTCTGATTGCTTATAGTCATCTAAAGCTGTTTTAAGTGTAGTCGTTTAAAGCTGTTTTAAGTGTATTTTTTACCGTTTTTGCCTTATTTTTTCAAAAAAAAATGTTTCCTTATTTCCCACCTTTCTAAGCTAGTATAGTCCAGTTTTCAGCCTAATGCTGAATTCAGGGCTGTGTTACAATTTTCTGAGTTGCCCATACCTTACTTGGATAGAGGGAGGTTTCTCTGTTCACCTGTGAGAGAAGGAGCTTTGAGCAGCCATCTGTCCCTAGAGGAGTGGTTCCAGCCCAGAAGTTAGTAGTTTATAAGCCATTTTGGGCTAATTTCCCTGCTGTAAAACCGCATTTGCACAGTTTTGCATGCCTGGGCAGCGCCTGTTAGCTAAGGCTAAATTTATCCCGGCTTCTCTTCAGTTTTTCCCTTGAAAGTAGTCTATCTCTCAACCTAGGCACTTAAAAAGCATCCTACAGTCCAGCACTTGCTCAGACCTAACAGCAAGAACTAATATACTGCGACACTTGATTGTCCAGCAGGGCAAAACTCATTATTTACCCCTCACCAACCAAGCGACTAAGCAGCTCACCCTACTATTCAGGCATGACCAAAAGGCAACTTCAAGTATACTCCCCAGTCCAGCTGGTGAACCTGGGTATCCTGAGGCAATGTTACAACCGCCTCATGTACACAGACAACCCTCTCCTCCTACCACAAAACATTAACATATGCTAGAGATGCAATTATATAGCTAAACTGGAGGCTAAGGTCTCTCCACCCAAGACTTGAACAGGCAGTCATGAGGAGTAGGTTAACACTTGCACCACACCTCCAGCCTCACAGAGACATACTAAACCAGCACTGGCAAAAAATACACACAAATACACAAAATCATACTCAGAGGCTCTAAATAAAAACCTGCAAAAGCATCATAGACCTCCAAAGCAGACACCCAAAAAACCTGCACCTCCTGTCACAAACCAGACAACACATAAAATGCAAAATCAGTGTGCTGCACAATCACAGCCCTTAAGGCGAAATAACATACCTAACACACTAGTAATAGGCGACTCTATAGTCAGGCACACTGAAGTCCCACTCACTAGGCTGGACAAGGAGAAGGTTACTGTTAGCTGCCTGTCGGGAGCCAGAATCCGTCACATAACACAAGCACTCAGGTCACTCCAGAACAAGTACAAATATGACTCTGTCATTGTTCATGTTGGTGTAAATGACCTGAGACATACCTCCCTGGACTACATGAAAAGAGACATGGAAAAGCTCTCTGATCATGTAGCCCAGGCGGGTATGACCCTGACCCTGAGTAGCATCCTGCTCTCACCAAGAATGATACCGCAGTATAAAGAAAAAATTATCAATTTCAACATTTGGCTAAGCTTCTGGTGTCATTCAACGGGGATCCAGTGTCTGTCAGCCTGGGACGACATGCTCAACAAGCCTCGTTGCTTTGCAAGAGACGGCTTGCACATGTCACTCCTAGGCTTTCGAATACTGGCCAAGGCTCTTGATGCCCACATAGTGCCTTTTTTAGGCAAGGCTCAAAAGTCATCTCCGTAAACAGCACAAATAAAAAAATGAAGGTTATGCTTCTCAACGCCAGGAGTTTAAATCTCAAAATGCAAGCGCACGAAGCACTCCTCAGTATGGAGAAAGTCGACATCTGTGCAGTAACTGAAACATGGTTCAAGGCTCCACAGAGCACCCCAGCACTACCGAGTTACAACTCATACCACACATTTCGGCCACAGAACATGGACCGAAACACAAACGTTTTTCCCCTTGAAAGTAGTCTAACTCTCAACCTAAGCACTTAAAAAGCATCCTACAGTCCAGCACTTGCTCAGACCTAATAGCAAGCACTAATATACCTCGACACATTCATCAAGGATACCTACACCTCCAGGTTAGTGGCGCAGCATGATACCTCCGAGATCATCCATGTGCAACTAACATCAGGCAAATCTGCAATGCAAATTGTGACCCGCTACAGATCACCCTCCATGACCCAGGACCACCACTCCACCTTTCTGGAGACACTGGAAAACATGAAGGTCCTACCGAACACCCTGATATTGGGCAATTTCAATTACCCTACCGTTAACTGGGAAAACTACTCAAGTACAAACTCCCAGGTTCAGCGCTTCCTGGAATTTATCAACACAAATGCCCTGGATCAGCTGGTAAACTCCCCTACCAGAGGTGAAAACATATTGGACCTGGTCATCACCAACATGGGCGACAGGTGTTCCACACCGGAGGTCAACCCGTCACTGGTTAGATCAGACCATAAACTAATTACTCTGGATGTCCACACCACACCACCACCTCCAACCAAGCAAACCACAGTGAAAAACTTTTCTATAGCAAACTTCACCTTACTTAAGACAGAGGTGGTAAGTTTCACAGCCCCCACGCTAAAGGATAACAGTGTCCAAGATGAAGAAACCTTTACAAATGCACTCTATGAGCACCTACAAGGATGCATGAATTGTGCCATCCCTAGCAAAACCAAGACTCACTCTCCTAAGAAAAGGAAACCAGTCTGGTGGACACCTGCCATAAACAGGCTATACAATAGGAGGAGGAAACTAGTTTAGAAAAAAAGCAAATCCCAAGAAGGAAAGACATCCCTGATCAGTATCAGTAAGAAACTAACATCCCTCATAAAATCCTCCAAGGCTAACTTCAAAAGAAAAATAGCCAAGAATTCGAAAGATAATCACAAAGCCTTCTTTAGCTATGTCAAGAATCTAAGTGGCAACTCGCACATATGCTCTGAACTAGTGCAAAATAGCACAAAATATACTGAACCCACTGATCTTGCCAACATTCTAGCAGATAGATTCAGTGCAAACATCACCCCCCTGTCACCCCCAAAAGGGCCCACAACAATACTGGAAAAGTGTAGTGCCCTGGAAATCACAGACGCACAGGTGAAAACAGCCCTTTCAAAAGCACAGTGTCAATGGGGCCAGATGGTGTCCCAGGCTGCATCTTGCATGAACTAACCCCCCACCTAAACACACTGTTCAACCTCAGCCTCTCCACAGGCTATGTGCCCATAGAATGGCGCATAGCAATGGTTATTCTGCTCCACAAAGGAGGGGCCACAACTGACCCTGGTAACTATCGCCCCATAAGCCTGACTAGCCTGGTCAGCAAGGCTATGGAATGCATCATCATTAACAAAGACATTGGGAATCTCCAAACACTTGACCCGACCCAGTTCGGCTTTGTTAAGGGCAGATCATGCCTACTAAATCTGGCTGACTTCTTCATGACAGTCACCAAGGCCATAGATGAGGGGAAGGTAGTTCACACAGCCTTAGAATATAAATAAAAATGCTGGTTACTGCCACAGCACGCTTGCTTATAAACAGATAAATAGATAGGTAAATAACTCAGGCAAGCGTCGACAGAGTGAGAAATAACATCCAATGTGTAGAAAATCCAAGCAATCCAGTCTTCTGAAACAGATAAATCAGTTTATTGCACAGATGAACCACGATAAGCGCTTTCACTAACTAGTAGCTTCTTCAGATCACAAACAAGAGGCACAATAGCCATGTGCTTTAAATATCTGCATGTTAATTAATCAACCAACCATCTGTGCAATAAACTGATTTATCTGTTTCAGAAGACTGGATTGCTTGGATTTTCTACACATTGGATGTTATTTCTCACTCTGTCGACGCTTGCCTGAGTTATTTACCTATCTATTTATTAGTTCACACAGCCTACCTTGACCTCACCAAGGCTTTTGACACCATTCCCCACTCTGGAATTATAGAAAAACTCACCAGCCTGAACATAAACCACTGCGTCACGAGATGGGTTGCCAACTGGCTTACAGGCAGAACTCACACAGTAAGAATTGCAGGCTCCAGGTCCGACTCTAAACCAGTCACAAGTGGTGTCCCACAAGGCTCGGTCCTGGGACCCCTACTGTTCGGCATATACTTCTCAGAAGTACAGGCAAACACAGGAGGACTATGGCTTACCAAGTTCGCCGATGACTGCAAACTGGGAGCCATAATTGACTCTCCAGCTGACATGGACATTCTCCAAAAGGGCCTTACGGAGATGGACATTTGGTGTCAAAGTCATGGTCTCAAGCTAAATGCCAAAAAATGCATAGTCATCCCATTTTGGGAAAAACAAAACACCCCTGAATTACCACATAGGTGGCAGCCCCCTTAATACAGAAGAGGTAATAAGAGATCTGGCGACCCAGGTAGATAGTAATCTCTCCTTTGACAATCATATTGCCAAAGTAGTTAGGAAATCCTTCTATGTAGAACATCTAATTACTAAAGGGTTCGCATCTAGAAATAAAAAGGTTATAGTGACCCTCTACTCATCACTCATCAGACCCATCATAGAGTACAATGCCCCATTTGGGATGTACCTCACAAGACACTTCCAACAGCTGGAAAGGCCACAAAAGTACCTCACCAAGAGGATTACTGGCCTCAAACATATGTCCTATGCAGCCTGACTGGAAAACCTCCAACTGTACTCAGTCGCATATCGCTTACTCAGAGGTGATCTCTGCCTGACTTACAAAGCAATGTCCAACTCAGAACTGATGGACATGCTCCACACCTAAAGAAATCCAAGTCACTGCGAGCCACTCTCTAGTGAGCTAAACCTCGCCACAATAAATAGAACATGCTGGAGGGATAGATTCCTGTCACAGAGACTCCGCATGCTTTGGAACAAAATTCCTAACTACATTAGGCAGAGCCCCTCACTAACACTCTTCAAGAGAAACCTTGACGAGTGGATGGGTAACAGAAAATACAACCCTGGGATCACTTCATTGGCTCTTCTTGACAGAGGCTCAGTTAATTAATCAATGGGGTGGCGAAAGATGACACATTCTGGCTAGGCTTATAAATGCCCTCGGGCAGATAGCCTAGTACCTACCTATGAACCTATGTAACTAAGAAAATGACTCTTTTCAGCTAGGCTATAGGATCTTAATTGCTTAGACAAAGTAAGGTCTTGCTATGTTTAACATTATTGGCTGACAAAAAAGCTATTATTAGACAATGGAAATCAAGATCTAAATCAGCTGTAATTCAAGCATTTAATGTTGCAAAGGAGGTAAAAAAACTGGAGACTGTATCTTTTGAAGAGTAAAGGATCAAACTGCACAGAATGACATGGAATTTGTGAAACAGCACATGCAGAATAATGTTCAGGAAAAGGAGTAAGGTTTAAGAGGAGGCAGGAACTGAGCAACTTTAATGTTGGACTAACTGAAAATTGTTAAAAAAAATCTGTATTCTTTACAACAACAGAAACTGTTATTATGGTATGCTATCTTTTTTTCTTACTATATATATATATATATATATATATATATATATATATACCAGTGTTACAAACTAAAATGTGATGATTTAATAAACAAGTTTAAAAAGGGCATTTTTATACTACTTTTATTCTTCTAAAATATTCCTTACCATGCTTTGTTCACATTTATTCATGTTGTACTGACCCTTTATCTATTTCCAAATAGGCATATATGGTCTTGTTCAATGTATTTTATATCATTTTCATTTCCCAAGTTGATAAATTCTTGATGCTTCAATTTTTCTGCTACAGTAAACTCTCTGTTAATTGGCACCCATGGGGATTGGTAGATGCCAGATAACTGTACTTTCTGGTTGCTGAAGTGTGGCACGAAGAAGTGCGTTAGAGATCGGAGAGAGAAAGAGTGAGTGAATGCATGTATGAAAACAGAAAAGTCTGTGTGGGTGAGCGATCGGAGTGAATGAGTGAGTGAGGAGATGCAAGTATGAAAGCTGAAGAGACTGTGTCGATGACCAATCAGAGTGAGTGACTGGGTAAATGTGTGTATGAAAGCAGAAGTGACTGTGTGTGAGAGGTGAAGAGAGAGAGTGAGTGAATGCATGTATGAAAGCAGAAGCGACTGTGGGTGAGAGAGTGCCGGTTGCTTAAATTCCGGTTGAGAGTTTACTGTATAAATCTTTCTTTTTACACATTTATCAAAGCCAAATATTACTCTTACATCAGCTGAAAAAGTTTTAACCACTGGTAATTGCATTTTTATGCTACACAGTGGATAGAGTTGTCGCCTCACAGCAAGACTTTCCCCGGTTCAATTCTTGGCTGGGGTGCCTTCTGTGAGGAGTCCACATGTCCTTCCAATGTTCATGTTGGTTTCCTCCAGGCACTCAGAAGACATGCAGCAGGTGGACTGGAGACTATGTTGACCATAGGTTTAAAGTCAGCATGTGAGTGTGTGGTGTGGAAGAACTACCATGGCAGAGCTAGCCAACCAGCGGTTTAAACCTTGGCTCTAGATGAGTGCCACTATTGAACTTACACCATGTGTGCAAAATTGGGAAAATGAGGGTGATGGATGGAATTGCATTTCCAGTTGCTTGCCCAACAAGCTATGCGGTTTTAAATAACCCACAAAACTAGATGAGATATCATTTGTAAAGGTGGTTTTCTGGAACTCAAGCTGTGGTCATAGCATAGTCTAAGTACACAAATGGGTAAAGCATTAGCCAAAACAGCAGTGATTACAAAGAATACCCCTGGAATATCTTGTTTTATTTTTATCCACGGAACATTAATTTGCCCTTTAAGATGACTCAGTTGTAAAGTGATCCATCACTGTTTCATAGTGACTGCTATGTAACTTATCAATAAATGGTGTATTTTTTATATCTGTAAACATTCTGTAATCCATGAATGTGAAATGTTGTCAATTAATTTTTCTGTAATCTATCAACACCATACTTAAGATTCCACCCCGTTTTACAGCTTTATATTATGATTATGTTTAGAAATAAATGATCCTTTTGTTCCATATAATTTTGTTTTACTGCCTTTCTGTTCTATTACCATTAATGAATTTTATCCAAACGACTGTCTGCATCAATTCTACTACATAATATTTTTTTCCTGTTGGTGACTAGGGTGGTGTCATTTTGGGATGCATTTATAATTAACTTTTACTCAAGGCTAAATCACTGTGTAAAGATGTTAGCACTTTTAGCCAGAAGCTGGTTACAGCATCTGAACCTGCAGGTTTTCAGTTAAGAGACCTTTTTAATTTTGTCACAGTTTCAGTTGCTCTGACTTCTTTCCATTTCATATCCTCTGTTTCTGCACTTTTTACTGTTTCTTTCACTTATTTCCACTTAGCTTCTTCGTAAAGTTTAAAAGGAACTTTACAGATACATCTCTAAAAATGACTCATTCTTTTTGGGGTGGCTAAAAACAGAGTTGTTTTCTTTCCCCAATTCCTTATAAAATCTTTTTGAGTCATCAATTACCTGTTTTGTAATTTTCCATTGTATTTTTCTACATACCTTCTAAACTCTTCTGACATTTGATGTTCAAAGTAAACTATCCCATTTGGTTAGAGATTGGTCTTACTCATCCCATGGTTGATAATTACATATTATACCATGACCCCCCCCAAAACGTGCATGCTGATTGGCCAGCGTGCACATTGTAAATTGAGTTATACTAATGGAAAAAGGTCCGGTCGCCCGGACGTTTTTCCATTAGTATAACTCTACTTTTAAATCACTGTCTCGCTATGTTAAATGGGTTTAACATAGCGAGACAGCTTTAAAATAAGCAATGGAGATCTCCGTTGCTTATTTTAAAGCTGTCTCGCTATGCTAAGCCCATTTAACATAGCGAGACAGATTTTAAAAAAAAAGCAACGGAGAAAGCAAGATCTCCGTTGTTTTTTTTTTACTGTTTCGCTATGTTAAATGGGTTTAACATAGCGAGACAGTTTTAAAATAAGCAACGGACATCTCTTTTTCCCACAGCTCTGATGTACTGCGCAGGCGCGCAGTACATCAGAACTGCCGCGGATGCCAGACATCTGTGGAAGGGCAGTAAACAGGCATTATACTATGCCATTATTTAAGAAAAGTAATAGTTTCTTTTCTTAAATAATGTCATGGTATAATAGCAATACCCCACTTCTGGGTGTGGGTAATGCTGAATTTACCCATGGTTGGCTTTGTTTGGGGGTAAATCCAGCATTACCCACACCCAGGCGTGGGTTATTGCTATATTACCTTAATCAGAATAATTGGGATTATACCATAGATAATTTGAGGGGACCCATGCACTTATGAGCGGCCTCTGTCCATTAGTAGTAAAGGGGCCAGTTCTATGGTACATTTTCTGTTTCTATCCACAGATCCAAGTTGTGTTTGAAAATGGAAAAGGATGATCCTTGTTTTATGTAGCTTTGGAGTTTGCCCAAGAACAGCAATATCCTCTGCAAGGTATAGCTGTTTCTCCAAACTGTTCTGCTGATGTTGCAGTAGAGATACAGATCCCTAGACTAACTATTTCTGATGTGCAATACATAAATCCATCAGTATTGTGTCAGAGGATGTCCTGTATGCCAGAAACAGGTCACCTCTTAGCAGTCTGGAGGATCCATGTACGACATATTGTTCAGGCCTTGTATCCTTTTCACTAAGGTATGTGGGTGTTCCAGTTGTGTCATGTGACTGGAGACATACATGCCAAAGGAGGCATTATACTCAATGACTGGCCAAATGAGGGCGAAGTAAATCACAATTACTTCTCTAGATCTAGACACAATCATTTTGTTTATAAGCTGTGCAGCTGTAGAAGGACATTCTTATAAAAATAGACACATTTCGGTCAAACGTTAGGTCACTGTCCACATAAGTTCCCAAATGCTGAACAACTTTGGCAACTCTTAGGTGTGCATTGTCAATGTGGTAGTTCCCAGGATACAATAATGCACTTTTGGCATTTAGTGTCAGCTGATGGTTTTGTGCACCAGTTATTTATTTGGGATAAACTATTCTGCAGGAGTCATTTAGGGATTCAATGACTGCTCCTAGTTTGCAATCATCTGAAAACTTAAGTTAGCCAGAGCCCTTTGGTATTGGCTTTTACTTCTGAAAAGTACACCCAAACAGGAGAGATCACAGCACAGAACCCTGGAAACTCTACTGACTACTAATCTTTTTGTGAAGTTACACCTGTGCAGTGTTTACATGTTGGTATAGTGTGGTGGCGTACATTTCTGCATATTCAGTTGAATTAATTGGGTTTGGTGGAGACTTGCTTGCCAATGTATCATTTAAGAGTAAGTAGTTTTTGTTAAAGAAATCTCTAAAGGTACCTTGGGTGGAATGGACCATTTCAATTTTATTTTGAAGAATACTCCTTTATGGATAGACCTAACAAGTGATGAAAATATGCAAGGAATGATGCAATATGCTGAAACATTACTTTGGACAAGACCCAAGATGTTATTCCCTCTAGTGGGTGCTCTTGACTATTTTTTCCAGGTCATTTGTATGGACAAGTTCCAGTAATCTCAGTGATTGTGCACTAGTGGTTCATAGGTTGGTACTAGGTTATTAGCCCTAGGGCCTATACAAGCCTAGCCATAACAATTCCCGGGATATTTCTTCCCAAAATATTTACTTCCCTGAACCCCTGTCTAGCAAGGCGACTGAGGTGGTGTACGTCTCCCAGTCTACCTGGACAGTTTAGACCACTGAGTAAAATGGTACTGGATTTAATACTGAGTGATTATAGTTCCTGTAGATAATGATCCATTCACTTTTCTATACTTTTCTAGTAGTGATAATTCTTCCCCAAGTAACGTTACAATTCTCTCTAACTGGTTACTTGTTCCCCTCATTTTCCTTTATTTTTTCCTTTACTGAAATGCATTATGTACACCACTTTTCCTTTCATTAGTTTAGCTGTAAATCAGCACATTGCACTTATTTTCCTTATACTACACAGATGCACGTTAACAGTTCCTGTTACTGTTTTGGTCTGTTTTACCAGTCTTCTAATACTCAGGGTCTTACACACTTTCTGTAGCTTCTCTCTCTCTTCTATCTTAATACATCAGTCCATTTTTATTAGATCTAGAATGTCTTCACGTATATCATTCTTCTTGTCTATCATCCTTGTTGCTCTCTCTGTTTTACTTTTCCCCTGCTGTATAATCGTAACTGGACTTTCAACCAAATCCTGTGGCTCCAATATCCTAGACTTGGTCATTACTAACATGGGAGATAGATGCTCCACACCAGTGGTCACCCCCTCATTGGTCAGGTCTGACCATAAGCAAATCACCCTTGACATCCACATCCCACCCAGTACGGAAACCTCCATAAAAATACTTCTCCAAAGCCAACTTCCTACTACTCAAGTCAGAAGTGACAAACTTCATGACACCCATGCAGATGGGAGCTGAAATTTTGACTTCTGAATCCCACACTAAGGCACCGTACGAGCACATCTACTCGTGCATGAATCGTGCCATCCCAAATAGAACCAAGATGCTCTACTCCAAAAAAAAGGAAGCCAATCCAGTGGTCCCCTGCCACAAACAAACTATACAACAGAAGAAAGAAACTGTTGAAGAAAAGAGGAAAATCCCAGGATGCAAAAAACTCCCTTATCAGCCTCAGTAAGAAGCTGAGATGCCTCATAAAATCCTCCAAAGCTAGTTACGAAAATAAAATTGCCAACGATTCCAAAGACAACCACAAGGCATTCTACAGTTATGTCAAGAATCTAAATGGCAATGCTCAGATATGCTCTGAGCTACAACAGAATGGCATTAAATATACTGATCCCAAGGATATTGCCAATATCCTGGCAGATTGATTTAGTGCCAACTTCACCCCCCCCTCACCTCCTAAAGGGCCCATCTCAATACCAAAAGATTGCCAAATTCCAGTAATCATGGCCACACAGAAACCGCACTCTCCAAAGCTAAGAATAAGGCATACATGGGACCAGATGACATCCTGGGCTGTGTACTACCTCAGAGTTCAGTCCTGGGACCGCTCTTGTTTGGCATCTACTTCTCTGAAGTACAAGCCAACACTAAGGGACTCTGGCTAACAAAGTTCGCAGATGACTGCAAACTGGGAGCCATTACTGAATCCCCAAATGATGTGGATATTCTACAAAAGGGCCTTACAGAAACAGATGCTTGGTGCCAGAGCCATGAGCTCAAGCTTAATGCCAAGAAATGTATAGTTATCCCCTTTGGGAAAAACCATATACACATGAATTACCACATAGGCGGCAGTACACTAAACACCGAAAGTGTGATGAGAGACTTAGGGACACAGGTGGACAGTGGTCTCACCTTCAATAACCACATCGCCACAAGAGTCAGGAAATCCTTCTATGTGGCACACCTCATCACTAAGGGCTTTACATCCAGAAAAAAGGAAGTCATTGTCCCACTGTACTCATCCCTCATTAGACCCATCATAGAGTACAATGCCCCGTGTGGTATGTACCTCACAAGACATCTGCAAGAGCTGGAAAGGCCACAGAAATACCTCACTAAAAGAATCACAGGTGTAAAGCAGATGCCTTATGCTGACTGTCTAAATAAACTCCAGCTAACTCTGTGGCATATCGTCTACTCAGAGGTGATCTCTGCTTAACATACAAGGCCATGTCAAACCCTGAGCTGTTGGACATGCTCCACTTAAAGAAATCCCAATCCCTCAGAGCCACACGCTCCAGGGATCTAAACCTTGTCATCACAATGAACAAAACATGCTGAAGGGATAGGTTCCTGACCCAGAGACTCCCCATACTCTGAAACAGACTGCCCATACATGTCAAGCAGAGCGCCTCCTTGGCCCTCTTCAAAAGGAACCTTGATGATTGGATGGGAGACAGAAAATTCACCCCAGGGATCAGGTCAGTCGCCCTGCTAGACAGGGGTCCAGGGAAGTAAATATTGTGGGAAGAAATATCGAGGGAATTGTTATGACTAGGCTTGTATAGGCCGTAGGGCCACTAGCCTAGTACCAACCTATGAATCTATGAACCTATGAGGGCTCTATAATTTTTCTTTGTGAAATATCTTTAGTAAAAGTGCTTTTTTCTGTCTACTGTATCATTTCCTACTGATTTACTGACTTGTCATGTAGAGATATGACCTCTACTGGAGTCTCCACACTAAACTCTTCACTTTCAGTTGGTCTATCACATCAGTTTCAGTTAGTTACATTTCCACATAACCGGATTGTTTACTTCTCAATATATTCCACTTATGACTTATTCTCCTCTTTGTAGGATTTATCAACTCCAAATGTCTTTCTCTGTATATATCCTCAAATATCTTTAAAACTGTAACTGTTAGTACAACTTTCTTTTATTCCTAAATACTGAACCACATCAGAGCTCACTCTTTCCTGATTCCACACTTACTCTTTATGAATGTTGCTAGCCTCTGTTTTTGGTCTTTTAAGGAATTTCTGATATGACAATGATCTCTCCCAAACCGAAAAGAAATGCATTAATTTAGTGATGGCTTTGCTCCTAGCAGAATGCAATGACTGTCTAACCAGCTCAGCTACCTTTTAGATATAACACCTTAACTTTGGCTCAGATGATTAACACATGGACATTCTGAAGTAACAAATCTTAAACTGCAATTGTTTTTGGAAAGAAAAGGACAGAGGGAACATGATGTAGTTTTTATTTTTCAAGAAAATTTGTGAGAAAGAGAAATGGGGACTTGAAGTGAACTTCTCTGAGGGTGTTAAGACTATGTTCCTTGGAAAGACTTAAAGATGAAATTGCTGAAAATGGTGCCTGGAAGGGCTCCCACCACTAGCTTAACACTGAAACATCTCACTTAATCTGCAGACATAGAAAATAGATACAAAGGCTCCTGAAAACTATTACAAAAATATGGCGCCCTACTACCATAAAAAATTATATTTCCAGTAGGATTGTGGAATATTACTAAGAAGCATAAGTGAAAAAAGCTGAATGACAAAATGATGCAAAAAATATAAGCATTTTATCAAATGCACAGTGTAACTATGGAGACTTTAAAGAAGGATACTGCAAAAATCTATCTCAGAGTCATTTATTAATGATTCTAGAAAAAAGACATACAAGTGTAATATCTCTTGAAATTACTGCCTGAAATAAGTATGTTTTTCCGCAATAGGTAAAGTTGAGAGGTCTTTTTTTAACAGACATGCAAGATTATGCATATTTGATGGAATATAGGAACTGTTGGTAAAACCCAGGAAAAGCAAAAACTCTAAAAAGGAGACTGTAAAGAAAGATGTGTGTACTTAGAACAGCAGTGTTCAATGAACACTAATCTATGAAAAAAAGAAAATGGAAGAATGGACACTGAATAGTAAAAAGCAAGGGGGGGTGGAAATCAAGCAGGAAAGACACATAAGTATATCTACAACTCTTGTAAAGCATAAGCACTTTAAGTAGCACAATTCTCAAAAAATGTAACCAGCTATTTGTTTTTTGGACAGCACTGATCCATGTAAGCAGGAATCCCTTTACTTCTGACTGTTTTACAGAACAATTCTCTCTTGGCTATTTTTCATCACTGCCTACATTTCCAAAGTGGTTTGATAGATTGTCATTACATTTTCAGGAGAATTACAATAGAAAACATGCCTGTAAAATATGCTTAGACTCTGCCACTTGCTCCAAAGGTAGGGAGTGGAACAGCTGCATACGGAATATTAATGGGAGATTTAACATCACAGCATTTCAAACACTGAAATTCTCACTATTATACAGGAAAAATATATTTTAAGCTTAATGTTATAATAGCATTATATATTTAAGATTTTTACAATTTTTATACCTAGTACTTTAAAACAATTTGTAACAAAATTGTAGCTGTCAGTTAAGTGAATTGAAAATGTAATCTGCCAATTTTAATGGTCATTTTGATATTATCTAAACTGCCTATATCATATTTCTGTTTTAGATTTTTTCATAACATTTTCAAGGCAACATGTATATATACTTACCCTTACGTTGCACATTACATAGGTTAATAATACTAAATAAACATAAGACCTATCAGCATCCTGAATGTACAGATGTCAACTCTGCACATTCCAAAATTAATTTTTGCTACAAAATTTAAAAATAATGTAATCTATGAGAGGAGTCTCTCTGACAGATTCCTGGTTGGGTATTTCCTCTCCACAATTGGAATTAAGTATCTTTTTCAGCACTAGGGATGACTGCAATTACGGGTACAGACAATAGGCAAGAAGGGGCTGGAATATACTGGAGAAAACTGGCAAAAGAACCAAGTCATTGGATGCAAATAATTAGAGAGGGAAAGATAACAGAATGGGAAGAGGCCAAGAATTTATCTGGACAGCAGGCTAAAGATTGCCTTCCCTATCAAGGATTGAGATCAAAGTACAGGCAAAGAGAAAGTAAAAGAGGATTGTAAGTGAAATCCATCACTGGTAGAATTTTTATTAGTATCTAGAATAGAAGCTGCTGTTAAAAAAGGAATAATTACTAGAACATTTAAAATATTCCATAACTACAAGAAACAATCAGAAGAGGTTACAAAGGATTGGGAAGTGAGACTAGAAAAGCAATTCACAAAGAAACAATTGGGGGAATATATGTATGTCTCCCAAATATGCAATAAAGTCTAGATGATTTAGGGGTGTTTGCTTGGAAGTGTTTAATTAAGTATTTTTATACCTTGAGTAGACTCCAAAGCATTTTTCCTCAGGTAGATAGCAAATTTTGGAGGTGTGATGGGGAAGAAAGAGGTAACTGGGAATGTATTTTCTGGGAGTGCAATGAGATGGCAGACTTTAAAAATTTCCTGCAGGCTACTCTATCAATAATACAGGGCGAGCAAATTGCTATGACTAAGGAATACATTTTTGAGCTATAATACAGAATCAGAATTGCCTAGACATAGTAAGGCCTTGTTGTGCATAATTATGGTCGCTGCCAAGAAAGCAAATAATAGGAAATGGAAATCAAAGTCTAAACCAACTATACTAGAACTAGTGAAATACTAATACAGATAAAAAAACTGGAAGTGGGTTCTTTAGAAAAAGGTAGGAGCAAATTATATAGAAATAAATGAAAATTGTGGGAACAATACATGCAGAGTGACTAGACAGATTATAAGTTACGTATAATGTTTGCAAGTAAAATTATGTTAATATGGATTGTTTTTGTTTATATAAATGTATGACTGCCTATATCATAAGTGGTAATTTAATAAAGATGTTTCTTGTTTAATAAAAAAGTATCTTTTTCAGAATAATCCCACATCTGAGGACATATACATGCCTGTTTTGACACACAGTATGACATAACATGTAAACTGCATAACAGTATTCATCTCCAGAGTCGACAAGGCTGCCCCATCCTTGCCCTCAGTAAGCATCTTCCTGAAAACTAAGCAGCACACACTAAAACATTATTAAACAAGTAACATAGGAGGAAGTATCTGGCCATCTTACAGGGAACTTCTATGGCAGCAGTTGGCAAAAGATGACTCATCTGCAGCAGGAAAGAGGGAGTGTCTTCCTGACCTGAAGGGCACTTCTATGGGCTAGGCTTGTAAAGGTTCCAGGGCCATTAGCCTAATACGCACCTGTGAACCTATCAAGTAAAGACCATTCTCAAATGTGTCCTTGGGCTGAATCCCAAGTACTAATGACGAGGGTGAGGACCTGGACAATCCCAGAAGCCTAAAGCACCAACGGCTAAACAATGATTTTGGATAAAGTGTCCCAACTTTGAGATGTGGATGAGACAGTAATACTTGGCAAAAAAAGTGAACAAGTGGCTATGGTATAACTACCTGAAACAAGGCAGGATTCTAGTTGTACAATTGTGAATAATTTATTTAGTTTTTCTGGTATATCTTTAAAATCTGGCAAGTGTTTATTTACTGAATTGCTCTCTTGCTTAGGTTTCTTAGCTATAAATCTTAGTTCGTTCAGAAGTATGCTACTTTACCCCCCCCCCCACCAAACCTTTCTGAATGCATTATTATATAATAACTGCCTGTTGTTGTCTTCATGCTTATCCTAGAATTTCTGCTTTTCTCTTTTCCTAGCTGAACTCTACAGTTCCCTACAAATCAGTGTCTACAGGACTGCAATCAGTTGTTTTCAACATTTAAACAGAGTAGGTTACACAAAAAGCATTTGTTAAGCTTTCACTTACAGTGCTTTGTAATTAAGCAGGTCACCATATTGGTCAGCCATAGGGCTCTTTGTTTCTACTTGAGTGGTTGCCTCCTTCCCCTGTAACTGCAGTAAATTGACTCTTACATTAGAGCTGTAATACTTACCTTATAGCTTTAGGACACCTTAGGAAACCTTGTAAACTGCAATAGCCCCGCTACGCTCGGGCTCTCTTCGTTGCCCTCCCTGCCCCCAATTCCCTCCCGCCCCCAGTACCTCTAAATTTATAGTACTATAGCCACTCCCCCACTTTCTAGATCCTATCTGCTTTCATCTGGGATAATTCCACCCACCCCTATTCTACTACCTACATTTAATAGCACCTATTAGCTTTCATCTGGCATTTTCCCATCCCCCCTTCCATTACCTTTACCTCACCACTCTATCTTCTGGTGTTTCATCACCAGGTAAAACAGTTCCTTCACTCACTAGCTGAATCACATATAATGATATACTCCTCTTTACTACCCCTCTTGTTCACACCATACCTCCTTACCTTGTATGAAAACCAGTTTCTTACGGGATTTCAGGTCCCAAAAGGCCATACTATCACCCCAGCTGTAAATCCTTCCACCTTCAACCATACTTACAGTACCAGATCCTATCCAGCATCTTGTTCAGTCTATCAACATCTCAACCCCAGGCACATTAGCTCTAGATCCAAACACTACCACAAACTAATAAACAAATTCCTTAAGTTCATCACCAAGTATAGACTCAACCTAATACTTGGTGATGATATTCACCCCAACCCTGGCCCACTCACTTCAGATACACATACCCCCTCTACTTGTAATCTAAGCTACAAACCTACAATTTATAGGCCAACTAACTCTCTCCTAGTCTGTCATCTCAATATTAGAAGCATTAATAACAAGGTACATGAATTGCATGCACTTCTGGATGTCCACTCCCCTGAGATTCTCTGTTTATCTGAAACCTGGTTAAAACCTAACACTAAAGACAATGAAGTGTTACCACCTGGGTACAACATACACAGGCTGGATCATGCTTCGAGGAAGGGGGTGGGGTAGCTGTACTCTATAAATCTGAGTTGAATGTCACCATAGATGTAATACAACCTCCTCAGATTAATAACTCTGAGATTCTTGCCACCAAATTGCAACGTAATCAAAATAAATGCATTAATATCATCTGTATGTACATTCCCCCAGGTAACAATATATCTACATTTGAAGATATCCTGCACTGGTTATCATGTCACTACCCCCAAGAAACCCTACTACTTGGAGACTTTAACATAGACTGGGGCACCTGTTCCTTAGAATCCCCAACCACCCATATTAACCTGCATGCATTTACACAAATCATATCCACCCCTACCAGCATATGTAAACCCAACCAAAAAGAAAATATACTTGACTGGGTACTCATAAACAGTCACCCCCAACTGTACACCTCTGGTACCCTCCTTAATGGCCTAAGCGATCACCTTCTCACATATGTAATTAAGCACAAAACCATTAACTCCCAACAACCCTTACACAGAAAGGTTAGAAACAATAAAAACCTTGACCCTGCCAAATTCCAACAAGAACTAAACTCATGTAATTGGTCTATTCTAAAACACCTCCCCTTAGAGGAAGCAGTAGCATACTTTAACAACAAATTCCTTGAGATCCTTAATTTGCATGCACCTGTTCGTTCAAAGAGAACCAAGGCAAAAAACTGCACCATGGCTTTCTATAGAGTCTAAACTCAAAATTACCCTTAGAAACAAAGCATGGGCTGTATGGCGTTCTTCTAAAGACCCCCAAGATCACATTAAATACAGGCAATCCAGGAACGAAACCAAAAAATCTTTTTTACAAGACAAAAAACAATACTACTGTAATTTACAGACAGTAAATCAAAATAACCCTCAGAAGTTTTGGGCAGATTTAATTAATCTACTACATCCTGGACAAACTTCAACCCCAATCCCTGCTGCTACTATTGATAAAATCCCTGAAGATGTTTCTGATAGTTTTAACCAATTCTTTACTGAGACAATTCAAGCCCTAGCTAGCCAACTACCTCCTAGCTCCCCTGGTCCTGAAAGTAGCACCCCTAGAAAACTACTTGCATTCAGCTTCCAACCAGTCGCCACTTCACTTATCCGTACCTTGATCAAAAAATTAAAACCCACTACACTTTCTACTGATCAACTCCCTGCCGAGTACCTATAAAAATCAGCTGATGCTATTGCTTACCCCATCTCAATACTAATCAATCGAACCATAGTAGAAGCTAAAATTCCCACCATCTGGAAAATATCCTATGTAATCCCACTTCACAAAGGAGGCAGCTCTACTGAATTCTCCAATTATAGGCCAATAGCTATACTCTCTCCACTTGCAAAGATTATGGAAAAATGTATTCATAGACAATTCATGCACCACCTAATCCAAAATAGCCTTATGGCAGACACTCAGCATGGCTTCCATCCTCATCACAGCACTACTTCAGCCCTCCTAACCTTTACTAACACCATAAACCATAATCGCAACAATAATTATATATCCTCAGCCCTCTTTTTGGATCTTTCCAAGGCATTCGATATGGTTGATCACCAACTTTTAATCCACACCCTGCAAACATTCTGCCTAGATACTGGAGCCCTCCAATGGTTTCAATCCTACCTGAATGGTCGACAGCAGGCTGTCCTCTGGCAGAACAAACTCTCTAACCTTCTACCTAACACCATCAGAGTACCACAAGGCTCTATACTAGGGCCCTTGCTGTTCTCCATCTTCATTAACGACCTTTATACTGTCATCCCAAAGGTCAGCTGTATCCAATATGCTGATGACTCTACTCTGATTTGCTCAGACACATCTCCAGTAGAGTTATGGTCAGCTACCCAGACCACCTTTAATACAATAGAAAACTGGCTTTCTGAACATTGTCTGATCCTAAATCCCAAAAAAACTTAAATGCTGTTATTTTCACCAACACGTAGGTCTACCGCTTTCACCTTTACCATAAAATCAAATGATGGCACAATAATCTCCCCTGACCCAGCTACAAAACTATTAGGTGTCATTATAGACAATAATCTCAAATTTGACCTACATGTTAACCAAACTATCAAAACCATCAATAAAAAACTAGGTTCACTTTACAGAATAAAAGCCTTCCTAACCCCTCCAGCTAAAATTGCCATAGCTCGCTCTCACCTTCTTTCAACCCTTCTGTATGCATCCCCTCTACTCTCGAATTTGAACAAGAATGTCCTTAACAAACTCTCAATTTGCTACAACCACATTGCCAGGTTTGCCACTGGGCTGCCTTTTAGGACACATCATTGCATCAATCTAAATCAGCTTGGTTGGCTTGAACTACCTAGCCTAATCCAGTATAACCAACTGATTATGGCCTATAAAATCCTCTATAATCCGGACAATACTCCTGCACTTAAAAATATTATCACCCCCTATAACAATCCTAGACCGCTTCGATCCTCTAACAAACTACTAATTCAGACTAGCAAAATTAATAACACAGCCGGTGATTCTGTCTTTGCAAACTCTGTAAGTAGATCCTGGAACTCACTTCCAGCTGATATTACCTTACTTTCCACCTTAGGTCAATTTAAAACTAGACTCAAACAACATTTGTCACTTAACTGGCTATGTCAATGTATCAAGCCTGGCTAACTCGAATGTGTAAAAATCTGTTAACCTTTTTACTGTGTAATTTAATTTAATCCTGACTTGTGCTCAGGACTAACTTTAACTTGTGGAACTTGTTTAACTTGCTTACTTATGTAATCTCTGTAAATAATCTGTTTGTAATATGCAATGCTGGTATTATGTAATGCTGTATCTGCTTACCCTTGGAGCTTTTCTCCCTAGGCCTCTGCTGAAAATGGGCATGCATCCAGTCGGACTATCCCGGTCAACAAATGTAAAATAAAATAAAATAAAATTCTAAAGCAAGCACTGCAGGCAGTCATTCATGCTAAATTTATCTGTGACAACACCGTTTGCCAAAGAGTTGCTGGTTGATTGGTGGTCAAACATATTGGAGTTGGCAATCAAAAAGGAAAGTGTCTTTTTGTCAACTTATATCCCTGTGACAAAGAATACAAAGAAATTGTCCATTTTCTTAAAGTAATAAATCAAGTGCAGGTAAAACAAGAGCTTCCAGTTTGGGAAAACAAAGTCACATCTGACCACAAATCATCCAAACTGAGATACTGCTTGGTGGAGCAAGTATGGTTCTCTATATATAAGGGCCTGGAACTCACAGATATCCCTTGCAGAGACAATGGGTACAAGAAAAATTATTTATTTTCCACAGAGCTAAATTAAAAGCTGTTGAAATGAACTGGTGATGTCTTCATGGGAGATGAAAATCCATGACACATTCAGGAACTGCTTGGCCAGCAAGTGATGGTCTACACCTCTGACCTCAGAAAGGTCATGAGGGATAGAAATAGCTTAAAAAAGCTCTACAATTGTGTTCTATATTATAAAAATGCATGGAGCACATAAAACTTACTTGCAAAATAACCAGTTAGGGAGTTATGGAATGCTGTTCAACACAGGGTGAAAACTAGTTCCAGTTCCAGGCTTCCTGGCATCTTCAGTCACTTCTGAGACCCTAACATCAAATCTGGTGGAACAAAAGTGGTGTAAATTAGAGGGTCTATATTATCATACCGCACGCTCAAAAGAGAGTACGACAGATAATCAACCCCATGTAAGCGAAAGCTTACAACGTTGAACCTACAGAACAGCGATTATTTTCCAATGGAAAACAATCACTGTTCCGAAACAAAACAAAACAAAAAAAAAAACAGTAAAACATTACTTAATGTGGGGGGCTTTGTCCCCCACACCCCCAGACATGGGGGGCTCTGCCCCCCCACCTAAATATACCAACGCCAAGAATGCACTACAGTGCCAAAAAGGCAAAGTAGCAAAAGCGGCCAAATAAATTCTTTCTCAGGGAAAGAATTTGCTGAAAAGCCGCTTCGCTATTTTGCCTTTTCACTCTTTATTGTTTGACAGACGCATTCTACAACCTGCGTCTGCGACGGTGTAATAGGGGACCTAAATTAGAAGCCAGGTATTGAGGCTGAAGTGTTTGATTACCCATCCTCCCACCTGTGTGAGCATTACTGGCTAGGACTGAGGAGGTTTTCTACATTGCTAGTGACCTTAAAGCCCGAATCCACACCCTTCTGGACAAACAAACGGTGTGAAAAATGAGCCTTGGTCTTTTTTTTTTCCATGAACTTTGTGTTGAGACACTGAATTGGTGGGAAAGGCTGGAATACCATGTGGCAGCTATGCTGTCCACTGTTACCTTCCTTTTACCCTGTAGCAGAACAAAGACAGGACTGCATTGTGAGAGGTTTCCAAAGTTGCAATAGGTAAATGTTTGGAATTTCCCCATTTCAAGGAGAACCTGACTGGAAACAGTTTCCTAATCTGAACTCCAGGACAGTATAGTACCAGACCAGGCCAACCACCAGCTCATTCACCTCCTCCAGGATATAAATTAATGAGATAGCAATGGTCGTGTGTGTTACTCAGTGCCTGGCAAACAGTACTGGGCAAATGGCTTTTTGCTCCCCTTAATGTTTTGAACTGTCAGACCAATTAGAGGTCACTCCTGGAGAATACCTGTAATGAAAACCTTCAGGGATAGAAGTACTCCAAACTGTGTTTGATGTAAAGTTTATTCTAAACAAGCAACTACTTCCTCTATGGCATACTGGAACAGCATATTGGCTCATTCTCAATTTCAGGGTTTGAAGGTCAGTGCTAACTTACAATAACTCTCTGTGTTGATCTTTTAGGCTCTCCTAGTGTCTGCATGGGTTTCTCTGGGTACTCCAGTTTCCTCCAAACTAAAATCATTACACTAAAATCATTATATATACTACACTTACCAGTATCCTTGATGCCTGGAGCAAGGCTGAAAACGGTTAACAGAGCAGATGATTCTCCCAGTTAGACTGACAAATAGATGGGTTCCTTAATGCAGCAAAGCAGCCACTGACAAGACCAGTGAAATAATTGGCTACTGGCAAGGAATACAAACTCAGACTGGATAGACCCTCCACCACTTCAGGGCCAAACGATGACAATGACCTTTTACCAAAAGAAGGCTCGTGACTACATGATGGTTCTCAAGCCACTAACACCTTACAGTCCACTGTAACACATGCATTCTCAGGCATTCCAGTGGCATCAGGAAGATCATGGTATTGGCAGGCTCACAGTCAGCAGCTAAGTACTAGACTTTAGCCTGCACTACATCCTTACCAACTGGCTGAGGGTGTGACTCTTGGAGCAAAGATAGGGATGACTGGTACCTAAAAGTATCCAACTCTACCCCAGTGAAGGACTTCTGCGTGAGGATCAGGATGAGCTTCTTTCAATTACTCACTCACCAACCTATCCAAAACTAATCTCAACAAATTATCAGGATGTTACAATCATATAGCCAGATTCGCTACTGCCGTGGCTTTTAGGACCCACCATTGCCAGAACCTCAAAGCACTGAGATCGCTAGAGAATCCTACCCTTCTACAGTTCAACCAGCATATAGTAGCGCATAAAATACTCCCTCAACCTGATAACACCCCTGCCCTCAAAAATATTCTCACCCCCCATAGTGCCCCCAGGCCATTACGCTCAGCTGATAAACCAATAATACTGACCCAAAAATCCAACAATTCTGCATGTGATGCTATATTTGCCAACTCAACTGGTAAAATCTGGAATCTACTCCCTACTACCAATACCAAGGAAACCTCACTACCCCTATTTAAAAGAGAACTCAAAAAAATACCTCACATCTCATTGGCTGTGCTCTTGTTCTAAACCTGACTAACAACTTCACTAATACATGTCTTGCTACCCACCCTGCTGTTTAGCCAAGTATCTAATACCTCATAGCATTTGAATGTCTAAGCATTGTGAATTATGAGATCTGATTGTATTCTATGTCCACATATTCTGATATGTCTTTGCCAATCAGATGTAAGTCGGCACATTGTGTATATTGATATCTGTCTGTATTCTTTGTCTATATTTTTCTAAACATGTCTGCCTGAGTTTATCACTCAGTGATGTATGTACTGTCTCTTTTTTGGAATGTGGAGCTTTTCTCCCTGGGCCGCTGCTGAAAATGGACATATATCCAGTCGGACTATCCCAGTCAACAAATGTAAAATAAAATAAATAAAATAAATTTATCGCCACTCTAGAAAATGCAAAAAAATTACTGGCAAAATGAGGGGAATCAACAGGGTGCCCTCAGACTGGCAAAATGAGGGGAATCAACAGGGTGCCCTCAGACTGGGCAAATAGAAGCTGATATTCTGGGTTAGGGAACATTAGGTGACGCTCTTCAGGGAAGGCTCTGGCCACCAAGGCCAGCATCTTTGAAAAGGCATGCCGTTAGCTCACCCACTTTATTACACTTACTACCCAAGATCACAATGCCAGTTTTAAGTCTATGATATTTAGTCACCATAGGGGCAGAGGCAGTAGTACATATAACGCAGTTTGGGAGCCTGGTAGTAACATTCAGTGTCCCCAACAAGAAGCAGGAAGCATCTACTGCTCATGGACATTGCCGCATGCAGACATTACAACAACAGACCTAATGGGTATTCCTAAAGGCAAGAGATGCCAGTCTTTATTTATTGGCAGCCAAATCCATAAGGTGTATAAAGTGTATTGAATTTCAGCTGGATAAGAAAGCTTTGAATATTGGCATTAAAATTCATGACCATTTTGGTCTCTGGTTCTTTCTTGTAATAAATGTAACTCTTAAGTGTTTACTGATGCTGCTGTGTCTATGGAAGTTAAGTGATTACTTTGACCTTTTTGCTGCTCATTATGTGCATTTTAATATCTGATAGTGACTTCTTTTGGCAAAAGGCTCCCCAGCCAACTCTGATGAGCTTCTATAACACAAGATACATTTTTTATTAGTGTTTGTTATGGTACTGCTTTGGTATATTATGACCTGGCATCATGTCCACACTAACTATACTAACAGCAAGTCTTAACCTTCCAGAAAACTGCCATACTTTATTCCACTACTTTTTTTTATTGGAATGGGCTATGGGGAAAACATTATTGATGAGTAGTTTACATGACAAAACTTTAACATGCTACAATGATAATGTAAAATGTCATTTAGATGATCATTTTGTGACAGGAGCAATGATGCTAGTAGATATGACAACTATAATACTTCTGTGGACTTTGGAGAGGTATGAAATTAGCATTCTGTTAATTCAAAGTAAAAAAAAAAAAAAAATCACATATCCTGCATGGACTGACTTAGGGCCCTATCACTGTGTTTGGTGCCCTATAAGCTTCAGGGGGTGGGCTGTGTCCAGCATACAGGTCATCCTCCATCCCATTTCTGCTAGATTTGCTGCACATCAACAAGTAAGGTGGCATCACAGGTGTTCAGTCTGGGGATCTGGGCCTGTTCTGCAGCATCAGCTGAGAGGTTTTAAGGGGACAAATGTGTCACTACTGTGGAGTAGACTCCCTGTCCACATGGAATGGGTTTCATCTATGTCTGTGTTTGGGGCACGGCTTGGATTTGTGGATGGGAGAGGAAGGATTTGCTCCAGAGCTGCCCCCTACACTGCTGATGGATGGAGGTGGCTTCTGTGTGTTTTGTCCCATGCACAGGGTCCCCTCGTATTGTTTGTGGTGTGATACCAGTTCTCATTGGGTGTAGTGTGGGATTGCGGACTGTGGGATAACCAGATGGATGGGTTGTTTCAAGAACAAAAGAGGAGGTTAGCTTGCCTTGAAGTGGCTCGCAGGGGCAGCTAGCCTAGCACTTAACTATGAACTATCATCTCTGTAGATGTAAAAAAAAAACACTTGGTTGTACCGTTTCAGGGAAATTAGCATAAAATCATTAAGCAGGAGTTTGTTTACTTACAGCATACAAAAAGAGACATAAAGAAAAACAAAGCAGCTTCATAAGCATCTCTTGAGAGGGCAACATATTTTAATGAAAACAAATGAAAAAACTACATAAAGGATAATACAAAAGAAGACAGAAGGGGAAAGAGAAAACTGAAGCCATGTATAAGTGAGAATGTAAAGATAAGCTTGTAATTTACAAAATATAGTCTAAGAAGCATTTAATATATGGAGGGAGCAAGCAGTAAGTTCTCGGCACTCATCAGCAATAACGATTTCAGTGGTAATACTTTTGTAAGAATAGAAGGTACTACATGTACATGAAGCACAGTGCAGTATGGCAGAACTGTAAAACTGATGTGGACCGTAAATACATTGTACTAGAATGAAAATAGGCATTTGATGCAAAGTAATCCTTAGTTGTAGTAAATGATTTCACTAATTAATGGAGAAATTTACATTTTATTGACCAAGCCTGTCCCACTAAGTACTTGGTGTATTTCAGGGGAGACTCAAGATGGTGTACTTCTCCACACTAGGGAAAATTTGGCCTGCACACTGAGAAAATTCACCCTACTATTTCAGGATCTTTTAAATCCATCTGAATTATGATCAACTCTAGCTCATATGGCTTGGTTTAATGTCTCATCCGAATGATGGCACATTCAGTACCCTCCCATACTGCACTGCAGCATACTAGAAAAATGTATCCATACTCCTGATGTGGGAATAGAAACCACAGTCACTTACATCTTCCAGCCGCAAAAGTAAGTGTGCTCCATTTTGAGAATGCTACTGCTGGTAGTCATTCAACAACAAAGTTTGTGTTCTTTAAATTTTAGCAACCAACCGTTACGGAGAAATGATCACCAGTGCAGTTTCAATTTGGACAAGCACAATTAAAGCGCTGTCTTTAACTACACCCTATACTCTGCCTTAATTTCAATGGAGTTCTAATACTGACTACTTACACAATTTGCTCTATATGCTGTTTTACTTTACAAAAAAGTAAATTAAATCCAACAACTCTACAATGCTCACATTTAAAAGGCAGTTCACTGAAAGGATCTCACAGGAGTAACTTGCAGGAGGAAGAAGAAATGCATTAACTGAAAATTATATCACAGGTTCATAGGTAAGTACTAGGTTATCTGCCCAAAGCCTAGCCAGAGTGTGTTGGCTTTCACCGCCCCCTTAGATTAGTTCCCTGTACCTCTGTACAGCAGAGCCTTTAGTTCCCTGTGCCTCTGTCCAGCAGAGCCAGTCGTACCAACCTGTATAGATTCAGGTAGATGATAGAGCCCACTGCCTTAGCCAAAAGCCCTGACAAGATTATGATAGGAAAGAATGTCTGACTACAAAAGTCAGAGACATTATTCTACCAAAGCCCTTGGGACACCAGACTTAAGGAGGACATCAAGATTATCCAGCACCTTCCAAGCTAGGAGGTCCTGGTACTAGGATAGGTGCGATGAGTAGTCAATGGCCCAAAGCTACAATGTGGCAGAGAATTATACTGTCTTACTACACCTACCCAAAGCTTTAGAATCCTTGGTATACAAGGATAACATGTTAACATAAGGAGGCTAATTACTGAAACTAAGCATGCTTAGCTTATTGATGGATCAGCAAACCAGCAAAACAAATGGAATACACTGGCATTTTAACAACCAGCAGAGAGAATGTGCTACAAGAATTAATTGCGTGGCTTAGGTGCCTGCGGATACAATGGAAATGTATCCAACTATTTGGGACATACTAACCTACACTGCAAAACTCTCCCAACCACCATCTTGCTTTCTATATCATAACACTTCATCCAACTTGTAAATAGCATCCTTGCCTTACACACAATAGTATAACTCAAAACACTCAACCTTTCACTGCTCTACTTTGCCCAGCACAACACAGTTCTTAGAATTTAGCTGTCTTTGGAAATGTATTATTTTTTTTTTTTAAATACCAGACCACATCAACTCGGTGGGCATTGCTGACACGATCTCTGAGCTAGGCATAAATACCCACATAACTTGATGGATTGTTGGCTGGCTCACAGACAGGACCCAAAAACTCAGGAAAGGTGAGACCACCTACACCAAGAGACCAGTCAACAGTGGAGTACCCCAGGGCTTCATACTGAGCCCACACCTGTTTGGTATCTACTTCTTGGAAGTCAAGGCTAATGCCGAAGGCCTCTGGCTCACCAAGCTCATAGACAACTGTAAACTGAGTACCCTGTCCTACACTGATCTCCTAAAGACTGTCCCTCTGTATGCAGTCTCCTACAGACTGCTGAGAGGGATCTTTGCCTGGCTTACAGGGCTTCCTGTAACCCAGCCCTGATGGATCTGTTGCACATGTGCAAAACAAGCAGCACCTGAAATATAAGATCCGGGAATCTGAACTTCACTTGCGACAAACAGAACGTGCTTGAGAGACAGATATATGTCCCAAGGGCTTGCTATGGAACAGGCTCCCCCCATCCATGCAAAACAGAGTTCATCCCTTACCCTATTCAAACACAACCTTAACAGCTGGATGGAAAATCAGAAATTTACCCTCAATCTTGCCCTATGTCCCTTATGGACAGAGGGTGCCAAATAAGAAAAGCATCACCCTAACAATTCTTCCTCCAGCAAATTCCTTAGTTATAACAATCATTAGTCTAGTAACAACGTATGAACCTATACTGCCTGGGTAACTCATTTCCTACTTATAGCTATTATATTCTTTAAACTGTACTCCCCACTGTATCTGTATATTGTACTCATACAGTACATGTAGTAAAGTGTACCTTTTGTAACATTTTGAGCTTTTCTCCCACGGACTCTGCTAAGAAGGGACATTATTTTCTCAGTCAGAGTACTCATGCAAATAAATGGAAAACAAATACATAATAAAATACTCATGTATTTGTTCTTTCCATCTTAAAAAAAAAAAAAAAAACAGAAAGTCAGAGGTAAGATCAATGGCTTACAAAGAAACCAGAAAATTAATCTGGACTCCAAAGCAGTCCCAAGAACAGAGTGAAGGGTGTTACTACTCCAGGTGCAAGCTATTAGGGGGGGGAATAATCAGCACTAGAGAAAAGATGCTTATTAGTCCCTGGAAGCAGTCTTTGTAACCATTTAAGCATTTATGATCACAGTTTAAACTTCTTGCAGTCAGTGGTTTAACCACTGTTACGGGGCATGACTGGCATGGGTGTCAAGCCACCTTTTCTGTACTTTAAGCAGTACTGGAAATCATTTAAGCAGCCAATATTAAACAGTCAGTCAGTCAGTCAGTCAAGAAGTCTGACAAACAGCTTTTCGCTACCATGCATTATTTTTTTACCTCTCCCCAACTAGACATTTAGGACTTTTTTTTTTGCCTTTAATGCTGGTTGATGGAGGGTATCCATTAATGGGAACTGACCTGAGTGCCACCTGACCTAGCTACAGCTCTGCTGCAATGTAAAATGTCCTAACAATTGGGAAGCAATGGAACAAGAGATGCACTGAAAAAATAATGCAACAGCGATTACTTCAACTAGTAATCAGTTTTATTACAGACCTCAACATAAGTTTGTTAAGTAGATAAACAAGATGTCGTACAATCAATGGCTGTTAGTACAGATGAAGGAACGTTTGTTTTTACTATGCCTATGGAAGCATTATTATATAGCCAAATGTAAAGATGTTATGTTGTAATGCATGACCATTCTAAGTAGTTAGAGGCATAGGCTAAACATGTACACCTCCAGGTAACATGGTTTCATTTGGTATGGCTACAGGTCTGCAGTGTATTTGTAAGCTGGGACTAAGTTCTTATTTTTCTTAAGTAAGGTGACCAAATCAGCAACATTGCTGCTGGTAAGGCAACTATGCGAAATAACAATTAAATGGTGGCGGCTAGCAATAGTACAGAGAAATATGTTCTTCCTTTAAAACCTCACAGTGAGTTATATATGTGTCCAGCCATAGTAAATATAGTGCAGAGACTAATCTGTCCAATGCACAGTGAGATGACAAATAGTTTATGTTATGCTAAAGAGAAATGCTTGACGTTGTCATACTTACCACTGAAACATATAGGTACCTCTTTAAAACAAATACTTTGAGGCATCTTACAGTCCTATAGTTGAGTATGATAATGCTAAATAAGATTTGTCAGAGACTGAATGTAATTTTACTTGAGTCTTAGCTGCTGATGAACTGAAATTACATGTAAAATACTTAATGCCAGCTTTAATAACTTTGACAATATATATTGACCAGTGACTAAACGTAAATATGACATTTATACCAAAGAGAAAATTGCAAACATGTTAGTAATGTAAGATGGCTTTCACATGTTGCCTACATCACTCCCCTTGTATACGAATGGAATGTTGCAGGCAGAAACACTTCATAATTAATGCAAGAAGGATGCCTAAGGATGGCCTTCATCAGATATGGCCTTCAAATCAAACTCCCTAAAAGTTAACTCCCTCACATTCTCAAGCTCCGTCTTTGGCACAACAGGAAACACAGTTGCCTTTGGTGTAAAAGACTGTGGTTCTATTCCCATACCAGGTAGATGGACTGTATGGGGGGGGTCCTGCACTCTTGAGTGTGTAATCCTTCTGGTGAGATATTACGCTGAGGTCCTATCAGCTTGAGAATGGGAAAGATCCCATACCACCTATAGAAGAGTATAGGGTCCTTTATTTATATACAAAAATAACTCTTATTTACAAAATATATACATATTTACAAAACTTTACGAAAATACTATATATACAATCATACTAAATTTTAATCCCTACATGCAATGGTGGTACGGCGGTAGCGTTGTTACCTCACAGCAAGAGGTTCTCCCGTTCGATTCTCGGCTTGGCCTGGGAGTGCCTTCTGTGTGGAGTCTGCATGTCCTCCCTGCGGTTGGGTAGCGTTCGAAAGACATGTGTGCGTAAATGGGCATGCCTTCGTTGAAGGTTGGGCGTCGAGCTGGCACCTTTGGCATTTCATGAAAATCTACTGTCAATCATTAGTGGACCGGAGTTCCCTGTGGCGACCCCTTACTGGGAAAAGCCGAAAGGCAAACTAAATTTTAATCCCTGTTAGACCCCTAGTCATTCTTCCCCAACTACCATCTGATTTTATTTAGTAACATTGCTAAAATTAATTTACCATTAAACATAATTTCATTTATTCTTTCATTTTATAAAACATAAAATAACTTTTTATTTTTTTTTATTCTTTTAACATATTCTTTACTTACATTCTCGTAATATCCATACTTAATCATATCTATATTTATTTTATTGACTTCTTTTTATATCTTCAAAAGCTTCTTTACATAGTTTTCCCCATAACTTTTTTTTACACTTTTACATTTCAAAAACACGTTCCATAGTGGTTTCTTCTTGACAATGGAAACAAATTGTATCACTTTTCTTCTTATATTGCACATTTCCTTTACTGGAAATGAATCACCACTTTCCACAAAAAATCTTGACATTCTACTATCTGATTATACCATTTGCTTCTTATTTTTATAGCTTTATTGTTTTCATCTGTTAGATTTTCCCATGGTTTTACATAGCAATGTTTTATCATTTCATTCTTACAGCATACTTTTCCTTTTCTATCTCATCAATTTTTATTTTCCATAAAAATATTTTTATTGGTAATATTTTATTTTCTCATTTATACACTCTTTCTTACAATACCCAAATTTTCTCATATTTATACAAATTTTTCTCTCTCTCATTTTTTTTATTTATCTACTTTAACACTTACCACAAATGTAACGTAGCAGCATATACGCTGAGTTACCTAAAGCTAAACCACCTCCTTCTACATTTAAACCCAGTAAAAAGATTAGTTTTGTATATAATCTAGAACCCCATATAAATGAAAAAATGTATCTGCAATAACTCCTTTTCAAATAGTGTTGGCAACATAAATACACTTGCTGAGTATGCTATTTTCCCATTGGAACTGAATTTATCAAATATGCCTTTTCTGACAATTTATATGTTACACAGGAAAAAACAGGTTTGCTTTATTTCTTCTATTGTATTTATTCCGAATACCCAACATAGAAATGTCATTCATTGTAACATATATACCCTCAAACCTACTATATCACCTAAACCTTTACTTTTCTCTTTATTTAAAGCTATCCCTATCATCTCTACACACTCATTTGTACAAACTGTTTCTTATTTTATACAATTTTTTGCAATTATATATAAATATATTATATACCCTGCGCCTCCTTCATTTTGTAATTTATTTCACATACTATCGCATTCATAACTAATGCAATGAGTATGCAACTCACTGTACATCCCTCTTCTACACCACTCTTCATATGTACCTCTTGCATTAACCAGACTCTTACTAGTATTTTAACTTTATTTCTCACTTATATTATACACTTTCATTATTTCCCACAAGATTTAATTTCCAATTGTGTCAAATGCCTTATTTAAGGTCTCCTATCAAGATTTTTGCTGCTTTTTTTGTTCATATCATCATCCACAGTTTCTCTTTCATTAATAATTCTTGACAACCTTTCCCCTTTATACCATACATCTTCCATAATATTTTCCATTTTAGTTTGAAAACACTTTTGTATTATTTTCATAAAGATCTTATAATCATTATTATTCAATACTATCAGTCTCTAGTTTTTTAATTGTCTATCTTCCTTGCTATGAATGCAAGTATTCCAGTGCATCATTCTTTATACATAAAACCTTCATTTAACCAGTCATTTAAAATCTTTAAAAATAATTTTTTTTAAAATTGCTTACACACATTTCATACCCTATTCCATCTGGTCCTACAGCCAGATCTATATTTACTTGTCCTAATAGTTTATCTAGCTCATTTAAAAGAAATCTCCCTTTCCAACTCTTTTTTTCTTTTTTTTTTAATTTCCATGTTTTTTTCCACTACCTTTTTTTCCCCTGTACATATTCTACTATGTTATTCATAATCTTTTCTCGAGTTTTTTCTTTCTTTAAATTTCTGTCTTTTACCCTTTTACCAAATAGAATTCTTTTTTTTTCTTTTACTACCTCCCAATTTTTGTCTTCATCACTTATTTCCAAACCTTCTTCTATGTGCTCTATTATTTTTCTATTTATACTACATCTAAAATTTCTTCTCAGTTCATTTTCTTTTTTCCCGTAATCTTATTTTCATTTTTGCAATCCACCCATAAATATCCAATTTTATTACATTTAAAATATTTCAATTCACATTCTTTGCATCATGTCTCATTTCCCCACAAATGTAAGATTTTCCTTTGTCTCCGTTATTTACCAAATGTTCTTCTTTTCCACAAATGCATGTTTTTGGTTGTCTACAATATTTGACAACACCTGTACTCCCCTCCACATTTATCATGGTTGATATCATTTTTTATCTTCTAATTTTGCACAATATTACATTCCAGCCACTAGTCCATAAGACCATTTTGTCATAAACTTTTGCAATGTCCTGCACTTCTTTACATAAAGATTTCAAATGCCCTTTCAAAGTCTTTCTTTTGACCTCTGTTCAAAACTGTACATGAATTTTCTTTTTTGTTTCCCTGTTAAATACTTTTAATACATAAAAATTGCATGATAACAGTCTTTCTTTTTTCATATTCTCCAAGAAAATGTTTCACTGAAAAAAAAGTCTAAAATATAATGTCACAAAATGTCTTCTTGTTAGTAAGAAGCTTTTACCTCATGTGCTTTTACACCTAAAGCATCTATTAAATTATCCCACACTTCATACCTGCCCAATGCTTTGTCATTACTTTGAGGCCTTACCACATATTTCTGTTTTTCATTTCCTCTGCCTTCTTTTCTGCTACTTCACTTTTGCCTGATTTTAATTTCTCTGCATATGTTTTATTTTCCAACTCACAAGAATTCTTCAAGTTTGTCTCTGCATCATCATGTATATTTTCCCCATAATGCCCCCCCCCCTCGGAAACATCTAATTTATTTTCTGCCTCACTCTGCACCACCACTTCTTTAAGTAAAGCATCCTGCAACCCTCCTGATTGGAGGGTTGTAATTATACATCCATCATTCGCTGATGCACCTCCATCAAACAGGTTTCTTTGAAACATTTCCTCAGAATCCTGCGCACATTCTCCAGTGTCAATATTTGCTTTCGCCTTCATTTCTTTCACCACACCAGCATCTCCTTCTCCCTCCATCTGAATCCATTTCTCTGGGCTGCCTTTGTGCCTGGAATGGAAACAGGAAGTGATGGGTCCCACTCACAACAATGACGAGTAGGGGTCCTTTATTAAAATTCACAATATATACATTCTATATACACATTTTACTGTATATTTACAATTATTTACAATTAACCTACATATTTTCAGTTTTTTTAAACTTTTAATCCCCACCTGCTTCTTTTTTTCCTCAACCAAAATCTTATTTTCTTCATAATTTCTGACAGCATCCATTTCCCACTAAAATTTGTCTCATTCATTCTTTCATTCCAAACAATCAACATTACAAAATACAATTTTTCACCTGATATATCTACATAATTTTTTTTCATATTTTCATAGTATCCTATATTCTGTCATGTCCATATTTATGCTTTTAATACTTTTCAGTTCTTTTATACATTAATATATATTTATTCCCATAACTGATTTACTCCTTTACATTTCAAAAAAGAAAAAAAAAAGCATGTTTAGTGGTCTCTAATTTTGCACAATATATACAGACTCTTATTTTTTATATGGCATGTTTGCCTTTACCTAAAGCCTATTTATAGAAAATCTCTATAAAAAATCTATACATTCCACATATTTTTCACATCTTTTCATTCTTGCTTTTATAGCTTTTATTTTTCTTTCTCACAAGTGCCTCCAAGGATAAATATAATAAAATGTTCCTATTATATTTTCATACCATTCATTCCTATTCTTTTCTTCCATAATAATATTTTCTCTTGATATATTTTCATTTCCATACAAGCAATTCCTTTACTTCTTTTTAAACATTTAAGCTGTTCTCAAATTGCTTTACATTTTTCTTCTATTATTTTTATTAATAAGTTTCCCTTTTCCTTTACTCCTGTTAATATTTTATATACATTCAGTGAACTTATATATACAATTGGATTTATTAAACCCAAACCTCCTTACATTTTCATAACATAAAGGATTCCTCTTTTAATAAGGTTTAATCTAGATCCCAATATAAATGTAAATATCAGACAATAGTTATTTTTTCACATTCCAGTGGTACAATAAATACAACTGCTAGATGTGCCATCTTAGCTAATATTACTGAATTAAGTTTAAATGTTCTCAAAAATATAAAAAAATATACAAATATTCCTTATCTTATGTATCATACATAGTGTCAATCTCTGTTGCTTGTTGCCAAATCTTATTCCCAAAACTTCTATTTCTTTATTAACTGAATATCTTGTATTTTTCCTGAGAATCCCAATCCTTTACTCTTTTCCTCATTAAAACTCAAACCTATTACTCCCAATTCTTTGTCAAGTGCTTTAATAGCTATTCTCATCCACTCTTCATTTTTCACAACTACTACTAAATCGTCCACATAAGAAAACATTACTGGAATCGGGATTCCCTCCGGTGTGCAATATTTAGCTTCCTCCAATGGTATCTGAACCAGGGTTCCAGAGACTGCTTTTCAGAGTTACGAGGTGCAAAGACCACAGTGAAAGTAAACTAAGAGAAACAAGCATGAAAAAAGAGCCAGAGACAAACCAAAGGTAATGAAAACTTGCAAGAATGATTTATTTTATATAAAAAGGATAAAATGGAGCATTATAAGGGCACAAGTCACATTATTAAACAAGCAAGAGGCACAAAAGGTTTATTAAATAACAAAATGTTTAAACTTAAGATATTTGATAAAATGATTATCAGAAAAGCAAATAAGGAGTTCAGAATTACCTCGGAATTGTAAAACGAGCATGTTTAAATCAAAATGGGCATGTTTAGAGTAAAACAAGCACAAGAAAAGTATAATGGGCACAGAAAAAGATTAAACTAGCAAAACTAATATAATAAGGGCAAAAAAGGGCACATTAAGCACAAATAAAGCAAGGCGACTGCATGTTTTTTGGCAAAGTACTGTGTTTTGGCATAGCTACTATCTGTATGTAATTTCAGGGCATAACTAGAGTTATTCAAAGTATCTCAAACTGTGTAAAAGTGCTTACAGTGTGGCTTATTACTGTGCATTTATTCTGAAGAATGTGTGTGCAAAGTTCAACTATTCAGCAGAAGTACAGTCAAAATACAGACATTTCTAGGAGTTTCTTGCGCTGGGTGTGTCTATTCGCAAAGTGCCGCTATTACAGAGTATTGATTGTACCGCAAAGAGCTATTTAGCAAAGTACAGGCATTTTGGGAAAGTTTCAGTGTGCTGTGTACTGGTTATTTGCAAAGCACAGTTACTTTGAAATGTTTCTTACTCTGAGCTTCTACTGCCCAGTTCATTCGCACAGTGCAGTTATTTTGAAATGTTTTTTACACTGATAAGAGTGATTTCTTAAAGTACAGTGATTTCAAGAGTATTACAGTGTCTGAGAGACTTCTTTCACAAAGTTCAGTTATTCAGATTCTAGTTGTGCTATTAGGCATGGTTACAAATACTGTCATAAATTTCTGGCATATGTCTATGCTTGTGTGTTCGTGCAGAATATTTGAGCAAGAGTACGATATTTTTATACAAGCAGCTTATTCTGACGCAGATGTATGTACCAGGGCGTTCATTTTGCTAAACCTAGCTAGGTCAGAGGCCAATGAAAAAGAGCTTTCATTTGTGTATGCACCAGCAGTGTATGAGGGAGAAGGTGAAAGTGTCAAATTGTTGTACAGGCTGAATCAAGGGAAGACCGCGAGTGTTTAAAGCACAAGTTCAGGGAAATGTGTAACCCCCCGACAAATATTACATTAGAGAGGCATTTGTTTTACACAAGAGATCAAAAACCAGGGGAAACTTTTGCAGTTTATGTAATTTACCTGAGAAACAAAGCTAAAATGTGTCAGTTTGGTGACTTAAAGATGAGTTGATAAAAAACAGACATGTGTGTGGCAGTGAGAAAGGAAATACTCAGTGCAGTACAAGGTGAGTTAGCAAACCCCAAATCCAGCTTTATTGTTAACTGTCTCAACTGTGGTGCCAATCATGAGTCTAAAAGAGAAAAATGCTTAGCATTTGGTCAGCAATATCACAAGTACAAAAAATGGAGCCATTTTCAAAAATTTTGCAAATCAAGTAAACCTCACACAGTTATAAAAAGGGTCACTCGAAAAAGCAAGTTGATCATTTAGACAGCTTCAATTGTACTTTCTATGTAGATGGTGTATCAGTAATTGGTGAAAAGGTTGATGCAGTAAATTTGCTGGCAAAGAATGAAGTGTTTTGTACTGTCCAGATCAATGGTAAATCCACCAAGCTCAAAGTAGACACTGGCTCAAAGTGTAATGTTATGTCAGCAGACACATTTGCTAAGGTGAGAACTAATGAACAACTCAATGTGGCTAGTTGTGAGAAACTTGTTACTTATGTAGATGAAGAAATTCAAACTGAAGGCTCAGTAGTGCTTTCATGTTATTTGGCTAGGAACTGTTACAGCGTATTATTTTATGTAGTCTGAAGACCTGTGCATTCATTAATGGGTCTCAGAGACAGTTTGAGAATGAATCTGCTTTCTTTTACCAAATAAGTTCATCACATAAGCACATGCCCTAGTTCCAATTTTAATGAAGCTATTTTCTCAGAGTATGCTGATGTTTTCGATGACAAGTTGGGCAAACTTTCAGATGTGTATTCTACGAAGTTAGACCCGGAGGTCAGCCCTGAGGTCAGGGCAGCAAGAAAAGTTCTGATAGCTGTGCAGAATAAAGTTAAAGCTCAGCTGGATAAAATGGTGCAGCAAGGTGTAATTTGTCCAGTTACAGAACCAACTGAATGGGTGTCATCCATGGTAGCAGCCCACTAAAAAGCCTCAGAAGAAATCAGAATATGTATGGACCCAAGAGATTTGAACAAAGAGACCACATCATCCAATGCATACAGTTGAGGAAGTCACAGCCCTAATACCAAATGCCACTGTTTTTCCTGTCTTGGATGCAAAAAGTTCATTTTGGCAAGTCATGCTGGATCGCAAATTCTCATTACTGACTACTTTCAGTACCCCATTTGGCAGATACAGATTCCGCAGGAAGCCATTTGGAATAAATTCTGCAAGTGAACTCTTTTAGTTTGCAATAGAACAAATTTTTTCAGGTTATCCTTGTGCCATAATAGTAGATGGCTTATTGGTTGGAGGCAATGGTAAAACAGAGCAGACAGAAAACTTAAGAACGTTCTAGACAGAACATGTGAAGTGAAATAAAGTTCAATTTTCTGAAGTGAAAATTCAGACTACCAGAAGTGACATAAGTAGGTCATTTATTTACTTGCACTGGCTTGCGACCAGACCCATCCAAGCAAGCAGCCATTCTTGAGATGCCAGCTCAAGATAATGTTCAGGCACTACAATGTTTTCTTGGTACGGTCAACTATTTAGGCAAGTTTATACCAGACTTTAGTGAGCTGACAGCACCTTTGGGAGAGCTGACATGCAAAAACATTACATGGTCTTGGTTGGAACAGCACCAGAAAGCATTTTGAAGACCTTAAGTAGAAAACTGCCACCCCCACCTACATTAAGATCATATGATATCAATTAACTAGTAACTCTTTCCTGTGATGCTTCAAAATTTGGTCTTCTGCAGTTATTCTTCCAGAAGGCAGACCAGTAGCCTATGCATCTAGAACTCTTACCCAAACTGAAATGCAATATGCTCAAATTGAGAAAGAAGTTTTGGCAATAGTATTTGCATGTTCAAAGTTTCAGGATTATATCTATGGTCAAGCTATTCAGATTGAAACTATCACCAACCTCTAGTTACTATTCTAAAGAAGCCTATGCATTCAGCTCCAACAAGATTACAAAGCATGATGCTTAAATTGCAAAAGTATAACTTTAAAATGGTCTATATGAATGGTAAATGTCTTTATCTGACTGATACCTTATCCAGATCGCCCAGAAATACAACGGAACAGCTTCATGCAGAGAATTTTGACTCTGAGGTCATGGAAGTGTGTAATTTTTTTAACATGAGACTTGATGAGCTAAGAGATCATACAGAGACTGATCCAATTTTGCAAAAACTCAACCACTACATTAATGTTAGATGGCCGTCAAAGCAATATAGTGTACCACCTGAAGTGTAAACTTATTTTCCTTATAGAGATGAGATGTTGATGGAAAATGGAATTATTTTCAAAGGTCCTAACTTTGTTGTTCCTGCTTCCTTACAACATGAATATATCCAGATTTTGCATCGTGGCCACCCAGGTTCCGAATCTACCAAAAGAAGGGTATGAGAACTACTATTTTGGCCTTCTCTAGTAAATACATTGGTAAAGTACTTTCTTCTTGTTCAGTATACAATAGTACTAAACAGTATTTGCCAAAAGAATCATTTCATTTAAGACAAGTTCCTGAATACCTTGGTCAGCAGTAGCCACTGATATATTTGAGTGGAACAATCATCACTGCTTAGTGTTGGTAGACTCTTATTTGAAATGGTTTGAAATTGATTTACTAGCTAGTCTAACATCCACTGCTGTTATCACCAAAATGAAAGGTCATTTCTCAGTCCATGGTAGTCCACACAAAGTTTATTTCTGACAATGGTACCCAATTTACCAGTCAGCTGTTTCAGAAATTTGCAAAAGAATGGGACTTTGTACATGTTTCTCATAGTCCAGAAAATCCACAATCAAACAGACTAGCTGAACGTATAGTACAGAGTGCAAAACAATTACTTGAGAGGTCAAAGTGTGATAATACTGTTGTCTTTTTGAATTTACTTAATCTCAGAAACATGCCCTGTGACAATATACCTGGCTTGCCTGCTCAGAGACTTCTATTCAGGCAAACCAGAACAACACTGCCTATCAGTTTCAGTTTATTGAGGCCTAAAGCTAAGAACAACAAGACAATTAGAGCCTAATTATTCAGAAAGTGTACTTTCCAGAAGTCATCTATGATAAATCGAGTAGATGTCTTCATCCACTGAAAAAAGGAGGGACGGTGAGGATACAAACGGCAAAATGTTTCAATCGGGTCAAGTAACAGGTGTAGGTACAGAGCTGAGATCCTACTTCATAGAATCTGAGAGTATGGAGTACAGGAAAAATTGCAGATATCTTTTTCCTGTGCCAGATTCGATATCACAGCACTGTTCCTGTGATACAAACTCAATCTCAGAGCAATCCAGACAATGTTCCTGTTGCACAACGTGTCTTAACTTCTACTTCCATTCCTGATGATGTTTCTGGTGCCCCTAAAGTTGAACATTCAGTAGAGACAGTCTCAGTTGCTAGACCTAATTCTAATTTCTATGTCATAAGATTTGGTCGTATTTCCAGATGTAGTGTGAAATACACAGCAACCTGGACATAACTGTCTATATGTACTTAGTTCTGTATAATTGCATGACAAAGAATTATTTGTATTGATTGCATATCAATTAATGTCATCAACATTGCATGACTGATTTCTCAAAAAGGGAGGGTGTAGAATAGTGTGTGTGTATGTTTTGTACCTTTAAGAAGCATTTCAAGGTCAGTACGTGCATATAAATAGCAAGCACGTGTTAGCTTCAATGCCATTATGAGAGTGCAATCAGACAGTGAGCATGTATGAGTGTAATAGCTGATTTGTTTATAAGTTTATCTAAGTTAAAGTCATTAAGCCTCAATCCTGATGTGTTATCCTGATAAAGCTGCCTGAACAGAACCCACAAAGACTCGTCTATATTATCTTGACTGGAAGAGTGACAGCCAGTACTCAGGCTGTGGTTCAATGGAGTGCCTAATGGAATAGCTAGCTCTTGTTGTACAACATTAAGAACACAGCTCGGAATGCCATCTGGAGACTATGTTCTTAGCTTTGGAGAGAACATTGATGACTTGCTATTGGGAGATGCAGGGAAGAGGAGAAGATAAAGACATGGTGTGCAGTGTATGGTTGAGGTGGATTGAGGGGTGAAATTTTCACCAAACCTATCAGGTTTGCAATTTTTGCAGAGTGTGTGTGTGTGTGTGTGTGTGTGTGTGTGTGTGTGTGTGTGTGAGAGAGAGAGTGTGTGTGTGTGTGTGTGTGTGTGTGTGTGTGTGTGTGTGTGTGTGTGTGTGTGATGCCATCCACAGTTAGTTGCACACATATCTGAGTACTACCTTTTAGGTTGTGGATGTAGCTGAAGAATGCCTTGTGGCTACTGTTGGCTATGGTTGCTAAATTTTTCTGATAGTGGCTCTGAAGATTTTACAAGTTGTCTTATTTGCTTGTTTAGGCTGAGGAGGGTGCACTTCCAGTTCTGGGATCTCGCTTTTGTATGTTTAGACAGCAGCTTCTTTCACTTATTGTACAATTTATTAATGCTAGATGTCCACCAGGATGGTTTGTTTTTCCTTGAGGATCTTGTTTAATCCCATCTGGCACTGCTGTGTCTATACATTTGTGTAGATGTTTATACAATGCATCACTGTATAACATAGTATAGCCATCAATGCCACCTGTGGAAACTGGAGCTTGTAAGTCAATTATACCTTCCCTTATGAGGGTACAGTTAGCTTTGGTGAAGACTTTTAGCCTGACTTCACCTTTGGGGAGTTTTGGTGCTACTGTTATTTCAAAAATGACCAATTTATGGTCAGATTTAACCAGTGCAGGCCTTACACTTGAGGCATTGCATCTGTCACTCATATTGGTGAGGACCAAGTCTAGAATATTTGAGCCTCTTGTGGAGTGGTGCACTACTTGTTCCAGGGCATTTGAGTTAAAGTCCAGGAAGTTCTGTGTGACTGAGTTTGGGCTCGTACAACTTTCCCAATAAATGGAAGGATAGTTAGAGCTATCTATAACTAGGGGGTTAGGTTGTACCTTAACTGCAGTCATGCAAGGCTGGGGTACTTTCTGCGGCCTTGAACCAGGGTTCTTTGACTGCACAGACATCAACATCTTCCAGGGAGAGGAGTGATTCCAGAGAGTGCAGTTTCTAATTAAAACTCCTAGCATTTGGCAGCATGACCCTTAGTTTCTTTGTGTTTAATATTTTCACATTCAGAAATTTGTTGTTGTGACCTTAGCTAAAAAAGGCATGATGGGGAGGCAAGTGTCTTAGCCAGCAACTGAAACCCTAGAAGTGCCAGGTGAAGACCATCTTTGGCAAAGCAGTGTGGTCTATCCACCATGTCATCCTAGGCTGACAGGAACTATATCCCCTTAGAATGACACCAGAAACTAAGCCAATTATTGAAGTCAATAATTTTCTGTTTATACGGTGGTATCATCCTATGTGAGGGTTAAATGCTGCTCAATGCTAGGAATTACCTGCCTGGGACACATATTTAGAGAGCTCAGTCATGTCTCTTTTCATATAGTCCACAGAGGTACATCTCAAGTTGTTCACACCAGCATAAACTAAGACAGAGTCATAACGATACATCTTGTTGAGAGACTTGAGTGCATGTGTGACCTGGTGAACCCTTGCACCAGACAGGCAGCTAACCGTAACCTTCTCCATGTTCAACCTGGTGAGAGGGGTGTCTGTATGTCTCACTACAGAATCAACTATAACTAAAACATCTTTAATAGTTGTTCATTGCCTTAAGGCTTATTTGGTGAGACACATGTGCTAGTGTTTTTTTTTTAAGTGTGCTGGGTGCTTTGGGTGTTGTATTAGGTGTAGCATTTTGTTTTTCTGATGTTTCTGAAGAGTACCTATGCATATGAAGGTTTATGTGCTGGGTGCATATTACAAATAGCAGTCAAGGTGTGTGAGCTGACAACCTGTTGTGTTGATCTTCTGGGCATGAGTGATTCCAGATTCTTAGTGTAGAAGCATCTCTCGCATATTGTACTTGAGTGATTTAGGAGTAAGGGGTTGGCATTATACATGAGTCAGTTGCTTCAGTTGCTATACTGGCTCAAAAAACTAATGTCTACCAGGCTGGCAGGAGAAACAGAGAGAAACTGACAGTCCATAATGCAAGGTTGCATCTCACCAAATAAGGAGAAAAAGATGGGGGGGTATCAGGCACAGAGCTATTTTATGGTGAATAACCTACGGGGGTACAATAGGAGGTCTATAAAAGAGGGGATTCTATAAGGACTGATGCTGATAGGTAAGAGGTAAAATCTTTGCTGGGTGGTTCACTGAACAGCTGAGAACTGTTCAAGAACTGGTCTGCTAGACAGCAGTGCTTCTAAGGGAAAATACTTCTACTGGCAATTTTGCATCTATAACTGCCAAGAATTACACCCTCTGAGTGGTGGTGTGCTATGCACAAGCAACAGCAAAGCAGCTAAAAACAAAGAAACCAATGAAAAAGCTCAAACTGAGCCCTGCACCAGTAACAGTGAAACAGATAGTCTTACTGTATGCTCCTGCTACGAGAGTAAAGGGGGGCTTCTCCAAAACAAGATGTCCTAATTTTTAAAGCTCAATCTACAAACAGAACTGAATTCAGCCGGTCTGAATCCGCTCTATACTATGGCCAACAGAAGTCCAACAGAAATAAAAACAGGATAATTTTTTTAACATTAAAGAAGCAACAGTGTAAATTAAGTAAAAGCAGCAGTTAGTGTGAAATACAGTCAAAGTGTAACAAATACAGCAGTAAAATACAGTGTAAAGCAGCAGCAAACCGTACATTTTTTTAACTAGTGGTCTCCAGTTTTTTATATCTGTTCTTTCTTTCATCTTCTTCAGCTTACATTCTTTAATGGATTGTTCAAAGCTCCACAAAATGCATACTAGCATTCAGAAAACTGCCCCACTGTTTAAAAGACTAATAAAACGTATTGTATGGGAATGATTAATAATGACATTACATGTTATTATTGTTATAAGCAAATATCAAACATTGTAAATATATTAAAATGAAAATAACGGACATTTGTGCTGTTTTCTGATACTCGAGTGCACTTTTACTCATTCAAACTAAGTGTGTTAGATGCCAAACTTGAACAGATTCCCAGAGCCTTAACGCTTTATTTTTAACATTTTTCACTGTATTTCCACCTTAGCAATTACTGTTGTGGGTTTCAGCCTACTTAGATGTTCACTTGTAGATTTATACACATGTTCATTAATACTATATGTTTTTACAAACAAATCTGATGAGGTATTTGTTTGGTACAAAAGCAATCTTTGTTAAAAGTGTTTCAGTCTATAATGATTAATATTTATTCTGATAGGTGTCTAGTGGTAGATCTTTTTGCTAGTCATTTTTTAGTTAGTTTCTTAATAAAGTTTGGCTCAGTAGGTTAGCGTTAATAAGCTGTTTTTATATATTTTAATTTGCCTCTAGCTTTTTACTTTTAGTTCTAAGGTGGCACAGTCTCAGTTTACACTACCGTGACAAGGGTGAAGGGGGACTTGGTTAAAGGAATGAGTTTAATGCCTTTATTGCTCTTAACAGAACCACCCTTTGTAACCACTCCGTTGCTCCTAATAACCTGATTACATATAAATAATGAATGTTTTTGATGGTTTTCATTATACTCGGCTAGGATCGCTTCTTTGTGTGTTTCAATAAAAGATATTCCATTTTTTATTCAATTGTGGACTATCTACTATTTTCTACTTTATTATTTTCTAGTATGTATTTTACTATCAGTGAACTAGGTGCATAACATAATTCAAGGAGTGAACTTCATAAACCACACTACAAAGTTTCTTCTTGGTTTGTTTTTGACCCAGCGGAGGTTGCATACTGGGTTGTCTGAGGCTTCGAGGGATACCACTGATTTTTCTTTTTAAAAATGAATAATCTACCATCTTATTACCTTACAAATTCCTGTACTTCAAGCCAGCACTAGCTTATTCTAGGATGCCTGACTTCAATAAGAGTAAATGCACTGCTTGCCATCAGACACAAGAAAGTTCTATAACTTCTTAGATTGTTCTGATGGTCTTAAAGGCATGTTAGCCATCCTTCTAGCAGCCAGTGTCACTGATGCATACTGACCGCTCTACACTTAATATTCCACCCTCCCACCTAAAACTGCCAGTTTTGACTGTTCACCCCCCAACATCACTGTGCTATGTGAGTTCATGCTGTTGTGCATTCCTTAGTGCTCCCTACTGGCATACAAGTCACAATTTTTCTGATGCACAAAGTACACTTAACAGACTCCCTTTGGCAAAAACATTGACACGGTTCTTCCAGCCTTTTCAACTTACCATATGATCCACGCTAGTGAATGGTGTGCTATCAGTAATAGTTTCAAAAGGAGATCTGGCTCCACTGGCATCTGTAGGAGCAGCAACTTCCCAGCTGAACTGAATTGTTGATCGATTAATTCCAGCTTCTTCACAATGCTCCTTCATTACAGAATACTTAGGAAAATGAGGGTCACATGCTGTCACGCAAACTAGTGGATAACCGGGTGATGGAAGCTTTGTATGACCATCTTTGGTTACTTCCTCTATATGGTCATAATCTGTTAAGGAAGCCACCTAGGAAAATCAGAAGATATTATTTCATATACAGTAAACATGCTTAATAAATGGATAGCCATCAGAGTTCATAACTGCTACTGACTCTGCTTTTTTATCTCTCTTCTTCAGCTATTATTAACTTGCCTTTAGCTCAGCTGCTGACCTGTGGTACCAAGGAATATCTAGGTATAGCACACCACTGCGAAAAAAATAATCTACAGGGATACTTTATTTCAGTCAATCTTCAAGAGGGAAGTAAGCATAAATAAAAAAAATATATAGGTTTAATAGAACTAACTTTGGACAACCAACTTCCTTAAAAGCAGAGCATGTTTATATGTTTATTCTTTGCAAACATCTTACAGCTCAACAACTGTGAAGTTATAGTTTATTACTACAGACAGGACAGCAACTTGCTCTCTCAAGTTAAAATGAGTTGCAATAACATTCATGCAGCAGTGTAATAGACATGTTGAAATGTGGCTTAATTTCATTCTGTTAATGACATGGTATAATCTGAGAATACTACCTTCATAACATGTTCTGAAATGTTTACCAAGTGAAGTATTCAAAAAATGCTGGGTCAGGGTCAGAATTAATGAGCACTGGTTAATTTACTTGACAAAAATGTAAAACATGGTATAGTGTTTTTTAAAGCAGACAAACTATCATCAAAAATAATCCACACATTTCAATTTTCATAATATTCATTTACTTCTGTTTAGAAGACACACATCTACTCAAAAATTTAACATTAGGTGCCCCTTTGTAAAGTGTGGAACACCTGGGTGCTACCTCTGACTACTGTTCATAAAAATTTAGCACCCATGCCCCCTTTCACCCATGTAAGCTATTCGTGAATCCTAGGCTAATCGGTACACTCACCTCCAGAATCCAGTTCTTGAACCCATACTGACAACAACATGTAAGTGATTAACTAAAATATACGCTTATCTTTAACAGGGCCATCTGTATTGGATGGAACATTAGGTATGCCTTTCTTATGTTCTTTCTCTCACAGCTCCCTCCATAGATCAGACGAGCTACTCCTAATGGACACACAACCCTTCTAAAGACCAGCTAGAGTTCCTCACTCATGATTGTCTGCAGTTCCATCTTACAAAGAGACAGAGGACAATCAGGCAAAACTAACTTACTCCATGAAAAAAACTTCAGTGTCATCAAATCAGGGGCTACAATGAAGGAAGGATAAGTTTGTAATTTATGACATTCAGGAAAGCTTGGAAACAGTATTCCCTCATGCAACTGGTGACCAGCCAGTGCCAGGTCTCAGTCCTGCTCATCACAAGGTCAGGATGTCTTGGCGAATGCATCCCGAGCATAGAACTAAGATCAATGTCATATAGGTACTTGGGATAGGGCAAGATGACCACTAAGCTGACAGAATGGGGTAATACTGAGTACTGCAGTACCCTACTATAGAACAGCTTCTGGTTAGCAGAGAACATCTGCTTGGGCCTGCTTTAAGGCTTCCTAGCAGTACACGTCACCTCAGAAATTCCATCAGGGAGATCATATGGACTCAGTACATCTTAGCCAGGCCATAGTTGAGACCCCCCCCCCAATCTACGAATGACAGAGTCTCCAGTATTACCAATTATCTGAAATCATTTCTCTTCTTTGTCACTACATGACCAAGATTAGTTTTGTTCCTGCCTCCCTAAATCTTATGAGACGTATGATGGAGGCTGGACGGAATGGGGGTATAATGTATTAAATATCTCCCTTGTCACAAGAAGCAAAATGCATCCACATAAAATCTCCCCTCCCTTACTGCCAAGAAGAGGTGGAGTAGGATAATTATATTCTCCTGAGTCACAAATGGATCATTCTCAAGAATGCAGTAAACCACCAAAAAAGTCCAGAACACTTGATATAACAATACCACAGAATGCTCTGCTTCTTGAAAATATGATCTAGGTATGGCTTTTGAAATTTGCAGCTGTAGGACAGAGCTACAGGAGTGGTGTAGATACTCCACTAGTATATTTGCTTCACCTGGTCGAATGTTAAAAAAGTCGTGCACCTGTATGTGGCCCCCTGCCAGATATGCATCATCTCTCTGCACAGGGGATAAGATCTTAAGCCCCCTTGCTTGCTGAGATACTGTATGATTCACCGGCTGTTAAACTGAATTAGAAGGACTCATACATGCAGCTTTTCTTCCAAGAACTTGTAGGTTAAGCCAGAAAGAATGTTCATAGCTCTAGATGACTGACTGTACAGCCCCTGTATGGGGGGAAGGTTGAACATCCACTGACCTGTAGCACCGTCAATATGAGCTCCCCACTCTATCACTAAAGCATTACAACTGTCAGAAAGCACAGAGACAGACAACAAAATACCTCCCCTCAATTCCCTCACCACTTCCCCTACATGCCCCCATGATCCCCTGAATACTTCCACTGAGTTCCACACCTCCACCCACTGTGGTGATCTATTCCACAGATCCAAAACTCCATCTGTGAAGATAAGGAAATAACTGGTCCCTACAATCTAATCTACTGCCTCTGCCCCCCCACCTTCTACTTCAAGATGTCTCTTTAACATCTTCCTAACGTGATTTTATGTAACCCTTCCATGTTCTCACCTGCCTCCTTGGATTTCTAGTGAAAAGGGCTGCTCTTCCATTGATTGGTCATATCATTTACCCTTAACCCTTTATCCCACTCAAACTTCTAGTGGCTTTCCTCTGAACTCCATCCACCAACAAGAAGTCCTTCCACTGAAGAGGCCTTCAAATTTGTACATGGCTTTCAAAGTGTGGCATGCTCAGGGCCTAGCAGAACAGAAGAATTACATTTTTAACTGTAGAGTATAAGCACCATCTCTGCTTCTGCAGTCCACCTCTCTGAGGATACAGCTAACCACCATTTTCTGTTGTTCTCATGCATGTTTTATAGGATTTTTATTCCTGCTCTGTTACCTTCAGTTCCAATCACAAGATTTGATGATTCAAACAAGGGTAGCTGTGATCCAGGTACAGCACTTTGCATTTGTCCACAACTTGCGCCTTCCTATCCCTTTGGAACAGCTACACCAAACTTTGTAATACATCACATTTGCTTCACAGCTGAAGATAAGCCTATATGGTCCACTCGTTAAGTGCATTCAAGATTCTACTTCCTTCCCCAAGAATCTCATCTACAGGATCACCCTTCCCCTGTCCTAAACCCTTCTGAATGTCTCTGTATATTCTCTCTCCAGCATCCATTCAGGTACTCTGCTTCACGGCTACATAACACACACACACTGTGTACAAGTACTTTATCATATCCAGGGAGTAGCCGATCTCTTATGGTCTGCTGCCTGGACCTCTTCTTTCTCCCTTTGCCCTTCCCTTTCATTACAAACCCTTTGTATCCCCTTGACATGATCTTGTAGACTCATATCATGTCACCTTTGAATCTTGAAAACATTAAAATATAATAATATATAATTATAATATAATATAATAAACAGATATTTGACTAGAAAGTGGAAAAATAGTGGAAATAAGATCCAGTTCATCAGTCTCAGAAAAACAAAATATGTGTATCCAAGGGAGCCAAAGAGAAAAACTGTTGAAAGTTACACCCTCAGGACCCTACATACATGAAATGAATCACAAGCTTTTGCTGAAAGGAAGCATAACTAAACCAAGTCAACTGCACTAGGCCCAAGAACCAATGGAACTGTGCTTTAGTAGAGCTTTTTCCAGCCTTTTAATCCAGTCTAAACAAAATTATAGGTAAGGAAAGAAACTCCGCCTTATACGTTTTCTTTCAAGGAAGACAAATTTTTCCCAAGGCTTAATGTTCAAAGCTGACAAGATAGCACATCCCAATATACCGAGAAGACAATTGCTTCGAAAGAAAAAAAAATAACTAGAAATACAGCCTGCTTCTCTACCTGCCCCCAACCAAAATGAAAACACAGTCACCTTTTTGGTACATCTATGGTGTTACCTGCGGAAAGAACAAATGGTTTGAAGGAATGTCAAACAAATAATTATAGGACTGGCCTGGGCATTAATATACAAAAACAAGCACGCTGTTTGGCCAGCGTGTAAATCCCAGAATATATCAATGGAAAAAGGTCCGGTCACCTGGACTTCTTTCCGTTCGTATATTTAACTTTTATTTATTTATTTATTTTTTAACAAAAAATTTAAAAAATCTATAGTCTGGACTCCAGACATACCAGAGAGGCAGCATGGAGGAAATACAAAGAAAACCAGGTATGTTATTTAAAACTAAAGACACATACCTAATTTTCTTTGCATTTCCTCCACTCTGTCTCGCTCTCTCTCTCTCCTACCTCTAAAGTAGACAAAACTTTTTTTAATAAAAAAAAAGAAAACAAAAACGGTGCAACAGGGGCTTTCTTTTCTCCGTTGCTTCCTTTTCAAAGCATTGATATACTGGGTATGCGTGGGAATATGCAAGTCCCATAAGCATGTGCAGTACATCAAAACAAGGCAGCAGAATACCACAAGCCACGGAAGACAGTATGGCGCCATTATACAAAGATCTTATTTAAGAAAAGTAAGTATTTTTTTCTTAAATAATATCATTGTATAATAGCAATAACTGACTCCGTGGTTGTGGTATATTGAAATTTACCCACGATTGGCTTTATTTAATCACTTGGGCTTCACCCTCGTAATTAAACCACACCAACCGTGGGTAAATCTTCAATATACCACACCACGTCATCAGTTATTGCTTAATTACCACACTCTTCTTCGCCCGCATATAAGTTAGTGTAAGGGATCTTGTGTGCACACATCATGAGTAGAGTTGGTTTCTTACTACTTGAGGCATAGGGCATAAACAGAGGATGGAGTCAAGTCTATTAAGCTTATATCAAACTTCCATACTGCAGAACGTTATAAAGCCAAAGTTTATGCAGAGTTGCATAAACACATCTGTCCCACTCAGAAATAAATACACCAAATTCAAAAATAAACCCCTGTGGAACCCTAAAATAAACATGGTGTATAATAATAAAAAATATTATATGCAAAAATAAATCTAACTCTCAAGAAGCCAAAAAAAGCACTTACTGAACTAATTATTAAACTAAACAAGGAACTTGGGCCCCTAATGAAATCAACCAAAACCAGATATGAGGCAAAATTTGCCATCCAAAGAAAACTATAAAAATGAAGTTATGTCTTACCATAACATTCCATCTGTGTTGTAGATCTTTATTCATTCATTACAAATATGACCTTGGTTCTGACCCCAGAACTGATATGACCGTTTCCCAGCTCGCGCAAGCCAAAAATTCTCAGCTAAGACCTACCCATAATGCCCCTCTCCTAGTTACTCCAAATCGAGTTTGCCAGCCCTAGATAAAAAAAGATGTAGTAATAGAAAAAATAGTAGGAGGCTCTGTCTGAGAAAATACCCTAACCAGGAGTTCCTAAAGTCCACCAGGAGTCCAGACAGGGGGAAGGAGGGCGGGAAGTAATGGATGAACAAAGATCTACAACACAGATGGAACGTTATGGTAAGACATCTTTCTTGACTTCATTCTTCTTCATTCAGACTTCTTTCTCTGATGTCGTAAATCTTTGTTGATTCCGTTTTCAGTGGAGGCCCATGAAGAAAAGCTCCACAATATCACAGTACATAAAATGTAAAACAGTACATAAAATATAAAACAATTAGGATATACAAGCAATATTCACAAAACAGGCAGTAATATACAATAGGTGAAAGTGTGCAAACGCACGATATGTATAGATTTTTAGTGGTAAAAGACACAAACTAGTCAAGTGATTAAATTATTGTACTCTAAAGGTAATATACTGAAGAAAACAATATCTTAGCATGTCTACAGGCAACTTCAAAACTTCCAGCAAACTTCTGTCATAATTACTAGCAAAAAATAAGTACAAGAAATAAAAGATGACTAATGCATTTCTCCCCCATACCCACTTCCTTTAAACTGCATTTCTCCTTTTTATTCCCCATTTAGTTATTCATAATTAAAGTAAAACTTAACATAACACTGTTTATGCATTTAGTATAAACACTCTACCTATGACTGCTGTCAGCAGTGGCAACAAATGTAGAATGCTTGTACACTCACTCACATACACACATTTTCATATATATATATATATATATATATATATATATATATATATACATATATATCTATATATCTATATACATACATAGACCTGGAAAGTCCACTGGGTTAGAAACTCATTTTCAGTGGCGTATGTTTTAAATATATATATATATATATATATATGGATCTAGGACATTTGAACGAAAGTTCAAAAGCCCAAATCCATTACCACCAAACATACTTTAACGAAAGCGTTTTCATCGAAAAAGCGCTTTCGTTAAAGTATGTTAAAAAAAAAAAAACACAAAATCTACTCGAATGCAGGGGGGCTGTGCCGCCCTGCACTCCCCGATGTGGGGGCTGTGCCCCCTCCCACACACACACCCTACATTAATATTCTCACTCCGAGGTTGTACTACAGTGGGGAAAGGGGAATACTGCTGCTTCTGTAAGGCTCATTGCATATAACAATGCAGCTTATTGTGTTGCCAGCACATGCAGTGTCCTGCTACTGCATGCATCTTCTACCTTCTTGGGTCTTCTCATTTCCAGATGTGATTTTCTACTTGGTCATGTTTCTAATCATATCAGATATTCAAACTGTATCCTTAAGTTCAAAGTTAGTGAACATCAAGATACGGCTGTACAGTACTCTGTCTATACACAATGTTCAGAGTTAAAACTTTAACAAAAAGTAGAAATACACTGCTTACTATAGGAGGTGCTGGTAAAATCAAACTTCCTGCAGTTTGCCTGTCCAGAATGGTCACAGTTGCTGTGGTGATTGTTCCAAGCAATGCCTCCACTGGATCATCAGGTCCCAGAACCACATAGAAAGATTCATGCCATTCTGTGTCCTCACTGGATAAGATCTCCACTTTGAATGTAATATGATCCACTCCTAAGGAATGGGGAAAAAAAAACATATAAAATACTATTTTAACTGCATGATCTGTAGAAAAACACATCAACATCTGCAATATTCCTTTATAAAACAGCCCTTTTTATATTGTATTCTATTTTGAACATGGACACAGCTGCCAATGGGCATGACACTTTTTATTAACCACAGAGATAGGACTGTCAGCTAGTTTTGACAAAGTTTACAGATATCTACAGCTTTAGATTGATCACCACACTATCTTTTCACATCCGGATTAGCACATCCATATGGAAATTCCAATCCCTTCTAAAACATGTACAAAATCAGACAACCAAGGAGACACACAGACTAATTGTTGTTACATAATACCATCATCAACCCCCTTTTCATGCCTATAACTACTAACTCTTCTAAAAATGACACAAAACTTCAAACTTGTCTGAATAAAGTCTGCAGATATACATGATTATCCCTAAAGCAATAAAAAAAACTGTGCCAGTCCCAGCAGAAACTTAAATTATTCCTAGCCAGTTTCCTACCCAGTTTATAACGGGTCTATATTTGTAGTTTGAACGCACAATTGTCCGAACACCGTAACATCGAACTGGGAAGTTCGAAATGTCAAAACAGCGAAGCCGCGGAACACCAAATTTTTTCCCAGGGAAAAAAATTGGTGGGCCATTTCCACGGCTTTGCTATTTCCTCCACTGTGATGCGATCTCGGAGTTGGTATATTTAAGTAGGGAGGGTGTGGGGGGCTGGAATAGTTTGAAGTAGTGTATGTGTGTTTTTTGGTTCAGAACTGGAACAGCGATTTTTTTTCCCTGGGAAAAAAAATCTCTGTTCTGTGTGTTCGAAATTATTGCATTTCGAACTTCCGGGTTCGACATTTACGTAGTCAAACTTATTGCAGTTTGACTATGTGATAGAGACCTGTTTATAACTGCCATTATCTTTTTCAAACTACTCAAATCAGTATATTCTAGTTAAAAAAAAAATCAAAAAAAAACAATAAAACCTAAGCATCACAGAGAATGCCATTTACCAAGTCAATTTACTCTGTGTATTCCTTACCATTAAGAACACTGATTTTCAGTTTAAAAAAATTAAATTCCATTTTCAGAGATGAAATTCAGTAATTATACCACTGATTCTTAAATGTACTTTCCAGTCATTATGTTGATTTCATTATAACTGTTATCTGTATCAGTACATATTGAAATGTAAAACAGGTTCTAGGCACAGAATACTCAATAATGCAAGCTTGCAATATTATAAACAATAAATATGAGCAGAAATACATCTTGCAGTGAATTGGTTTTCTTGCCTACTTTGCCAAATGCCATGAAAATGCTGTGATTTTCAATTCTCACAAAGACAAAAAATGGATTTAACACTATCCCCCCCCCCCAAAATCAGTGTCCTTGCTTACTATACGCACAACTGTGTAACTAAAATTTATCATTATACATCGGCACCAAAATTACATAACTCCATATCAACTATCACAAATCAAAATAGACTAATAACATAAAAAAAAAAAAAAAAAAAAATCAGCTTAAAGCATGCACTTACCCTCACAACAAAAAAAAAGTTATGTACTCACCATAACGTTCCATGTTTGTTGGCCATCTTGCTGTTCATTCTTACGTTGATGGGTTCAGAGCTGATCCTTGGCCGAATACTTAGCTGAAGATCTCAAACGTGACTAGTGGCAAGAAGGTACCCCACAATGCAGTGGTGCAATTCCCCAGATCTTGTTTGTTGCTAATACTGAGCAATATGTACACTATATACATATTTACACACACATACATATAAACAATGTGTAAGTCTATACCAAACACACTGGAAGGAGAAACAAGCTGAAACAAAGAGCCCCTGAGGTAGAGTAAATCTACTAGGTCCACAAGAAGTCTTTGGCAGGGGGAAGGAGGGCGAATTTGTAAGAATGAACAGCGAGATGGACAACAAACATGGAACGTTATGGTGAGTACATAACTTCTTTATGTTATGTTGTCCTATCTCGCCTTCATTCTTACAATGATGGGACAGCATCCCTAGCACCTTTATCCTGGGTGGCTCACAGGAGTACACCTTTCAGCACCATGGAACCAAAGGATGCCCTGTCCCTGGAGGCCAAATCCACTTTGTAATGAGTAATAAAAGTATGTGGAGTAGACCACGTAGCTGCTGCACAAATATTATCTATAGGAATTCTGGCTTGGAAAGCAGATGACATAGCTAATGCTCTAGTGGAATGAGCCTTTACTTTGAAAGGTCAATCCTTGTTATTAGATTTGTAGATAAAGGTAATACAATTTGAAAGCCAAGTAGAAAGAGTGGTTTTTGAAATGGATATAAATAATTGGTCAGATTTTCTGAAGTTTTTGGTTCTATTTAAATAGAATCTGAGTTGTCTGTGCACATCCAGTTGGTGTAATTTGTACTCTGCCTTGTTGCTATGTTGAGGAAAAAATACTGGGAGTTCTACGGATTGGTTTATATTGTTTGGAGAAGCAACTTTAGGTAAAAAGGAAGGGTTAATGCATAAGGATACCCTATCCTTATGAAAAATAAAATATAGTGGTTTAACAGAAAGAGCTTGCAGTTTTGACACCCTTCTAGCAGAAGTTATAGCCACTAGAAATAAGGTCTTCCATGAAAAGAACTTAAGGTTTGAAGACGAAGGCTCAAAGGGAGATAAAGTGAGATGGGACAAGACAAAATTTAGATCCCTGGGAGAAAGGGTTCCTTAAAGGGAGGTCTTAGTAAAGAAGCACCTTTTAAGAAGGGTCTACTAAGTTTGAAGAAGTATCGTCAATATGAAAATCTGAAATTGCAGAAATTTGAACTTTGATGGTAGCTGCAGCTGAGTCTTGTTGGAACAGTTCCGCCAGAAATTCCAAAATGGAGTGAATAGTTGCAGAGAAAGTGTCAATGTTCTTATCTTGAGCCCACAGGGAAATCCTCTTCCATTTGCTAGAATAAGGTTTTCTAGTAGAAGCTTTATGGGAGGACATTAAAATATGTTTTACAGTAGGAGTGAAATTGCGAAGCCTGACTAAATTAAGAAGTGGAGCAGCCAAGCTGTCAATGTTAGGGTGTGGAGTGACAGATGAAGCTCCCCTGACATATGATTCAGCAGATCTGGTACTGGGTCCAGGATCCAAGGCTTCTCCTGAAGGTGGAGCCACAGGAAGGGGAACCAAACTTGACAAGGCCAGTAAGGGGCAATGAGAATTATACTGCTTCCCAAGCTTTGAGCTTTCTGGATTACTCTGGGTATGAGAGGAACAGGTGGAAAAGCATATATAAGTCCCGAGGGCCAGTCGTGAACCAGAGCATTTCTCGGTGTCTTCCCTGGAGGGGGAACTATGGTAAAGTAGTTGCTGCAATTGGTATTCATGGGTGTGGCAAAGAGGTCGCAGCAAGGCTGTTCCCATGTTTGAAAAATCATTTCCACTACATTGTGATTGAGAGACCACTCATGAGGCATTAGAATTGCTCTGCTTAGCTTGTGCGCTATCACGTTGGACTTCCCCAGAATGTGCGTTGCGATTAGAAAGCACTGGGAAGAAACTGCCCATTACCAAACTCTTAGGGCTTCTCGACACAGGGGGTAGGATCTGGTTTCCCCTTGCTTGTTTATGTACCAAACCACAGACATATTGTCTGATTGGATCGCAATAGTCCCAAGCGGGAGAAAGTATTGAAGTGCTTGCAGCGCAAGAAGCACTGATCTAATCTCTAGAACATTTATATGCAAGTGAACCTCATGACGTTGCCATATACCTTGGACTGTTCTTCTCAGATAATGCTCCCCCCACCCTGTCTGGGAAGTGTCCGTGGTCACTGTAGCTATTGGTTGAAGTGGAACGAAGGGTCTGCCTATTGTCACATGAGTGGAATGCATCCACCATCTCAAGTCGTTCTTGCAAGATTCCATTATCTTGATCAGATGAGACATTGGAAATTCTTGGAAGAGACCATTGGGAGAATAACAGCCACTGAAATATCCTCATGTGCATTCTGGCAAGACAAACTAGTGTAATGGTGGACGCCATTGTTCCTAATAAGGAAAGAATTACTTTTGCTTTCATTTTGTCCATGGGAAGGATGTGAAGAATTTGATGTCTGACAGCTATGACCCTTTCTGCTAGAAGACGTACTATCATCAATGAAGTGTCTAGATCTGCACCTATGACTGTAATATGTTGAGAGGGCAACAAGGCAAATTTAAATTTACTGTAATGCCCAAATGACTGCAGAGTCCAATGTTAGATCCTTGGCTTGCAGGAGTAGATGATTGGTGGTGGCAGACAGGAGCCAGTCGTCTAGATAGGGAAATGCACGGAATCCTAGACGTCTCAGGTGAGCCGTGACTACTGCCATACATTTGGTGAACACTCTGGGGGCTGTAGTTAGACCAAAGGGCAGAGCTCTGAACTGATAATGGCTGGCTCCCAGCCGGAAGAGTAAGTACTTCTCGATGTCCTGTCCATTTTTATGTGGTAGTAAGCATCTTGAAGGTCTATTGAGAACATCTAATTGTCTTTCCCTAAAAAGGGGAGTATAGACTGCAGTGCCACCATTCGGAACTTTGACTTTTTGACAGATTCGTTTAACTTGCTTAGGCCCAATATGGGCCTCCAGTCCCCTGTTCTTTTTGGCACTAAAAAGAATCTTGAGTAAGTTCCAAATCCTATTTGGTCTGTGTGGACGTCTTGGATGACCCTTTTTTGCAGAAACTTTTGAACCTCTATAGTTGCTTGTTCCCTCAGATTGGGTGGAACATCCAGAAGTGTTTTGGTCTTCGAGAAAGGTAAGCAAAAGTGGATGGTGTATCCTCTGGATATTATGTTTATTACCCATTTGTTATTGGTGATATTTAGCCAGGCTTCTGGGTACATCGACAAACATCCTCCGACTGCCTCCAGAGTAGAGCAGCCAGGCCTCCTTTCAGGAGCACTGATAAGGCTGTCTGTGAAAGGAATCATGGTCACCTTGGTTTTGCAGACCCCCTCTGCCACTAGGGCGGCGTCTAGCGTTATTACCTCCCCCAATGCCCCTGGGGAAGGTGCGTCCTGGAAAAATCTCTGGGATCTTTTGAACCACATCTTTCCACCCTTCTGACCTTTGGGATACGGTCTTGAAGTTACGGAAAACTGTACTCCAATGGCAGAGAGAGTATTTTCTTCCTGCCCTTCGGGTTAGAGTGTCTTTTACTTTAGGTTCAAAGAGTGGGAAACCATCAAAGGGGGCGTTAGTAAAGGTAGACTTGAAGGGCTCTGCAAAATAACACAAGCGCATCCAAGACCGTCTCCTAAGGGAAACTCCAGAACCCGCTGCCCTGCTCACTCCATCTGCTGCATAAGATATAAGCCTCATGGAGGAGTTGACAACAGAATTTAAGGTGGATAGCTGGGAGAAGACCTTCTATTCACCACCGCAGCTACTGAACATTGTAGAGTATCTCCTAGCTCTTTCAGGAGATTTCTTTGTAGCCTTGTAAAATGGGATAAGTCATTCAGCGATCAAAAGAAAAAGTAGCTGAAAAAAAGATATGCTTCACGTATCTGTCCATCGTTCTTGAATCTTTATTCAAAGGATGAACAGATGAGGAAGTCTCTGCAAGTTCCTTTTTGGTGGCTGCTGCCACCACCATAGCATCTACAGGTACTCCCTTTGCCCAGTTGAGCTGACAAAAATTTGTTTGGCCTACGAGGGACCGGTTCCAAAGTGTCAGGTGACTCCCAACACCTTTTTACTAACCAGATCCATTAGTTCATTGAAAGGCGGGGACACCCAGGAGGCTGAAGGTTGAGACCCGAAAACCTTCAGGTACACTGACGTCTCATCAGAAGGGGTAGTGGTCTGCCAGCCGCCTCTTTGCTTAAGGATTTCCAGAATATCTGCGAATGAGATATTGTCAAACGACTTTGGGGACCCTTCCAACTCACGAGGTCAGTGTCTGAAGTAATGGACTCATCTGGGGTGTCAACATGCTTCCTCTTGCAGGTGGCTCCTCAGAAGGATATTCTGGGGAGGCCACGGATGACTGGGGTTCACCCAAATGGGGATCCTGAGGCTTTGAGTCTCTGCTGCCTTGAGGAATGCGTGCTGCTGAGACAGCCGGTGCCTTGGGGGGGAAGAGGACTGGTAATCCTCTGTGGTGCTAAATGGGAAGACAACACACTCCTCATCAGCTCAAAGGTGGATCCTGCCGGCTCCGAAGACCCCCCCCCCAGTTCTGAGGAGACAGAGGGAGGCAATGGAGCTAATGAGATCGGACCAGTGGCCGATGTAGGAGCCGAGCTAACCCAAGCTGACTCTCCAAGGGGTAAGCTCGGCACTGAAGAAGATCAGGGCCGAGAATCCCCCCTGGGGCTGACCAGGAAATCCCAGCTCCCAGACTCACCAGATAGTGCCAAGAGAGTTGGAGCAGAAGTCAGCTCCATGGAGATCAAAGGGAGTTCCAGAACCGACAAATCCACAGAAGGTGGCACTGAGCACTCCGGTTCTGAAGGACCAGCTTGGTTGGGAAAAATAATACTGAGCACAGTAGGCTCTGAAACCAAATGAGTTGGAGCCAAGAACAGTTTAGTCAGCGCTGGTGACTTAAGGAGTCTACGTACCACCCATTCCATGAACTCATCAGATAAGCTTCTTGTAGACATGAAAGATAATGAAGGAAATCAAGACCTATGGAGGATCAGCGATCTCAAGGTCGGAGAAACCAGGGAAATTTCAATGGACCAGCTCCGAGTATAAGTATCTTGTGGCTCCGAAGGCTTTGGAGCTGAAGAACCAGGCCTGTCAACCAAAAAGACTTATGATGGCTTTGAAGACTGTGGAGCCGAAGAAGTAGTGGCCTTAGACATTTTAGGGCGGCTCCGAATGAGCCAATGCAGATGGAGATTGTCTTTTATGTGATTTTCCTTTTTTTGAAGAAGAAGATGAAGAAGAAGAGGAAGAACTATGAATGGCCTCTTCAAAGAAGGGTTTTAAAAGCCCTATAAGAATCAACTTGTTTCTTCTCTCCTGAAAAACTCTGGCACTAAACGAATGACAGAAGGTGCAGTCCTCCTGGAGATGGATAGCACCAAGACAATAGACACAAACAATATGTCCATCAGTGATGAACATCTTTTGCGAGCATTTCTGACATTTTTTGAAACCCGAAGGCTTATGTTCTCTTTATTTCTGTTCTTTAGACATATTGACACCAACAAAGGAAGCTAAGAGGCTATATCAAACAGGATAATATTTAAAGACTAATACTACCAAAACAATGCCAGTAAGAAAAACTAGGGAAAAAAATTAGAACCTCTAACTTAAACGCCTCTGATTTTCAAACACAAACTATTAAACAGGACAAGCCCTCTAACTAAAATGGGCATATAGCTCTCTAATTTAAATGAGCTATAAAGACACAACAAATTACAACAAACAACCACTACAGGGTTACCAAGGCCTATAATTCAACAGCAAAAGCCATGCCTGAGGAAAAAATTATCTCTATTGAGGTAAAAACAGCAAAGAGAAGCCAATGAATACAATATATTGGTGATAGAACTATATATCAGCAAAATTATGTAGTTTTGACAAGAAATATAAGAAAATGTTTCACAACTTAGCCACGACCAAGATGAGCACATCCAACCTCGTAAAGCGGCAAATGAGATCTGGGGAATTGCATCACTGCATTGTGGGATACCTTCTTGCCACGAGCCAAGTTTGAGATCTTTAGCTAAGTATTCGGCGAAGTCGGAGACAACTCCGAACCCATCACTGTAAAAATGAAGGTGAGATAGGACAACATAACATTGTATGGCACACTTAGAAGCACTTATTCAAAAGCCAGTATTCCCTTACCTTGTACTAAGCTTAGAAGAATATATAGCATTAAACTGCACTTTACATAATGCTGACTGACTTAATAATCCAAACATACACTTGCTTCAAAGGTTAGTAACCAGTAAACAACACTCCTTCCTCCTCTTGTGCCATTACCGGAGTGCATTCATCACCATTTGCAAAGTTTAACATAACAAATGTCACTTCTGCTATTTACTCCATTTCTCAGTCCATTATGTTTTCAGCTGTATTTGTAATGCTTGTATTTAAAATGAGTGTACTGAATGTTAAACAATGAAACAAAAGCCTCTGCGTATCGCTAAAGGTCATCTTGAATAGCAAAAAAATAAACACAAGGAATACGCTCAGACAAAAAGGTCCATAGTGGACCTGCTAAAAACTCTTTTTAATAAAATCTTTAAAAACACAAAACACACTAAATACTCTCATCTGAATTGAGTGCATATACAGACAAGTGCTTTTGGCATACAGCCTTCTTCAGATCCTGGATTTACTCAATTTCCTTTGGCATTTTAAAATATCAGTAGAACCATTCAAAGCATCGGAAATGAACCAGCTCCCTCTTTTCACACATTCATCTCAGCTCGACAGGGACGCCGCCCCTTCAACACTGGTTTCAGTGGAAGTACTACGTTTAGACCAGGTTTCTGATCTGCCCTCAAGTCAGCTATCCATTTAACTTCAATTATTTCCATGTTATTGTGGATGTCTCCTCCCTTTAGATCTTCTTTCAAGATCTCTAGAGCCATACATTTAAAGGTATGACCTCTGTATTCCATTGTATGGTTCACCAAAGCATTAGTCTTAACACAGTTTTTCATGTCATTCAAATGTTGCTGAATCCTTTCCTTAAATTTTCTGTTTTTCCCAAATAAAAGGCTGCACATTGTTGGCAGTTTGCTACATACACTAAGTTTGTACTGTTACCATCAACATGCCCTTTAAACCAATAATGTCTCCCTGTTACTAGATGTTGAAAAAGTTGGTACTACTGAGATGGTTACAAGCTTTATATCTGCCACACATAAAAGTAACTTCTATTATTTTCCTTATGAATCCCATCTTTATTGCATAGTGTGTCTTGTGTTTTTAAATATGTTATTAAAAAAGAGTTTTTAGCAGGTCCGTGGTGGTTCGTCTGAACGTATTCCTCGTGAATGTTACACAATGGTAAAAGGACAACAATGAGCATTGATAGAGACCCAGTTCATAGACCTGTAAAACTCCAATTATTTGTGTCTTTTGGCTTTTCCCAGTTAGGGGTCGCCACAGTGGAACTCCGGTCCGCTAATGACTGGCAGTAGATTTTTACATGCCGAGTTGCCAGCCCTGACGCACAACCTTCAACGAAGGTACGTCCATTCACGCATGTCTCCACACAGAAGATGCTCTAGCTGAGACTCGAACAGGACAACTTCTTTTTGTGAGGCAACAATGCTACCACAGCACCACCACCGCAGTTGCCTTATTCCACAGTTATTTTCACTCTATATTACGTACATGCTGTTTTCTGATCAGAAAGCCTTCAGCACTTTTTTTTTCCTATTTGTTTATCTGCAGCACATAACAAAAATTCATGACATTACTGTCCTATTCAAATGGAATGTTGTTTCATAAAGAACTTGGGCAGAATGTACTGAGCTAGGCGTAAGATACTGCAGTTTTTAGTGTTGGTCATTGCCCACAATTTTACATTTTCAGACTGTCTTGCTGATGTCAGTAAAATGTGAACAACGTGAAACTATTTGTCCATGGCATCAGTTGTTGAAGAAATCTTAATATGAAAAAGAGGAATGAGTTATAGTGCAACACTTCCTAAACAAAGTAATAAACACACTAAGTTTTGACTTTTTTGGCTAGTGAAATGAAGCTTTTACTCAATTACCTACAAAACAGATCACAGTAATAAATAAGCAGGCAGCTGGCATTTGCCTTTACTTACTCCTGGAAATAACTTTTACTCAATTATGACAGAGCAAGCTGACAATATCACCCATACAAGTGTGCTGGGGAGGGAGGGAGGGTCTGGAATTGTTATTATGACAGACACAGTTCTCTGGGGATGACTGTATAAAATAAAAGCTTAGTTTCTTGTTGCAGGCATCTGAAAATGACGGAACAGAACAAGGAGGATATATACCCAGCAGAGGTCCAGTCTGTAGGTACTTGTATGTGAGGTTGCATACTATAAAAATCACAAATGGCCATAATTGTAAAAGCAATAATATTGTTTCAGTCTTGCAGATGTGCTAAATACAAACTGTAGACCAGACACAACCACAGAAGTATTAGTAATGGTGTTTAATCTTATGTATGTGTCATGTAAGCTGCATTTCAAAGCTGAGTTTGTATATCTTAACTATTACTATTTTTTCATCAGCAACAAGTTGAAGTAACTGCAAAACAATAACTTTATCATACACATAAAATGAGCAGGGATGTAACAATGTAAAGAAATTGACTCCAACAATCGGCTTAGTTTCTGGTGTCATTCCAAGGGGATCCACTATCTGTCTCCATAAAAATGACACGGATGACAGGCTTCGATGCTTTGCCAGAATTGGCCTCCACCTGTCACCACTGGGATTCCGGATACTGGCCAAGGCTCTCACCTCCCCCATTGTGCCTCTTTTAGGCAATGTCCCAAAGACAAATCTTCAAAATTAAAAGATCTGTCAAAAGGTCATGCTGCTTTACACTAGGAGTCTTAACCTGAAAATCCACTCACTACAGGCTTTCCTTGACTGGAAAATGCCAATGTCTGTGCGGTCACGGAAACTTGGCTCAGAGCACCACTGCCTTACCAAGCTATACCTCTTTCCACACATTCCAACCCCAAAATGAAGTCGGGCAGATAAGGGTGGTGGAGTCTTTATCTTCATTAAGGACACACACACCTCCAGACTGGTATGCCAGCATTACGCACTGGAACTACTACACGTGCAAATGATGGTTGACAAGCCACCCATCCAAGTTACAGCCAGCTATAGAACCCCTCTATGGCTCAGGACACCCACTCCTCTTACCTGGATCTACTTGACTACATCACGGTACCCCCTAACATCCTGATCAATGCTGACATCAACTACTCCACCATAGACTGGGTGAACTATTCCTGCACTAATGCACTCACTCAATAGTTCCTTGACTTCATCAGTTCTAATGCACTAGACCAGCTTGTCTCATCCCCCACAAGGGGAGATAACATTCTGGACTTGATTCTCACCAACCAACATGGGGGACCACTGCATCACTACCATAGCATGTTCCTCCCTGGTGAGATCAGATCATCGGACTGTATCATTCAAAGTTTCTATCCACCCAACCCCACAGCCATAATCAAGCTAAAAGTCTTCTCAAAAGCTGACTACAACCTCCTAAGGGAGGGTATCAGCAGCTTCACATTACCGCCCCACTCAGAGGGTGCAGACAACTATGCTGAACAGTATGCCAATGCAGTATACAGGCACCTGTACAACTGCATGGATATAGCCATAACCAACAGAACTAAAGCCTGCTCCTCAAAGAAAAACAAACCTGTTTGGTGGACATTGTCTAACAACAGGCTTTACAACAAAAGGAAGAAACTGTTGTCCAAGGGTAGAAAGAAACAAATTCCAAATTGGAAAAACTCCCTCATTAGCCTCAACAAGCAAATTACACCACTAGTGAAAACCTCCACAGCCAGTTATGAATCAAAACTAACCTCTGAAACAAAGGGATACCACAAAGCCTTCTTCAGTTACATCAGAAACCTCCATGACAAGGCCCCAGTTTGTTCTGAATTAGTACTTAACGGTACCACTTACACCATTCCTGTTGACTTAGCCAACCTGCTAGCAGACAGACTCAGTGCAAACTTTACCCTGCTGTCCCTGCAAAGGCCCTTTTGACATCCCTGATACTTGTCCCGCACCTCACATCTCCATAGATTACGTGTTAAAGGCCCTATCCAAGGCAAAGAACACAGCTTCCATGACGCCTGACAGTATCCCAGGCTGTATTCTGCACCATCTCCAGCAAGAACTGGCTTCGCCATTGAGCACCTTATTCAACCACAGCTTAAGTACAGGCTTCATTCCAGCAGACGGAAAAACTGCCGTTGACATCCCCTTGCACAAAGGTGGTGCCACTACTGACCCTCGAAACTACTGCCCCATTAGCTTGATAAGTCTGATCTGTAAAGCCATGGGGCGTATTATTATGGATGTCATAAACAAGGACATAGGCAATCTCCAGGCACTTGACCCCACGCAGTTCCGACTCGTCAAGGGCAGATCTTGTCTGTTGAACCTAGATGAATTCTTTGGATGAGGGAAAGTCAGTACATACAGCTTACCTTGACTTGGCCAAGGCCTTTGACACAGTCCCCCACTCGGGCATCAACAAGAAGCTAACACAACTTGGCGTAAATTTCTATCTCATCAGGTGAGTGGCCATCTGGCTCACCGACAGGACCCTCAAGGTCAAAATAAGCACCTCCACCTACGATAGCAGACCTGTCACTAGTGGAGTTCCCCAGGGATGTTCTGGGACCTATTCTGTTTGGCATCTACTTCTCAGAGGTCCAGGCAAAGACAAAAGGCCTGTGGCTGACCAATTTTCCGATGACTGTAAGTTGGGTGCTGTCACTGACTCCCCAAATGATATTAACATACTGCAAGAGGGTCTCACAGCAACTAATAACTGGTGCCAAAATCATGGCCTCAAACAAAATGCAAAAAATGTATCATCATAACATTCAGCAAAAACACGGACCCTACTGATTACCACATCAACGGCAAAGTACAGTTTTGTACCTACCATAAATGTAGATGTCCGATACATATGCAACTGCAGTCCTTACATATGGGTTGTCCTGCCTCAGGCAGCCCTTCGGTCAGCCGGATTCCAAAGTCTGGGTCCGGCGTCGGCTAATGTCGGCTCCTACCTGACGTCAGAGCAGCCAGGGCATAAAAGCATCAGCCGCCGCTATCTTCTTCAGTGTTTCTTGCCCCAGATGCCAGGTGCCCTCCAAGGAAGGCTAAATTTAGAGAATGGATAAAACATCCAGACATGCATAACAGTAATAAACAGATACACCATAACAGATATCCCCAGCTAATTTGAGAAAGGGGGAGTGGACCCAAAAAAGAGAATAACAGAGGGGTAGGAGGGAGGGAAAACCTGACTGAGGTTGCATATCTATCAGACATCTACATTTATGGTAGGTACAAAACTGTACTATGTCCTTCAAGAATGCAACTGCAGTCCTTACATATGGGTTGAATACCATAGCCAAGCTGGGGGTGGTAGGATCTAAGATAAGGATGGTGTAGCTAAAATGCCCTGCAGGACTGCCGAAGCAAAGCCTGCTCGGGATCTGGAATATAAAGGCAGGTTGTAATGCTTGGAAAATGTATGCACGGAGCTCCATGTAGCAGCTTCTAGAATGTCCTTTGTAGCCACCCCTCTTAGAAAGGCTGTGGAGGTGGCTGTAGCTCTGGTGGAGTGTGGCCTGATATTGGCTGGCACACCTTTTCCATGGAAATAGTCGCAGAAACTGATGCAGTTTCCAATCCATTTTGAAATTGTTTGCTTGGAAATTGCCTTTCCTTGTACTCCAGCTGCGTAGGCTACAAATAGTTGGTCTGACTTTTTGTTGGCCTTTGTTCTGTCCAAGTAGTAGCGCAATTGTCTGTGTATGCCCAAAGTGTGCAGAAGCTTTTCTCCTTTATTTTGAGGATTGGGAAAGAAAGTAGGCAGGTGAATTGCTTCATTTAGAGAAACCCTGGATATCACCTTTGGCATGAATGAAGGATTGGTTCTTATAGAGACTCTGTCCTGATGGAAAATGAGAAATGGAGGTACTGCCATGAGGGCCTGTATCTCCGAGACTCTTCTTGCTGAAGTAATTTCCCACAGGAAAACTGTTTTCCAGGAGAGAAATTGCAATTCTGAAGATGCTGCTGGCTCAAAAGGTGGAAGGGTTAATTTTTCCAAGACGAAGTTGAGGTCCCATGCAGGCACTGGTGGTTTCCTTGGAGGTTTGATATTCTTTATCCCTCTTAGAAACTGTCTTAGCAAAGGATGTGAAAACACCGGTGGATCACAGTTGTATTTTGCTGAAATTGCTGAAGCGTGTATTTTTATGGAAGAATATGAAAGGCCATTGTGAAGCATTTCTGCCAAGTATTCTAGTATCTGTGGGATGCTCATTACTGATGCATCCTGACCCCTGTTGGCATTCCAGATGTTGAATCTCTTCCATTTGGCTGAATAAGTTTTTCTGGTGGAAGGCCTGCGTGCTTCCAGTAAGATCTCTTGAACTTTTTGGAGAGAGAGATATGGGGAGAAATCATGGAACCCTCCAAGCTGTCAGTTGCAATGTTTGCAAGTTGGGATGAACAGTCCTGTAATTGTGCTGAGTTATAAGCAGAGGCCATTGAGGCAGGGGCCACGGCTTGGTGCGAGTTATGCTCCTTAATAATGGATACCAGTGCTGCCTCGGCCAGTCTGGAGCTATCAAAATGCCCTTCGGTTGTTCTGCTTTGATCTTCAGTAACACCTTGGTCATTAATGGTAGAGGTGGGAATGCATAGATTGTTAGAGAATTCCAGCTGAAGGAGAGATCATCCATTCTCCAGGCTTGAGGATGGTGTGTCCTTGCGCAAAACTTCTTCAGATGATGATTGAGGTGTGAGGCAAAGAGATCTATGTCCGGCCTTCCCCATCATGAGTTATTTGTGAAAAAATGTCTGGATGCAACATCCATTCGTGCGGATCCATAATGTTTCTGCTTAGACTGTCCGCCAGAACATTGTCCTTGCCTGGAACAAACTGGGATTGCAACTGTATGTTCAGTTTCAGGGACTTTTCCCAAAGAGTCATTGTTAGTCTGCAGAGGGGGTAAGAATGGGTGCCTCCCTGTTTGTTTATGTACCACATAGCAGTGGTGGTGTTGTCTGTCCTTATTAACAGATGACCTTGCTGAAGAAGTTTTCCGAAGGCCTCGATTGCATGAATCACTGCCAACATCTCTTTTTGATTGATGTGCAGATGCAATTCCCGGGGAGCCCATTGCCCTTGAATGCATCTGCCCTCCATGTGCGCCCCCCATCCATGATATGAGGCGTCTGTTGTAATGGTTTGGCTTGCTTGAGGTTTGCTGAAGGACATGCCTTTGTTTAGCAGGCTTGCTTGTGCCCACCACAAAAATTCCTTTTGTAGACATGGAATGAGTGGAATAGTTGCTTCTAAGTTGTGGCTGTGTTGAGACCATAAACTTTTTAGGTACCACTGTAGTTTTCTCATGTGTAGTCTTGCCAGTGGAATCAGGAGTACACTGGTTCTTGTTTTTCTTTTGTGAGGAAAGTCATTTGTGAATCTGTGTCCCGTTTGGCTCCTAGAAAAATTATTTGTTGGGATGGCAGTAGTCTTGATTTTTGAATGTTGACTGTGTATCCCAAAGCCTGCAGTAGATGAATGACATAGTCCAAGTTTCTTATCAAGGCTTGCTTGCTGTCCGCTTGAATAAGGCAGTCATCCAGGCAAGGGTATATTTGTATCCCCTGGAGTCTGCAGTGCGCAAATACTGATGCCAGGCATTTCGAGAATACTCTGGGCGCAGTAGATAAGCCAAAAGGCAATGCTGAGAATTGATAATGCTCTGGCCCTGCAAGAAATCTAAGGTATCTTCTGCAGCTGTGTCTGATTGGGGCATGCAGGTATGCCTCCTTGAGGTCCAGAGTAACCAGCCAAGACCCCTTGCCCAGCATGGGAAGGAGTTGCTGTAATGTCAGCATTTAGAATCTTCGCACAATGAGAAAAGTGTTTAGAGCGGACAAGTCTAGTATAGGTCTCCATTGCTTTTCTTTTCTTGGAACAAGGAACAGTTGAGTAGAATCCCTGGCCTTGTTCCTGAGGAGGAACCTTTTCTATTGCTTTGATTTGTAGTAGCTTTGAAACTTGTAAGAGTGCCTCTGCCCTTTGATTGTGTGGCAGGTTTGGCATGCCTTGTCTTGCTGGTAAGGTATGGAAGTGGAACCTGTAACCTTTGTCTATTATGTCCAAAATCCATTTGTCCTTTGTAAAAACGTGCCAATTTTTTGAAAATAAGGATAATTTTCCGCCTAAAGGTGCTTCTCTTTGAGCCTTGGTCGGTGTCAAAGTCAAGTCATTGTGGTTGTACCTGTGGAGCAGCAGAAGTCCCTGCGCCACTTCTCTGATTTGTTGGTTGCCATTGGTGGCCCCTGTAGGAGCCTCGGTATTGCCCTCTACCTCGAGCACGCCTGTTTTTTCCCCTTTGGAACTTGTCAGTGTCTGGAAAGGACCAATTCTTTGAAGGCCAATTCCTGCTGAACCTTGGTGGCTAAACCTGGAGGAAATCTTTGACTGTTTGTACTGATTTAGCCTTTTCCTCTATTGATTTCAACACACCCTGTGCATTAGCACCAAACAGCTTATCTTTTTCCAGAGGTGCATCTAGAAGCTTTATTTTAACATGATCTGGCAATGTCTGTTTTTTCAACCAAGCATGTCTACGTATGATGGCCCCTGTCATAGCTGACCTACACAAAGCTTCCAATGCATCATAACCACACTGAAGAAAATGATTGCTAACCTGCTGAGTATTATGTATCAAATCCTGCAAGGCCTTTCTATCTAAAGGCTCAGGAGAGGCTAATCTTTTCTGTAAATCACCCATCAAGAAATCCTGATACTGAAACATATGAAAAAGACAGTTAAGTGCCCTCATGGCAAGGGTGGATGAAGTATAAACTTTTTTACCCCGCCTCTCCAGGAACCTAGATTCCCTGTCTGTGGGGAAAGGATTTTTGGCCGTGGAGGTGGCCACTCCTTTGGGCCCCTGAGAAATAGTGTCTAGATCAACAGAGTGTGCCTTAAAGAGATGTTTATGAGTTTCAGGAACCCTGTAATATCTGTCCGGCTTGACCGGAGCAGGGGGGAGAGAATCAGGAGAAGTACTGGAGTCTGAGAACACGTCATCCAATACATCTAACACTGGGGGTATAGCTAAAGGCCTGTGCTGGGGTAACTTAAGGAAGGTCCGAAGCCTTTTCCTGGAGTCGGAGAAATCCTGGCCCTGCCACTGAAAATGCTCTCTCATGGAATGGAGAATCTCCCCAAAAGAAATATCCTCAGGAGGAGAGGCAGAGGGAATGGATTCATCAGCATCCGAATCCTCGTAGGCCGGGAAGGATTCTTCCTGGGAATCTGAATGGTCTGACTCACCAGAGGCCTCCTCTGAGGAGAGAGTATCCACCTGCTCAACCCTAGGCCTTTTGTCTGAAGGCGGCTGAGAACCTCTGTCTGGATGAGCCTGAGAGCCCCTGATTAAAGAAATTAGACCTGCAGCTAAAGCCATGATCTGTTTATCAGAAGTTGAACCCTGTGGAAAAGATTTAGGAGGGTGAGACTTAGCCAGGCTGGCAGCCTTAGCACGTGTGTAGGCCTTAATGGACATAGGCACAGGAGGCCTTGCTGCCCCACGTGCTGGAGTAACTTTGTCCACCGATATGGTGTCAGGCAAATCTTGGGCTTCGGTTTCAGGGGGAAAATCAACAACCGGCACCAGGGTAGCCTCCGGTACCGAAGTGAGCGGTAAAACGGTGTCGTCGGCCAGGAGCGGTTGAACTACCGCCTCCGAAGAGACCGATGCACTCGCGGTAGGCTTTAGCGTGGTGTCGTTGGAAGTCGCGGGCCGCGGATGTCGGTCCCTGTCCTTCCGGTTTTTGGAAGTATGTGCTGTCGGTAGTTCCGACGGCATGATATAGGAGTAATTTTCTCCAAAAAAGTCTACAGCAAATTCTGCCCAGCGCCTAAGTGTGCGCTAATAGAAGCAAGCACAGGCAGCACAGACCGAGACGTCGTGGTCTGGGCCGAGGCAGGGAAGGCAGTAAGAATGGAAGTCCTTATGAGGTATTTGTTTACCACAAGACAAGCAATTATTAACTTTTGCAGTTTTATCTGACATCGGCTGAGGCAAGAAAAGGTTCCCCAACGGGGTACTTAGCTTTTTGATGACTTCGGTATCTGAAAACGCAGGAGCTGGCCGACCGGCACTTGCAAACTGCTTCTGCTTAGGGCATCGCGTGGCAAGAAAGACTGAAGAAGATGGCGGCAGCTGATGCTTTTATGCCCTGGCCGCTCTGACGTCAGGTAGGAGCTGACATCAGCCGACGCCGGACCCAGACTTTGGAATCCGGCCGACCGAAGGGCTGCCTGAGGCAGGACAACCCATATGTAAGGACTGCAGTTGCATTCTTGAAGGACATCTCCCTAAGCACACAACCTGTGGAGAGAGACCTGGGTACTCAGGTTAATAATCTCACATTCGATCATCAGATAGCACCAGTGGTCAGAAAAGCCTTTTACTTGGTTCATCTCGTAAGTAAAGGGATTGCATCCAGAAAAAAAGAGGTTATTACCTCTCTATACTCCTCCCTCATTAGACCAATAATTGAGTATAATGCCCCATTTGGTATGTACCTCTCCAAACACCTGCACCAATTGGAAAGGCAACAGGAATACTTCACAAACAGAATCCATGGCCTCTAAAGCCTGTCCTATGTGGACAGGCTGAAATCACTATCACTCTACTTGGTATTATACAGATTGCTCAGAGGTGATCTGTGTCTCACCTACAGGGCAATCTCAGACCTTGTCCTACTAGAGATGCTCCATCTGTAAGGCTATCTCCTCACGCATTACCTACCTGAAAGGCCTGAATCTAATATGCAACATTAACAAAACCTACTGGAGAGACGCATTTGTCTCCCAGAGGCTGCCCCATCTCTGGAATAGACTTCCAATACACATCACACAGAGTACCTCGCTGACCTACTTCAAGCGCAACCTTGATGAGTTGATGGGTGTGTGGCGACATGCGTGAATGGGCATTCCATCGTTGAAGGTTGTGCATTAGGCCCGGCAAGCCAGTATGTAAAAATCTACTGCCAATCATTAGTGGACCGGAGTTCAGCTGTGGCGACCCCTAACCGGGAAAAGCCGAAAGACACAAACAAATCAAAGGTTAAAGCATTGCAAAATACAGGGAATCTCACAGAACAAGAGAAGGAGCAAATGCAGAGTGCTAAATGCAAAATAAAGGAGCACTTAGATAATATGCATGAGTTTGGAAAGATTACTGTTAAGGGACTATTTTGAATAACCCCAGAGCACAAAAACATTTAGCACAATGACTTGGGCAAAAGAAACTAGAAAGAGTTGTCACAAAGCTTAGGGAGGCCTATGAATAAGCTGATATCCTATAAAGTTATTAAGAGATACTTCAGAAATGTTATGAAAAACTGTATAAAGCAGAGGAATGTGGAAACCAAGAAAGACCACAAATTAAAATATTTAATGATTTATTTTATTTATTTATTTATTTGCAGTTGGTTTACCAGGATAGTCCATTGGGCCAAAATGAACCCGTTTTCAATGGAGTCCTGAGGAGAAAAGCTCCAGAAAGAAGGAATTACAATATGTGTTACAATATTTACAAATTATGCAGCTTTAGCATTAAATATTTACAAGTTATGCAGTTAGAGCAACAAACTGGTGGTGAGCATTACAGAAAATACTGACCCGAAAAGGGTGTTCCGTGATACCTTATTTACAGATTCAGATGACAATTACAGTTGATACAGACTAGAAAATGGAAGATTTTTTTTTTTTTTTGTTTTAGGGTAGAAGATTCAGGGGCAAGCATGTTGTTGGAAAAAAGGGAGAGGAGGTAAGGCAGTGCAGAATTATGAAGGATGGAAGCAAGAGCATTCCCATTGGGTTAGTAGATGAGAATGAAGAGGTTTTTTGAATGCAAAATGGTTGAAAGTGGTACGAATGGCTGGAGGTAGAGGGTTCCAGAGACGTGCTAGACCATAGGATAGGAGGTTTTTGCCTGGGGGACGAGTTGGTTTGTAGACTTCAATTAGGTTTTGGTTATTAGTTCTGAGTACTCCATTGGGGAGATGCATTTTAAAGGCAGAGGAAAGGGATGGACAAAGGGAGGGTTTGAAAATGAGCTTATGAGCTAGAGTAAGTTGAGAATAGGTGAGTTGGCTGGGTAGTTCAAGCCATTTTAGTTTGTGGAGTGAAGAACAGTGGTGGGTAGATGCTTTTTGACTAGTAGCGAATTTGGCTATTTTGTTGTAGCATGAGGAGAGTTATGTTTTGAGGGAATATTGTAGGTTAGTTAGGAGTGGGGTTCCATACAGAAGAGAGGGGATAAGAAATGTAGAAGAGAGAGTGATTTTAGTGGAGGGTGTAAGGTAGCGGTTTTGTCGGTAGAGCATGCCTAGTTTTTGATGAGTTTTTTTGATATTTAGTTGTATGTGGGAGTTGAATTTGAATTAATTATCAATTTGAACCCCAAGTAACTTGGCCTCTGGCACCAGTTCTAAGGATGTATTGTTATTGCTGGTGATAGTAAAGGAGTTTGGGTTGATAGAGTTGAGTTTAGAGGGGGTAAATATCATTAATTTGGTTTTAGAGGAATTGAGTGCTAGGTGGTTTTCTTTCATCCATTGTTCTGTGATTGAGAATGAGTCTTGTGTAAGCTTTTGGAGTACTTTTGGAGTACTGGGAGGGTTGTGGCTGAGCAGATAATAGTTGAATCATCTGCATATTGAATGATATTGGAAAAATGGGATAGAATTTCGGAAGTCATTTATGAATATGTTAAACAGAAGAGGACCCAATATGGAACCTTCGGGAACTCCTGTTGGGGTGTTAAGGAATGAGGAGGTGGCTTTTTTCCATTTGACTGCTTGAAATCTATTAGATAAGTAACTGGAGAACCAGTTCAATGTGGAAGTAGATAGGTTAAGCTGGGAGAGTTTAGTTAGAAGTAGCTTGTGAGAGATAGTGTCAAAGGCCTTTGAGAGATCCAGTAGCAGGGTAGAAACGATGTTACCGGAGTCCCGAGCTTTATTTATAGTTTCTGAGAAGGAGAGGAGGGCTGTCATGGTGCTATGGCCAAGTCTAAAACCATGTTGGGTTGGAGTTAGTAGGTGATTGTCTGATAGGTAAGGTAGGAGCTGTAGATGGATACACTTTTCTAGGAGTTTAGAGATGGGGGACAGGATAGTTAGGGGACGGATGTTTGTAGTATTGTTATTGTTGCCACCTTTATGCAAAGGTATGATGAAGGCTTTTTTCCAAATTTGTGGTACTATGCTTTCTTGGATAGAGCGGTTGATTAGAATACTGATAGGGTAGGCAATGGCTTCAGCAGCTATGCTAAGAAAGTATGAAGGAATATTGTCTGGGGCATTGGCGCATGGCTTTAGTTTCTGGAGAAGTTTTTTGATGGTTGATGTGGGGATAGATTTTAGAGTGAAAGGTGGGGAGAAGGGGGGGTAGGGAGTTTGAGGGTGGTGGAATAGGAGAGGAAGTGAGGGTGGTGTTGGGAGTGGGGGAGGGGTGTTATTAGAGGAGGATGGGGGAGGAGTTGTGGATGTGGGGGTGTTTGAGAAAGAAGAGGTTAGTTTAGAAATAGAGTGTATAAAAAAAGAGTTGAATTGAGTAGCCAAGTCAATGTCAGTAGTGTTGGGATCTGGGCTGGGGTTGACTGTTTTGCTAGGATTGATAAGGGTAGAGATACCTTTCCAAAATTTCTGAGGATTTGTTTTGTTAGTATTTTGGAGAGTGGAAAAGTAGTTTTGTCGATCAGAGATAATAAGCTTTTTTACTTTGTTTCTAAGAATTCTGAATTCATTTTGAATGAGTGGAGATTTATTTTTCAGGTAGAGTGCCCAGACTTTGTCTCTATGTCGCATGGCTGTAAGTGTGGTTTTAGTTAGCCAGGGGGAGGTTTTTAATTTAATTCTTTTAGTTCTTAGAGGAGCATGGAGGTCTAGGAGGTTTAAAAAGGTTGTGTTGAAGTGGGCACAGCATTGTCTAGAGGTAAAGTTTTTAGAATGTTCCAATCTATTACTTTTAGGGAGTCAGAGAAAGTTGTTTGGTTAAAGTTTTTCTGGTTTCGGGTGGTACTATAGTTATGTGATTTCTGTATAGGAGTGGGGAGACGATTTGTGAAGATGGGTAGGTGATCACTAAGGGAGTCTGGGAGTGTGCCGCTATCCGACAAGTAGTGGGGGTGGGAGACTAAAATCCAGTCTAGAGTGCTACCATTTGAAGGAGTTTTTGAGGGGCGGGTTATGTTGTTAATTAGTTGTGAGAAGTTATAAAGGCTGATATTGAGTGGGTTTGTGGGAGATTGAATGGAGGACCAATTGATATTAGTGTCTCCCAAAATTATGATTTCATTACTGATGTTGGTGGAGAGCCAGAGTAGGATATTCTCAAGAGTAGTAATATTGTCTCCAGGAGGGATGTAGAGGGAGGCTATACATATGTGTTTGTTTTTATTGATTTGAAGTAGTGATAGGAGTAGTTCAGCATTATTGAAATTAGGTATGGATTTGTTATAAGGGGTGACTGTCAAGGAGGATGAGTAAAGTAGAGCTACTCCACCCCCTTTTTTGTGGGATCTGTCTTTTCTGATGATTGAGTAGTTTGGTGGTGTTATTTCATGGTCTTTTATGTGGGGTTTTAGCCAAGTTTCAGAGATAGATATGATATCTGGTTTATTGTGTGTAAGCCAAGCATGAAGGTTTGCGACTTTGTTTACTATGCTTTGGGAGTTAAGTGAGGTGAATAGTATAGATTTATGAGTGGTAGATGAGGTGGTGGGGCCGGGATTGGGGTGGATGTCACCTGATATTAGAGAGGTTAGTATATATAGGGTTAGGTTGGAGAAGTAGTTGGAGTATATAGAGTTTGGGCTGCTCTTTGTTATGTTGAAGAAGGTTTTCTTAGGTACTGTGGAGGTGTGAGGTTTTTGAGTGTTGATAAGTTTATAGGTAAAAAGTAGGTGTTTTTTTTATAGGGTAAAGATGAGGAGATATTGTCGTGTGTGTTTTTGTATGAGGTGAGTTTAGATGTATTTTTATGTGGAAGGCTTGTGAGTGGCTAATATATATGGGCTGGGTGAGGTAATAGATGTAGACTATATTGAGGAGAAATAGTAGTAAAGTATAGGAGGGTATTGATTTAGGGAACATTTGTATAGATAGTTTCTGGAAAAACATAAGATAAAGATGATAGTTAGGAATTGCTATGTTGTTTAAAGTAAACTTGTAGGAGCTGTGGGGTTCTACGTGCAGTAACTATGTACGTCTTTGAAATAGTTGTGGGGGGATGGTATAGAGTAATGGTTTATATGGGTGAGGTTTAGGTAAAGGGTGTAGAGTGGAGTAGATGGTTTTAATTGGTTAGGTAGGGTATACTAGGGAGATGAGTAATGTTTGAAAGGGTGGGGTGAGGGAGTGGCTACAGAGACAGTTATTTTGTGTGACTGGTTGGGTTGTATAGTGGGCGGGGTTATGAAGATATAAATCTAGAGGTAGTGGGGGCGGGTGGAAATAGGGGGCAGGGTAGGGGAGCAGAGTGAGCCCGTAAGGCGAACGGAGCGGGAAGAGCCAAGGGAGGCAGGATGAGAGCGAGAAACTATCAGTGAACTGTGGAATGGAGAAGGTAAGTACAAGTGACAGGGGATTAATGGGAAGTTGTTGTCAGCGGCATTAGAAAAGGCAGAGAGAGAAAGAAAGTAGGTCAGTTAAAACCTGTATAGTATACTAGGGAGTAAATTAAAGGTATGGAAACTCGGGAAAAGTGTGGGGAGGGTGCAACCTAGTGGACTAAAGCTGAAATGCACCTTGTAGAATCACCAGGGTAGCTCCCTAGGCTGGATAAGTTAAGGGGGAGAGTGGTGAAAAGTGGGCTAGAGGAGGGCTAATATTGGTGGTACAGGGTGAAATTAGTGTTTAGCTGCTGGGCTTCCTGGCAAGGGAGCATATCGAACAACTAGCAGGACTTTAGAAATCTTTAATAATACAAGGTTTAGCAGTGATTGTACATACTTTCTTCTGTTCTACTATGAAGACCTTAGTCCTTATGCCAAACTGGGATGAGGGAAATACAACTTGTTTTGATTTTGGTTAGGTGTAAGCCTCCAGGCCAGGTGTAGTCACAGAGAGTAGTTCAGGGTTAGAAGGCTGGAAAAGAGGAGGAAATATAGAGAGAGAAATTGCACTTAGTTTAAACAGTAGCAGAGACACATTGGCTCAATCGCATATACTTTGTAGTAGCACAGTGAAACACAAGTATTCAGAATAGCATGTTCATCATACTTTCTAACAAACTTTGCGGTAAAACAGTTAAACACAGGTATTCAGAGTAGCATTTACATCATACTTTCCAGTAAACCATACAAGTAAGTGCACCTTAGTAAGCAGTTCTGAAAAATCCTTGCCACTATAGTAACATACACAAAATCACAAAGAATTAGGTCCTCACATGCTTTAGAACAGGCGCACTACAGAAAAGCAATCCAGGGGAAAAACAAACAATCTACTTCCTCTGAATGGGCAGTGTTATATGGGCTAGGTGTTATTTCAGTAGACTATACCTGAAAACAGCATCGGAAAAACATTTTTGAGCTGGGTATTAATTAGGAAATCCCAAGCAAACACATGCAGAGGTTGGCGTTTTCCGTTGTTTGTTTGCCTAACGCTCTCAGCGAGCACCAGTTAGTTGGTTATAGATTGTGATTCCCTTAGGACCAGCTGTACATTGCCCTTCCTTATACAGTTATCGCACGCTCATTATTTAAATATGAAGGTCCGTGCTGATTGTCTACCTTTTATATTGATGGAAATATAATGCTGGTAAATGTTATTAAAGTGATGTGCATTGAGCGCTTAATCATCACACGTGCAAGGGTTGGCGTTGTTTAAATATCTCTGACCAGTTGGTTATAGATTGTGATTCCCTTAGGACCAGCTGTGCATTGCCCTTCCTTATACAGTTATCATACGCTCATTATTTAAATATGAAGGTCCTTGCTGATTGTCTACCTTTTATATTGATGGAAATATAATATGTTATTAAAGTGATGTGCAATGTTATTAAAGTGATGTGCGTTGAGCGCTTAATCATCACACGTGCAAGGGTTGGCATTGTTGAAATATCTCTGACCAGTACACGCAAGTCCTTATTATAGACTTTCTTTTGTATTAAAATTAATATAATACAGGTTTAAGGTTTGCAAGTGATGAGCGATAAACGTTTGACCATCACACGAGCAGGGTTGACGTTATTTAGATATTAGTGGCCAGTACACCCATAAACTCATGAGATCTAGGTTGGAACTGGATAGCATTTCATCGCTTATTCAATGTGCATACGGGAGTTGGCAATATCGCTCAAGTACTCCCAGGACTTTCGCTAAATACTGGGTTACAATTAGCTAGCACGAGGAAGTGAGTCTAAAATTGGGTGGCGTTTCACCGCTTTCACAATCACCTGCAGGAGTTGCCGTTAATAACCCTCTGACAGCACTCACAAAAAGTACGCTCAGTAGTAGGTTGGGTTTAGCTAACACATTGCATTAACCGCTGAACCAACTTACAGTACATTTATCCAGCCCAATTCAGTATGAGGACTTTGTTAGGTATCAGGCAACTATCTCCATTCCTCTGGCACCCGCCCCACCATACATGCATGCATAGGTTAATAATCGACTTATTTCTTTCTCTGTTATATCACAAGTAGCGGTACAGTGATTGAACAAACAAGTTTTACCTTACTAGTGTTGCAGACGCTAAATGCCAGGAGACGCAGCAGCCGAGGGCAGAATTACTTTAAAGATGGCGCCCTGGGATCAGGGGGTTTTATAAATTCTGGGAGGATGTTAGGTAAGGGGGGGAGGATACAGGGTGGGTGTTTGTAGGTACAGACCGGAAGATCTGTAGCACGAATTAGCTGGGTATGTAGATGGGTAGGTGAAAACGGGAAGGAGGAGTAAAAGGTGACTGAGTATGTACACAAAATGGTAAGAACAGGAAGGGGGAGTAAAGTACTGAGTGTAATTAGGGTAGTGGAGGTTAAGGATATTACAGTCTATTGTAGATAATATGTGTCAGGAAGAGTGAGAAAATAGTGAGGGAATAGAGAGCAAGCAAAGAGAATAGTAACCAGAATTAGAGCCAAGGGAGGCAGGATGAGAGCGAGAACCTATCAGTGAACTGTGGAATGGAAAAGGTAAGTACAAGTGACAGGGGATTAATGGGAAGTTGTTGCCAGCGGCGTTAGAAAAGGCAGAGAGAGAAAGAAAGTAGGTCAGTTAAAACCTGTATAGTATACTAGGGAGTAAATTAAAGGTATGGAAACTCAAGGAAAAGTGTGGGGAGGGTGCAACCTAGTGGACTAAAGCTGAAATGCACCTTGTAGAATCACCAGGGTAGCTCCCTAGGCTGGATAAGTTAAGGGGGAGAGTGGTGAAAGGTGGGCTAGAGGAGGGCTAATATTGGTGGTACAGGGAGAAATTAGTGTTTAGCTGCTGGGTTTCCTGGCAAGGGAGCGTACTGAACAACTAGCAGGACTTTAGAAATCTTTAATAATACAAGGTTTAGCGGTGATTGTACATACTTTGATTTAATTATGCCAAGATTAGAGGAAGATAAGGCTCAACAAGTAATAGTTAAAATAGGAGAAGATGATATAAAAATGGTGATGTACAATCAGTCTGCAGGGAAGTCTCTAGAAACAGATGGTATTTCTGTGGATGTCTGGAAGTTAGGAGGGAAAATAATGACTAAGGTCTGGAAGATGTTATTCAATAGTATTTTGAAAGGAGAAGCAGCACCTTTATCTTGGAAGAAAGCTGTGGCGGCTGTATTACCCAAAGAAGGCAAATACCCATCAGACCCAGCCCACAGAGTCCCATTTCAATTTTAATCCATGATTATAAAGTGTTTATACTAGTTGAATGAATGCAAAGCTGTTGCCAAAATGTATACATATGTATAAATGTGGCTTTGTGGAGGGCAGGTAAACATTGATAATGGAACAATAATAATCCAAAGGGAAGCAGAATGTAAGACAATAACCACTGCTGTTGGTTGGTCTTGATGCACAGAAAACATCTGACAGCGTTGGCAAGGAGTTTGTGAGTAGGGAGACTGAAGCATTTGCATTACCTGACAAAACAATAAGGTTAATTAGCAGAACATATATAAAAGATTGGAGACAGGAATTAATGCCAGAGGGTTCCTCTCTGTTAAGTTGTGTTTGGAAAGAGGAAACACACAGGGGTGTCCTCCTTCTCCTTTGTTAACTGCTTTACATTTAGAGCCAATGGCAAAGAAAATAAGGGACTCAGAAATTGAATGGTATAATTGGTGGGTCTATACCATTTCACTGAAAACTCATTTCATTGAAGCTGAATTCACTGACAGCTCACTTCACTGAAAACCCAATTCACTGAAAGCTCACTTCACTGAAAACACATTTCACTGAAACTCATTTAGTTGAAAGGTATATATGGCCTATTCCCCACTGTTGTGCGATCCTGGAGTTAGTATATAAAGTAAGGGGGAGTGTGGTGGGCGAAGCCCCCCACATAAATTGCTTATATGTTGTCTTCTGGAAGAATTTATTCATTACACTTGTAAGTATCCATCTATATGCCTTAAAATATTTACAATATGTGGGGGGCTATGCCACCCCTCACCCCCAATGTGTGTGGGGGCTGTGCCCCCCATACACCCCCTTATTTTGTATACAAACTCCAGGATCGCACAACAGTGGGGAACAGGCCATATACACCTTTCAACAAAATGAGTTTCAGTGAAATGGGTTTTCAGTGAAGTGAGCTTTCAATGAATATGTGTCAATGAATTAAGCTTCGATGAAATGAGTTTTCAATGAAATGATACAGACCCATAATTGGTATGGTAATCAAAAAGAGTTGCCTTTATTTGCAGAAGATATTACTTTGTACTTGACAAATACAGAAAAAGGACATCTCAAATTTATGGAACATTTTTGGACAGTTTCAAGTCTTTCTGGGATATACAATTAATGAAGATGAAACAAAGGATATAGCCATAAATGATGTACCCACTCATGACTAGGTTTAGCAAATCCATATTTATCGGGACATAAGATGAAGTATTTAGGAGTATGGATTAAAAGGCTTCTGTTATGGCAGCTAAGGATATGTGGGGCATGACTAAACAAGACAATAGAAAAAACTGAGTAAGTGGAAGCTCTTGTTTATGGATATGGACAGTAAGGTAGAAGCAGTGAAAATGTTTTCAGTCCAGTGTATTTTTATCAACCAGAGAAGAAGTTGTGTACAATAATTAAACGGTTGAAGGTGTTTATCTGGAAGGGAACGAGGGGAAGAATTAAGTGGAACAAGCTGATCCTCCCATTTGAACAATGTGGTTTATTATTAGCTGATTTGAAGGGATAGTGTTACAGCTATGCAGTTAAGGCTCGTATATGTAACACAAGCATAATATTTATAATTCAAAGTGAAAAGGGATTATGACGATGATGATGAAACAGGAGGGGAGTTGAAGAAGTAAAGGGAGAGTGAGATTTTGTATGCAGATCCTTCAGAAGAATAACCACCACCATACAGAATTTATATTTATAACATTGCAGAAAGTATTCTAAGAACTAAGCCAACATGGGACTGAAGAAAGGAGATTTTTGCCAGTAAGGATGACTACAAGTAGGGGTACCCTAAAATAAGCAAGAGGGGGTGGGAATTTACTGCAGAAATTTGTCAAAGGAACCATGCCATTAGGAGCAAGTAATAGCTGTAGAGAAGGAAAGGTAAAAGAGTGGGATAATGCCAAGAAGTTATTTGGACTGCAGGTTAGAGTCTGCCTTCACTACGAGGGATTGATATCAGTGTATAGGCAAACAGAAAGGGAGTCCTAAGTGAAAGACCTGCTATGGTAAAGTTTTAAGTCAAATCTAGAACAAAAGCTGTGTTAAAAGGGATAATTAGTAGGGCCTATAAAGTACTGCATGATAAACAAACGTTATGTACCTACCATAATACTACATTCATATTGCCTTGCTTTCATCTGGTTCAACATTTGGGTTATCAGATGAGATCTGCTCTGACCTCAACACCTTTCAGAAGCTTTGACTCCAGGGCTCTGACTTCTCCACTACACATAGTTCCCTATTTTACCCCAAAATATCTCAGATTGAGTTTACCTGGTCATAACCAGAAAATTATCTAACAATCAGTACATGTAGGTTTGCCTATGAGGTGGATTAAGAAGGAATAATATGAGGAAGAGCAGTCACCAAGCTGCCCAAGGTAGGGTCACTGGTCAGGTCCAACCATCTGAGTGGAGCAAAAGGAGAAAACAACGGTTGGGGATTAGTGAGACGGAGGGATGTTGAACTGGAATAAAGCAAAACAAGGATCTAGCGTTATGGTAAACATAACTTTTATATCTGATTCAACTTTTGGGACAGATTACCAAGACACCTACTTGGTATCAACAAAGGATGTTCCTGAGAATGATGGAGCCAAAGGATATGCAGCTTCTGGAATGTACATAAAGCTTGTACTGAGACACAAAGATGTGAACAGTAAGACAAAGCAGCGGCAGCAGAAATCACATCAATAGGGACCCTGCCCATAAAATCAGTAGCTACTGCCCTTGTAGAAATGAGCCTTTGGTTTGTTAGGTAAAAACAGTCCTAGCTTTTCATACACAAATAGTTTACATTCAGAGAGCCACCTAAATGCATTGGCTTTTAATGCAGTTTGACCAATTTTGGCTTCAGAGAAAGCAATAAATTATTGATCAAATTTTCTATAACCCTTAGCCCTGTGTAAATAAAACTGGAGTTGTTGACTAACATTAGTATCATTATTATTATTATTTATTTGACATTTGTTAACCGGGTTAGTCCATCTGAGCCAATGGCATGCTTTCAGTGGAGACCCGAGGAGAAAAGCTACAGCAATACAAACATAAAAAGATAACATAGTAGGCAATATATAAAAAAAAAAAAATCATCAATATTCAAAAACATCTAGTAAATGCAGATAACACTCTCCTTTGTTAAACAATTTTGGGAAGAAAACTGACAGACAGATAGTCTGACTGAGGTTCATTTCAGATGCCACCTTTGGAAGAAATTTAGGATTCATTTTCAGAGACACCCTGTCCTTATCAAAGACCATATATGGTAGTTTATAGGATAATGCTCGCAATTCCAAAACCCTCCTTGCAGAAGTAACAGTCACCAGTGAGCAAGTTTTCCCAAGATATTTTATGCCTACTGTAGCTGCAGGCTCAAGAGAGACTTGAGTTAAAGCATGAAGCATGACAGTAATGTCCCAAGGAGGCACCAGATCCCTAATAGGGGATCTCTATAAAAAAAAAAAAAAAAAAAGGGTTCCTTTGAAAAAAAAGCTTTTGAAATCTTTAGGAAAGTAACAGAAGTTTGACTTTGCCCAACATGAAAACTGGAAATGTCTGCTAAGTGTTTTTGCTGGTTGAGAAGCTTGATCCTGTTTGGAGAAGGTCTTACAAAAAGTCTAGGATGAATGAAGATAGGGCTGAAAAATGATCTATTCCCTTGGAAGAGGCCCATATGTAAACATTCTCCTTTTGTTGAGCTAAACTTGTCTAATATTTGGCTTTTGTGGGGAAGATAAAATGTGGACCACTGGAGTGGAAAGCCTAGCATCTCTGGCCACTGTTAGAATTGGACAAACCAAGCAGTTAACTAAAAGGTTTTCAGGTCTCGCTGAGGTAACCTGGATGGATAACTCAGAAGATCTGGATGACTGTCCAATGCCCTAGGCAATGTATTAGATTAGGCCAGAGGAAAGGGAAATCAAACTTGCCGAGGCCAAAAGGCAATGAGGATTATCTGGCCTTGCACCTTGTAAAGGGAATCAGAGGAAAGGCATAAAGAAGAGCTAACTGTAGACTACAGCATCCCACACTGTTGACCCTGTGGAGGGATCAGGTCAAAGTAACTGCTGCACTTGTTGTTTAAACATGAAGTAAAATGATAAAAGCAATGATGGTCCCACTGACTGCATATTTGTTTTGCCACTGTCTGACTGTCGGACCACTCATGAGAAAGAAGAATGGATCTACTCAGTTTGTCTGCTACAACAGTGGGAGTCCCTGGAATGGAAAGACATCACCCACTGCCACACTCATGGCTTCTTGGCAAAGTGGATATGATTGGGTTCCTCTCTGCTTGTTGACATACCAGACTACCTCCATGTTGTCTGTCTGGAAGGAGAGCATGCCCTTGGGGAGGGAGTCCTGAAAGGCCTACAATGTTCGCAGGACTGCAATCATCTCAAAGACACTGATGAGAAGACTGGCCTCCATAGGTGTCCAAAAATCTTGAACTGTCTTCCCTTTGAAATTCTCAACACCCACCACACAAGGAAAGTGTCTGTGGTTACTGTTGCTATTGGAGGTGGTGTGGAGAATGGCCAATGGTCTGAAACCATTGCGGAGGTCAACTATCAACTGATATGATTCAGCAAATTGATGACAACATTTGAGCATGTAGTTAGTGAGGCATGAAGGACCACTGAACCATCAGGGTTCATTGCAAGACTCTCATGTAATTATCTTGACAGAAGAACAAGAGTGATTACAGAGGCCATTAAGCCCAGCAGCTTGAGAACATGTCTTACAGGTAAGACAGTGGTGTTGAAATGCCCGAGAAGCTACTCGATGCAGGGACGATACTCTGGATTGTCGGGGGGTGGCTATCTAATAATTCATATCCAGGTGGCATGCAATGAACTCTATCTGTTGCATCGGTATTAAATGATCCTTGCATGGTTGACTGCAATCCCCAACTACGGGGCAAGTTGGAGCAAGAAGTCCTTGTGCTGCACCATGTGATCTCTGGTTGGTGTGGTCAAGAGCCAGTCATCTAACTATGGAAATACCAGGAACCCCTGCAGTCTCAGATACCTCTGCCATACATTTGGTGGGCTATGGTTTGACTAGAGGTCAGTGCCTTGAACTGAAAATGACTGGCTCCTATTCAAAATGGAAAAATCTCCTTGACTGCCTGGTTATCTTTGCATGAGTGGGCATCTTGGAGATTTACTGAGCACATCCAGTCATCTTCCCTCAGAATTAGTAGTATGGATTGAACAGTGGCCATCTGGAATTTTGTCCATTTTACAAACAGAATATGATGATTTAGATCCAAGACTGGTCTGAGGACCCCTCTTTTCTTTGGAACTAAAGTACTCTGAAACTGAATGGTTGGGGGTACCTGCTAGATGACTATTTTCTAGTAGCTTTTTCTTTCTGCTGCTGTGGATTCCACTCGACTGGATGGTACATCTGCAATCCTTCTAATTTTCTGTGGAGTAGACAAAGGCAATAGCATAGCCTCTAGGGATGATTTTCAGCACGCATGTGTCCTGTGTGATGGCTTGCCAAGCTTGAGAGTGCAGGGATAACTATCCCCAGACTTCCTTCAGAATGTAGCATCAGGAAACCCCTCTGGGTTTCTCAGTGAAAGGACTGCAAAACCCATGATTGTGTGGTCTGCCTCTGCCGCTAAGGCGATATCCCCCCCCCACTCTGGGAGGTGGGGGTCTGTCCACAGAAGCATCTTGGCTAAATCTTTGGGATTTCTGAAACCACAGGTTCTTCCTCTCTTTTTTCATTCCTAGAAAAGGTCCTTTGAGGAATGGAAAAACAGATTCCAGTTGGAAACAGGGTCTTGCCTTCCTGCTGGCTCCTGCTGAACATTTCTTTTACCTTCTGTCCTATGAGAGTACAACTATCAAAAGTAGGGTTACTGAAGGATGTCCTGAAGCCTTCTGCAAAGTCACATAAGTGTATTCAGGTGCCCCAGCAAATGGCAACACCACTGCCTGCTACTCTGGCTGCACCATTAGCTGTGTTGGAGGGTATATGCATAGATACATTAGACATTAACTGTACAGTAGACAAATGGGACTCCACAGTGATTTCTGGATGTACATCAGTAAATTACACAAGAGGAACTTGGTCAGTTTCTTCAAGTCCCTCTGAAAACATGTCATATGGGCAAGGTACTTCAGCCCTCTAAGTGCAAAAGTTGCTGAAGCATGCATCCATTTTCCAATTATGTTCAAATCCATGTTAGGGGTGATGGGCAGACTGTCCTCTGTGAGTTCCTTCTTTGTGGTTGCTGCAACAACCATGACATCCAGTGAAGGACCCTTGCTACAGTACTTCCGGTTCCTAAGAGCAATCAAAATCTTGTCCTGCTTTCATACCAGTTCCACCACATCAGTTTCATAACATGCCTATTGTGCCACTAGGTCTATAAGATCAGAAGGCAATGCCACTCAAGAAGACGACGACACAGTCCCAAATGTTTCTAGGCACACAGACTCCTCCGGAGAAGACATGTCAGGCAAGCAATCCCTTCATTGCTTCATTAATATAAGAATGTCATCAAAGGTGGCATTTTCTAGCAAAGTCTGTATCTTCAGTGATTGACTTCAGAGAGGAGTCTAAGAGTCCTATTACTTATCTTTTTCTTGGGACCCTGCCTCATTTGGTCAGTATCAGACTGGAAACTTGCATGGCTAGCACCCCCTCCAAGGCTGAAGGAGACCGACTGTCCCAGATGACCAGGATGTACAGATTCAAATGCAGTATCCAGTGGAGGTTGGGAAGGACCTGAGTATGGCAGACACACCTCTTTTTTTGGTCTGGTGAGAACCCTCTCAAATGCCTTGAATGCCCATGATGCAAACAGAGCCAAAGAAGCAATCCTTCAATATGAAAGAGATAGGAGGGAAAGCATCCACTCAATGGAATCACTGGATTTGGAATCTGCCTAGAGTTAAAATATCAACTGCCATCTTAAGCCCATAGTTTCATTTAATGATAAATGAACTCTTTGAATTCCACAGATTATGTAATCTGTAAAACTCATTGACGGATTAACCTCACACTCTCATAGCTATCTAGGTCTGATACTCTTGAAAATTAATACTTTTCACCTGTTACTTTATCCAGTGCAAATTTTCACTGCCTTCCTTAACATAGTTCTCCCTTACAGTTAAGTAAGGTCAGTGATTTCTCTTGAAGTTGCATATATTGAACTATGCCACCAAAAGGAAGATACTACCGGAGTTCCTAGCTTCAAATACTTCTACTGGTGTCCTCTTTACTGGCAGATTTTCTTAGAACTCTATAAATGTTTCCACATGGTAAGAAATGAAAACTCAGTATTATGTCAACACATTGATCAGAATGAAAACTGGCCTCCATATTGCACAACACCAACTACCATGTAAATTAAAGGGCTATAGTCCTCAGTTAAACAAAACCAGTCATTATCTAGAATCTGAAGTACGTGATGTATATGCTTGCTGAGGTCCAGGATGGGATACCATACTTCAATACATATAGATCCAAGAAAGAGGCTGAAGCAAAACGTCTGCCCTTGTTCTGAAAAAGAGACATGCTGTAAGGCTCCTGTTAAGATTAGTCTGGGTCTGTCCCCTGAGCCCTGCACAGAAGGCTTAGTCTCCGAGAAGAGCTCTTTCTTCAAGTAAACTAAAGACTCTAAGAAGTGGCCATACACAGTCTTCAAAGCTGGAAATCAGAGACCACCCCACCCATACCACTAAAGGACACAGCTGTGACTCTGGCTAATGCACCTGTGGAGTCACCTACTTGGGCAAGTTAGCATTCAAAACAAGGAGAAACAACACTACTTGGTGCTTGAGTGTCCCCCACTCTTCAATGGAACCATTTACTTCCATTCAGATGGTATTGTTTAGAAGAAGCCCCGTTTCCTTCTCTACAGATCCACAACCAATTCTGGTTAGGCCTGTCGAACGAGAACTTCCTTTTAGGAATGAGTGCCCAAGATGGCCATCATAAGTCTAATGTTCAGTGAGGAAAGTCTGAGTTGCACCATCCTGCTCAGGCATGCACTGTAGCCTGCTAACATGCCATGTTTTAAGTTCAGTCAAAATTAGAATAGAACTTATGGAAGCCCACTGCAGAAACTATGGAAAGGGTCTTAGCTAGCCTCAAATTAACCCAGAATTAGAGAAGAATGAAAGCTCTTTCAGTAAAGCTAGACAGGTGAGACAAACAGCTAAGGGTATGAGCCCCAATACTGCAAACGGCAACCTGTTGTCTACCCTGTCCAAGGCTGTAGATTCTATCAAATACCAAGCTGTAGTGACCGCTGCAATTCATACACTGAAGACATCACATGTTTTTTGTAACAGAATCTCAGTCCAGTCAGTTGAGGGCTTGTAGATGGTACAGGCACAGACAAAAGGCCTGTGGCTAACCAAGTTTGCAGATGACTGTAATTTGGGTGCTGTCAGTGACACCACAAATGATGTTAACATACTTCAAGAGGGTCTCACAGCAACAAATGACTGGTGGCAAAGTCATGGCCTTAAGTTAAATGCAAAAAAATGTATTATCATACCATTTGGCAAAAACACGGCCCCTACTGTTTACCACATTAGCGGCAATGGATACACAAGTTGACAACAATCTCACATTTGATCAACATGTAGCGGCAGTGGTTAGAAAAGAGTTTACTTGGTTCATCTCATAAGCAAAGGGATTGTATCCAGAAAAAAGGTGGTTATTACCTCTTTGTACTCCTCCCTCATTAGGCCAATAATTGAGTACAATACCCCGTTTGGTATGTACCTCTCCAAACAACTGCACCAACTGGAAAGGCCACAAAAATACCTCACAAAGAGAATACATGGCCTCCAACACCTGACCTATGTGGACAGGCTCAAATCACTATCACTCTACTCTGTATTGTACAGATTGCTTAGAGGTGACCTATGTCTTGCCTACAAGGCAATCTCAGACCCTGCTCTACTTGAGATGCTCCATATCTGCAAGTCTAACTCCTTGCATAGTACCCAATCTAAAAGCTTAAATCTAATATGTGACATTAACAAAACCTGCTGGAGAGACAGGTTTATCTCCTAGAGGCTGCCCCATCTCTGAAACAGACTCCCCATACACGTCAAACAAAGTATGTTGCTGACCCTCTTCAAGCACAACCTTGATGAGTGGATGGGCAACCATAAATGTGTCCCAGGGGTTCCACCTGTGTCCCTCACTGACAGGGGCGACAGATGCTGACTGTGGTTTCTTTTCTGGGGATAAACTCTTGGCTAGGCTTGTAAGGGCCCCAGAGCCATTAACCTAGTAATGTCCTATGATCATATGTGGCTTCTTGGACGTTAACTGAAAAAAAAAGTCCCTGACCTAAGGGTCCTTTTACTTTTCCAGATACTCCTCAAGATGTTTCTGAGAAAAAGGAACGAGAAGCCACATGTCATTCTATAGAGGACCTCTAACAGCCTGAGTTTTTTCCAAAGGAGTCGTATGGCAGAGAGAAGGCGCAGCTATATTAAGAAAGTGAGGAGAGGTCTCGTTGTTCTTATTTTTTCCTGAAATAAAGGGCTCTGGATCTTTTATGTTCTGGGTGAGGTAAAACTTCTTCTAGATCCAGCTCCAAAACTATTGGAGGCTTATGACTGGTTCATGTGAATGGAGATCAACATGAAATTGGCAAGCTCTACAGCTCAAGCAAAAGGACATTGCTCAACAGTACCCTTGAGAAAGGTGGCACAGGGGACTGAAGAGGCCTATGAAGGGTCTAGTACAACATCAAGCCTTATTCTCTAATGGTGCTCTTGTGTAGTCATTTTATTTGATTTGCTTAGTAGGATACAGTACTTATCTCCATGGACCTTTTCCTGACTTAGCCCAGGAGCACTGTATGGTTAACTGACTTGCTCAGAGTCACAGTTAGACAATGTTATGAGGGCAGGTCCTACTGAATGTTAAAAAAATACTGTGAGGCACTGGTGGAATTCCCTAAACTTGAGCCACCAAGTCTTACTGGACCCCGGGGGAAACCTGGGAGAAAAGTTCACAGCCATGAATATAACTCAACAATAAATGCAGGGGGGCTCACTAAATGTCCCCTTAAGTAACTGGCAAGAATGCACTTCTTGAAGTGTTATCTACCAGAATGAAGACCGCTATGAATTAAGCTCTTCAAGAGACAAGGTGAAGATAGTAACATGCATGGCATGTTGTACTTTCTTAGTAAGGAGTTATCTCCTGGGAAAGTGTGACCAATGCCTGTTCACTGTATCGAGTGCATTCTGAGCTACTTCCATCTTGCAATATGTGAGGAAGGTCTAGAGTTTTTCTATATTGTGTCTTCGACTGTCCTGGATGAACTGGTACGTATGGTAGCATTTACAATAGGGACAGTTCCTAAGTGACTCTTGAAAAGGATGACTAAGGAAACTCTGATGGCTCTTCAGCTAATGGATACTGGAAATGTTTATGACAAGCATAAGGAATGAGATCTGAACTGTGCAAATTAAAATAAAAAAATTAATTTAACTAACTAAATAAAAGAGCCAAAAAACATTTGACACAGCACCATGTTACCCTCAAATGTAGAAGCAAACCAGACAAAGTTCTGAATATAAGGTAGCAAAAGGGAAAGACGCCACTCATACCTAGCAGCCAAAGAATCCAGATATCATATCCATAGATGTTTTATTTTTTCCCATTTATTAAAGCATTCTATACATTTAGTCTAAAAATATATGAAAAGATGTATTTGATTTTTACACCTTTTCATCACCACCAATAAAATCTTTCACTCTCTGATATTTGCTTTATTTATTTCAGGTTTGTGTGTGAGCTGAAGCCTCTCCCAGTACTCAGTGGGCACACAATACAGAAACTAAACCTGGAACAATTACCAGTGCATTGCAGGGGATAAATAAATGGACACATACACCTATGAGTAATTTAGTTTTTCCAATTTACTTACAGCATGTGTTTCGGACGAGGGAGGAAACCAAAGCAACAGAAAAAAATATGTAAATTCCATAAAGAAACACAACTAGAAACAAAAAAAGAGAAATAAGTACCTTCAGGAAGCAAAGTTAAGTTCCTCACCATTGTGTCATTCACTAATAAAACAACTTATCCTTATTTAGAAATTTTAACAAAATCATCTGCATGAAGTATGCATGTCCTCCTTGTGTATGCATAGGTTTTCAGTGGATGCTCCAGTTTACTCCCCAGATCCCCAAAGCATGCCATTCATAATGTGGAGATCCTCTAAACTGTATATAGCTTTGTGTGTGTTTCTATTTATGTTTCTGTATACATGTCTGTATGTTTATCCTAAGATGGATGAGCATTCTATAGGGGATTAAGTCTTCTGCCTTGCACCCAGTGAGTGTCAAGATAAGCTGCAGTACCTTTGTGACTTTGTAATGCATGAAACACGAATTGGACAATGAAAGAGTGAATGAGTTATTTAGTTTTTCATTACTTATCCTTAAGATGAGGTATCATACTTGTATGCTTTGGAAAAATCACTTCAAAGATATGTTCATAAAAGAATAATTTCTTTAAACTTCAATATTTTAATATATTTAAATTTAACCCTTCCCACAACTGCTTCAATATAGAGTATATTTAAAGTAGCAGAACTTTAGCCACTTTTTTTATTTATGAGGCTGAAGAACTCCAAGCTGAAAACATTGCATTAGTCTGACAGATAAACAGGCAAATAATGTTAAAAAGTCAGCTATTTAAATGCATTCAGCATTCCACTTTCACTTTATCACTATCTTCTTCCTTTCCCTTATCCATCCATTCCATGTCCGCACATATTCCTTCTCCACCACACTGCCAAATAGGTCTATTCCATGGGCCATCAACCCTACCACCAAAATAGTACTTTTTACCAATCCTGGTAGCAGCTGGCTCCTGAAGTGCATTGCTTGTGCCCATTCCTCCTGATTGCATCCTCATGAAATGACCCTATGCACCAATATCATGCATCTGGCATCACTTCTGGTTTCCAGTGGAAAAAAATTCTAGATTCTTAAAATTCTTGTCAAGCACTATCTCATTCAATCAGTTCACCCCTTTGGTGACTCTGCTCTACACATCTTCCAACAGACTGATCCTCCTTCCCTTATATGGCCTCCACAACTGCACTTACCACTGAAGTAGTAGTAGTACCTCTATACTTCTGGATTCTATCCCCTTGAGAATACACCCCAACTTTCTGCTAGCTTCTGTGACTGCCTACTCTTTCTGCTGCTGGCGACCTCAGCTACATATCATTTACACTCACAGATTCTTTTCCTGTTCTATCACCGTCAGTTTTACACACCTTCCAGATGATACTTCACTCAAAGTTTGTGTTTGCTCTGGCCAGAAGCCAAGCAGTACAGAGTGCCAGCCTGAGCTACTGGTCTCTCCTTATATCAGAAGGTTTGCAACCAAATCCAGGAATAAGCTGACTTCCAAGATGGGTGCACATTGTGCAATAGATTAACTTTTGCTCTTCCAGTGTGAAAACAGAAACTTAGCAGAGAAAGTCAGTGGACCTAGACTTCTGGGTACATTTCAGTAACTGGCTAGTAGGTGCACTGCCTGGATGCCAGGAAAAAAGAAATGCAAAGGACCTGAAAGAAAATCAGTTACACAAGGTAATGAAAAAACAATGACTGGGAAAAGTACAGTAGCCATTCAACAAAACAGTGCAAGCTTGAGACATGACTTCCAGTAACCTAGAAGAAAGTATAAGGCAATTTCACACAGACCTGATTGAAATAAATGAAAAACTGATTGGGTATATCTACTCAAATAACAAAAGTCTGGAAAAAAGGTAGAATCTTTAAAAAGATTTTCAGATAAGGTGATACAAATGCAAAAATCAGAGGTCAAAATGAAGAAAAGACTGGCTGAATATGAGACTGCTCAAGAAGAGATGTTTCAAAAAATAATAGAATTATAGGACAGAGTACGTAGGGAAAACCTGAGAGTTTCTGTTGTAACCCAGGAGCTGGAAGGAACAGACTGTATTCACTTTATGACAGCACAAATAAGCAACTGGACTGGTATTCCACAACCGGATTTGTTAACTGAAAGGGCACATCATTATTTGCTCCAAAACTATGTATGAGAAAACAACCTAGACCTTTAACAGTAAAGATGCAATCTTACTAGCAGAGGGAGGTGATTCTAACAAAACTGTGGCAGAAGAACAAAGTACTAAAAGTGGGAGACTACAGTATTTGCAGAGAATGACTACTCATTGCACACCAGTCAGAAAAGGACTACATTTATTCCATTATTTAGGGAACGTCGAGAAGCAGGCATGAGATTTAAACTGCTGTACCCAGCTATCTTGAAAACATTTATCCCTGGAGGTAAAAAGTCATTTTTGATGAAGTACATGCTAAGGAAGAAATATAAAAGTTTGTCCAACAAAAAGTGAGCTGTGAAACAGAAGGTGATTCTTTTGCTACTTCTTCTGGTAATAAAGACCACAGAATGGGTGTGCTAGTGAAACCCTTTCCAAAAAGCATAATACATGACTAGAAGAATCAAGACTATGTTAGAAATGAAACAGAAACAGGGATTGGGATATGGAAATGAACACGAATAGAACAAGAAAATCTGGAAATATTGGACTTTCTTGGACTTTGTTAAACTTGTAGGGGACTCTAAAGCATATGCCCTACTAAATGTCATTAACATTTGGAGAATTAAATCAGTAACTTGGAAACTGACAAATGTGAAATTACAATGCAGTAATTATACTTGTGAAACATGACAGAACAAGAAAATTTGGAAATATTAGACTTCTTTAGCCTTTTGTAGAGGATTCTAAAGCATATTCCCTACTTCATGTTATTGATGTTCGGAAACATATTCAGGATAAGGGAAGAAGGAAAAAGTTAAGTAACACAACATTTTTTCTAATAGTACTCTTTAAATAGTGCATGATTTTCTCTGCAAGTAATAACGTTTTTTCTCAGTTATTTTAAAGTGTAATGGGGATACTAATGCAAATAGGAGTTCCTGTTTTTTTCTTGCTTTTCTTTCTTCCTTTTTCTCTCTTTCCCTTGTTCAGTTTTAAGAAATGTAGTCACTACAATCTAAAAAGCAAAACAAAAATCTGGTTAAAAGTGCATGACAAAAGAAAAATTAGTGCTTTTTCTCATTCGATTCGTACATATGGGAATGACTGGGTTAAGGTCATTAGTTTAATCTAGAAACAAGTTTTAAGAGAAAGAAAGTAAAAGAAAAAGAATACTGAATATTATAAGGCTTTTCTCTAGTAAATAGTTTTATGTGTGGTTCTTCTGTCTCTAGCAGAAAATCTGATAAAGAGAAATGGCTTGGGAAATGTTTTTGTCTGAAAGCATTCAAGTGTTTTCCCAGCTGAGAGAGCTATAAAGATAAGACAACACCAGACAACACTTAATAGAACCACAAGCTGTACCATGCACATTAGCACAGATATCCTTTCTTTTAGGTCAGTTCAAGTCTATGTGTGGCTGTCAGTTTGTAACATTGGTTCCTATTACGAGGGTAAAACTTCAATATTTGAAGATGTACATAGTTTTGTGCATTATTAAGTTAATAGCTTTTAGGGGCTATTGGCTGTGCGGGTGTACTGTTGTTTGAGGATTTTCAATAATAAACGAACAAAAAAAAGTTCTGTAGGATATGACACAGACTCAAATGGAGATGACAACTGTGTAAGAGATTTACTTGCCAAACAGTACATGCATGTAACACAAAAGCTGGAACTAGACATATAACAAAAAAGATGTTATACATAAAAGGTGGGAATAATAATTTCTTGAGAATACAAACCTTTCTATAATGTCTTCAAATGTTAATGGTCTCACAGATAAATACAAAAAAAGAGTAGTGAACTATATTAAAAAAGGTATCGTGCAAAAAGCTATTCTACAGGAGACACACTTGGAAAGAACTGAACATGTGAGTTTGATAAAAAATGTTTTTCAGGATGGTTATTCAACAGAATACCTGGTGCAAAGGAAGAGAGGAGTACTTGTATTAATTGCAAGAGGAACTCCAATACTAATAGAAGAGGACAGAAAAAAGACAATAATGGTAGCTCTGTAGTACTAAGGGGTTACTGACAAGACAGGAGGATTACACTGGCATGTATTTACATTCCACCGAAAACTGCTATAATGGAGCTTAAGAAAATTCTCAAAGAAATAATCAGCTTTCAGCAAGGAATATTACTTATAGGTGGGGACTGGAATTTGATTTGCAACAGTGAAGATGTGTCTGTGGGGGTGGCAGAAAAGAAAGTATAACAAAGGAAGGTGGATTTTTAAAGAAATTTATGAAAATATTTGGCATATATTTAAAATATAAATATTTGGCATTTGGATGTGAATTAAGGACTAAGAATTGAGGGTGAATTTACATATCATTCCCAAGGCAGACAGAATTTATAGTTCACAGAAACATGTGCATTTATTTGAAGGTCTTGATACACACTCAATAACTATTTCAGACCATGATTAAAAACACACGGTAATGAAATAAAAGTGAGATAATAGTGCTTTCCCACCTATCTGGTGAAAAGAGGGGAATTTACAGAGTGGGTAGCAGAAATTATTCAGGAACTATTGGAGAAGACAGAAATTTCTTCTGAAAATATTACTGGGAGTGGGATAAAATTAAAGTGGAGTTTAAAAATAGGGTGGAAATAAAACAAAGGGAGAGATGTGTAAGAATCAACAAGTACTTGGAGGGAATGACAAATGTTAAAGTATTGCAAAATAGGGGGAATCTCACAGTAGAACAGGAGGCACAGCTGCAGAATGCTAAATATAAAATAAATGATTTATTCGATAATATGCGCGAGTTTAGAAAGATTGCTGTTAAGCAAATGTTTTTTGATAATAACTCTACAGCACAAAAACTTTTAGCACACTGACTGAGGCAACAGACAGTAGAAAGGGTTGTCTCCAAGCTTAGGGAGCCTATAACAAGGAAGATAACAAGGGATACTGTAGAAGTATTAGAAATATTTTGGAAATTCTATGAAAGTCTCTATAAAGCAGTGAAATATGGAAATCAAGAAAAGGTACAAATGGAAATGTTAACAGAAGAATTAAATATGCCAAGGTTAGAGGTAGAGACTCAATTACAAATAGTTAGGATAGCAGGAGATGAGATAAAATGGTGATGTATATCCCCAGGAATAGATGGTATTCTTGTGGAACCTAGGAAGCTAGGTTGAAAAACTGATAAAGATCTGGAAGGTTTTGTTTAACAGTATTTTAAGAGGAGGAGAAGTACCAACATCCTGGAAGAAAGCAGTGGTAACTGTAACACCTAAAGAGGGTAATGATCCATCAGATACAGCTTCATACAGGTCCATTCCATACTAAACCATGACTATAAAGTGCTTATGTCTATAATGGCTAAAAGAATTGCAAAAGTGATGCGAAAATTGACAGATATGGATCAAGGTGGTTTTGTGGAGGAAAGGCAAACATTTGACAACATTAACAGAACACTGATAACCCCTAGCGAAGCAGAATGTAAAGGAAAACACCACTGTTGTTGGTGGGTTTCAATGCAGAGAAAGCATCTGACAGAGTAAATGGAAGCATTTGCATTCCCTGATAAAACTATAAGGTTTATTAGGAGGACATATGAGGGATTGGAGGCGAAAATTAAAGTGGGTGGGGTCCTTTCTGATAACCTCTGCATAAGCAGAGTAACCATGCAGGGGTGTCCTCTCTCCTCTTTGTTATTTGCATTACATTTAGAACCACTGGCAAAGAAAATAAGGGACTCAGAAATTCAAGGATACAATTAGTATGGTAGTCAAGAAAAGCTATCTCTGTTTGCAGATGACATTATTTTATACCTGACAAAACCAGAATGGGACATTACAGTACTGTGGAACACAGTAAGACAGTTTCAGATCTTTTTGGGATACAATATTAATCAAGCTAAAACAAAGGCAATAGTGGTAAATTTTATACCCACACATTTATTTATTTATTTTATTTATTTATTTACTGCATTTGTTTACTGAGAAAGTCCACTGGGCCTAAAAGAGCCCATTTTCAGTAAAGGCCCGGGGAGAAAAACTAAAACAAGAACATGGACACAGAAAATATTAAACATTAATTGGTACAAAAGTAGATACAGGGTTACACATAGGGATTAGAGTAATATATACAGAATATATACATAAAAGCAGGAATTTTGTTGGTTGCCAGATGAATTCAATCAGAGAGGTACAAATAGAGCTATATTAATCAGCATTATTGTACCAGTATCAACAAGTGATGAAAAACAATTATGGAAAAAACATCATCGGTCAGCAATAGCAAAAAGCGCAGGAGTTTAGTTATTATATAAGGAGAAGTAGGAGGTTAGGTTATAGAACAGGTACATAAAGAGCTGAGATGATTTTTCAGTATTTGTTTGAAGGTGGTGGTGCTGCTTGTGTTTCTTATAGAAGGTGGAAGTGACTTCCATAGTTTGGCGACAATAAAGGAGTAGAGGGAGGTGACCAGCAGGTAAGGTGGGCTTCTTTTAGAAGTAGATGATTTTCAGATCTTAGTTGCCTGCTGGGTTGGTATTGAGCAAGTAGTGTTGAGACAGCAGAACAGTCTGTGGGGGTCTGTAGATTATTTTGTGCTCTGTAATTAGTTGGGTGAATGAGAGATGGTGGGGGAGTTACAGCCAGCCCAATTGTTTCAGTGAGTTACAGTGGTGGGATGAGTATTTGGCTTTGGTGGCAATTTCAAGTTTGGATTTTGCAGAATTTTGGATATTAGTGAGGAGAGGGGTGCCATAAAGGAGAGAAGGTAATAAAAAGGTGGTTGCAAGGGTCTGTCTAGCAGAGAGGCAAAGAAAGTGTTGGTGCCTGTAGAGCATACCAAGCTTTTGGTGTGTTTCTCTGATGTTACTGTTTGTGTGTATGTCAAAGTTAACATTTTCATCTATAACAATGCCTAGTTTAGTGTGTGGGACAACTTATATAATGGTATTGTCTCGGGCTTGTATAGTGAAGAGTTTTTTTTATCTGGGGAGCGGTTTTCTTAGGGGTAAAATGTACTAGTTTAGTTTTTTTTTTTTGGATTTAGGGCAAGATGATTGTTAAGCATCTAAGATTCAGTAGAGGGGAAGGCATTCTGGGTGATTTGCTGGAGTTCAGAGCTGGAATTTGCAGTGCATATTATTGTGGAGTCATCAGCATACTGGATTACTGAGCACTGTGAAAGAGTGGAGTGAAAGCTGTTAATAAAGATGCTAAATAAGAGAGCCTTGGGATACCCCTGTGGAAGTACTGAGGAAGGAAGAGTAAGACTAGTGCTATTTAGTGGAGTGCTGCTTATTGGAGAGATAGCTATTGAACCATTGTAGGTTAGGGTGGGGAAATGTGGAGGCTGGACAGTTTAGAGTGGAAGATGGTGAAATGGTATCAAAAGCTTTGCAGAGGTCTAGGAAAAGAGAACCGATTATTTTGCCAGAATCCTGTGCCCGGTTAACTGTATCAAGGAAGGATAGGAGGGCAGTAGTGGTGATGTGTCCTGGTCTGAAACCATGCTGAGTGACAGAATTTGATTTTCAAGCAGGTGGTTGAGGAGTTGGGCATGGATGCATTTTTCCAATATTTTACAGAGCGGTGAGAGAATTGCTATGGGATGAAAGTTTGTGATGTCTGTATTGGTGCTGCCTTTGTGTAAGGGGAGCATGTATGCTTTTTCCAGATGTCTGGGATTAGAGATTATTTAATCGATCTAGTAATGCGCATGCTGATGGGATACGATATAGAGTTTGCAGCTAGCTGCAGGAAGTGTGGGAGTAGATTGTCAGGAGCCAGAGTACACGGTTTTAGCTTAAGTAAGAGTTTTCTTTTTTTTTTTGGAAGTGGGTACGTGGGAGAATGTTAGGTTGGAATCGAGGGTAGGATCATTTTCTGGAATGATTTGGTCATCAAGCTGTCTTGGTGGATGTGGTGCTAAATGTAGGAAAGGTGGTGGTTAGGTTAGCTATGGTGTCAATGAAGTATGAAATGAAGAAGGTGGCAAGTCTGAAGGGGATTTGGTCTGGGTCATGGGATGGGTTGCTTTGAGAGCTTGGGTGTAATAGTTAATGTAGGACCATCATTTTTTGGCATTATCATTATGTTGGCTTTGTAGGTGTTGGTAGTGGGCTTTTTTACCTCTGGTTAGTAGTTGTTTTGGCTGGTTACAGAGTTGCTTCTATTGTAGTAGAGTTGAGGGGGTCTTTGTTTTTCTGCCATGATTTCCAGATTTTATCCCTTGTGGACATGACTTCTTTGGTGGATTTTGAGAGCCAGCTTGCATGGTTATGTTTTATTCATTTTTGGCTGTTGGATGCTTGCCTATTTAGAATGTCTAGGAATGCTGAGTTAAAGGATTTAACAGCCTCATTAAGTAGTAGGGATATGAGGAGTTCTGAATTTACTTTAGCTAAGGTTTCATTAAATATGGATGGTTGGAACTTAGTCAAAATTCTGGTTGATTTGTATTGGTATAACGTCAGCAGCAGCAACAGCAACAGCAACAGCAACAGAATCAGCAAAGAACTGATTTGGTCTTTGTGCTGTCCAACAGCAGCAACATTTTAACCAACAAGGTATGGAACTCAGTTGTGGTGCTGGTCCTTCGGGTATGTCTGTGAATACTATTGTAATGTCTCCAGTAGCAGTACCTGCTAATTCAAGTTATAATGTTCATTCTAATACACAGACTGTTAGTAATGACTTACAGATTACCAGCTTACCAGTGCGCACATCTATTAATGGAAACCCTGCCCCAGGGCTTATTGGGATCCCAACATTAAAAGACTGGCTTACTTGTCCAGTGGGCCTGTCTGGAAATAAAGAGACACAAACAAATGGGAACTTGGCTAGGGACACGGTTTATAACACTGATTTATTGAATAACTTTGACCAGAATTTACTAAAATACAAAAAGCTTTGTTTGGAAGTAGAATACTTCCAGGAATGTATACGATCAAATATTATACCAAATGGGTTAAGAATTTGCCAATACCCTACTGGACTAGTACCTGACTCACAATTCCATCAGGAACTGATAAAACTATTTAACAAACAAGGGTTGGAGCTCTTGGTCCTAATGTGTAAACATTACACACTTATGGCAGATGAACTAATGGATGCAGCTTCGGTATTGGATGTACAAATCAAAACACTTGCAGATTTTGAGCGTTATAAATACAAATATTCGCATGTTTTTCAATCCATTGATCTGCATTTAAATAAATCAAAATCTATAAAAATTAAAAAATTAGAACGTGACCGTTTACAGTATCATAATGGCACTGCATACCCACGCCCACCAGATGCACAAATATGGAAAGTTAGAGGAGGAAACACACCAAGAGGAGGTGTCAATCAAGCAGATGACATTGGAGGAGATCAACTCTATGCTAGAGGGGGTGTACACACTCAGGGAACAATGGCGAACATTCATTATGACCTGTTGGGTCAGCAGGAAGGTTTAGAGCCTCCAATTGTTAACATTAACAGTTCTGTTGACCAGAATGAGGGCCCGAGCATCCAGAATCAAATTTCTCAAGGAAATCACAATAATAACTATCGTAATAATAATTATCAGGGTTTTTCAAGGGGAGGATCCCAGAAAAAATGCAGTCAGTGGAAGAAGCACAAGTGGAAATGAACGAGGTAATGGACAGTAATGTGTTAGAGACTCCAGTCATTATTTCGAATGTGGAAGGGGATTTTTTTATATACAACTTCTCTACAATGGATGTTTCTGTTGATTTGGCTAATATGTTAGCTAAAGGGCTGACATTTATACCTGAAAAAAGAATGGATTTACCTAACTGTACATTAGATTTAAAGATGTACATTAGGAAACTCAACTTAAAAGCATTGTTTGGGAACACATATGTGCAACCATCACAACAACTTAGGATAGCAAGCACATATAATCCACCACTGCATACTTTGTTACACATTTTTGAAAAAATGTGTGAGTTAGATCTTAGACCATATCAGGAAGATAATAGGAACATTTGTAAAGGTTATAATTTAACTAGGGATGAACAGGCATGGCTTAATCTATTAAAAACAGCAAAAGTACATGTTATGAAGCCGGATAAAGGTGGAAGCCTGGTATTTATGGATTTGTTAGATTATGAAAACAAAATAGAGCATATGCTCTCTACTAAATTGTACCAAAAGGCCTCAATAAATGAATACAATATAGTTAATGAGCGAATCAAAATATATATTAATGATTTATTTATTGAAGGGAAGATAGATCTCAACCTATATAATTACATGCTTGTGTTAACACCAGTAGCACCGACCATGTTTGGGCTCCCCAAGATACACAAATGTTTATCTGACCCCCCCCCCCACTTAGACCTATAGTCGATGGCAGGAACTCAGCCACATATGCATGTGCAAAAGTGGTTGATTCTATCCTTAGAAAATATGTAGCAACAGAAAATGCAATATGCAAAGACTCTTGGTTCTTTTTGCAAAGGTTGACGTAAGAGATTTATATACATCAATACCACAAATGTTGGGGACTGAGTGGGTTAGCCACATGCTTTGGAATAAGGGTGCCCCCCACATGATATAAATCTAGTAGAAGAACTTTTAGATATAGTGTTATCCAATAATTACATTTACTTTAAAGGGAACTTTTACCTTCAAAGAAGGGGAGCAGCAATGGGGTGCCCTTGTGGCTCCAGCTTTTCAAATTTAGTAATGAGTTATTGTGAACACTTTTATATCTTTCATATAGAGGAGATTTCCTCAAAGATTGTGTACTTTACACAATATAGGGGCAATAAGGAAGAAGCAGAAAATTTGGTCAACTATTTCAATCAGACTACAGATTTTCTAGAATTCACATATAAATTCAATGAACATGAGACATCATTTTTGGATGTACATTTAATCAAGAACTCTTTAAATAAGAGGTATGAAGCAAAAATTTATAGAAAGCCATCTTATTCCAACACATTTCTACACTTTACAAGTGCACACCCTTACCACAAAAAAAGATCAGTTGTAAAGGGACAATTGGTGAGAGCTGCCAGAATGGTTACTACAGAGGAAGATTTTTATGATGAATGCCAGCATTTGAAACATCTCTCTATGAAAAGAGCATATCCTAGCACATTAGTTGATAATAAAACTGAAGAGGTTAGTAACAAAAGATCTATTGGTATTTATACACCTATTCTTAATAATACTCCATATTCAATTTCCTTGGAGGTAATGAATTTAACAGTTGATAGACCTGAGTGTGAACTTGGTTTCGGATTGGATACGAGTGAAAGTGACTTCACGACCAGCTATGTCACAACATTCAACTTGGATTACCGCTATATAAAAAATATACTAACTAAAAATTGGAACACCCTCATGGAAGATAAGGCATTAGTGGAAACATTAGGGACTGAACCTAAATTTATAGCTAAAAATGGTAGGAATTTAAAAAAAATATTTGAATGTGAATTTAGAACTCAGTCCAATATAGTAGGAATAAGACAATGTGGAAATTGCCCCTACTGGAGATACATTCTGGTTGGCTCATCTTACATGTTAACAATCTGCACTTGAATAGTAGTAACAAATTTAATTCAAATTCCAAAATGATAGTATATGTGGCTAAATGTCAATGATGTAAATCATTCTACGTCGGTAAAACCGAATGTAGACTGAGAGACCGGGCATATAAGCATATATATAGTACTAATAAACACAAACTAGAGAATGCCCTGGCAAAACATATTGACCGTTACCCAGAACATACATTCAAGTTTTGGATATTGGACCAAGTAGAAATCAACCCAAGGGGTGGTCCATTTACAGTGATATTGGAAAAGCTTGAGCTCCTATGGCAAATTCACCTTAATGCTTATAATTTTCCAGGGTTAAACGACATGTGTTCTATAACATGTTGCTTAAAACTGAAAAGTTTATTGAGATGAATGGCCATATTAATGGTATTACATGTTACTGTTATTGCTGTTTTTTTACATATTTAAGTATTTTTTAACTTAGTTCTGTTGCTGCTTTTATTAAAAATGACAATAGAAAAAGTATAAATAATAATAGGAAATGATGGTTTTACATACAATTTTAAATGTCATGTCTTTAAATTTTGAAAGGTTGGGTAAACAGCTGACTTGTTTCAGCCCTATTTAAATTTGTTTGGTATTAGCTTATTTTATCTGATGAAGTTCAACTATATGTCTTGGATGAAAAGCTCTTCAATAAATATGTGAGTGGTGATTCCAGTCATGTTGCCAGTTGTCTTTTCAATAATTTTAGATGATTTGTATTGGTGTTGGCCTGGGGTTGGGGTAGATTTACCTAGGATATATGCTGGGTGGTAGTCGCTAATGGTATTAGGCAGTATGCCTACAGTGGTGATATTGTTACGGTTGGACACTAATATCCAGTCTATTGTGGAGCCGCAGTTGTTATTTTTGTGGGGTCTGGTGATGTATTGAATTAGTTGGGAGAAGTTGTAAAGGTTCATGTTTTTTTGAGGAGTTCGTTTGGGCAATGCCTAGCCAATGAATGTTTACATCACCTAGAATGATGTTTCATTATCTGTGTTTTGAGATGTCGAGGCACGTATGTTCTCTAATATTGGTATGTTGGTTCCTGGAGGAATATACACAGTAATTATGCAAATGTTTTTATGACTGTTAAGTTTTAATGTAGAGATTAGTAGTTCGGCTGGGGAGAAGTTAGGTGTTGGCTTTGAGTAGGGAATTAAAGTATATTTGCTAGGGAAGAGTACTGCTACTCCCCCTCCTCTCTTATGGGGCCGATTGGCTCTTAAGCATGAGTAGCCTGGGGAGGAATTTCAACCAGGTTTTGGTAGCTTTTATAATATCAGGGTATCTTGTTTCTAAGGGTTTGGAGATTTATGGCTGATAGCATGAAACATTTGCTAGGTTTGCTGGGGCTGGGGAGTGGGCACTTGGACCTGGGTTGGACTGTATATCACAGCACCGGGATATAATGCTTTGCTAAATTATGTGGGTTATACATATCATTTTTTTCCTAAAAATGGTACAGTTGCTGCTGGTGGTGTGATAATGGGGATGTCTTTGAAGAGATACAATTTTTACTTTGGAAAGTACAGAGGTATTTAGCTGTGAATAAGCTAGGGTGCATGTCCAAGTAACTTGATAAATGTGGTTTATGTGTGGTGGTTGTACAGGTGGGTGTAGGAGGTATGTTGGGTGTTTGGAAAGTTGTGATTACTGTTAGGAGAGAGAGTGTAAGTGAGAGAAGTGAGATCATAAAAATGGTAGTGATGGACATGATGGTGGTTGACTGCAGTGTGATAGAATGAATATAAGCTGGAGAGCTATAGTTTAGAGGATGGAACACTATATGGCCCTATTTAGAATGGGTGGAGAGGTAGAGTAGTTAGGAGGTATGGTATGACTGGAGGAATAATTGGGGGATTAAGGGATTGGTGGAAGAGAGATGTGGGAGGGGGTCAGGTTAGGAATAAGGTTAATGTTATGGAGGGCGGCTGGAAATCAGGGCAGGGTGGTGAGGAAAGTGAGCATAGCAAACAGAGCAGGCCCGGCCCCCGCGGGGACAAGAGCTGAAAAACTATCAGTTTAAGGTGAGAGATAAGATATCAGTATCTAACAAAGGATTAACTTAAGTTGCTCTGAAATGCTTTAAATATGTATCACTGTAAGCACACAAACAGGGCTGTTGGGCAGTTATAGAGAGAGTTGTGATTAGTATAGAGATGATGCTGAAAATAAAAGTAAAAATGTACTTACTGGTTCAATAGTATTCATGTATGACTTGCTTCAACAATATCCATACTTACACGGACAAGATAAAACTGAAGTTTTTAGGTGCATGGATTAAAAATGATTCCTGTGTGGCAGCTAAGGATATGTGGGAAGAGACTAAGCAAAAGATAATATAAAAACTGAGAAAACTGAAATTCTGTTATATGGATATCGATAGCAAGATACAAGCAGTTAAAATGTTTTTAGTCCACTTAGCCTTATACACAGGTCAGGCATATTTTTATTAACCAGAGAAGAAGCTGTGGATAGCAATTAATAGAGAGCTGAATGATTTTATCTATGAGGTGAAAATGGCAAGAATCAAGTGGGATAAGATTATTACTCCAACAGAACAGGGCGGATAAGGATTACCTGATTTGAAGTGGTATTTCAGAGCTACACAGTTAAGGCTCCTATACATAGCACAAAGAGAAAACTATAATTCAAAGTGGAAAGAGATGATGATGAAACAGGGGGGAGGCTCAAGAAACAAAGAGACCAGGATTTTGGATGCAGACCTTTAAGAAGAATAACAGTATTCATAAAGTAGCAGAAAGTATTATTAAAACTAAGCCAACACAGGAATAGAGAAAGGAGATTCTGCCGATAGGAATGAATGCATTAGAGATACAGAAAATGGGTAAGAGGGGGCTGGATTTTTTTGGAAAAAATTGGCAAAGGAACCAGGGTGCTGGGAGTCAATAACTAGAGAGGGAAACGTAATAGAATAGAACAGGCAAATAACTTATTTGGACTGCAGGTTAGAGACTGGCTTCCCTACCAAGGACTGATATCAGAGTATAGGCAAACAGAAATAAATATGGGGTCCTGAATGAAAGATCAACACTGGTAGAATTTTTAAAAGAATCTAAAACAGAAGTTGCCATTAAGAAAGGAATAATTAATAGAACACATAAAATATTGCATGATAACTATAAGAATCAATTAGAGGATATTAGAAAGGATTGAGAAGACATTTTGGATTAGCAATTCACAAAAGAAACAATGGGGGTTATATTTATGTCTCTCAAATATGCAACAAAGTCTAGAAGATTTAGGATCTTTGCTTGGAAGTGTTTACATAGGTATTTTTATACCCCAAAGTAGAATCCAAAGAATTTTTCTTCAGGCAGACAGCAAATGTTGGAGGTGTGATGGAGAAGAAAGGGGTAACTTGGAACATATTTTCTGGAGTATAAAAAGATGGCAGACTTTAAACATTCCCTGCAGTCTGCTTTGTCAGATACACTGAGTGAGCAAATTGGAGTAATTAAGGAAATTATTTTTTTTTGAGCTGTGATACAGAATCGGTTTGTCTAGACACAGTAAGGTCTTGTTGTGTCTAATTATGACAACTGCCAAAAAAAAGCAATTACTAGAAAATGGTAAAGTCTAAACCAACTTTACTAGAAGTAGCAAAGATAGTAACTGAGCTAAAACAACTGGAAGTGTTATCTTTAGAAAAGGGGAGCAGCAAAGTACATAGAAAAACTAGAAATGGTGGGATCAATACATGCAGAGGAGAAACGAAGTTTAAAAGAAAGCAGGATCTGAATTAGCTATATAATGGCTAACTGACAATGACTGGATATATAAGTGATGTATAATGTTTGCAGCTACAGTTGTGCTGACATGGTTTGTAATGTATAATGTTTGTAACTGAGATTGTGTCAGTATGGTTTATTTTTATTGATATAAATGTAAAATAGCCTATCCCATACATGAAAATTTAATAAAAGATGTTTTTTGTTTAAAAAAAAAAAAAAAAAAAAGCCAGGAATCAGCCAACCATCAAACTCCCGAAAGGCCTACAAGAGAAATGTGCAGGACAGAATAGCTAATGCTCCTTCTTTTAACAGCAACACGGCCCTAGCTCCAATCCAAGTGAACACGGCCTGGTGATTACTTCAGGCTTCTCTCAGGTCTCAGATGCTAAAATTGGTTGTCTAAAGCTCTACAGGTAATGCAATGTTGTTGTCTTTCGGCTTTTCCCGGTTAGGGGTCGCCACAGTGGAACTCCAGTCCACTAATGATTGGCAGTAGATTTTGACGAAGGCCGAGGTGCCAGCTCGACGTTCAATGAAGGCACGCCCATTTACGCATGTCTTTCGAAAGCCCAGCCAACTGCGGGGAGGACATGCAGACTCCACACAGAAGGCACTCCCTGCACTCCAGCTGAGAATCGAATGGGAGAACCTACTGCTGTGAGGCAACAACGCTACCGCTGCACCACCGCGGTTGTTCTACAGGTAATGCGATAAGCACGTTAAATAAAAATGCTACTCAACAGCTTCTCTCACAATTCAGACGGAGTTAATCCCTTTGCAGCCAAAGATCGCAGCACAAAGCTTAGCAAACTAGTTTTAACCAAGAACTTTATTTATTCAAGAAAGAATGGATGCAAAGTAAAACAACCTGCAATAAAACAAAACCAAAAGGCAAAGATCTAACACAGAAAAATAAAGTCATTAACTCAAACCTGTCACAAAATCACTAACAGATTACAGACCGTGACGCACCATGTATACTATTTGCTCTGCTAAAACATGGAATGACCTGACATATGTGAGGATTCTCTGGGTTTTTGGGATGTGCTTGGTATTTGCTGCGCTGAATCAGTAAATAACCTGATACATATGAAGTTTGGTTTGGGTTTTGAAAAAACAACTAGTTACCAGAGGACTGTGATCACTTAAGCTGTTAGAAAGGACAAGTTAAAAGTTTACATTTGTGTTGAATATCTGTAATGATTACATCCAGAATGGTCAGATTCCTGTAGTTTACTTAAATTGTGTTAATCCACAGTTGGAAAGTACTGTACTGAGGTATCTTTTGTTTACCTATAACAATTAGTGTTCCGGTCCAAAAACAGTTAAGTCAATATTTGCAAAATTATTGAAAAAACTCTGTATACCAGACTGCAACTGTTTTCAGCTTCTACCATTGTTTTCAAGTTAAAAGGTTACTTGGAATGGAACTGTGTGTAATATAAGTAGCTCTGTTTTAAAAAATAAAACTGTTTAGGCTTGAAACTTTTAACTTGCATGAAATATTGAGTCTGAATGATTCGTCTATGAACGTAATGGAGTTTGAACAAGCCCAAAAGCAGTGAAGAATCTTAATATGGAGAAGAGAATTAGTCTGTTTTTTCCAGAATCAATGTGTTTAGTCTTTTGAATTTTGTTTGTCACCAGCCCCTCTGAATGACTACAGAAAACTGGTGGTGGTTAGACTACAGAAATCTCCATTCAGCAGAGAATTTAGGATCATTTAGCTACAGTTAGCATTTTTCTGCTGACATTTTTTAGTTAAAACTGTTTTATTTTTGTTTGAATATTTGTTACTTTTCAACTGTACTAATTCTTTACAATAGCTTTTGGCAGATGATTTACTTATAAGTTCACAGGAATACAGGCACAGTATGGGTACATGTTTAACTGCTAGCATCTGCCTTTTGAAGGAATATTATTTTAGCAATAGCTATCAGTTATCCTACAGTTGGATCATTGTAAGAGTGGCCTTTAACAGGTCTAGTTGGTGGCAGTAGTGTGCATTTGCCATTCACTCTTCAGGCTATTAGTCCCTTGTATATTAAGTAGAGCTCAACAGTGTAGATCATGATACCACAGCCCTTAACTATCACATATAAGGTAGCAGTGGTGAATAATGGCAGACTGCAGCCCCTAACCATGACATTCTGAATCAGAGGTGGTGGACTCCTTCAGCATGCAACCCAGACTCTTTACAGCTCTATTACTTAGATATGATCAAAGCCTTTCTCTTCTTTCTATTGCCTGTATATTTACATCTATGACATCTCCTACTTGCATCTTCGTTTATGGGCAGCTAACAGCATTTCTTGTCCCTTGCAGATTAAGATAGAGCCTGTTCCTGGCAGAGAGCTGATTCTCCAGGCCTCTCTCCATCCTTCTACCAGCCTCAATTCCATTTTCCCTGCTTACTTACAATATATACCCTAATCCTTTCCTTTTTAAGCATATTGGTTAATGGCAAGGAGAATGTGACCCATAATCCACTCCCCTGGCAGCTATCTGCCACTTTCATGGCCCTGACTGCTATTATCTCAACTGTCTTCTTTGAGGTATTACTAGTGCCTGCATGCATCCCCTCCTCTACGACAACTTTTGTCAAATCCTTCAATGTCTTACTAAGTTTGAGTTCCAAGGCAAGTTTCAGTGTAACCTGGTCTCCAGTATTTCACCTTTTTACAGTTTTAGTCACTTTGGTGATCAGAAAAAACTTCTCCCATTTCCCCAGACCTGTTTTTATCTGTACCTGCTCCTCCAAATTGCACCCTCCCCAACTATACCACCATATACTTTCCAGTGCCTTTACTTCAATATGTGTCTGATACTGTTACCACCTCTACTTTTTTTCCTACCAGCTTTTTCTACTGCTCTGCCCTTTGAACTTATATTGCTTCCAAGTACCCCTTACTTCCAACTTATGTTCTGCTCTCATTGTGATGTTGGCACCGGCATGGCCACCTCTGGCTCTGCATTCCATTCATCTCTTTTTGTACACACCTTTCCCTCTATTCTGACTGCTTTTTATACGCTCTTTCACAGTGTCAGCTTCCACTTCTTTCCTTCACCTCTGCCTGTTCATGTCCAGTTATACCCTGCTATCTTTTTCACCTCACCTGGTATACTGCCCTTTCTCTGACTATTCTCCAGTTCCATTCTGCCCTTAACACCTTACTAGCCAATTTACTACTGTGTCTTGCTCATACTTTCTCCCCTGAAATTTCCCCATTTTCCTGCAAACCACTATCCTCTGCCAACCAAAGGCTTGGTAGGCCATATGCTGCAATATATGCTAAGCACATAACCCAATTCTCTCCTAATGTTAATGTCCAGACTGCCCTGTTTGTGGTATCCCACTCCTGGATCCATCACTTTTTATTATAATTTTATCTGTACAGATACATTTTAAGAACCATCTATGCCTTTCTAATAAAAATATACCTCAGTGTGACCTAAGAAAATTCGGTCAGCTGACAAGTAAAGGGACAATTAAGTGTAACAAACCAACAATCAACACTAATTTACTTTAGCCATGGAAGCTCAGATGCAAGGCAAACTCCTAAGTCTTGAATTATCAGTCAATCCACACATTTTCAGAAAATAGAAGCAAACACAAAAAATACAAATTCCTTAAACCTTTTGTTGGAAAATTAGAAATAAAAAAGAAAGGATAATAATTTTGGTAACTGTAAAAGGAAAAACAAGTTTATATGGTTCCATGTTCTACAAATACAAAATAAAGTTACTTCTTAATTAAACAGCAGAAGATAAAGAACAAGTTACAAATACTATCATCTTAGTTTACATCAAGTCAGTTTAAAATATGTGCCTTATGTGTCCAAATGTTGCACACTATAAATCAGAAATTAAAGTCAGTAAAACCTACACGACTGTTGCTGTAATCTACAAGGCTGCTGATGTATAATGAACTTACTCTGCAAGACACCAGAAACTAAACTGCAACTGTAAAATGAAAACCACTAAATTCTTACTATGTAACCGATTTAGCAGAATAAAAACTACAATGTGCCTTGCTTGTATGTCTCTACATGTACTCAGATACATACACACACACTTACTATACAAACATAACATGCTCTTATTTAAATGTACACAAGAGAAAAATCAAAAATGAAATGTACAAAGTCTACAGATCAGTTTTACTTCTGCTATCTGTGAGACTGAAAGAAACAGCATATAAATAGCACATCAACAGTTGGAAGAAGTTCTAAATCAACACAAAGTCAACAAGTTCATAAGTAGATATTTAAAACTTCAGAAGTCAAAGCAACTTCTACAAAACAAATGAAAAGCAGCCTTACTTCTGATGAAGTTATATGGAGACATTTTACAACTGTGTATGAGCTTGTACCTTCTCCCAGAGCACTACAAGCATTATCATTGGTAGGATAGCTACCTGGGCTGAATTTGAGTACTCTGCTCTTGGGGTTATAATCCACACCAGATTGGGCAGATCCATCTCGTGTACTGCAGCGAACCTTGGATGTTCGGTTCTGGTCTCCTTTTCTGATGACTTTAATATTCAGGACAGCAACACTGTCTGGACCTGGAGGCTCTCGAACTTCATACGCAGCTTCCTCAAATTCAATAGTGGGAGCTACAAAAAAAAAAAAAAAGTAAATACTAAACAAATTAAGATGATGATTATATATGTAAATGTAAACAATGTGACATTTTCAAGACAGAGAGGGCTAAGGTCCAGTGATCTTTTCTTTACTTGCTTTTTATGGCATTCTGTTCCCCCACTCTCATTCATCAGCCACTTATGCTGTCAGTTGGACTGTTCGGTCCGCATCACCAGAAAAACAGTAAGCCAGAAGGGGTCAGTATGTTAACCATTGGGTGGTTCTAGGTTTTCCAGTTGATTTTCCCTGCCTGTACCAACATGCGCACAACAAAGCACGGTGGGTGGTTGTACAATGGAATGACAGCAGAAGCATTCCCCTCACTTTCACAAGGAATGTTCCCACCAAGCAACTGTAACAATCAGCAGAAGCTTTAAGATTCTCAGTCTTCACCAGGAAGTTAATACCATCCAGTATGCCCGCAATAGATTCATAACCCAGAGGCTCCTTTCACTCTAAAATAAAATCCCAGTCCAGGTTAGGCAGAGTCCCTCATTGACTCTCTTCAAAAGGAATCTTAATGAGTGGATGGGAGATCGTAGATTTACTCCGGGTATCACTTCTGTGTCACTGTTAGACAGATGCACAGTATACTAACCTCGAAAAAGGGCATAGCAAAATTAATTTTAAAATGGGTGGCGAAAGCCAAACACACTCTGGCTAGGCTTGTAAATGCCCTAGGGCAGATAGCCTAGTATGAACCTATGAACCTATGAACATCCATGAGTACCAACCCCATTTTTCCCTAAAGGGATATGCAAATGGGTTATGACCTTTACTCCCCCTACCTGCCAGTGCAGACTGCTAATCGTATCCCAGTAGTCTGGGCCACAGTTTTGAATCCGCCATCTGCACCATGGAGCCAGGCTAAGGCCAGTAATCTTGGTGAACTAGGTACTGGACGAGAGTGGTAGTAAGTGTTTTATGCTGACTCACCTATCTTGGGAAAAGGAGCACATCTTGGTTTGCTGTAGTACTAACACCAAGTAAGATCAGGTGCCATGGCAGCAACATTGAAAAGGATTGGGATATGCAGATCCAACAAGCAGCAATATGGCTTATCAGCAACACGCATATTTACAGAAGACTGTGTGTGTCTGTGGGGCTGGCATTGTGAACAGTCTCTGTTATGCAGCCATGGGGTGAACAAAGGGATGTTACAATTAAGAAAACAATCCTGACGGCCTCCCATTACAGGCATTCAGAGAAGTGGCATGAATGGGCCAACCAGGAAATTGGAGGGGTGATTAGCAGGCAAGAGGGAGAAAATAATTTAGAAAAGCATTACATCTAAGATTAAACTTCAGTGTCGTTGAAGTCTTCCTTATTAATCTGTGTGCATTTTTAAACAACAACGTTGAGGCAGACTCCACCCTTTGCCACGTCTACAGAAGCTGTGATGTCATAATCTGTTTGTAGCAATACCAAGAACATACATGAAAGTAATTATCATTTTATTTATTCCTTTATTGACTGGGTTAGTCCCATTAGGATAGCAGCCTCTTATCAGGAGACAGCAGAGGTGTTATTTATACTACTAGGGGAAATTTGTACAGGGCATCTGGAAATTTCTACTCTTTTTGAGAGGTGCTCTGGGATCTTTTACATCCACCAATTCAATCAGGTGGAGCCTCGGTTTAACATTTCATTGGAAGGATGACACACTCAGGGGGTGCAACACCCCACATTATGCTGCAACTGTAGTGTCAGCAATCGCTCTACCTGGTTTGGGAACAGAGCCCACAGCCTTCTGAACTAAAAATGATGTGCTACTGTGTTGCACCACTGACACAGTAATAAGAGAAAAAAAAGAGTGTAGCAGTCCCTTCTGAGTGGCTATCAGTTTCCTTTGCAGTACTACATCTTAAACCCTTTCATTGTCAAAATCTGCATATCATACCCTGTCTGATGGTGGTTTCATCAGTTCTGCATTAAAAAGTATTTTCCCACAACCACTCTAGGTCTTACTCGCATCTTACAAAAAGATCCAACTATTAGGAAAAAATATATACATTTATTAACAAAAATATCTTTCATCTCCAAATATTATGGTATTAACTACATGCAATGCAATGTGCTGAAGACAAAAAAAATTGCCAATGCTCCAGATCATCGTGATCTGTAGCATTCCCCACATCACAGGCTTCTTTCAACAAATTTCAAGCTTCCTACTTGGTTGGTCCACACTATTTTCTCTGTCATTCATGTAATTAGAAAGAAGTGAACAAAAAGGCGAAGCTAACCCACTCCCTCACTTCATGGCCACAGAAGAATCAGAACCAAGGAAGGGGCAAACAAAGGACGGAAACAAAGTTACTAGTCCCAAGGTATAGGATGGTGGCTCAGAGACTTCTGAATGCAGTCCATCCATGATGAAGTAGTAACAAAAAATATCTTAAATAGATCTGAAGAGTCTTCACCTGTGCACTTCAAAGGTTCGGAATTGCTCATAGGTTCATAGGTTAGTACTAGGCTAACTGCCCTTTCGAGCTATTTTAAGCCTAGCCAGTTATCCCCTGTGAGATTCAAACTCTGTACCTTGTGTTTGTAAGGCAAACACCTTAACCATTAGGCCACCCTTCCAACCCCTTGTGGTTGTATGATTAGGAATAGAGACCATGACAGACTGTCCTGCAAAGTTTGGCCTAGATTCAGATGTTGCATCAAGGCAGCAGTATTTAGCAGAGGTACACTTACTAATCCAGCTCACAGCATCATAGGCCTCCTGGAAAAGAACCCTAAAAACTGACAGTAAAAGGTGGCCATAGCCCCAAAAAATGGGCTTCAACTTCTTCACTCAGTGAATACAGTGGTTTATAATGTATGAAAAGTGTCCATGTTGGTTCCAGACTCACAGGTGACAAGTAGACTTAATCAGTTATTCCGTTACAGATTAGTCTGCAAACGGTTTTGAGCCAGTATAGATCTAGATTCAGTCATTTAAATGCATACTCATGGAAAAAACTTCCATTGTCCCTTCACCCCACTACCAAAAGTGGCAAATTCAAAAAGCAACTAAAAAATTCATTTCCAACATGGCATGGATATGTACTTGTCAGGAAATTACCAATTTATTTTATTTTAGGCATTTTTGCATTCCTTGTAAATAACATAATGCTAACCAAATTTCTCAAACATATTGTTACTGCATTCTCAAAATACTGTACTTTTGCCTTGTACATATTTGTATTGTACATTTCTCACTGTTTTTGTACTGTTAAGTATCTTACAACTTGAATTGTTAGTTTTTTCTTACTTTTTAATTACTTTCCTGAAGCTTTTCTCCTTGGGTCTCCACTGAAAAGGGGCTCTTTGGGACCAGTTGGACTAACTGGGTTAACAAATGTAAAAATAAATAAAATAAAATAGTCTCTTCTTGGTGAAATTCTTTGGTATACATGAGATGTTAAAAGTTCTTTAACAAGTAGCCCTGAGGTGAGATACCTCAAAAGTGTGATGAAATATGCTAAGCTAAAAGGACTAAGGTCTGAGACGCCCCTGCACTGGCCCAATAATCAAGAAGCCTCAACCGTCACCACTAACATCAGTGAGGGACGTGCACATTGGGAGGATGACAAGTACACACACAGTAAAGTACAATTTTCCTTACCTTAAGAGCACACAGAGATCACAGTCAGTCTTGGGCTAGTTTCTCTTGCTTTCTCTAGATCCCCCAAGAGACTCCCCACTGGCACAGCTACAGGGTTCAGATCTCAGCTGAGTGGTCAAGCCAAAACTTCAAGCACCCTCTGTCCAACCAGTGCTTTGTGTCCCTGCCCACATAGCTCTCTCTCTCTCACACACACACACACACACACACACACACACACACACACACACACACACACATACTTACTTTGAGATTTGATTTATATACAGACACTCCTGGGGAAGCCTGGCACAGGTTCACTAGCTATGCCCCATTCTGCACAGACTATAAGGTAGTACCAGCTGCTACCAACCACTCTTATCAGCTACCATAAGGCCCTTCCCAAAGGGTGACCAATTCTACTGTGCAATGTTACTATTATCCAAATGTGTGTCCAAGACTTGAAGGCTATTTTAGGTGTGGTCTGTACAGTGTTACCAAATACATGCAAGTACTTTAAGAGCTTAAACAGCTCTAAACAAAACCAGCCACAATTAAAATGTTTAAATATAATTAATAATAAATAATAACAAAACAAGAAAATACTCAATAACAATACAGTGACAACAGAGTTCAGAATCACAGGAAATACTTTAAAACAACACTTCAGGACAGTCTCACATTAATACAGAAAACATCTAGACTGATCTTACTATTTTCCTATCTATCTTTAAGACGGATACTATGATCTAAGTCTTACTTACAGAGCAAGGCAAGTGCTGGTGAGATGTTTACAGGTCCAGAGACAAATACAAAATGCACATATTTTCTCTCTGAGATAGTTCCTAAATTAATAATACACATTACTGCTGGGTTAGCTAGATGACATCACTATTTGACACCTGCCTCTAGTTCCCAGGCTAAACAGATACCAACAGAATTTAACATGCCTCTGTGGAAAATACATATCTCTTAGAAGCTGACACTTATCTCTTAAAAGCTTGCCTAAAACTGTAAGTCATAAAACAATTAACACTTTTACATTTTACACCTAATAATTATTTCTGTTTTAAGACAATAGAAAGAAACTCTAGCTGTAGACATTCTGTCTTCTAGCTGTGGTAAACACAATCGTAAAACTCTTTACTTATTTTCTCAGAGTTTGCAAGTGCATTGTGGTTACGTTTTTGAAGCTCAGCACATAACATACAGGTTACTTACATTTGCAGAGAAGTCTATGGATCATATTAATATTTACAATGACATAGTTATTTACAAAATTCTAGCTAGCTGGGCTGGCAGCCTTCACATCCCCCCCATGAGAACTCAAGCTAGTTTTTCAAGTGACCATTGAGAAACGTTGCTTGAGAGGGTTGAGTCTATCTGGGAATACCTTACCCCATTCCCAGTCTTGAGAGACCATCTGCGTTGGCAGTTTTAATGCCACTGTGGTGCTGCACTGTCATATCACATGCTAGCAACTCTAGGCTCCACCTTAATAACTCGACATTCTGCTGGCTGGCTTGATGTAGCCATGTTAAGGGACCGTGGTCTGTAACTACAGTGAATTTTCTTCCATACAGATAAGGCTGAAGTTTCTGCAGTGCCCACACTATGGCTAGACATTCTTTTTCTACAGCTCCATTGCATTCCTCCCTGGGTTGGAGCCTAGGACTGAGATAAACCACTGGGTCCACTTCTCCTTATGAAGAAATCTGGCTAAGTACAACCCCCACCCCATGGTTTGAAGCATCCACCTGCACAACAAAGTCTTTGCTGTAATCAGTACTGGCTAACACAGGGGACTCCTCCAAAAGCTTCTTTAAGCTTCTGGAATGCCTGCTCACATGCTGGGGTCCACACTACCTTATCTGGTCTGTTTTTCCTTGTCAGGTCTGTGAGGGGAAAAGCTATGGTACTATAATTGGGGACAAACTTCCTGTAGTACTCTGCTGTCCCTATGAATGCCCACACCTGCCTTTTGGTAACAGGTGCAGGGTAGGAGACCCCTGCCATACCCACCTGACATTTGCTGGGCTTAATGGTCAACCCTGACCTCTGTAATCTGTCCAGCACCTCCATGACATGCTGAAGGTGCTCTTGCCAAGAATGGCTATAGCTGACAATATCATTTAAGTAAGCAAGGACAATATCTCCTCCTCCTGCAACAAAATGATCTACCAGCCTCTGGAAAGTCGCTGGGGCATTTTTTCATCCCAAAGGGCATCTCTATGAACACATACAAGCCAAAAAGAGTCACAAAGGCTGACCTCTCTCTAGCACTGGGAGTCAACAGCACCTGTCAGTAACCCTTGGTAAGATCAATGGTGGTAAGATACTTAGCCCCATCCAGCTGCTCTAGGGCTTCATCTGTCCTAGGCATGGGGTAAGCATCCGACTCTGTGTGACTATTTAATTTCCTGTAGTCCACAAAGAACCTGATGCTGCCATCCTTCTTTGGTACCAGCACCACTGGGGAGGCCCAGGGACTGCTGGACTCCTGAATTACCTCTAGTATCAAACTTTCCTGCATCTCCTCCCTCAGAGTCTGTTTGACTCCCTCAGGCACCCTTTAAGAGGCCTGCCTAATTGGCTTCTGGGTTCCTGTATCCATACGGAGCTGCACCAGGTGGGTGCACCCTGGTTTCCCAGTGAACATGTCCCCAAACTCCTGTAACATTGCTCGGATTTCTCGAATCTGGGTAGGGGATAGTTGCTGGGAGACTGCTAGCTACCCATTCCACTGAGGTGTTAGTCCAACCTTCACTGAGGAGATCAGTCACCAGGTCTCCCTCAGACTCCTCCTGTAATCCACTGCAAATACTCAGCACAGGGGCCTCCCTATCATGGTAAGGTTTCATCATATTAACATGGTACAATTTGTGCCTCAGCCTCCTGCCTAGCAGTTCTACCATGTAGTTAACATCACTGACCTTTCTTATCACCTTGTAGGGTCCCTCCCAAGCTTGTTGTGTCTGACAGGAATGAGAACATTACCTGCTGCTCTTCAGCATACTCTCTAGCTCAAGCATTTCTGTCATACCAGACATTTTTCTGCTGTTGGGCTTCTGCCAGGTTCCCCCGGGCCAAGCCCATGAATTCCCACAGCCTTGTCCTGAGGTTTAGGATATGTGCCACAACAGGCTCTTTGTGGGATTCTCACACACCCTCCCACTCATCTCAAATTAAATCTAGAGGTCCCCTCACCCTCTGCCCATACAACAACTCAAAGGGTGAAAAACCTGTGGATTCATGGGGCACCTCTCTGTAAACAAACAACAGATGGGACAGACATTTGTCCCAATCCCTCTCAAACTGGTCTGCAAATGCCTGTAGCATGGTCTTTTGTGTAGAGTTTAACCTCTCAACAAGACCATTAGTCTGCGGATGGTAGAGGGTGGTCGTTAGGTGTTTCACCCCACAGTACTTCCACAGACAAGCCAGCATGTCTGACATGAAACTGGCACTACTGTCAGTCAGTATTTCTTTTGGGAAACCTACCCTGCTGAAAAACTCTAACAAAGCATTTGCCACCTTTTCTGCCTCAATGGAGGACAGGGCCACTGCCTCAGGGTATCTGGTAGCATAATCTACTCCACTAGGATATACTTTTTCCCTGTGGAACTTGGGGTACTCAGAGGCCCCACAATATCCATAGTTACCCTCTGAAATGGCTCCTCAATCACAGGCAAAGTTATCAAAGGAGCTTACCCTTTGTCTCCCACCTTGCCTATGTTTTGGCACTGCTCACAGATCCTGTAGTACCTTGTTACATCCTTGGAAATTCCAGGCGAATAGAAGTTCTGCATAATATATCTCTTTGTACATTTTATGCCCTTATGACCCGCAAAGGGAATATCATGGGCTATGGCTAGAAGTGCCAGATGGTAGGCTCTGGGCACTACCAACTGCTGTATTCTCTCACACTCTAGCCCTCCCTCAGGGGTCCACTATGTATACAGTAATCCTTTGTCCCAGTATACAAATCTCCCCTTCCCTTGAGAATCAGATGCCTCACTAGCTACCTCTCTCAGGCCTTGTAATGTAGGGTCTAAGAGCTGAGCCTGTCTCAACTCTCTCTTTGTAACCCTTCCCAGCTCCCCTTCCATAGGAAGTCTGGTATCCTCTGACAGAGGTGTCGCAATGTCAGCCTGGATACTACTACTCACCTCTGCCCTTGCAGTCACTCTGTCCAAAGGAACATCAGCACCCACAAGCAGTTGTGGCTCACCTTCAGTCTCACTGCTACAGGGTAAGCTCCCTCCCTGAAGTAACTACCTCACCAGTCCTGGCTGCAAGTGTGCGGTCTGCCTGGGTCTCCCCCAAGCTGCCAGACCCACATGCTTGTCTCCAAGCCTGACTGCGTGTAACTGCATGAACACATGGTCCTGCATTATCAAAATCATTCCCTATCAGGACATCTGCACGGATAGCTTCAAACACATCTACTTGCTAGCTTCCTTTGCCACCCTCCCAGTCAAGGTGAACCCTAGCCAAATGTATTTGGAATGGGGTCCCTCCTAAAGCTCTGACTGGAGTAGACTGCCCAGGCAAGTAGTGCTCCTCTGTAACCACTGCAGGCTCCACAATGCTTACGTCAGATGCTGCCTCTCTCTCTCAGCAATGGTCTCTTTGCCATTCACTAAGACAGAATATAACATCTTGTGGTAGTTTGGTACCCTTGTTGTCGCAAAACAATCTAATACTGGCATTTTGTCATTCTCACTTACTGGGTTTCTCACCTTTTGTTCCCCACCTTGCCTCCATGGACATCTATATGCTACATGGCCCCACTGGTTGCATTTAAGACATTTAACCCTAGTGTCCTAGATGTGTACCTGGACTAGTGACTTCCCCTGCTACTAGTGCATTCTGTTGGGGCAGTCTGGACTGCCCACCATGGGTTCCCTTAGACCCATGAGCAGCACTGAGTGTCTCTTTCCTGTGCAATGATGGCCTGCTTGTTAGGTGTAGGTCTCCCTTCTTCCCCAACTCATCCACACTACAGTAAGGCATTGTCTATCAGCTAACCAGATTCTCATGCCCTCAGGCAAAGCAGTAAGGGCTTTGTTCCCTCACCAAAAGGTGTGCCAGCCCTTTAAAAGTGGTGACCTGACATCCACTCACCCACCTATGAAAATAAGTGTTTAGTTCAGCAGCATATTCACACACAGTTTCATCTGCCTTGCGTCTATGCTCACAAAACTTTTTCCTATAAGCTTCAGGAGTTAACTTAAAAAATTCTAGTAAACGGTTCTTTTAACATTATAATTGAAACATTTGTCATCAGATATTTTGGAAAGAACATTTACAGCTTTACCATGGAGTAAGGGAGTCAGGAACCGTACCTAGAGCCCTTGGTCAACATCATACTATTTACATACCCTCTCAAACATATGAATGAAACTATCAAAATTATCCCCCTCTGTAAATTGTGGAAGAAATTTACTGACCTTTGCTGCTTCTAGGGTTCAGTTACTCCCTTACCCATTACCTCTATGACTCTGGTGAAGAGCTCGGATCTCCTTTTCATGTTGTCTCTACCTCTCTTCCTCCTCAGCTTCCAGGAGTAGCAGTTTCTCATTTTCTTCAGTCTCTAAACGCCTCAGTATCTCTGCTGCTTCTATTTCCTAATGCCTGGCTTCCAACTCAAGTCTCTAACTCCAGACGGATTTTTAAGTCCTCTGTGGAAAGGTTGAACTGTCCATTTTCTGAGTGTTGTACATCTCCACGGCCAGTCTGATCATCCTCCTGGTTGGTATTCTCTGATGCAGCTGTGACCAAAGCTGCAATCATGTCTGCTTTAGTCAGGTTTCCATGAACAAGTCCTTTAGCCCGGCACATCTCAGCCAACTGGCTCCTTGTCAGCTTGCCATACTCCTCTGCTGACATGCTTGCCTGCTCTCCCTGACTAACTAAGCTAACAAAAGAAATAAAACAATTGTGATATGAGCTCTGAATGTTCACTGCATGGCTGACAGAGTACAAAAACACCTTCAGTGATCACTGTACAGAAGCTACAGGAATTCAATATCCACACCACTACAAACTCACCACTACCAAACAATTAATATGTGATGCCCCTGTACTGGCCCAGTAATCAAGGAGCCTCAATCACCACTAACACCAGTGAGGGACGTGCACACTGGGAGGATGACAAGGATACACACAGTAAAGTACAATTTCCTTTAAGATTATACAGAGATCACAGTCAGTCTGGCACTGGTTTCTCTCTCTTTCTCCAGATCTCCAATAAGACTCCCAACTGGCACAGCTATACGGTTCAGATCTCAGCCGAGTGGTCAAGCCAAAACCTCCAGCACTGTCCAACCAGTGCTTTGTGTCCCTGCCCAAATAGCTGACACACACAAACATACACACACACACACACACACACACACACACACACACACACACACACACTCTCTCTTTCAGATTTGATTTATATACAAACATAAAGACACACCTGATGAAGGGTGGCACTGGCTCACTAGCTATGGGCTCTTCTGCCCAGACTATAAGATAGTATCATCTGCCACCAACCACTCTTATTAGCTACAATAAGGCCCTTCGCAAAGGGTGACCAATTCTACTGTGCAATATTACTATTATACAAATGGTAAGTGTGTCCAAGACTTGAAGGCTATTTTAGGAGTGGCCTATACAGTGTTATCAAATACATGCAAGTACACTAAGAGCTTAAATCTCTAAACAAAACCAGCCACAATTAAAAGGTTTAAATATATTTAATAATAAATAATAACAGAACAAGACAATACTCAATAACTCAATACAGTGACAACAGAGTTCAGAATCACAGCAAATACTTTAAAACATCATTTTAGGACACTCAAATACATCTAGACTGATCTTACAATTTCCTATTTATCTCTTAAGAGAGATACTATGATCTAAGCCTTACTTACAGAGCAACTCAAGTGCTGGTGAGATGTTTACAGGCAAATACAAAATGCATAGACTTTTTCCTCTGAGATAGTTCTTAAATTAATAATACACATTACTGCTGAGTTAGCTAGATGACATCACTATTTGACACCTGCCTCTAGTTTCCAGGCTAAACAGATACCAACAAAATTTAACATCACTCTATAAAAAAATACTTATCTCTTAGAAGCTGACATTTATCTCTTACAAGCTTGCCTGAAACTGGAAGTTGTAAAACAATTAACACCTTTACATTTTAAACCTAGTAATTATTTCTGTCTTAAGACAACAGAAAGAAACTCTAGCTTTAGACATTCTGTCTTCTAGCTGCGGTAAACACAATCGTAAAGCTCTTTACTTATTTTCTCAGAGTTTGCAAGTTAACTCTATATGTCCCAATTTCTACTACGAAAACATACATTTGCACAGGCATATAGTCCATATACATTTCTGCTCTTTTCCAGCAGGGTGCACTGTGGTTACATTTTTGAAGATCAGCACATAATACAGGTAGACAAGCTTATGGATCATACTAATATTTACAATGACATATAATTATTTACAAAATTCTAGCTTGCTGGGCTGGCAGCCTTTACAAGGTCTTAAAAAGAAGAGTGGCTCAGAACCTGAAAGATAAGGTAATGCCAGTAAGCAGATGAAAAACAACATGAAAGCAAGCATCCCACATGTCTATATCTATAGCGCACAGCCAGCATCTCTTTCATAACTGAGTCTGACTAGACATTTTAAACTCCTTTACAAACTCACATTTATTTAAATTTCATCATCATAATAGATAGACATATACATACATTTGAGGATTACAATGGTTTTAAATTTAGCATTCACTAACAGAAAAATATAAACATAATTAGTGAACTGTCATTATACTTCATATACATTTACAATTAAAAAATTAAGTGATACTCGAAATATAAACAGAACTTATATTACCGAAAATAAGACATTAGTATAACTTAAAAAACATGGACTACGGATTAATAAAAGAACCATAATAATAATAATAATAGGAACACACACATTTTTTTCAATATTCTTCACTATGGACATCTCTCTTCTTTCTTATATTAGGTCATTGCCATTGATTCAACTGGCAAGCATCATTCTTTTTTTCTTTATTTTTTTATCATCCACCACAGGACCAAAGGGTCTATATTATATTCTCGAATATCGACAATGTCGAATCTGACAATGTCGACACGAGAATATTGAACGTTCAGAATCTCGAGCAGATAAAAAAACAAACAAAAAAGAAAAAGTTACCCTAATGGGTTTAAGCAGGGGGGCAAGCCACCCTGTGCCCCCCCACACCCCCAGCTATTTAAATATACCAACTCCGAGACCGCACTACATTGCAGTAAATGGAATCTCCCCTAACAGAGATTTCCATTTACATGCTCGAGATTGTGAGCGTTTGATATTCTCGTGTCGACAATGTCAGATTCGGCATTGTCAACATTCGAGAATATAACATAGACCTGGACCAAATAGGTCCATTTTTTCAGCAGTTGCAGGAGCCAGAGCTTCCAGATGTCCCTTTCATTCTAGCATCTTATCTGCTTATGGAGACACTACAGTGGTGGGGAGGGTGCCTTTATACGCTGAATTCCCCACTGAGGAAACAGTGAGTGCTGCTGCTAGGTGTTACCCATTTGGTGAGCCACAACCACCACCTCCCCTGAGGATGGGAGACCCTAAAGTGGCCACTCAACTCCTATCTTCTAATGCCAGCAACTACAGGTGCCCAAGCGACTACATGAACTAAAGTCCCCTGCAATGTAATTAGGGCTTTACCCTTTGCCATTGCGCAGTGGCCTTCCAAGCATAATTCTTGGCATTTTTTGGAAGAGAAACAAGCCGTTCTACTCTTTTTTTTAATTCCTTTTCCCATTCTAGTTATTCATCACCAACATTACTGTATCTCTTGTCTTTGTTAATGAGTCAATATTTACATAAGTCTGAAAATGATCATAATTATCAACATTTTTCTTTACCTCTAAACATTAAAATACAATTCCTCGTAAGTATAACAAAGCTATCATCTAAATGCAAACTTATGTCAGCTATACTTTTCTGTAATTCTAGTCACCCTTTTTTCCACTTAATACAATACATATTAATTTGTTGTCAGACCTGTTGATCAAATTCCATAAACACAATTGACTCCACAAGCAATTTTAATAACTGTTAAAACTCTAACTTACATGTACTCTACCTTTAGCAAAGCCATAAAACATAGTCCCAAGCTCATCTTGTTTATAAATTACACATCCAGTAGAATGGATCCACCTAAGGAAGCATTCTTTGAAAACTAGCAAACATTTCCAGGCAAACAGTCTACATGTTCTGGATTACTTAGAATATCACATATGCAGCAATATGTAGTATAGTATATATTACTTCCATACCCACTCCAGTCAGTTCCCAAACACTACACATCAACTATTACTAGCCCCTAGTTTCTTCTCCAATGCTAGTGTCAACACTTTAAAATAAAAATCAATAAGCCTTCCTGTAGTCTTTTTACTTGAAAACATGCGGTGACAGCAATCCTAACCCAGATCCTGGAACCACTCAACAAAATAACCGTATGGTCTCCACCTATACCCAGCTAAACTTAGAATTAGGAGAAACAAACTTACTGATGTGCATGCCCTGGATAGCTTACCACTTGCAGATATACTAACAGCCACAGAAATATGGCTTAAACAGGAAGTAAATAATGAAATCCTACCACAGGTACAGAACACCTTATGAGCGGCCTTAGGTCAGCTGGTACCCTAGGCAAAAGGGCTCCACGGGACCCCCCACCCCACCCAGGTGCCCCCATCCTGGTCTACCTACACCAAAACAATACTGGAAAAGTGCCCCTGCTACAGCAGCGCCCTAGGCGGCTGCCTAGTTGGCCTATGCCTAAGGCCGGCTATGACTTGACATAAAAAAGGTGGTGGGATAGCAATTATCTACAGGAAGACTTTAAACCTCTCAGGGTCTCACATAAGCCTGCACCAACTCTTCGATACTAAAATAATTATAGCATTGCTGCAAATTAGTGTTCACAAAAGCCTTTGCATTACAGGATCTTACTTCCCCCAGATATGTGTGGTTACTGCTGAAGAGATTCTCTCTGGGGCATCAAGCAACATCTCATGTGAGACGATCATTACAGATGACCCGAATACTGATCAGCAACTACTGACAGTCACAGAAGACAAACAATCCATTCTACTCTAAATATCATTAATATATATGGTTTCACTAAGCTTATTTTAAATCCCACAAGGTACAACAAAAACTATGGTAGAACCTCTTCACCTTAGATTGAATTCTGTCTAACACCCCAAATAAGATCCACTCAACAGGTTCCTTCCTCAATACCTTAAGTGATTACCTCCCCCACCATCACAATAAAGCATCATAAACCCAACCAAAACAGCACTGGTACAACCTTGCTTGTAACCTCTCCTCCTTTAATTCAATGTAGCACTAAAATCAGTCAGCTTGGGACCTCTTTAAACCTGTCCCCTTGATGAAGCTGCAGCTCTGTTCAGCTCAGTATTCCTTAACATACTTAACGGACTAGCCCCAGTAAAGACCAAAACAATTAAATCGAATCTGGCACCCTGGCTTTCAAAAAGTATTAACTTGTTCATGCACGTGAGATACATAGCTTGGAAAAAATGGAAGCAAGTTATAATTTTAGCCACTCCTGAATACTATAAACATCTCACAAACTCCACTAAAAATCAAATAAAATTCATAAAAAACTCCTATATTAATACACGTAGCAAACTGTAACAACCCCAAAGCTTTCTGGATTACAATCAACCAACTGTTAAAACCAGGTACACCAACACAACCTAAACCTCCTGCATCTAACCACACAGACAGTGCAGCCAGCAAATTCAATACCAACTTCATCCATACAGTAAAGTCTCTTATTAAATCCTCGGCACAGACAAACACAACTTTTCTCTTCTCCCTTTTTATTCCCAAAATACTTAAACTCAAACCATTCTTACTTGTTTTGCAGATGTGTTAAAGATCAATTAACATGGAGTCCAGGGATGCCTTGTATGGGAAGCAAAGATCACCTCTCAAAAGTCTGTATCAAACCAAAGGAAAAAAGAGACAGGACTTGCTTTGAGGCAATCAGCATAGGACATTGTGTTTACTACCTGTATTATTTTTGTAAGGAACTTCTGTGGATGTTCCAGTTGGTGCATGTCTTTTCAGGTACATACAGAAGGGGGGCATTATATACACCATCATTGGTCTTTTGAGAGCCAAGTACAGTGATATGACGATCTCTCTAGACCTGGATGCTATGCCCTTGCTTTTAAGTCAAGGAACATAAAAGGATTTTCTTACGACTTTGGTCACATGTTGGTCAAAGGCGATGTTACTATCTACATGAGTTCCCAGATCCCTGACTAATGAGTTAACTTTTAGGGAGTGTTTTACTTATGATGTAGTTACCCAGGGTGTCCGACTTCCCATAAGGTACTATAATGCATTTCTTGGTATTGAGTTTTAAGCCATGGCTTTGGCACCAAGTGTTTGTCTGTGTTAGAACTTTCTGAAAGGTCTTCTCATATAGGAGGATTCAACTACTGCTCCCAATTTGCAATCATCTGTGAACTTGGTTATCCAGAATCCTTTGACATTGGCTTTGACACCCAAGAAGTAGATGTCAAAGAGAGCAAGCCTAATACAGAGCTCTGGGGGACTGCACTAGTGACTGGCCTCTTAGTGGTCTTACTGATTCTAATTTCTTGGGTCCTATCAGTGAGCCAGCTACCTATCCAGTATGTTATGAACAGATTTATACCTAGTTCTGTAAGTTTGATGATGTCTGAATTGGGTATTGTATCAAATGCTTTAATTTAGTCAAATCTAGGTAGGCAGCCTCCACTAAATTGCTAGGAGTGACCATTGATAATAACCTCAAATTTGATCAGCATATAAATCAAACCATTACAAATATCCAAAAAGAATGGGCAGTCTATATAAAAAAAACATTTCCAACACAACCTTCTAGGATAACAACTGCTCAAACTAACCTTCTTTCAACACTATTTTATGCCTCACCCATTCTCACCAACTTACCCAAAACCGAAACTATCAAACTCAACAACTGTTACAATCAAATTGCAAAATATGCTACCGGTGCCCCCTACCGAGCCCACCACTGCCATTCCCTAAAACAACTTGGCTGGCTTGAATTCCCTAATCTCTTAAATTATCATCAACTTTCCTTTGCCCATAATCTTCTACTACTCCCAGACAACACTCCAGCTCTGACAATCTACTAGAACTACAAGGTAAAGCTAGACAACTCTGCTCCAGCGAGAAAAAAATTAATCAAGGTCACCACGACCTCTTCCCTAACTAAATAGGCAAAATTTGGAACACCCTACTTACTGCTATTACCTCACCAGGCTCAAAGCGTACATTTAAAAGACTCGTGAAAGAACACCTAAAGGACACATGGATATGCACATGTTCCCCACCTGGCTGACCCCCCCCCACCCTCTCCCCTTAATCTTGTCCTCTGATGTCAGCTTCATCATCAAAAGAATGCAACTTCTCTAGCTTCCTTCCAGTTCCACTTCTAATTCTAACCCCTTAGTCAATACCCATATGTCCCTGCTAGGACACTCTTATCTATCCACTGCACTTTTCTCTTTACACCTCTACTCTTATTCTATACTTAAGCTACTTACTCAACCTGTTATCCAATTTCCCGTCTCTCTCTTCTCCTGCTACTATTCTCCGAACTATGTCTAATCTTTGCTCTCTCTGTTGCTATACTCACTACTGTGGCTAACGTGCTCACAAGCCAAATGTATAAAGCAAAAAATGTACGCCCTACTAACAATGTTCACCATTATGTAATGCCTCAACCTAAAACTGTAAAAGATGTGTTCAGTCTATGTAAATATGTTAAATCTTAAGCTTCATTGCTATGTTACTAGTCAGTGTTAAGTTTGGTACTATGTAAATTGGAATACTTCTGTATACACCTTATATTTTCCTTAAAATTTAACTGTGGAGCTTTTCTCCCCGGGCTTCCGATGAAAATGGACATGCATCAAGTTGGACTTTCCCAGTCAACAAATGTAAAATAAATAAATAAATGCACATCTCTCCTTAGTTTTATAACATCTGATAACCAATATCGAAACTATGGGAACTTAGTCTCATCACTTTTCTGGACCTATCCAAAGTTTTTGACATTGATTACTTGTATGTCTTTGTTTACTGTCTTCTTTATGTAATGTTGGAATGTTTCTGGAGTTTTTCTCCCTGGGCCTCTGCTGAAAAGGGGTAACTTTCCGTCCTGGTAAACAAATGCAATAAATAACTAACAAATAATGCTGGCAACTGGTACCCATATCCATGGCTTTTAACATGTATTTTCTCCTTCAGATCTTTAACTCAACTTCATCTAATTTTATGTGCTACTTTACTTCTTAACTCACTCAACACTGGATATGCAATTTAGTCACTAAGAGCATCTGTAGACTCCATTAACAAATAAATTATTGCAGATGATCATCTCCCTGTTATCTTATTTAAACTCACGCTTAACATCACTTCAAATTCCGGACTCAAGAGATTATCTAAGTCAAACATTTATCTAACTTACAACCAAATGTCCCATGCATCACTATACTTCACCTGCTCCCAAACATTACTGTTGTCTTTATCTCTTATCATAACATTAAGCCCCCTTCACCAAAGACACCTGTTTTACTGTGTATAATAGGCAAAACTTATATTCCTCGGTTTCAGGACCTTATAGTGCATTATCTGTTTTAGAGTTCTCAGTCTGTGTTTTAGAACATATCATCACTTAACTTTCTTACAAGACAATAAGGACTGATAAGTATTCATCTGAATTACATTAAAATATTCAATTGAACTGCATCAGTGTAAGTATAAGTCCAGGACTTTCAATCCATCCACTTTTTTCCACATCATCCTAGATTTTCCACTTCCCCAAACAAAGCCTAGCAACATAACCAATACGACTTCAAGATGTAGATCACAGTTTCTAAAAGAAAAGATTGAATGTGCAAAGTATTAAGGGTAACACAAAACATTCACTGATATTGTTCTAGTTCCACCATGTTCTATCTCCTAAAACTCATATTTTTTTTTTAAGTAAAACCTTTTGTTAAACACATTTATTAATCATCCCTTAAGACACAGGCACATATTCATTAAAATAAAAGAAAACAAACCATTTTTGTTAAGTAAATTTTGAACTGACTTTTCCAGCCAAATCCCAAACATTTAATTTGGGAAGCCACTCACAGAAATGCAGTTTTGCATTGTACATAATGGCTACTACTCTAGTTTTGATTTTATTAATATTAACTCCCCAAAAAACAACAGACTTCTGGTTTAAATAAAAAAAAACTGAAAGCCTGCTTTGGTTTTGTCTAGTATATCAACAAATTGTCTAAAGGTGAGAGATATTTTTACTGAAACTCTAACCTTATAACCCTAACAGTGGACTGCCATATATTCCAGCCAGTAGTTCTAAATTTAAGATAAATAAGACTAGCAACAATGGACACTCCTGACAGGTCCTCCATGGTAATTTTTTAAGGGAAGCAAAAGACAATCATTTGTCTTTTCTACCAGATGTTGAGTTAGAATATGCTGCCGCAACTAATCTTATAATGTCTTGTGTGAATCTAAAGATAACTTTGATCAAATGCCTTCTCTTTGTTTAAAATTACTGTTAAAAACATCATTCTTCTCTTGTGCAGCTTTCATTAATAGCCCCATCTAATGTACAACGTCAAACATCTGCCCTTCTTCCCCACACCACCACAATAAAGAAGTTATGTACTCACCATAACACTCCATGTTTGTAGTCCATCTCACCCTTCAGTCTTACATATGGGTTCAGAGCCAATCTCTGGCTCCGACTCGGCTGATTACAAAGCTCAAAGTCTCACAGTTGGCTCGTGGCAAGGTAAGTATCCCATAGTGCACTAGTAAGAATCCCCAGATCTTGTTTGCTGCTGACCATAAAAGTTTTCCACAAGGAACAACAAAGATGAAAGATCTTCACCCTACAAAAAATCAGTAATATCTTGTCTACAGATCCTCCAAGGATACATGGATGGGGGGGGGGGGTTTCGTAAGAATGAAGGGCAAGATGGACTACAAACATGGAAAGTTATGGTGAGTGCATAACTTCTTTATGTTCTGTAGTCATATCTCGCCTTCATTCTTACATATGGGACAGCGTCCCTAGCACCTTTTTATCGAGTGGCTCACGGGAATATACTCCTAAGGACCATGAAACCAAAGGAGGCTCTGCCCCTTGAGGACAAATCCAATTTTAATGAGTAATAAAAGTATGAGGGGTAGCCCAAGTTGCTGCTGCACAAATACTGTCAACTGGGACTCTAATTTGAAAAGCCGCAGATGTGGATAAGGATCTGGTTGAAAGAGCCTTAATTTTAAACAGAAGTTGCTTGCCACTGGAAGAGTAAATAAACGAGATACAGTTTGAAATCCAATTTGATAGAGTTATCTTAAAGACTGGCATACCTATCCTACTCTCAGAAAAGGATACAAACAATTGGTCTGATTTTCTAAGTTCCTTGGTTCTATGTAGACTGAACCTTAACTATCTGTGAACATCAAGATGATGAAATTTATATTCTGCGCTGTTTGAATGATTAGGAAAAAATATTGGTAATTCGACAGTCTGATTCAAATTAGACTGAGAGCAAACTTTGGGGATGAAAGACGGGTTTGTATGAAGGGAAACTCTGTCTCTATGAAAAATCAAGTAAGGAGGTTTGACTGACAGTGCTTGTAACTCTGACACTCTTCTGGCGGATGTAAAAGCTACTAGAAAAATGGTCTTCCAAGACAGGAACTTCAGTTCACAAGAATGTGCGGATTCAAAAGCGGGGAAGGAAGTTTGGACAGAACGAAATTTAGATCCCAAGGAGATACAGGTTCTTGAAAGGTAGGTCTTAGCAAGGTAGTGCCTTTAAGTGCCTTTAAGGACAGTTTTACAGAATAAGTGAGCCATAAGATCAGGCTCATGTTGTCCCAAATGAAAATTGGCTATTGCTGCCAGTTGAGCTCTGATTGTAGCAGCAGCTGATCCCTGATGAAAAAGCTTGGTAGGGAATTCTAACACCAAGGGAATGGATGCTCTATAAGGATCTACATTTTTCTCTTTTGCCCAGATAGAAAATCTTTTCCATTTGTTACTGTATAATTTCCTCATGGAAGGTTTGTGGGAAGACGTGAGGATATGGGTAACTGCAAGTAAAAAATCATAAAGCCTAACTAGGGATGGCAGTGGAACAGCCACGCTGTCAAGTTGAGGGTGTGGAGGCAGGGGTGGAGGGTGCCTGACATCTCTGTCAAGAGGTCTGGAACTGGGTCTAGAGTCCATGGATCATCTAAAAGATGAGGCCCGAGAAAGGGGAACCAAATTTGACAAGGCCAGTAAGGAGTGATCAGAATCATTCTGCTTCCCAAGTACTTTGCTTTCTGGATCACTTTCAATATGAGCGGAAAGGGGGGGGAATGCATAAAGAAGTCCCGGAGGCCAATTGTGAACAAGTGCGTCTGTCTGTGTCTCCCCTGGGGGGGGGGGGGGGATAAGGGAGAAGTAGCTGCTGCATTTGGCATTGATTGGACTGGCAAACAGATCGCAGCAAGGCTGCCCCCATTTGCGGAAAATTTACTTAGTGACTTTTTGATTCAGAAACCACTCATGAGGCATCAAGATTGCCCTGTTGAGCTTGTCGGCTAACACATTGGTTGTCCCCATGATATGCGTTGCTACTAGAAAGCACTGTGAAGATATCGCCCACTGCCAAACACAAAGACCCTCTTGATACAGGGGGTAAGATCTGGTTCCCCCTTGCTTGTTTAAATACCATACCACTGACATATTGTCCGATTGGATTGCTATCGTCCCTAGAGGAAGAAAGTCATGAAGTGCTTGCAGCACTAGTAGCACTGCTCTCATCTCTAGGACACTGATGTGCAAGTGAGCCTCATGATCTTTCCATGTGCCTTGGACAGTCCTGCCTAGATAATGCTACCCCCATCCTATCTGGGAGGCATCCGTGGTCACAGTAGCAATGGATTGGCGAGGAAGGAAATGTGTTTCTGTCGTTAGTTGATCGGGCTGGATCCACCGATGAAGGTCCTTTTTGCAAGATTCCATTATCAGAATATGATGAGACAGAGGCAGTTGTTGAAGAGACCACTGGGAAAAGAGTAGCCATTAAAGGATTCGCATATGTAGTCTGGCTAGTGGAACTACAGTTATGGTAGAAGCCATGGTCCCTAAAACTTTCAGCACTGTCTTGGCTTTGACTCTTTGTTGAGGAAGTAGGATGTATATCTGTCTTCTGAGATTTTGAATTCTGTCTGCAGGAAGATGAGCCATCATGGCGACAGTATATTTCTGTGCCTATAAAAGTCACATATTGAAAGGATGACAAGGCAGACTTTTCCCAGTTTATCGTAATTCCTAGATGGGTGCAGAGCTGTATAGTTGAATCCCTGGCTTATAGAAGTAGGTGCCTGGTAGTGGCAGTCAGAAGCCAGTCGTCCAGGTCTGGAAACACTTGGAATCCAAGATGTCTCAAGTGAGCTGTCACTACTGCCATGCATTTGGTGAACACCCTGGGGGCTGTGGTGAGACCAAAGGGCAGTGCACAAAATTGGTAATGACTGGCTCCCAGCCAGAAACGTAAATGACTCCTCAATGCTCTGTCCATTTTGATGTGGTAGTACACATCTTGGAGGTCTATGAAGCACATCCAACTATCTTTCCCTAACAGAGGGAGTATCAACTGCAGAGTTACCATTCGGAACTTGGGCTTCTTCACTGATTCGTTTACTTTGCTGAGGTCCAAAATGGGCCTCCAGTCCCCTGTTCGTTTTGGCACAAAAAGAATCTGGAGTGACTTCCGAATCCTATCTGGTCTGTGGGGACGGTTTGGATGACTCTCTTTGTAAGTAACTTTTGAATGTCTATGGTTGTTTGATCCCTGTGATTGGGTGGAATATCTGGGATCTTTTTGGTGGTATGAGGTGGAAGAAAGAAGGGTATGGAGTATCCTCTGGTGATTATTCTTTGTACCCACTTGTCTTGGGTGATGTTGAGCCAGGCTTCTGGATATAAAGATAAGTGACCACCAAATGGCTCCAGAGAAGTGCAGTTGGGCCTCACTTCAGGAGCACTGATAGGGATAACCACGGAAGGAATCATGGCCACCCTGGTTTTGCGGACCCCCTCTGCCTGTAGGTGACATCTACCATTAGCTCTTCCTCCGAAGGAGGACTCACCCTGTGTGTCCGGGAAAAATCTCTGGGATTTCTTGAACCACATTTTCATGCCTCTCTGACCCTTGGGGTATGGTCTAGAAGGGACAGAAAAACATACTCCCACGGCAGAGAGAGTTTTCCCTTCCTGATTGCACCTGGTAAGAGTATCTTTTACCTTTGGTCCAAACAAAGAGGTACCATCAAAGGGGGTGTTGATAAAAGTAGATTTGAAGGGATCCGCAAAGTTACATAAGCGCATCCAGGAGTGTCTCCTAAGGGAAACTCCTGAACCTGCTGCCCTACTCGCTCCATCTGCTGCATAGGATATCAGCCTCATGGAGGAGTTAACAATGGAGATCAAGGTGGACAACTGAGCAGTAACTTTCTCAGGGACTCCTTCAGTTGATGTACCTTGGAGAGTATCTCCTAGTTCTTCTAGGAACTTTCTTTGAAGCCTAGTAAAATGGGTGAGGTAATTCAGTGATCTGAAAGTGAAAGCCGCTGAAGAGAAGATATGCTTCCCATATCTATCCATCGTTTGACACTCCTTGTTCGGTGGAAGGACAGATGTAGAAGTCTCCGCTAGTTCCTTCTTTGTGGCTGCCGCCACCACCATGGCATCTAGAGGCACACCTTTGGTCAAGAACTCTTTCTCTTTGGGGGCTGGGAGAAATTTGTTGGGCCTTCTGGGGACTGGTTCCATGGCATCAGGAGTTTCCCACACCTTTCGACTAACTAGGTCCAGGAGCTCATCAAAAGGTGGAGAAACCCAAGTGGCTGAAGGTTGAAACCCGACAGCCTTCAGGTACACTGACTCCTCATCAGAAGGGGTGACAGTGGGCCAGCCGCCTCTCTGTTTCAGGACCTCTAAGATATCTACAAAGGAGAAATCATCAGAGGATGACCTTGGGGACCCTTCTGACTCCTCGAGGTCAGTGTCTGAGGTGATGGACTCATCTGGGGAGTCTACATGCTTCTTCTTGCAAGTCCTCTTCTGAGGGGGCTCCTCAGAAGGGTATTCTGGAGAGATTTCAGAAAACTGGGGGCCACCCAATGGGGGCTCCTGATGCTGTGGGTCTCAAAACTTTCTGAGGAGGTCCAGACAAAATAGTTGGTGCTGGAGAATGTCTCTTGGCTGAACTGACCTTCTCTTTCTTGAAGAAGGAGACTTGGAGTGTGACGATGAAGAGAGTACAGTTGTGTACACTTACCATAAATGTAGATGTTTGAGTGTATTCACTGTTGCAGTCAACACACTTGGGTTATCTGCCTGAAGGTAGCCCTCAGTTGGTCCGAATACCAGAGTCTTGGGATTTCTGCATCGGATGCTGTCGCGTCTTCCATGACGTCAGGTTGTCGGGGGTATAAAACATGCAGCCGATACCATTACATCAGTTTTTCTTGCCCCAGATGTCAGGAGCCTCCAAAATAGGAAGCAATCACATGGTGTGGAACACCTCCAGTAAAAAGTAAATACCATTTCTGTAAGATATGGCCAAAATGAGGATAGGTGGAAAGAATAGAAAAGACAAGGGGCTGGGAGGGAGGGTAACCCAGACTGCAACAGTGAATACACTCAAACATCTACATTTATGGTAAGTGTACACAACTGTACTATGTTCTTCGTGTTTCATTGTTGCAGTCATCACACTTGGGTTGATTCCCAAAGCTGAAGAAGGGTGGAGGCAGTCAAGAAGAGTTGGGGCTGGCAAGCAAGCCCTGTAAGACTGCTGTGGCAAATCCAGCTCTGGCTTTAGAAAAAATAGGTAAGTGGTAATGCTTGGTGAAGGTGTGTACAGAACTCCAGGTTGCAGCTTCCAGGATGTCCCTGGTAGGGACTCCCTGAGGAATGCTGTAGAGGTTGAGGTAGCCCTAGTGGAATGAGTTTTGATACCCTGTAGGATAGGTTTTCCATGGTGTTTGTAGTAGAAATGGATGCAGTGTGCTATCCATTTGAAAATGGTTTGCTTTGAAATGGCCTTGTCCTCTGCCTCTGTAGTGAAGCTGAATAGCAGCTAGTCAGATTTTCTGAAAGGTTTAGTTCTGCCAAGGTAGAAACTGCGATGTCTGTGCACGTCCAAGGAGTGCAAATTTTTCCCCTTTATTCTGAGGATTAGGAAAAAAGGATGGTAAATTGATGGATAGGTTTAAAGCCACCCTGTCCGCATGGAAAATAATGAAGGGTTCCACAGCCATTAGTGCCTGTAACTCAGACACTCTTCTTGCTGAAGTGATGGCCAGAAGTAAAGCTGTTTTCCAAGAGAGGAATTTTAACTCTGCTGTAGCAGCAGGCTTAAAAGGGGGGAGCATGAGCTTCTCTAGTACAAAGATAAGGTCCCAGGCAGGGGTGGGTGCTCTCCTCGGAGGCCTTAAATTGTTAGCTTCTGTCAGGAAATGTTTGATGAGAGGGTGAAAAAATAGAGGTGGGCTCAGTATTGTAGTGAGCTGAGATGGCAGAGGCATGAATTTTAATTGATGAGAAGGATAGGCCTTTGTGGAGTAGCTCTGCTAGGTAATCTAGGATTTGAGGTAAGGAGGGCACAGCTATGTCCTTTCCTTGAGACTGGCTCCAAGAACAACATCTTTTCCACTTTTCTGAATAGGATTTCCTAGTACTACGGCTTCTGGTCTCACAGATGACGTCCAGCACCTGTGTGCTGAGGGTTGCTGGGGGTGTACTCAGGGGATAAGTCATGCTGCATTTTCCAGGATTTGTAGCTGTGGATGCAAAATCTGTCCCTCCAGCAGGGAGGGGGTCTGATTTAGGTGCCAGGGTGGCACTGCTGTCAGACTGCATAGGAGTGGGTACCAGTGCTGGTATGGCCAGTCTGGGGCAATAAAAATCATCCTTGGCCTGTCCTGTTTGATCTTAGTAGTACTTTTGAGAGAGGGGCAGAGGAGGGAAGGCATAAATTGAAAGGTTTTCTCATGTAAAGGATATGGCATCCACGTTCCATTCTTGGCTGTGGGGATTTCTGGTGCAAAATCTGCTCAATTGATGGTTTTGAAGGGAGGCAAAAAGGTCCACCTCTGGAGTCTCCCACCTGCGGATTAGAAGTTTGAATGAGTTGGGTTCCAGCTTCCACTCGTGTGGGTCCAGTAGATTTCTGCTTAAGTCGTCTGCCAGTGAATTTTGTTTGCCTGGCAGGAATTGAGCTTGCAGGTGCACTTGGTTGCTCAGGGCTGTGTTCCACAGGGCCATGGCTAACCTACAGAGAGGGTAGGAACGAGTTCCCCCCTGCTTGTTTATGCACCACAGAACTGTGGTGTTGCCTGTCTTTATCAGGAGTTGTCCTGGAAGGATAAGGTATTTGAAGGCTGTCAGAGCATTCTGTACAGCTAACATTTCTTTTTGATTGATATGCAGGGGAATTTGTTCTGGGCTCCATTTGCCTTGAAAGCATTTGCCTGTCATGTGAGCCCCCCAGATGTAGTCTGATGCATCTGTTGTCAGGGTTTGGGTGGTGAGGGGTTGAGTGAAAGAAAGTCCCTTGCTGTGTTTGCATGCCTCTGCCCACCAAAGGAACTCATGCCCTTAGGCAAGGAATGATAGGAATCAATGTTTCCAAGTCCTGAGAATGTAGACACCAGAGACTTTTTAAGTACCACTGAAGTTTCCTCATATGCAGTGTTGCATATGGAATTAGTAGAATGCATGAGGCCATGAACCCTAGGGCTTGCAGTATTTTTCCTGCAGATAGCTGGGTTTTGGTGGCCATTAGTTTGAAGCAGTTTGTCAAATAAGTCTGCTTTTCTGGAGTGAGGAATGTCATCTGGGAAGCTGTTTTCAAGTTTGCTCCCAGGAATACAATCTTTTGGTTGGGCAGCAGTTGTGATTTTTTTTCGTTGATGGTGTACCCCAGAGAAGTTAGAAGTCTCTACAAATGCCAGGTGCTGAAGCAGCAATTCCTGATTGTCCGCCTGAATCAGGCAATCGTCCAAGTATGGGTAAATCTGAATATTTCTCTGCCTGCAGTATGCAATGGCTGGACCCAGGCACTTTGTAAATACCCTGGGCGCAGTAGATACGCCAAAGGGAATTGCAGAGAACTGATTCCCTTATGGGGATGTGCAGATAAACTTCTTTTAAATCTAGGGTGACTAGTCAGGGTCCTTGGCTAGCATATGAAGAAGCTGTTGCAGAGTCAATATTTTGAATTCTGAGACCACCAGGAAGGTGTTGAGAACTGACAGATCTAGGACAGGGTGCCAAGAGCCCTCCTTTCTGGGCACTAGGAATAGTCTGGAGTAGAAACCCTGCCGCCTTTGCTCTATATGCACAGGTTGAATAGCCCTGATACTGACAACAGAAAGTACTTGCTTTTGAGCCTCTGCCCACAGGTTTGGAGGAAGGTCTGGCAACCCGCTTGGGGTTGGCAGTTAGTGGAAGTAGAATCTGTATCCCTGGGATACAATGTTTAGGACCCACCAGTCCTGGGTAATGGATATCCAGTTTTGTGCATGCAGGGCGAGTTTTCCTCCTACGGTTGCAAGTACTTGGGCTTTGCTGGGAAGGAAGATAGACAAGTCATTGTGAACTTTTTCCATAAGGGAGTGGCTTACCACTCCCTGTTTTAGAGAAGGAAGCACTCCATTGTTTAGATCTCTGCAAACCCTGAGACTGTAGTCTTGGTGGCCTGTTGCCCCTGGGTTTGGACTGAGAATGTCTGGGAGGGACTGGAAAGGACCAGTTTTTAGAAGGCCAATGCCTACTGAATCTATGTAGCTGCACCTGTAAAAAATCTTTAACAGTTTGCATAGATCTAGCTATTTCCTCCATCTTTTTAAGAACTTCTTCTGCTTTTGTGCCAAAAGTTTTCCTGGTTTAATGGAGCATCTAGTAATTTTGCTTTGACATGGTCTGGCAATATTTGCTCCTTCAGCCAAGCAGGCCTTCTCAGTACAGACCCAGTGACAGCAGCCCTGCAAGATGCTTCTAAGGCATCAAAACCACAGTGCAAAGTATGTTTACTAACTTGGTTTGTAGAATGCATTAGCTGTTGTAAATCTTTATTTTCTGTACAATTTGGAAGCAACATTTTTTGTTTAATTAGTTCCATAATATGCTGCTGGTACTTCAACATGTGAAATTGGCAATTCAAAGCCCTGATGGCAAGAGTTGCAAAAGTACATACCTTCTTACCCCATCTGGCTAAAGCTCTAGAATCCCTGTTTGAAGGGTTAGGGTTTTTGGCTGTAGTAGCAATGGGATTCTTAAAGAGAAATTTGTGAGAGTCAGGTACTCAGCACCTGTCAGGCTTTCTAGGAGCTGGTGGTAATGGATCAGGAGTAAGACTGAATTCCATGAAGACATCATCTACAATGTCTAGGACAGGGAGTATAGCTAGATGCCTGTACCGGGGCAAGTCTAAAAGTGTTGAAAAGGCAAGTGAAAGAAAAACAAAATATGTAGTAAGAAAGAAACAGGACTGGACAGGTATGGGACACTATAACTGCACCACTGGGTGTTTCACCCAAGGAGGTAAGAGCTTTTATTTTTATCAAAATAAACATACTGTGATATAATTTTTGAATCTTGACAGTATATGGCAAATTTCATAGAAAGATATGAAAAAAAATAGCACTGTAATCATTGGACTGAATGTGTAGTACAGACATGAAAAGAGACAAAAAGAGTTTTTACATCATTTAGAACAGAAGATGAAAATGATGAAATGAAAGGACATTTAAAGACAATATGTAATGATGTGATGGATGCGACAAAAATATATGATGAAAGAGTTTTATGGACTGGGTGCTGGGAATCTGGGATTACTTGAATATGGAATGTGATAATGTTGTGCATATCCCTAGTGTGATTAATCTGAATGGTAACAGAGGATTTGTTAAGTACAGAGGACAACCTAAAACATATTTTTATAGAAAAAATAACCACTTAATTAGTGAATGTGATAAACAAAAATGTTTTACTTGTGGCAAAGTAGCAAAAAAACAAATGATATGGAAGTGTAAAAAATGTGGAAAAACAGGACATACATTGGTTGATTGTGAAGAAAGTGTAAAAAAAAGAAGGTATACAGGATTCAGTATATGCTAAAATACAGAAAGGAAACAAGAAGGATAAAGGGACTCCAAAATCTGTCATATGCTGCCAGATTGAAGAAACTCCAGCTCTATTCAGTCGCATACCGTTTGCTCAGAGGTGACATATGCCTGACATACAAGGCCATGTCCAACCCGGAATTAATGGACATGCTCCACCTCAAAAAATCCAAATCCACCAAAACCACTAGAGCAAGCGACTTAAACCTTAGCACGGACATAAATAGGACGTGCTGGAGGGATAGATTTATGACTCAGAGACTCCCTATGCTGTGGAATAAAATCCCGGTCCATGTGAGGCAGAGCACCTCGCTGGCTCTGTTCAAGAGAAATCTTGACCTGTGGATGGGAGATCATAGGTTTACCCCGGGATCATCTCTGTGTCCCTGCTGGACAGAGGCACCACAAACTAATGGGCACAGTATTTTTTCATATAAGGGGTGGCGTAAGCCACAAAAATTTGGGCTAGGCTTATAAATGCCTTAGGGCAGATAGCCTAGTATAAACCTATGAACCTATAAGAAAAAAACAAAGATAAAATAATGGAGGCAAAACCTGGGGAAAGAATAGGGAAAGATGAGGTACTCAATACAAGTGAAGAAGAATATATAAATTGGCAAGTAGTGACAGGAAAGAAGAATTCCATAGGCAAAAGGGTAAAAGAGAGGAAAAGACAATTTAAAAGCGTAATTGTGAAAGGGAACAAAAAGTAAAGGATGAGATAAAAGAAACAACATCATTTAAAAGCTGAAATTTTTAGCTTTAAATGTAAATAGTATGAAGAATGTTAAAAGAAGAATAGGTATTTTAGAATGGTGTGCTTCAATGGAATACTATCATATTGGAAGATAACAGGATTCAGACAGAAGGAAGATTACAAACTGGTGTTCTATGTAGTGGAAGACTTATTTGGAATATGGGAAAAGACACATGTTCAGGACTAGGTATATTATGTGTAAAAAAATCAAAATCTTAGACTTCACAAAACTCGAATTAGGAAGAATAATGGTACTAGCTAGAAAATGAAGGTTTATAGAATTATTGCGTTACATGCACATCTTACAAAGAAAGAGAGAAATAATGTCTAAAAAATTCTAAATTATGTAGGTGTTAACATGGATATAATATTAGTGGGAGACTTTAACTGCTATTTAAGAACAGGAAAAAAATAGCAATAATGTTAAAATTATACAGCGGATAATGAAGAGTGGAAAGTTATACATATGGGATAACAAACATTGGACTTAGAGAAGAGGAGAAAATAAATTGGAAACTATTTCTTAGCATCAGAAAGTGTAGAAGTACATGAGAAAGAAGGATACATAAAAATAGGCAAAGGTGTTAAAAGGCCTAATGAAAATGACAAAGATGATAGAAAAGAAATACAATATGGAAAGATTATATAGGGATGAGAACATTTTATAAAACTTGGACAAAATGGCGAATAAACTTTAAGGAAAAATACAAACAATGCTTTTTGGAATGCCAAAATAAAAAGAGAAGAATAGAGAAATTAAAATATAAACAACTGAGTCAAGAACTGTTGAAGGAAATAAGAGATATGCGAATCCTTTTTCAGAAAGAGAAAGAAAAAATATATAACATAAACCAAGAAAAGATTAAAAGACTGTTGTATTAACAAAGATACTGTTTACAAGGGAAAAAAAGTAGTAGCAGCACCCTAACTTGAATAAATAAAAGAGAACAAGAGAATATTAAAAGAATTAAGGAACAACAAAGGAGAAAAAAAATACCACAAGATGGAACATGCAAAGTGATTAAAAAGCATATAGAATAGAATTTTGTAACAAAAAAAAAAAAAGGTAGATCACTGTGTGTGTGGCTCTAAGAACTACCCAAGGGCTTGTGCAAGTGTATAAATACTGAGCACGTGCAAGCCTGACTGCCATTTTGTAGTAAGCTGTTGAGATGTATGTATGTGTGTAAGCTCTCTCTGATGATCAATGTGTTTATATTTACTGATGCTGCTATCGATCCTGATGTGTTTCTATATAATAAAGCATCTTAAACGAACCACCTCGCCTGCTTGTCTTTTAAGTGTAGAGATACATGCAGCATAGTGTCAGAAGCGGCGTATCTAATGGCAAGAAATAACTTTGACTTCGGGAAGCATTCGGCTACAGTTGGTGGTATGTAGAGGAATGGAGCATCCTTTGCAGTACATATGATTCACAATACAGGTCAGAACTGAATTTCTCATGTTAAAACTGCTCAAGCTATTTCTTATTCACTAAATATGAAATGAAGAATACAGAATGCTCTCAACAATATTAAAGTAAGTTGAAAATGTCATATATTGCTAGAAATATTCGAATTACTAAGAAAGATGTTTGAAATAAAGTCTGAATTGCATAAAAAGAATAAAACAAATAAAAATGCAGAGAAATGACTGCATTTTTCACAAAGAATGTTCTTTTCATATTTACTGAGGCTATCAGATTTATCACAACTGTATGAAGTGTTTGCATGTTTGTGCAGTGTTACAGTAAAGTTGGTTTCACAGAATACAGCCATTTCAGAGCATATTTCACCAAGTACAGTGTTTCAAAGAGTTTATTGTGCATTTGAATATTATTACAAGTTTGAAAATCAGTTAGTTTGTGTATAATTGCAAAAAGGGGGCATATTTTCATTGTATGCACAAACACACACATATTTTGTTGGCATGGCTGAATGATTTTGAAAACCTGGTCCACTAGTGTTTGACAACAATATTGCAGAGAACGGGAGTGTGTCTGAGCAGGAATATGACATTTTCATACAGGCTGCATTTTCTGATGATGACTGTACAAATGCATTTATTCTACTTAATGTAGCTGGGTCAGAAGCCATAGAAAGGGAATGTTCATGTGTGTACCTTATATCTTTGCTTGAGTGGAAAGAACTGTCATATTGTTGTACAAGCTGAGTCAAGGGAGGTCCCCGAGTGTTTAAAACGCAAATTTAGAGAAATGTGTAACCCCCAGACCAACGTTACAATGGAGAGGCACTTATTTTACACAAGGGATCAAAAGCCAGGTGAAACTTTTACTGCATATACAACAGACTTGAGAAATAAAGCTAAAATGTGCAAATCTGGTGATTTAAGGGATGAGTTGATAAAGGACTGATTTGTGTATGGTATTAAGGATGATGCTGTGAGAAAGATTTTGCTTCGTGCCAGTGGTTTGACTTTGAATAAGGCCACTGAGATTTCTCAGATACATGAGCTCACAGAAAAGCACACAAATATGCTTATAAATGAGAAAGGCATATTTCCAGCAACTTCTAAGCCTCACGTCAATAGTATGCAGCACATGGTTAAAAAGAGACAGGTCCACGCATGTGGCAGTTACTGCAGCCTCTGCCACACCCACAGGTAAACCCCAGAGCTTTCTAGCAAGTTCCAGAAGTCGCACAGCCTCAGTGAAGCATAAGAGTGAGGCAGCACACTCAAAGCATGGGCCCAACTGAATTTCATTGTTGACTGTCATAATTGTGGTAACAGTCATGAATCTAAAACAGAGAGGTGCTTAGCTTTTGGTCAGCAATGCCACAAATATAATAAAGGGAATCATTTCAAAAAATTTTGTAAATCAAAAGCCACACATGTTTCACTAAAAGGGAACATTTTAAGAAAAGAGTTGATCAATTAGAGAGCTCGGAGAGTCATGGGTCATGACCTCATTCTTTTTATTATGTTAATGGTGTGTGTCAGTGCTTAGTGAGACAGTCAATGTAGTTGATATATTGGTCAATAATTAATTATTTTGTACTGTTCATATAAATGGCAAACCCACAGAGCTTAAAGATGATACTGGCTCAAAGTGCAATGTTATGTCTGCAGAAACATTTCCTAGAGTATGTGCTGGTGAAAGGCATGATTTGACAAAGTGTGCAAAGCCTGCTGCTTATGGTGGTGAAGAGATTCAAATGGAAGTCTCAGAATGCTCAGAGACTCTATGAAAATCGGACTGCTTTCATTTAACAAGGAAGTTAACCATGTTAGCTTAAAAGACCACAACTCTAATTTTGCCCAACATATTTTTTCTACCTATGCTGATCTTGTCAAAGACAAACTAGGCAAGCTTCCAGTTGAGTACTCCATGAAGTTAGAGCCCAATGTCAATCCAATTGTCAGGCCACCCAGAAATGTTCCAATAGCCATGCAGACTTGAATCAAAGGTGAACTAGACAAAATGGTGCAACACGGAGTGATTGGTCCAGTCAGTGAACTCACAGAGGGCATCTTCCATGGTGGCAGCTCATAAGAAAAGCTCAGACGACATCAGAATATGTATAGACCCACAAGATTTAAATAAGGCACTAAAAAGACCTCATCATCCAATGCGTACAGTCAAAGATGTTGCAGCTCATATTGCCAAATGCCACCGTTTTTTATATCTTAGATGCAAATAGTTTATTCTGGCAAATTTTGCTTGACAAGAGATCTTTGTTGCTCCCTACTTTCAGTCCTCCATTTAGAGGGTACAGATTTCTGAGAATGCCATTTGGGATAAATTCCACAAGTGAAGTCTTTCAACGTGCAATGGAGCAAACTTTTCCTGGGTATCCTTATGCTATTACAGTAGACATACTAGTATTAGGTAATGGTGAAGCTGAGCATGACAGAAACCTCAGAACAGTTGTGGAAAGTGCACGTCAAATGAATCTTAAGCTGAATCCACAGAAATACAAATTCAGGATACGAGAAGTCACTTACATTGGTCATTTATTTACGAGTTCAGGTTTACGAACAGACCCTTCTAAGCAAACAACTATTCTCAAGATGCCAGCTCCAGACAATGTTCAAGTTCTGCAATGCTTTCTTGGCATGATCAGCTACCTAGGCAAGTTCACTTCAGACTTGAGTCACATATTAGCACTGCTCAGAGAGCTAACATCTAAAGATGTATCTTGGTCTTGGTTAGAACAGCACCAGAGAGCATTTAATGTCCTGAAACAGAGAACTGCCAGTCAACCTACCCTCGGATACTATGATGTCCTCAAACTCTTTTTACTCTTTCATGTCATGCTTTGAAATTTGGTCTTGGTGCAGTCATTCTATAAGAGGGTCAACCCGTTGCTAACATGTCTGGAACTCTCACCCAAGCTTAAATGCAGTATGCTCAGATTGAGAAAGACCTTTTGGCAACTGTATTTGCATGTTCCAAATTATGTCTATGGTAGATCTTGCTGACATGTCATCCAGATCACCCAGCAGTACCACTTAAGAGCATGTGAATAAGAGATTTGATTTTGAAGTCATGGAGGTCAGAAATTTTTCTTTCACACGTCTTGATGAGCTCAGAGATCATACAGCCACAAATCCACTTTACAGAAGCTCAACCACTTCCTGAAAGAAGGATGGCAGTCAAAACAATCTAATTCACCTCCAGCAGTGCAACCATATTTTCCATACAGAGATGAGATTTTGTCATACAATGGTATTGTTATGAAACGTCCCAAAGTTATTGTTCGAAAGTCCTTGCAACAAGAGTACATTACTATCTTAAACTGATGTCACCCAGGAGCAGACTCTACCAAAAGAAGGGCGAGAGGCCTAGTATTTTGGCCTTCTATGTCACAAGATATTGAGAGAGTACTTTCATCTTGTTCTGTGTATAATAGTAAAAAGCCACATAAACAGAAAGAACAACTTAAGCTGAACAAAGTTCTGGAACTACCTTGGTCGACAGTAGCCACAGACATTTTTGAGTGGAATGGTTAACATTATTTGGTGTTAGTAGACTCTTATTCCAATTGTTTCGAGATTGACCTACTGCCTAATATAGCATCCAATACTGTCATTACAAAAATAAAGCGTTGTTTTGCAGTCCATGGATCTCCACACAAAATTATTTCTAACAATAGCACACAGTTTACAAGACAACAGTTTAAAAGATTTGCCTAAGAGTGGGACTTTACTCATGTTATGAGTAGCCCAGAGTATCCTCAGTCCAATGGTTTAGCAGAACAAGCAGTTCAAAGTGCAAAGCAGTTACTAGAGAAGTCAAAATGAGACAACAATGATGTTTTCCTAAATCTCTTGAATCTCAGAAACATTCCTCATGACAAACATCTTGGTTCACCTGCTCAGAGACTTCTGTCGAGACAAACCAGAACATTACCCATCAGTAGTCAATTGTTGGTGCCATGCATCAAGAACAACAGGTCAGTGAAAGCCAATCTGTTGAAGAAGTGTTTAACCCAGAAGTCCTGTTATGATAAGACCAGCAAACCGCTCAATCCATTACAAGAGGGAGATATGGTAAGGATGCAAATGTCCAAAGGTTATGATCAGATTGGAATTTAAGGGTGGCACAGTGGTGCAGTGGTTAACATTGTCACCTCACAGCAAGAGGTTCTCCGGTTCGATTCTCGGCTGGGGTGCCTTCTGTGTGGAGTTTGCATGTTCTCCCTGTGTTCGCGTGGGTTTCCTCCGGGTACTCCGGTTTCCTCCCGCATTCCAAAGACATGCATCTGGAGCATTTCTCCCCGGGGCCTCTGCTGAAAACAGGCTCTGTGGAACCTAGTCGGACTTTCCCTGTCAACAAATGATAAATAAATAAATAAATAAAAATAAAATAAATAAATAAAATTGTGAAAAACATCTGTCCAGAGCTGAGATCGTACATTGTGGAATCACAAAGAGCAGAATTCAGGCGGAATCAGAAGCATTTGATACCGGTGTCCGAACCTGTACCACGGCATACAGCTTGTGAGAAAGACTCTTATCTCAGAGTGAGTTGTCCAGTATTACAGTTACAGTGGAAGTTCCAGAGAGTATCCCTGTTCCTTGGATGAATTCCAAAGTTCCTGATATGAACTGTTCACCGAAGACTGTCCATCTTGCTAAACCCAGTCCTAATTGTTATGTAACGAGATCCAGTCACATCTCCAGTCCATGTTCCAGATAAATGGCAACTTGGACATGAACACTGTGTTTGTTTGTCTATATCGATGCATGTTTATTTACAATGTTATTTTGATAAAATGGGCAATGTTTTTAAGAGGGAGGATGTAAATCAACGTATGTATGTCTCTTTAAGGAGCTATCCAAGGGCTTGTACAAGTGTATAAATACCAAGCAAGTGCAAGCCTGACTGCCATTTTGTAGTATGCTGTTTAGATGTAATATGTGTGTCTAAGTGCTGAAGATCAGTTTGTTTATATTTCCTGATGCTGCTATCCATCCTGTTGTGTTTTTATACAATAAAGCATCTTAAACGAACCACCCCGCCTGCTTGCCTTTTAAATGTAGAGAGACGAGAGACATAACTGAAGAAGATAATGAAAATCTGAAAAAAATATTAGTGCAGAAAAACTAAATGAAATATTAAAAAACATCAAGAAGGATACAGTTACAGGACTGGATGGTACTGAATAGCATATGTACAACGATATGGAAAATTGGCAAAAAATCTTTTTTGTGGAGGTACTAAATGAATGGTAAAGGAATGGTAGAGTAGACAAGTTTGCCTGAACAATCAATCTTTGGTAGAAAAGGGAAAGAAAGTTAAGAATTACTATGGACAGTAAAAGAAGTAATAGATGATATTGTAAATAAAAAAGTAGGTGGTCTAAGTAAGGCATTTGATAAAATGCAATACAAAGTTGTATGGGATACATTAAGGGCTTATAAGAGATAGTATAGTTAAATTAACTCTGTATATGAAAGAAATAACAAGAATAATTCTAAACGGATGGTTAAGTGAAAAAATCAAAATAGGATGTGAACTAAAACAAGGATGCCCAGTGAGCAGTATCATATTTGTTTTAGTTAAGATTGTAATTGTCAATAAAATAAATACAACATTAAATATGGTAAGATATAACATAACAGAAGAAATACAATTACAAATAATATTTACATATGCAGATGACATAGTATAGACTTATGTATAAATAAAGAAAAAAATTAAAGTTTTTGGATTCGGGCACTGTGCGGTAAGAAAGACTGAAGAAAATGGCGTCGGCTGCATCTTTTATAACCCTGATGCCCTGACGTCAGGGAAGGGGCAACAGCAGCTGATGCAGGACCCAGGACTTTGGAATTCAGGCAGATTGAGGGCAATCTGCCAGCAGGATTACCCAAATGTAATGAGTGCAACAGTGAAACACGAAGAACATCTATTGATATTCTAGGAATAGTATTTGAAAAACTGAATATATTAAAAAACAATGACAAAAATTATTTAAGAAATAAGAGATATATGCATATTTTGGAAATCATATAAGCTAGCATCCAACAAAAAGTTTATCTAATAAATTCTATTTTACTTGGTAAGTATACATAGGTAGCAAGTATGTACACGATATCAACTAATTATGAAAAATAAATAATGTGTATAATACTTTCAGTCATATGAGGATCCAGACTGAATCCAGTGAGAGGGGGAATTTTGTATGTAAAGGAAGAAGAAAGAGGATTGGGGTTAATAAACCCAAGTGTTCATACAGCTTCACTGAACTTGCATAAAGCCTTAACAAGTTAGAAACAAGAGAAGAAGACTCTGACAGAATACATTTTGTATGATAAATGTAAGTGTTCTGGGGAATAAATAAAGATAAGGAAAAGATGGAAAATTATATAAATGAAGAAATAAAGGAATATCAAAATAAAATATTCTTATTGAAATTAATAGTAGAAAAATAGGAAAGAATTATATTTAAACATTATGAAAGAACACTATTCTACCTTTCCTTGGAAACATTCAGAAATTAAAAAGAAGAAAGCTAAGCTATTAAAATGAAATTCATGTAGTGTAAAATATATGAATGACAAGATTTTCTGTGGATATTATCAACAAGTAAACTACCTGCTAAGACTAACATGTCCTATAGAAGAAAACAAGAAAGGATATGTATTCATTGTGGAGAACTTGAAACAAAAGAACATTTTTTAATGTATTAGAGTAAAGACGTTATGGGAAGAAATATGTAAAAATAAAACGGAAGGTTTGGAAAAGGTAGAAGGGAAAGATAGAACATATTAGCATGAATATGTTGGAATATGGATATTATGAAAATATAAAAAAAAGTGAAGAAAATTGATAGGATAATATTTTAGATTCTACAGACAATATGAATGGAGGGACTTAATGAAGTCAAATTTAATGGAAAATGTATATTAGCAGAAATTCTAAAGAAAATATCTTATTGGCTTTGGATTTAATATAAAACTGATTTATGTTATAAAGGTTTAAATAATTGTAATAATGTATGTAATCAGTTATGTAAGTAATGTATGTAAGCAATGATTACCAGTAAAGAACCCCTTACTCATTACTGTTGTGAGTGGGACAAATTTTCAAGGAAAACTTCCTGATTCCATTCAAGACACAGAGGTGGCCTGGAGAAACACAGAAGCAGATGGAGAGAGAATTATGTGATGCGGTACTGAAAGAAATGAAGGAGAAAGCAAATATCGAAACAGGAGAATGTGTGCAGGATTCTGAGAAACTGTTTCAAAGAAATCTGTTGATGAAGATGACTCAGCAAATGAAGGATGTATAATTACAACTCTCCAGTTGTTAGGGTTGCAGGATGATTTACTTAAAAGAAATGGTGCAAAGTGAAACAGAAAATGAAAGAGACATTTCATGGGGGGACATTATGGAGAAAATACAAAAGGAGGATGCAGCAATAATCCTGAAGAATAGTGGTGAGATGGAAAAGAAAGCATAAGCAGGGAAAGTAAAAGAAGGTAAAAGTGAAGTAGTAAAAAAAAGGCAGAAGAAAATGAAAAACATAAGTACATGGCAAGGGTTCGAAGTAAAAAAGACAAATAAATGGACAGGTATGAAGTATGGGACAATTTAATAGCTACTTAAGCATGTGAGGTAAGAGCATTTATTCTTATCAACAGAGAGATATTTTGTGACATTATATTTCAGACTTTTTTTTTTTCAATGAAAAATTTTCTTGGAGATTACGAAGAAAAAAAGACCGTTACCTATGGAATCATTATGTAATAAAAGCATTTAAAAACAAAAAACAAAAAAGAAGATTCATGTATAATTCCGAACAGAGGTAAAAAGAGAGACTTTGAAAGAGTATTTGTAAACTTTATGTAAAGGAGTACTGAACATTGTAAATGTTTATGACAAAAAAGAGTTTATGGATTGGTGGCCGGGATTGTAATATTGTCTTAAAAGTTGAAAGTGAAAAAATATATACATATGCCAAGCATGATAAATGTGAAGGGGAATAGGGATGTTGTAAAATACTGGGGACAACCCATTTTTTTTTTTTTTTTTGTGGAAAAGGACATTTGCTAAGTAACTGTGACAAAAGAAAATATTTGTGAGGAAATGGGACATGATGCAAAAATGTAAATTGAAATGTTATAAATGTAAAAAAATGGGCATTTGTGAATGGATTGCAAAAATGAAAATAACTAAGGAAAAAGAGAAGAAAATGAACAAAGAAAATGTTAGAAGTAGCAGAAATTGAAGGAAATTGGATGGAAAAATAATAAAGAGGGTGTAGAAGAAGATTCTGAAAAACTGATGGAGACGACAAACTGGGAGGAAGTAAACAGAAAAACAAATTTTATTGGTAAAAGGGCATAGGGTAGAAAAAGAAAATTTTAAGGGATAAGTACAAAAGTAAAATAGAATGGAAATGGATGAAAAAGAATATATATGGCTAAAGATTGAGGGTTGGTAAAATGATTAAGGGGTCTGACTCACAGACACAAGGTACAGAGTTTGATTCTCATCTATGGGAAGGAAAATTGGTTAGGCTTAGAATAAAGCTAGCCCAGTAGTTAGCTATGGATTTATGAAACAATGAATCTAAGTAAAAGGGAAAATAAAAATTTTACAGTGGTTTCTGTAAATATGAATAGTACTAAGAAAGTAAGAATATGAATTGTGGAGTGTGGCAATACATGTGATGTAGATGCACTTATACTAGAAGACACACGATTTTTAACAAATGAAGAAAGATTGCAAACAGAGAAACTATGGGGAAGAAATGAGCTGTAATTTGGGAAAGGAAAGATGTTCTCGAATAGCCATATTCTGTAGAAATACTGTAAAGATATTAGATGTAACGTTAGCAAAAAATGGGAAGATTAGCAACTGTAGATTTAAAATGGGAAGAACAAGTCTATAGAATTATAACACTGTATGCTTATACTAACTGCAAAGAAAGACAAAGCTTATTTCATTGAATTTTAGACTAAGTAGTGATAAATATGAATATTACAATAGGAGATAAAATGTGACTTAAGAGGCAAGCGTTCAAACTTTGAGACAAAAAATCATGGACTTACAAAAGGGGTATGTACAGAACTGAAATGGACTATTTTAAAGTATCAGAATGTTTGGTTACAGAAGTGGAGGTAGTTGAAACATGATTTTCTGATCATCCTGCAATATGGTTAGAGATAAAAGAAAACAAGATAGTTATGTATATATATATATATATATATATATATATATATATATATATATATATATGTATATATATATACATATATACATATATATATAGACGAATAAAAAGGATAAATGTGAAAACATGGAAAGAAGGAAATAGATTAGTAAGACAGTTACGGAAAGATCATATTACTATGAGAAGATTTTATACAAAATTGGTCTGAAAGGTGGGTGATATTTAAGGAAAAATATAAGAAATGTTTTTTACAATGACAATATGATGTGAGAAAAATAGAGGAAAAGTATAAAAACATAATGGTACATTGGAAGATTTAGAACATAATGAAAGAAAGAAATCAAGAAAAATACAAGAATAGTTACATAGACAAATTTTTTTTACAACAAAAAGAGAAGAAGTATCAAGTTACTTAAGCAGATCAGTAAAGGAAGAAGGTAGTGTAATGATAAAAATAAAATATGAAAGGAGAAATAAAAAACTCAGGAAAATATTATGAATACTGCAGTACAATATATACAAGAAATGTTAAAAGAAAAAAGAAGGTAGAAAAAAGTGGAAATTGAAGTTAACAGAAAGAGAGAATAAAGAGCTAGAAAAGGAGATTTCTTTAAATGAACAAGATAAAGTAGTAGGACAAGTAAATACAGATTAGGCTGTAGGCCCAGATGGAATAGGGTGTTAAATGTACAAAAATGTAATGGATTGGCAAAAAGTATGTTTTAAAGACTTTGAATGAATGTTTAAATGATGGTTATAGGTATAAATAATTATGTAGTGAAATACTTAACTTCATATGGAAGAAAGAAGACAGAAAAGAGTTAAAAACTGGAGACCAATACTATTACATAAGAAAAATAATTATAAGACCTTTACGAAAATAGTACAAGAGAGATTTGAAACTAAAATGAGAAATATTATGGAAGAAAGCATATATACTATAAAGGGGAAGGGTTGTCAAGCATTATTAATAATAGTTAGAGAAAATGTCCATGATATTATGAACAGAAAAAATAATCAAATATCATGATAGGAGATCGTCATAAGGCATTTGCCACAAATGGACATTAAATCTTATGGGTAAAGAAAGAAAGAATATAGTGAGAAAGTTAGGAAATTATGTATGTCATCATATAGTAATATCAAAGCAAAAATACATGTAAATGCAGCGGCTGGTTAAACCAAGAGGTGCATATGAAGACTATTGTAAGACAGGGATGACAAATGAGTTGTATACTCTTTGCATTAGTTATGAGTGTGACAGTATGTGAAATAAATTGCAAAAATGAAGGCGGCAGGTTATATAACACCTGAAGGGTTAAGAATTCCAGTTCTGTTACAATATGCAGATGACATTATAATAAGTGCAAAAACAACATTTGGATAAAAGAAACAATCATTTGCATAAATGAGTGTTTTGTTTTGATAGGGATGGCTTTAAACAGAGAGAAAAGTAAACATTTGGGTGATGTAGTAAAGATTGGGGGTATAAATTTTACAATGAATATAACTTCTGTGTTATGTATAAAATCTGGGAATAAAGATGTAAAAATTGAATGAGAAAAACAAGAATAAATAAACCAAATATGTCTTTTCTGGAGAACATATACATTATGTTATATGGAATGAAAGAATAAATGAAATTATGTTTAATGGTAAATGGATTCTAGCAACAATATTAAGTAAAATCAGATGGTGGTTATGGAAAAAGGAGTGGGGGTCAAATAAGGATGAAAATGTAGCATAACTGTATAGGAAATTATGAATATGTGTAAAAAGATTTATAATTTATATATTTGTACATGTGTAAATATGTTAATTTTTATATATAAATTGAGGATCCTTACACTTTTTGACAGGTGATGGAGGATCTTTTATATCCACATAAGCTAGCACCACTTAAGCAGATGGGGCTTCAGCTTAACATCTCATTCGAGGGATGACACACTCAGGAATGCATTACCCCCTTTATGTTGCACTGCAGTGTCAGTAACCAATCTACCTGGTGTGGGAATAGAACCCACAGCCATCTGCACCAAAGAAAAGTGTGCTACCTTTTGTATCACTGACAGTAACTAACTTTCATTAGATCCCTCCTGCCACTTTCTTAAAATTCTTTTCCTTCCACTTACTCTTGAAATTCTGTTTGGCAGAAGATGGTTAGGGTTTTTGTAAAATATGAGAAAGGGGGCAGAGAATCTTACAGACCACCTGAAATAATTTCCTCCCTTCATCAAATTGTTTGAGTACCTTGGCAGCAGATGGATCAACCACCGCATCCTTTTCCAAAGGATAATTTAAGATTTTACATCCTCCCCAAAACTTATGATTACATCCCCAAGTAAAATGACTCATCACAGTAGCAGTAGTTGCTGCCCTGAACGCAAAATTAGCACTGTAACATATGCACCATAAAGAAAGTTTAGTGACCTGTGAAGAAGAATCAATAACAGAATTCAGAGAGGACCTACCTTCTGAAGATGAAAAGGAGGCAAAAATGTTCCTCAGATAATCAAAACAAACCAGCATGTAAATACAACATATGAGCCTGATAATTCAGAATTCTGAACACTATTCTTGAGGAATAAATTCTCTTCTCAAACATGTCAAGAAGGTTTTCCATCCTTGTCTAAAGCGAAAGTTCAGCATTCACCCAGTTTTAGTTAGCAACTGGACTAGAAATGGTAATGGCTGCTGGGTCTGACGTGGGATGAAAAAACAAATACTTGTAAAATAGAGGAACCTTATAAAGCCTCTCTGCCTTTTTAGGGGCTGAATGTTCAGTCTCAGTAATACTGCAGGCACTGTTAAAAAGATTCTTCGTGTCTGAAACCAGAGGTTGAACATCCACCTGAAACATGTCATTGTACTTCTTCAGTAATGAAGAATGATCATCTTGGTCCCGTACAAACAAATGATTTACTTTGGACCTTATCCCAGGAAAAAGAAAAATTCCTCTGTAGGATAAATGAGAAAACAATTAATCAGAATCTGGGAACTGGGCGGAAAAACATGGAAGCTGCCCTATCCATTTAATGACCATCAGACAGGGCATGCTCAGAAACTGTGGAAACAGATTATCTTTTTATTACAAAAATGCCAATTCATTCTCTAGACATTTAAAATTTCCAATAAACCTCAACCAAAGTAATAAATTCTACCTTGTCAACAGAAAAAATTCTATGAGTAAGACAACTGTTTTACTATTTTTGTTTCTTTTTCCTAGACACATTCCCAGAAGTGAACCAACTCAAGAATGGAACCTTATCCCAGTGAACAGATCACTTATACTGGGTTATGCCAGGAAGTACTAACTGTAGAAACTCCATTACTAAACAAAAGTGTCTCTCTCATGGCCGCTACGACCTGAACAGCAGGAGAGGACATGGCTAACCCTCAGTCAATGGTGGCAGAAGGGAATACTCCTACAGGGATCTGGAGAAAGAGCTGAGTGCTCTGAGTAACAACCACCAGCCACTGCAGAATCATTCAGCAGATGAGGGACTGAGTGAGCCCAAGAAATAAGTAAGGCCTCCTCTACAAAGCAGTGGGAGCATGAACCGAAGAAATGGTAAGCAGTCCCATGTCCTACTATCTGAAAATGAAGCCTGAACGCCAGTTAAAGCTGCTAGAAGGACCTGATCTAGATGTGAATCCCTTCATGATTAGGTGGGCACCAGCAGCAAACACGTTTACTTTCCCTAAATGAGTACAAAATCACCACACTTTTACCACAAAAAAGTACCCTAAACAAGAAGAAACAGTCAAGCTAGGCTGCCCTGTCAGAAGAGACATTACTGGTAAAATAAAAAACACAGTAAAATAGCTAGAATTCTTAATCTGGTCGGCAGCCTGACCTGGAGTCAACTACATTCACACTGTGGGTTCTACTTGTGAGCCAGTTTGCAACCCGCCTTGTGATATAGGGGTTGATGCATAGCTTAGTGAGTTTTTCTGTGATTCCTGAGTGGGGAATAGGTTCATAGGTTCATACTAGGCTATCTGCCCTAGGGCATTTATAAGCCTAGCCAGAATGTGTTTGGCTTTCGCTACCCATTTTAAATTTATTTTGCTATGCCCTTTTTCGAGGTTAGTATACTGTGCCTCTGTCTAACAGTGACACAGAAGTGATACCCGGGGTAAACCTACGATCTTCCATCCACTCATCAAGATTCCTCTTGAAGAGAGTCAATGAGGGACTCTGCCTAACCTGGACTGGGATTTTATTCCAGAGTGAAGGGAGCCTCTGGGTTATGAATCTGTCCCTCCAGCATGTCCTATTTATTTCAGTGCTGAGGTTCAAGTCTCTCGAGCACGTAGCTCGATGGGATTTGGATTTTCTGAGGTGCAGCATGTCCATTAATTCCGGGTTGGACATGGCTTTATATGTCAGGCACAGATCGCCTCTGAACAGGCGGTATGCCACTGAGTAGAGCTGGAGTTTCTTTAACCGGGCAGCATATGGCATCTGTTTGAGCCCTTTGATCCTCTTGGTGAGGTACTTTTGGGGTCTTTCCAGTTGCTGCAGGTGTCTGGTAAGGTACATCCCAAAAGGGCATTGTACTCAATTATGGGCCTGATGAGGGATGAGTAAAGAGGCACGATGACCTCCCTGATCTAGATGTGAATCCCTTCATGATTAGGTGGGCTATATAAAATGTTTTCTAACCACTTTGGCCACGTGGTTGTCAAATGAGAGATTGCTATCAACTTGGGTCCCCAGGTCCCTAATTACTTCTTCTGTACTTAATGGATTACCACCTATGTGGTAATTTGTGGGCACTTTGTTTTTGCCAAAGGGATGACTATACACTTTTGGCATTTAGCTTGAGGCCATGGCTCTGGCACCAGTTGTCTGTTTCTATGAGGCCCTTTTGGAGGATGCTTGTGTCGGCTGGAGAGTCGATTATGGCCCAGTTTGCAGTCATCTGCGAACTTGGTCAGCCACAGTCCTTCCATGTTGGCCTGTACCTCCGAGAAATATATACCGAACAAGAGAGGTCCCAGGACTGAGCCTTGTGGGACACCACTTGTAACTGGTTTGGAGTCTGACATGGCTCCAGCAATTCTAACCATGTGGGTTCTGTCCTTGAGCCAGTTTGCAATCCATCTAGTGACATAGGGGTTTATATTTAAGCTGGTGAGCTTATCTATAATGCCCGAGTGGGGTACTGTATCGAAGGCTGTTGCAAGGTCCAGGTAGGCTGTGTGGACCACCTTCCCCTCGTCAATGGCCTTGGTGACTGTTTCAAAGAAATCAACCAGGTTTAAGAGGCAGGATCTGCCCTTAACAAAGCCAAACTGGGTAGGATCCAGTGTCTGTAGGTCCCCAATATCTTTATTTATGAGGTCCATGATGATCCTTTCCATAGCTTTGCAGACCAAGCTAGTCAGGCTTATGGGGCGATAGTTTCAAGGATCCGCTGAGGCACCACCTTTATGGAGAGGGACCACTGTTGCTGTATGCCACTCTTTGGGCACATATCCTGTAGTAAGGCTGAGATTGAACAGTAGTTTTATGTTTGGGTTTAGCTCTTCTTGAAGTTCATGTAGGACGCAGCCCGGACACCGACTGTTCCCATTGATGCTGTGTTTTTTGCTTTGGAGAGGGCGGCTCTTACCTGAGCATCTGAGATGTCAGGGGGGAAGCACTCTGCTGGGATAGATATTTGCCCTTTTGGTGGGAGTTTGCGCTGAACCTGTCAGCAGGGATGTTGGTAATGGCTGTGGGTTCAGTGTAGTTTTTGTCATTTTGGACTAATTCTGAGCATATCTGGGAATTATCACCCAGGTTCCTAACATAACTAAAGAAAGCCTTGTGATTATCCTTAGTGTCCTGTGCAATTTTTCTCTCAAAGCTGGCCTTAGACAATTTTATGAGTGCCCGTAGTTTTTTGCTAATACTGATCAGTGATGCCTTCCCTTTTTGGGATTTTGCTCTATCATTTAGTAGCTTCCTACTTCTATTGTATAGTTTGTTTATGGCTGGGGTCCACCAGACAGGACGTCTGCCTTTGGAGGATTGGGTCTTGGTTTTATTTGGGATAGCATGATCCATACATTCCTGAAGGTGTTCATAGAATGCGTTTATAAATGATTCTGCGGTCTGGGCCATATTTTCCAGAGGCCCGGGGGCTTTGAAGGATTCCACCTCAGTTTTGAGGAGTGTGAAATTTGCTTTAGAGAAGTTTTTCACTGTGGTTTTCTGGGCAGGGGCTGGGGTCGGGATGTGAATATCTAGTGAGATTAGTTTATGGTCTGATCTTACCAGTGAGGGATACACTTCTGGTCTGGAGCATAGAGTCCCCATGTTGGTGATGATCAGGTCCAGTATGTTTTCCCCTCTTGTGGGAGTGGTAACAAGTTGTTCCATAGCATTTGAGTTTATAAATTCTAGGAACCTTTGGGCTAGGGTGTTGGAGCTAGAGTAATGCTCCCAGTCTATGTTTGGGTAGTTGAAGCCGCCCAACATAATGGTGTTTGGAGAGATCTTCATATGTTCTCAGAAAGGCCGAGTGGGGTTCCTGGGTTTGGGAGGGTGGTCTGTAGCAGGCTATAAACTGGAAGGCAGTTTTACCCACTGTTAGTTGCACATGGATAGTCTCCGATGCTTCGTGCTTTGCCACCAACCTGGAGGTGTGGGTATCCTTGATAAATATCGATACTCCCCCTCCTTTTGTGGTTCAGTCCAAGTTTTGGGGCCGAAAAGCATGGCATGAGGTATAACCTTGGCCAGATCAAAGTAGGCTTTATGAACCATCTTGCCTTCATCCATTGAAAAGCTTGATCATATGGTTTTGACCACATGAATTCTGAGATTCTAAAAACTCGTTCAACTGATAGGGATCCTTAGATATTATTTACATATATTTAGATATACACATGTGTGTGTGTGTGTGTGTGTGTGTGTGTGTGTGTGTGTGTGTGTGTGTGTGTGTGTGTGTGTATCTAGACATAAAGTGTATATATATATATATATATATATATATATATATATATATGGGTCTACTTCTAAACACCGACACGCCGATTCCCCGACACAAAACTCACCGACGCCAAATAACCGAAAACACACAAACCCGACACAAACCCGACAACGCAAAACACCGAACAACAAATCACCGACACACAGAACGTAAACAACACGCGACACTACATACCATACACACTAGCCCTGACCCAAACCCTAACCCTAACGTCCGACACTATCGCACACTTCACCTACCTGCACCCTAACCCTAACTCACTTACACACCCCTAGCCCAAGCTCCGACACTAACGCATACATCACCTACCTGCACCCTAACCCTAACTCACTTACACACCCCTAGCCCAAGCTCCGACACTAACGTACACATCACCTACCTGCACCCTAACCCTAACTCACTTACACACCCCTAGCCCAAGCTCCGACACTAACGCATACACATCACCTACCTGCACCCTAACCCTAACTCACTTACCTGACCACTCCTACCTCCGTCACTATCGCACAATTACCGGTCGCGATCGCAGATTACCCTTGTCGGTCTTTCCACTGTCGCTTAATCACCCTGTTGGTATACGTACCTGTCGGTCATCTGGCGCCGGTGATTTCGCGTCGGGAATCGGCGTTCGGTCTTCTGAATGGGACCCATATATATATATATATATATATATATATATATATATATATATATATATATATATATATATATATATATATATATATATATATATATATATATATATATATATATATATATATATATATATATATATATATATAAATATAAAAAACGTATATATATATATATATATATATATATATATATATATATATATATAAATATATACACACACATACACATACACACACACACACACACACACATATATATATATATATATATATATACATACATATATATTATATATAGAGAGAGAGAGACAGAGAGATCTTTTGGTCAAATTGCAATATGTTTTGACTTAGGTTTTGTACTAATTTTCTATACCATAGTTACTAAAAATAACCTACCATGGTGGCAAAGGTTATTTCAGGCATTCCTTGTTCCATCTTCACAGGTACAGATTATTATTTGCTAAAAAAGATATACACTGCAGTAATGCAAATGAACATGTTAGCATGAAGCTGTCATATAAGAAATGTACCCAAGACTTACCATCTTCGTCATTAGTAATAATGAGTGTGACCATGTCTATCCTTCCAACTTTTGCACCAGCCCAGTGGTTTCCCAAGGGGTTGCTGAGATAGACTTGCAGTTGTTCCTCTGGTTCAAACACAGAGTCTTCCCTGATTAACACAGTGCAATTCTTCACCTGGAAGAGATTATATACCATGTAACACAGGCTGCAGACATGAAAACACTAAAGAACATTCTACATTGGTGCTGTGTTCCTTGACAACTTCACTCAGCAAACCAATATTTTGTAAATATAGCTACATTTAAGCTAAATATACACGATACAGTCTCTAGGAACTCCATTCCAATAACAGGGAATGAACTATCAAATAACCTGCTGGCCATACCAAAGTCATTAGCTTTCAAGGTAGCTGGTAAACATATTTCCATAACCTTAACTCCTGCTCTCAGTGCAAGCATCACAACAGTATCAATTACATCAAACTTATCTGTTCTACTGTTGTCCTCTGCATTACAGACATTCACTGCCTTCTTAACTAATAGTTGACTATTTTTTACATTCCATGACCATCCTTAAATCTCCCCTCCTTTAGTCAAACACTTCCCTGTCTTTCTTATACTTGTCTCCCCTGGCCAGGAAGCAGAGTACAAACACAGCTTATTCCCCCTTACCTCTTGGCTATATTCAAATTTCACATTGGATAAGCATATTCACTCTACTGTTTCATGTACATGTTGCTTTACATCTATACTTGGTTACTATGATGAAAAGTAAATTAGAGCTGCTAAATGCTTGAATGTACTGTGTACATTTATATACTGCTATCGCCCTTTTAACACATGCATAGTGCAGTACTTTTAAGGATCAGCCTGGCCCATAATCAATATAAAATGCATAAATGTAGTCAATGGGGTGTGACAAGCTGAAATGTTAGCATTGTTTATGACAAGCTGCCATACTGTCTGTAAACATGTTACATGCTTACTGAACTTAAGAATGTATCCAGACATCTCTGGGATGATCTTTGAAGTAAATAAAAGTCTACTGTAGCACCTTCTGACTTGGTATTAGAACCAGAATTTTCTCAATGAACAAAAAATGCCTAATGACTTTACATCATGACAAGTTATCTGAAATGCTCCAAGTTTAATGCCATTACTGCAAAACTACTGTTTTGCCTTGCAAAGTCCTTGTTTAACTGAATTTAATTTTTTTAGCATACAAGTACTGAACATCAGTATAAATAGGTGCACAGAGTCCTCTCTAGGCACAAAACTGTCAGTGGAAAATAAGGAACTACAAACGTAAAGTAGCAAAGACAGTACCACAGCTAGGAAATTTATTTAAGTAAGTTAAACAGTACAAACAGTACACAGGTTAGCGCTTTCAGGGATCTACCCCTTCATCAGACAACTGTTGAAATTCCACACTCCCTTAAATACTTGAGTCAGTCACATGATGATACAAGCAATTACCCTAATCACTGTTAATTGAAAAGAAACACAGTTGCCAAAGCAGAAGAAAAATATAAAACTAAATAATGCAACAAGAATATCTTACATCACACATTCCTTGTCCAAGCTAATGATACTGTTGAAACATGCGTAGAAAAAATACATGCAAAAAACATAAAAAATATATAAAATATATCTATGAAAAATGTGTACAAAATACATCTGACTTGATACCAATGAATATATGTACTAATGCATGTGCCTTGCTAAGAGTATATAGGCGTAATATAAATAGTGAAAAATATATAAATTAATGCTAAAATATACTTGTGTATTTACATACACATAAAAGCAGCACATAGACATGCATAAGTATAAAAATATAAAAAAATATACCGTATAACGTTAAAGAAAGTAGTGCCAATGCCATGCACACTAAGAATACAGGACCAGAACATATCTTCAAACTTTTAGTTTTACAGATACTGTCGGAGAAACACAGATGGGGTAATTTATCCAGTGATACAGAAGCTGCCGAACAGAGATGGATCATACGATTTAATGCAGATAAACCTCCGGGTTTGAATCAAATGGTGTCGCTTAAACTGTTTTTAAAAGCTTGACCATTGAGGCATTGAGTTTTTTGAATGGCACGTCCATATATATATATATATATATATATATATATATATATATATATATATATATATTTATATTTTTATATTTTTATACTTATGCATGTCTATATGCTGCTTTTATGTGTATGTAAATACACAAGTATATTTTAGAATTAATTTATATATTTTTCACTATTTATATTACACCTATATACTCTTAGCAAGGTACATGCATTAATACATATACTCATTGGTATCAAGTCAGATGTATTTTGTACACATTTTTCATAGATATATTTTATATTTTTTTTATATTTTATTTATTTACTTATTTATTTATTTATTGACATTTGTTAACCGGGTTTGCCCAATTGTGCTTGTGGCCCATTTTCAGTGGAGACACGAGGAGAAAAGCTCCAGTAATACATTTTAAAACAAGTACAATTTTAAACAATATTGATAAAATAGCAGTTATAGCAAAACGATTCACATATGTTGGCATATATGCATAAAGTTAAAGTTGCATTAAAAAGAAGCTAAGTAACAATTTTACACTGATATAATTCAATAGGTGAACAATGAACATTTTTTGTTTGTATAAAATTGTGCAAATGCATAGTAGACACATTGGAGAGAGAGGTGTAATGAGTTACTAAGTATGGTCCTTTTGAGGGTACATAAAGGGACGGAAGACTAGGTAGGGTCATGGCAAGGGCAGGTTCTGGAATTGAGAAAATAAGCTTTTAGTTCATTTTTAAAGTGTGAGGTGTAGGAGACTGAATGTAAGTCAAAGGGAAGTTTGTTCCAAGCATGGGCAAGGGAGTGTTTGTAGAGTAGTTTGCCTACTGACCTTTTTGGGTGGTAGATATCAAGTAATTGTTGGTTAGAAGTACGGAGGGTCCGGGATGGGATGTAAATGGAGACTAAGGAAAATAGAGATGGACAGAAGGAGGGTTTATAAAGAATAGAGTATAGCATATGAAATTGATAAGAGAGCAGAAACTGGGGAAGTTCAAGCCATTGAAGAGAGTTTAAAGAAATGCAGTGGTGTGAGTTGTATGGGGAGTTAGTAATGAATCTGGCTATTTTATGGTAAGTCTGTTGCAGTTTGTTTAGAGTGGAGGCCTGGATATTGGTAAGAACTGGGGCAGCGTATAAGAGGGAGGGGAGGAGGAGTGCCTGGCCCAGGGTAAGTCTAGATTCAGGGGTTAGGAATTTTTTGTTCCGATATAGCAGACCTAGTTTCTGGTTTGTTTTTTTTATACATTGGAGTATGTGTAGGTTGAACTTGAGTTTGTCATCGATAATGACCCCTAGGAGTTTTGTGTGGGTGTCAGGTGGGATATTTGTATTGTTAGAAGATGTAATAAAAAAAAGGTTTTGTGATGAGAAAGAGAACGGGGAAGGAAAAGTAGGTGTTTGGTCTTTTTGGGATTTAGGATCAATAGGTTGTGAGACAGCCATTGTTCAGTGGATAATAGGGCCTGTTGGGTCAGGGAGTGTAGTTCAGGAATGTTATTTGACAAGGATATAAGTGTGGAGTCGTCGGCATACTGAATAACGGAGGATTCTTTGCATGAGGTGTAAAGATCATTGGTGAAGATATTAAACAAAAGGGGTTCCAAGATGGAGCCTTGGGGAACACCAGTGGAGATGGGAAGGAAAGGTGAGGAGGATGAGAGCCATTTGACAGATTGTTCCCTGCCAGATAGGTAACTATTAAACCAGGCAAGTGCGGAGGAGGATAGGTGGAGATTTGCGAGTTTGGATAGTAGTAGAAGATGAGAGACAGTATCGAAGGCTTTGGAGAGATTTAGGAAGAGACAGAAAATGAGTTTATTGTTGTCTAGGGCCTCTGCAATGATATGAGTGAAGGAGAGGAGGGCAGTGGTGGTGCTGTGGTGAGGACGAAATCCATGTTGGGTAGGGGTAAGTAAGTGGTGTGTGAGGAGGTGATTGAGAAGCTGTGAGTGAATACATTTTTCTAATATCTTGGAGAGGGGGGACAGAATGGCAATGGGCTGGTAGTTTGAGGGGTCTTTGGAGTTTCCACCTTTATGAAGAGGGATAGTGAAGAAAGATTTCCAAAGGGTGGGGACAGCTGATTCCAGAATAGATCGATTAATTAGTATAGATACAGGATAGGCAATTGTGTCAGCAGCAAGTTTGAGGAATGTAGGAGATAGATTGTCAGTGGAAGGAGAGCAGGGTTTTAGCTTGAGTAAAAGAGATTTGATGTAAGTAATGGGAACTGGCTCAAAAGAAAACAAAGTTGTGTTAGTGGGACTTGGAGAGGTGGGTGTCGAAGTAGAGTTTGGCTTAGAGGTTACCATATTTTGGATGGAAGAGATAAAGTGTTTATTCAGGAGGGTAGCTGTTTCCTGAGAGGAACAGTTAGGGTGTGGGGAGGGATTAGACGGCTTTCCAGGATAGAGGATGTTGTTGAGAGTTGACCAAAATTTTCGGGGATTGGATTTGTTAAGCTGAGCAGAGCTATAGTATAACTTTTTGTCATTAGTTGTATGTTTTTTTGCAAGGTTCCTCAGTTGCCTGTATTTTTGAAGAAAAGGTGGTTGTTTAGTTTTAGTCCAGGTTTTCCAAGCATGATCTCTGTTTAATAAGGGACCTAGTCTCTTTGGAGAACCAGGGAGCATGGTTTGATTTTACTCTGATCTTCCTAGAGGGAGCTAAGGAGTTTAGAGTATTCATATGTTTTTTGTAAGTATTTTTTCTATGCATGTTTTAACAGTATCATTAGCTTGGACAAGGAATGTGTGATGTAAGATATTCTTACTGCATTATTTAGTTTTATATTTTTATTCTGCATTGGCAACTGTGTTTCTTTTCAATTAACAGTGAATAGGGTAATTGCTTGTATCATCATGTGACTGACTCAGGTATTTAAGGGAGTGTGGAATTTCAACAGTTGTCTGATGAAGGGGTAGATCCCTGAAAGCGCTAACCTGTGTACTGTTTGTACTGTTTAACTTACTTAAATAAATTTTTTAGCTGTGGTACTGTCGGTGCTTCTTTACGTTTGAAGTATTGGACTTCTTCAGTCATGACTAAGTTTCACCTACTAGCTCTAGTTTACTACTTGAAACCCTTTTGCAGGCCTGTCTGAGGACAGAGATGCACAATTTTGTGTAGGAACAAAATTAGACAAAAAATCAGAGAATATCCAGGCAAATGCACTTTTGTATGCCATGGGCCAAGAGGTCAAGTCCATGCAGAGTTTGCATGACAAAAGGACCAGAGTGTTGCACAAGTCAGTAATTACTGAGTGGGTGTTTCTCATACCACTGGACTTCCTAATGTTTAATAGGTGTAATACAACAGGATCTCTTGCAGCTATGTATCTCAGGTAGAGGTATCCTGTTATAATAGACTTTAGGATGGTCTGTGCACTTTTTATAATTAAGGCCCTTGAATTTTTTTTTTTTAAGAAAGGAGGCACTGTGGTCATTCTAGCTTTGCCAAGTGTTTGGACAGGTACATACCAAAAGGAGTATTTTATCAATGATTAGTCTAATGAATGCAGAGTACACAGGAACAATTACATCCCTGGATCTGGCTATCATAAACTTCAATCAAAGCTGTGTGATGAAAAAAGGACTTTCTTACATCAAAGTACAGTTCATCAAATTAGGTGCCTAGATCTACAAAGAGATATCAGTTTTCGGGGGAGGGGCAATGTGGCAATTACAAAAGGAGTCATGCTTACTGAAGGACAGAATTATAGATTTCTTGGAAATTAGGTTCAGTCTGTTGTCTTAACATCAGCTATTCATTTGGGACAAGCCCTCTTATAGGATCACAATGTCCTCTCGGGAGTTTGTGATGCCAATAGGTTTGCAGTTTCTTGAAGACTCGGTAAGCCACAATAACTTAACAACAGCTTTGAGTTTAGAGAAATAAATGCCAAAAAGAAGTGGCCCAAGAACTGAACCCTGAGGCACTCTACAGTATTTAGCTGGGAGACGTCATCTATGATACATGAAAGTGGGATGGTATCAAACACCTTTGCAAGGTTCCGATAAGCAGTGTGCACTGATATGCCCCTGTCCATTGCCTCAAGGACTTCTTTGATGAAGTCATCCAGATTAAATAGGTAGGGCCTGCCTTTGACAAATCTGAACTGTGCTGGTTTCAGATTCCATAGGTCACCTATATCATCATTTATTAGTTTCATAACGATTCTTTCCATAGCCCTGCAGGCTGAGGTTGGCCAGACTTATGGTCTGTAATTATCTGGGTCTACTGTAGCTCCATCTTTGTGCAAGGGAATGACTGTTGCTGTACTTGCTTCTTTCATCCAGCACAAAGCCTGCTTTAAGGCTAATGTCGAACAGCACCTTGCAGAGAGCTCTGACCACTCATGTCTCAGGCTAGCCAGAAGGCAGCCTGGTATGTTATATGGCTCCACAGACATAGTGCTCTTGGCCTTACATAGTTCCTTGAGAACTTCCTCTTATGAGAATTAATGGGGGGATAATAGATGTGGTATTTGATCTGACAATACTGGAAAGGAGAAAGGATGAACTTGGAGATGAATACATTCAATGGTAGATTGGCAATGTCCTCTGGGTCTGAGTATGTGATATCATTTACTATTAGGTCTACACAGTGTTGGCATTGTTTCTGAGATTTCTAATGTAATTAAAGAAGGCTTTGTGGTTATCTTTTGCCTGTGTGGCTATTTTTATCTGCTGTCTGGATTTGGTTGATTTGATCAGTATTCAGAGATACTTGTTTAGTTTAGCAAGAGTGTTTTTTGGCTTTATGAGAGTTAGATTTATTTTTGTATGCATTTTTGTTTCTTTTGTTACAGAGCCTGCTTATATTATGGTTCCATCACAGGGCGCTATTTTTGAAATTTGCATTGTATTTATCTTTTGAGGGGGAGAGATTCATTTATGCAACTATTTACATGTGCTTAGAACTTGGCAGTCAGAAATTGCACATAAGCAATGGGATCATTGAGGTGGAAAGGGTGTTTAAATTTAGTCATATCATTCATTTTTTAGTAGATTAGCCTTTGCATAGTCCAAGCATACTGAAGTATTAGACGGCATTCTTGCCTTCAGTCTTACGGTGATTGCGACTGTGTTGTGGTCCGATTTCACCAGGGAAGAAGTTACAATAGGCAGAGAGCACAGCTGTCCATATATGTAAGGACTTAGTCTAAGATTTTATCTCCCCTAGTTGGGTTGTGGACTAACTGGTCCAGGAACTTAGCATTTATGAAGTCCAGAAATCTCAAAACATACATGTCTGAAGATGTACAAGTCCCACAGTTGATGGTGATATAGTTAAAGTCTCCAAGGAAAATGGTGGTTAGACTCCATACTGGTTACATAGGTGGTATGGGCCAAAGGGGACACAGAAGGGGTCCTATGGTTAGCTATTATGTGGAAAGCGATTTGTTTATAGTAAGTTGGGCATTGAGAAGTTGAAAGTCATTACCTTGTCTAACAACTCTGCAGGTCAGATTTATTTTAATATAGAGACACCTACTCTTTTAGTGCCTACATACAGTGTGGTGAGCCTGTATTAGTGATAGGCACTGAAGCTCTCCACTGGTGGAGTGCTTTTGCTGGTCCTGAACCAGGACTCAATGACTATGTATGTATATACATTTTCCAGGAGAAGTAGTGCTTGTAGGGTGTGGAGATTTTTAAGGCTCCAAGCACTGAGCAGCAATAACATAATGTCTTGATTCAGTTTAGTTATGTTGGAAGTCTTAGAATACAGACTGCCTAAAAAAGGCACAATGAGGGTGGACAATATTTTAACCAGTCTACCATCTTATCTCAGGCTGATATATACTGTACCCCCCTAAAATGACAAGAGAATCTAAGTTAATTATTGAAGTTAATAATTGTGGCATCATTCTTGGTGATGGTAGAATACTGCTCAGTGTTGGTTCATACCTGCCTCAGACACATATTTTGAGAGCTCTATCATGTCTCTGTTCATACTTTCCAGGGAGGTAAATCTCAAATCTTGTAAACCCACGTGTACTATGACTATGCTACATATACACTTATTCAGCAAGAACTTGAGTGCTGTTCTAATATAGTGAATCCTGGCCTCTAATAGGCAACGGACTATGACTCTCTCTTTGCACAGCTTGGTGAGTGGTGCATCAGCATGTCTTACTATAAATTCACCTACAATGAGGACATTTAAGTTTGGTGGTTTGCCTTGTGGGCTTTTGGACCGAGTTTGCATGTCTTACAAAAATATGTTTCACGACGGAAACTGCCTGTGATGCATGTTTGTAAGGTTGCTGAGGGTACTTGTTTTTTGCAAGTCTGTATGTTTGGTCTGAGGTGTCTCAGATAGGTTTGGTGTGGTGCTGACAACCTTGGGATTTGTAGTGGCTTCATATGAGAACTTTAACACCAATAACATTATATAACTACATCTTTTACACACTGAGGCAAATTATTTGTGAGTTTAAAGAGTAATACAGAGGCCTATGTTACAGTGACATCACAAGTTACACACAGAAGTTTCTCAAAGCTGTAGCAGTTACATGAGGCAAACTCAAGTGCATTGGCAAAATTACATCCGTGTACGAGTGGAAAGGGCACAAATTTGCATCTTGGGTTTAATATGCTGGACAGTCCATAAATAATCAATCTGCCCAGCAGAGCTGTGGCACGCAAAAGGGTTTTAATTGCTATAATAAATTAATTCAGTATACATATGTCCTGCTTGATTGTCAACCAGGAAAAATTATAGCAAATGCCCTTCTACATGCTTTGAGCAAACCCAGGAGGGTGCCAGTTCTGATGCTGTGCAAAGCAAAAGCAGAACTTAAATGAATGCAAAGCCATAGCATTACTGATATTCTAACTGAACCCAGTGAGTGGTGTGCTCCTGTGATCCCAGTAATTAAGAAGAATGGCTGACTGCAAAAATGCCTTGACTTAAATCTCAAAGATGCAGTACCCAATCTTTCTGCAATGCTTTTTCCTTTAACATATTTGCTAAAGAAAAAGGTGCAATAGTCTTGGGAATATAGTTGTTATAAACAAAGAAAAAAAAAAAAAAATATATATATATATATATATATATATATATATATATACACACACACACACACACACACACACACACACACACACACACACAAAATGTTTAATGTGTGTAAAAGAAAAAATGTTAATGTCATTTGCAGGAGAGTAGTACGGCAGGCAACAGGGGCAACTACTCTGGGTGTTGGGGGTAATCAGCTGATTTGGATCTCTTTAATGCTATACTGTCTTTCTCCTCTGTTTGGGGGAGGAGAATCTGTCAAGCACTCAGCAAAAGCATCATAACTGAAGTGATAAACATGTCATAAAATATTAATCATAACTGAAGTGATAAACATGTCATAAAATATTAACATAAAAATTCAGAAGACCATAAAACAAATATTTAACTTCTTTCAGCCTCAAAGGCTGCAGACGTATGAAGGAATATGCAGCATGTTGTGAAGCCTTAAATCCGCCTAGACCCATTGTAATACATGCTGCTGCTGCAGCAGGTACAGACATATCTCTGGCACAACTCTTGGAGTTTTAGTTTGTCCGTTGGTGAAGCTGTAAGGCTGAAAAATTATTTTAATCAGCAAAGGCCCACAATCTAAGCTGTGAAATCTACAAATGCAAATAAAAATGTTCTGATGTTCAACAGGATGGGAACAAAGCAGGCATGTAATGGGCACAGCAAGGAGAAATGGAATACCAGAAACACAGGTCAGAAACAACAGACAAAATAAGTACAGCAGTCTAAAAGAAAGCTGACAGTTACTTTTAGATGCTGGCTTCATTTTGCAGTGTAAAACACTGTGGCTGCGAACAGGTGCATGTAGCATCCAGAGTTATGAACAGTAAAAGAAATGAAACAGTAGCATAATACCCACTACTAAGTTTATGCTGTTAAAAAATATTTGCATCCTTTCAGTGTCATGTGAAATTGTAATGCAAGTTTATGCAAGAAACAGAAAACAGGCACAAAGCCAACAAGTCACAGTTTAGTGGAACTAACTACCACCATTCGGATAATGAAAAAAGAATGGCATTTAAAGCTGAGGTCACTATCTGAAGAAGTGGCAGAGAAATTGAAGCTGGATGATAAGAAGTGATTAGTTTAGTTTGTCCTCTGTTTTAATACACAGAACTTGGTCCAACATAATGATGAATACATATAATAAGCACAATTACCTTTTCTGCTTTGAGAAAAGTAATGCGGAATTCATCACTGTTTCGTCTTTCTTCAAAGTCCTCCATGACACCTGCAGTAAGCGCCCTTGTATAACACCTCACTGATGACTCAAAGGTCAGATCTCCAGTGCGGACAACGGGAATGTCCACCAAACCATCCTTCTCCTTTACTGTGTAGGTATCTTTTCCAAACTGCATACTAGGGACTAAACAAAAATAAATTAATTAGCTGAAAAATAAAACTAATTTAAAGGATACTCAATTGACTTCAGAATATTTAACTACTTCCTCTTCTATGTCTTCACTCATCTATCTTCATAGTTTAGTAAAAGATATTTAGTACGTCAGCCCCATGGTTCTCTCTAACCAGACGTCTACACACAGTCACACATCCAAAGCCAAAGATACATTCCTATGGCTGGTATGCACACACACACGGCAGTGTATTTAAGTATAATGCTGCATAAAAAATACACAAATGCTAGACAGCAAGTCCTCATGACATGGTAACTATGGTTCTGTCATCTAGCACAGCTGTTGGAGAGCAATGAAGAAGGGACTGCATTTATCCTCATTATGACATTAAATATTTATGCAGACTGCCTTTTTTTGTGCACAGGTTTCATCAAATGAAAATCTGTAAAGAACAAATGGACAGTGACCATCTGAGCTGCTAGCACTTTGGATCTGTTGTCAAGACTAGGAATGCAGAGGTTCAGTCGAGCAGAGACAGGCTAAACTTCCTTATACTACAGACTCCTTCCCCTGGAAGGATGCAACTGTGGAATTGCTGCTGCTCATATGTCCTACTAGACCTGTGGAGAATACATCCTAAATGGAATATGCACACAATAAAGATGCACAGCTCCCTGGTGCAGTGGAAATGTGCCAGATGGCATCACTGGTGGTGTGACTTCACTTAATGGAAGTGGAGTATGATGGCAAACCCAGAGAAGTGTGACTATCCATGAGCACTCTTTCTTTAGGTAGGAGAAAGGGTGTGGACCAGAGCTGCAGAAAATCCTTCCACAGTGGCTTCAGATTAACCTTGAGCAATCCTCATAATAACCTGATCTAGGTGAAACTCCTCAGAAGGATGTCATCACAACTTTGGTCATGGTACATCGTAGCAGACATGTGCTCTTAGCCCAATGGTACTTTCATTGCATGATTCCTGTCCTAATGAGAGGAAATGTATTGTTAGCAACTATGAAACAGAAAGCCTAATCCATACGCCAGTTCATGGCTGCAATTTTCTCTCCTCTGCCCTGGTCTTTCTAATAATAATAGTACACCAGCAAATCTGATGTGCATGTAGAAAGAAGAGCACTCTTTGGGGTGCAGTGGGGGGTATTTAGAAGTTGACTGCATTGGAAGATAGGTGGAAAGAAGCAAGTTGAAACATACATATGTATACACAGTACTTAAGAACACATACTGACCAGCTGATTGACACAAATGCATACCCTGGTCTGTGTGGAACAGCTTACAGGGAAAGCATACTCTCCGGCTGTTTTCTGACACTTACATGATGCTCAACTATCGAGGCATTATTTAGCAATAATTCATGACTGGGTGTAGGTAATGCTGGGTTTACCCACAGCTAAGGTGGTTTAGTCATGAGGACAAAGCCAGACCAATCAAACAAAAACATATGTGGGTAAATCCCCAACAACTACAGGCAAGTTAGTATATATATTATCAAGAATAAAAATGGCACAAATGTACTTTTTAAACATTCTATAGCTTGCAATAATTTCAATAAGTTTTCTCCTTTTTTTTTGGAGCAGGTGAAACTATATGATCATCGGGGTGATTTGTAAACATTTTGGACAAAAAATAATTAATTTGGCAGCTACAATGTAAAGCACACATTACATGTGGATTAAAGAATTCTATCAACATTAAATGTATCTTGAAAACGAAGGCTAACAAATTATAATTCTATTTTTTTTTTTTGCATATTGTAAAGCAACTGTACCGCTTTTGTTTTGAATGGTTGTTGTATGATGTGATTTGTCGAATGGACTGCTTAAGTGTTATGTGCTTCATTATCTTTTATTCTTAAGAAGTCCTGTGATAAATAAAAGTACACAGCTATATCCTGGTTATGTCTCCTTTTACAGCCTTATTTTGTTTAATTTTCTTGGGTAAAAAAAACAACCTAGAGTAAACCAGGCTTCTTCATTCTGAAAAAGGGACCACTTCTGTGGAAATGCAGACAAGGAATAGGGCCAAGATGGGTATCGCTAGGTACAGCAATTGCTGGGTAGAAGAAGCATACACACACAAAGTAGTAACTCAGAATTCTATTATGTGTTCCAGTGTTATGTCCCTTACCCATTAAGTTCAGGGGAAAGCAAATTTTATAGATGTAAATGATCTTTCCACGAAGTAGGTTTGAAATGGGATGTAGGAGTGAAATGGTAAAGAAGACAGCATTGGGAGAAGTACTGGTTGACACGATATGGGTTCTTTCAGTACTACCTAGTCCTACAAGTAATATGGGATGCATGGCAGCCACTCTGGATTAAACTACACTGCAGTGTTTACTATCATGACATCAACTACTGAAAAAGGAAGACTTATGCGACACCCACCATGTAATTTAGCCTTGTAGTTACTACTCTTAAAGTTGTACTCATACTCTGTACATTACACCTCTCCCTGTAAACAAGGGCTATTACATACTACAGTATAAACTGCAGTGGCTACACTGTACTATGGCTGCAATGTAAAATACAGTTTATATACAGATCATATCAATATGTAAGTGGCTGGGTTCTACTTTTTATTACTGAATGGCAAAATGTGAGCATTAGAATAGCTGAAGAAATAATGTACAAAACATAGAAGGTTGAAAAAGTTAACATCAAGCATTTTTGCTGTGCGGCAAGATACCCCATCCACTGCATTACCATCTAAACTTATACATACCGACTCCATGGTCACACCATCTCAACATCTCAAAAGAGGGAAAAAAATCTCCCCAAAAAAAGGAAATACAGACATGTTTCTCAACACTTTTGGGTTTGTTTCTACAAACTCAGCATCAGTCCTTTTGACTGTATAGTATTAGTTTATAGCCAGAATAAGTCAGTGGTAAAGCTTTAGACCCTTTTGTAGTCCCGTCCCTTTCAATCCAAGTCACTGAATATAGTCTCAGGATGCTGGTTTTAAACTTAAAAGAAATACTTTGCCATTATCAAAAACTCTCGTGGTCTAATGTTTTTTTTTGGTAACAACACTAGAATATTTCAGACCCCTCTGCAGTAAGACTAAGCACATCATACATATCTATTGCATTATTAAACAATTCTTTTTCTGCTCTATAAATGTTTCCATGAATAAAACTTTCTTTTTCTGATGCACTCCTCTTTGAATGAATGAATGAATGAATGAATGAATGAATGAACCATCAACACTGTTATTTGCATCAATTACAGAACTTTTCTATTACCATATTTCTTGCTTTTATTCCTGTGCTCCATTCAGAAATAAACAACCCAAGATTTCTGCATTCTTTAGTCATTGTTAGACAATCCTGTCACCATGCAGGCAATTCCCTCTTAAACAATAAATATGGAATGTATTCAACTGAATGCTACTTATTTTTATGCTATAATGGATCAAGATATGTGCTAGGTCTTATTACTGCCATGTGGTTTGCAATTCATCTCGTACAATACACTGCATCTCCAAAAAATTCTTTCTTACTTTTAATTGATGTTTATTTTAATTTTACATGCATCTAGGTCATCCAGCAAGCTCCTTCATTTGAATCCCAGTTAATCCTACTGCTTTACACACATTAATAGCCTTGTCAAGCATTAAATCAGATGTTGACAAAAGTCTGCATTGCACTTCGGCAATCTTTATGACCCACTTTTCTTAGCAACAAATCATGTAGTTCTCCAAACTCCATCTTTAACTCTATGCCACACATCAGTCCCATGCTTTTTTAATATACTTGTGAGTCTATGGACTTCTAGTACAAAACACATTAATATATGGCAGTTTTAAGGACATGATATTGCTTAAATCTGTCCTTATTAACGCACAGGTAGACAACTGTTCTTTAAAAGAAGACTGAATATGTTTAAATACATTTAAAGCATCACCTATCATATATATCAAGGTGAAGAAATACAGCATTATCTCCTGCAAGGTGAGGAAATGGACTTTTTGTTGCTTTATTAGATGCAACACTGAACTGACTGTATTTCTACAACCACTGTTTGAAGTTTTCTGTGAAGCTGCCCTGCAGAACCAAGAATGCTGGTGGAATAAGTGGAATGTTGTGATGTAAGTGATTCTGTAGTTGAAAGAAGACTTGTAGCTGAAGTTTGTTTGCTGCAAAGTCACAAAATTTGCCACTGAATTCAAAATGTGTTTGTTCACATCAGAGGTTTAGATTTTTGCATATTTTCACAGTATTGTTGCTTATCTCAACAGTTTGTTATTTGTTTACTGAAATAATTGCTTGCTTTGTCATTCCAAATATTTTCAATATTTAGTACGTTTTTCATTCTGCTGGTTGTCAGCTATTCTGTTTTACCATTTTTTCACTAGTTTCATCAAAGGGTTTACTCACTTAAATTTCCGAATTTCACCTAATATTTTGTTGGTAGCCTTTTCATTCATCACGCCATTTCTTCTCGTCGGTTTAACTGCTTGCACAACTTGATGGCTTTACAGCAGACTGAATGGTGTACTTCTGAAGCTTCTACATCCTGGTAAGTCAAATCTAAAAGTGTCACTTGGTGCCTCTCCAACACCATGAAATGTACTGGGTGCTTTCATGCAATCAGCAGCAGATTTGCAAAGGGGATCAACTGCATATCTGTGAAATACAGACCACTAAGCTAAAGAAGTCTGCACTGACATGGAAAACCAAAATGCAAACAAATTTATGAAGTCAGAACTTTAATTTGATACTTTTGGGCAATCTGTTGACTTACTCAGAAAACCTGACTGTATTCGAAGCCAACACAGTACAAAAATAATTCCAAAAGTTGCACTACTGATTCACATACCAAGGATACCTGTAGAACTGAAATGATATGGAAGTGGAGTTGAGGAACTGGGCATACCTGCAAAGCAAACTACGCCAAATCCATGGATAAACACAGTATGGAGACAGTTATTAAAACAGGCGTCATTAGAATATGCACAATCCACCAAATTTAAACAAAACAAGTCTCAGAGAATGATGTTCTTTAAACACAATTGAACTTATTTCTCTAATGCAAAGAAATAAACATTTCTCTGGGGCCTCTTGAAAATCAAACTTGACCCAAACTGTTCAAAGCTGTGTGCATTTAATACTCTGCTTTAAAGTTACTGATTTGTGACAATGTTATTTAGAATTTTATCAGCAACAGAGGTATTTCAAAAAGCTATGGCACAGATCATTAAAGGTCTGAAAGTTAAAATCAAACAGATAACCAACAAAAACAACTGACTTCACAGAACTGAGAAACTGAACAGAACTGAATAAACGTAGTACTAGTGAGTTAAATGAAGCAGATACTAATTTAATTAAGTAAAACGCTTTTTGTCGCTTTCATAAAGCAACTTCCTCCTTGTTTTGCTTTTGGAAGTTGCTTTATGAAAGCGACGAAAAGCGTTTTACTTAATTAAATTAGTATCTGCTTCATTTAACTCACTAGTACTATGTTTATTCAGTTCTGTTCAGTTTCTCAGTTCTGTGAAGTCAGTTGTTTTTAAAGGTCTGAAAGATGTCATGAACATAATTAATAGCATATGAGTTTAGGACAAGTCCAAGGAACACCATGACACCAGACTAAAAAAAAATCTGCTGAGACCAAATAACTTGAAGCTAGACAAAGACAAATTCCAGTTATGTTCGACAAACATTAGATAATGGGGCATATTCTAAAAGAGTCAACTTACTCAATTTGATTTTGAAGAAGAAGAAATGCTTCCACAACAAACATCAGACAAGCCATGCAATAAAAGTCGTTTTTAGTTTAAAGACTGTCATGATCTGAAATTCCACTACCATCTGTAATAGTTCAAAGTCATACATTTATTTCACATTTGTTTACTGGAAAAGTCCGACTAGATGCAGGTGCTTTTTCAGTGGTGGGCCTGGGGAGAAAAGCTCCATTACAAAAAAATAAATCAAACATAACAAAAGTTAGCAATTTACATGGTCTTAACATGAGCACACAGACAGTATTTACACAATTCTGTTATATAAAGACCTCAAGTGAATACTATATCATGGCAAGGATATTACAGAAAAAAAGTTGTTTTGAATGAGTTACAATACAAGTTGTGTCAAGGGTGAGAGTAGGTTGGCAGTCAGTAAGCAGTGGCTGGCTACCTATACAAATGTAGCTTTAGCCAGGAGAATTACAGGTACAAAGTCAGGAGTTGGCCAAGTGTGTTGTAAGAAGCTTTTTAAACTGTGCTGTGGAAGAGCTGGAGGTAACGGAGGGTGGTAGTTTATTCCAGATTTTAGGGATGACATATGGAAAGAGATATTCACCAGCTGAGTTTTTAGCTCTTGTGGTGACTAATAGTAATCTGTTAGTGGAGCGGAGGACCCTAAAAGTAGCACATGGTTGTATAAGATTTTGGAGAGAGGGGACTTTATCAGGTTAATGAAGGATTTTGTGGGCAAAGGTCAATTGTCTAAAGTAGCGGAGTTGAGGGAGTTCTAACCAATTTAGCTGTCTAAGAGCAGCACAGTAGTGTGACCTGTGTGTGGCATCAGTGGCACGTTTGGCAATTTTATTGTAGCAGGTTGCCTTCTTGTTTAGGTCAGTTTTATAAAGGTTGATCAGAATTGGGGAGGCATATAGGAGAGTTGACAGAAGGTGTGTATGGGCTGTAGTAACTTTTGTGGCTCTAGTTAGAAATTGTTTATGTCTGTAAAGAAGACCTATTTTCTTATGAACCTTTTTAATGGTTTGAGCAATGTGAATGTCGAGTTTTAAGTTGTTGGCAATTTTGATGCCAAGCAGTTTAGTATGAGTTATTGGGGTGATGATGGTTTTGTTTTTGGATTCTACTGTAAATGTTAGTAAGGATGGGGGAGATCTAGTGGGATGGAAGACCAGGCGTTTAGGTTTGTTGGGGTTTAGGATGAGCAGGGAATTGCTGAACCATGTTTCTGCAGATAGGAAGGATTCCTGGGTAACAGAACTGAGATGTTGCAGTGTGGGACCAAAGCATACTAGTGTTGAGTCATCTGCATATTTTATAAGAGAAGCATGAGGAATGGAAGTGTGAATATCATTAGTGAACAGACAGAAAAGTAGAGGTCCATGGATGGATTCTTGTGGGACCCCTAAAGTCACAGGGAGCAGAGTAGAGAGGTGGTGTTGCCACTGCACGGCCTGTTGACATCCTGATAAGTAGCTCTGGAATCAGGTGATGAAGGAGCTACTGAGGTTAAGGTCGGAGAGCACACTGATTCATTTAGTGTGATTTACCATATCAAAGGACTTATACAGGTCCAGAAATATAGCAGATACATACTATCCTAAATTTTTAAGGTGATTTGCTGTATTAGTAAAGGCCATTAGAGATATGGTGGTGCTGAGAAATGGGCGAAAAGCATGTTGTGTATTTCATAACAGTTTGTGTGTGTGGAGGAAGTCCATTAGTTGGGTATGGATGACCCTCTCTAGGATTTTGGATAATGGTGACAGGATGGCAACTGGACAATAATTAGTAAATTCTGTGGAATTGCCTCCTTTGTGTAAAGGAATAATATGAGACATCTGCCCTCTGTTTATGAGTATGGATACTGGGGGTAAGCAATTGCATCTGCTGCAATTTTCTGGAAGTCAGCAGGGAGATTGTCAGCAGCTAAGGTAGTAGGTTTAAGTTCTTGTAGTAGTTTTCTTATGGTATCACTAGAAACTGGTTGTAGTATAAATTGGTTAGGGCATATTAGAGAGGTACTGTTGGACTGGGGAGAAACAGCATTAGAGTTATTCGAAAAGTTCTGGGTATTTCCAAGGGCTTGGACTGCATCAGCAAAGTTTTTATTAAACTGGGTTGCTATATTGTCAAAGGAGGTGGTTGGGGTAGGAGTGGGGGTAGATATGTTTCCTGGTAGAAGAAGATTATTGACAGCTGCCCAGAATGTTTGAGGGTTATTATGGTATTTCACTTGTATATTGTGATAATAGTTGATTTTATCCTGTTTTACAAGTTTTTAGTTTTTCTAGTGCTTTGATTTTTGTGTTTGTGGAATTGATCCCAGGCTTTGTCCCTTGCTTTGAGTAAGGATCTAAAATCTTTGCTTAGCCACGGTGTGAACGCTGTTTTCACTCTAATGGTTCTAGGGGGTGCATGGCAGTTTAATATATCCAAGAAGGTGTTATTAACTGAGTTAACAGCCTCTTCAAGGGGTAGGTATCTTGAGTATTTCCCATTTACAGTCTTTTAAAGAAGAGATGAAATGATTTAGGTTAAATTTTTTTTAATTTCTGATTGTGTGATATATGTAGCTTGTTTTTTTTTTTTTTTTGCTAAGTATGACTACATACCAGAAAGGTAGGCTGATGGTCATTGAGACCATCAGGAAGACTACCAACTTGAAATGAAAGGGTGGTGTTATTAACAAGAATCCAGTAGAGCATTTGTCAGTCCTAGTGGTGAATTTGATTAATTGGGTGAACCCATGTAGGTTAACATGGGTGGTTGGATTCTGAGAGGAACAGTCTAACCAATCAATATTGAAGTCACCCATCAGGATTGTTTCTTGTGGATGAGTGGTTGAAGTCCAGTAAGTTATGTGTTGCAAGGTGGGGATATTATTTCCTGGTGAAATATGGCCAGCTATAATATTAATGTATTTTATGGGGTTAAGTTTTAGCTTTGCAAAGATTATTTCTACGTTTTCAAAGTCAGGGATGTTGGGTTCAAGAGAATCCAATGTTACGTAGTCTTTAAATAATATAGCTACCCCCCCCCCACACCCACCTCTTATGGTTTTCCTGTCTTTGCGAAGGATATTTTATCCTGGAGCTGCAATTTCATTGCTATTATTATTTGGCATAAGCCATGTCTCAGTTAATATCACAATGTCTGTAGAGTAGTGGGCTAGTAAAGCATGCAATTCATGTACTTTTTTTCCTATACTCCTGACATTCATGTTAAGGAGAAGACGGGAAGACTTATTTCTGATGTGTAGTAGCTCGAATTTGAAAGTATTATGGTTGCTGTTAGAATTAGGAAATTGACTAGGACCAGGATTAGGATGGAAATCTCCTGAGCGGTTTAACTGCTTTACAAGACAGAACAGGAGTTTTGTGTACTTGTATTGAACCTTAGTGAATTTGAGACCAATTTGAGAGGTATTAGCTAGGAGTTTAATTTTGTATACATGGAGGTCAATGTGGTAGGAATAAAAAAGGGATGGGGCTATGGCATAGCTTAGTGGTTTGTCTAGGTGAACAAAAGAGGAGGTAAAGTGGGAAGGGGGCTGGTAGATGGTAGAGTGTAATTATATGAGGTGAGAGAGTAGAGGAGCAAGAGCAGACAGGTAGTGGTGAAATGTAAGGTGGCTAGTTTTATTTTTAATCTGTAGTGATGTACAGGTGGGCTACAGCGTCTTGGCATTTTGTGAGTATCTATTAAATAGGTCTGTTCTCTGAAATAGTGCAATAGAAGAAATATATTAAGGGGTATTAAGGCAAAGAGGCGTTAACTAGTAGGAAGGAAGGTTTGTATCCAGGTTAAGTGGAAGCTGATCCAAATGGCTGAATATTGAGCTGTAATTGGCTGCTAAGTGGGTGGGTGTTAATAATAGGACAGAGGTGGGTGCTAACTGGAACAGGATTTGCTGTTGTAAAGTAAGTGGAGCAGACAAAGTATAAATGTAATTGATGTGGGGGTGTGTGGGAATGGGGGTAGGGTAGGGGAGTGGATTGAGCCTGAGCGTAGCAAGGGTGAACGGAGTGGGTTGAACTGAATAGCAGGAGACTATATTTTCAGAAAATGGACAGTCAAGCAGGAAAGCAGACAGAAGGTAATACAGAAAGCAACTAGAGAATGTCAAAGTAGTACAGGGTAATAAGGCAAGCTATATCATAGGTTCATAGATTGGTACTAGGTTATTGGCCCTAGGGCATATACAAGCCTAACCATAACAATTCCTGGCTATTTCTTCCCACAATATTTACTTCCCCTGACCCATCTAGCAAGGCGAATGACGTGCTCCCCGGGGTGAATTTCCTATCTCCCATCCAATCGTCAAGGTTCCTTTTGAAGACGGCCAAGGAGGCACTCTACTTGACATGTATGGGCAGTCTATTCCAGAGTATGAGGAGTTTCTGGGTCAGGAACCTATCCCTCTAGCATGCTTTGTTCATTGTGATGACAAGGTTTAGATCCCTGCAGTGTGTGGCTCTGAGGGATTGTAGTTTGAATTTGAGGGATTAAGTGTAGAATGTCCAACAGCTCTGGGTTTGACATGGCCTTGTATGTCAAGCAGAGATTGCCTCTGAGTAGACAATATGCGACAGAGTATAGCTGGAGTTTTTTTAGATGGCCAGCATAGGGCATCTGCTTTAGGCCTGTGTTTCTTTTAGTGAGGTATTTCTGTGGCCTTTCCAGTTGTTGCAGATGTCTTGAGAGGTACATACCAAACGAGGCATTGTATTCTATAATGGGTCTAATGAGGGATGAGTACAGTGGGACAATGACCTCCTTTTTTCTGGATGAAAAGCCCTTAGTGATGAGGTATGCCACACAGAAGAATTTCTTGACTGTTGTGGCAATGTGGTTATCAAAGGTGAGACCACTGTCCTCCTGTGTCCCTAAGTCTCTTATCACACTTTCTGTGTTTAGTGTATTGCCACCTATGCGGTAATTCACGGGTACATGTTTTTTCCCAAAGGGGATAACTATACATTTCTTGGCATTGAGTTTGAGCCTATGGCTCTGGCACCAAGCATCTGTTTCTGTAAGGCTCTTTTGTAGAATATCCACATAATTTGGGATTCAATAATGGCTCCCAGTTTGCAGTCATCTGCAAACTTTGTTAGCCAGAGTCCCTTAGTGTTGGCCTGTACTTCAGAGAAGTAGATGCCAAACAAGAGCGGTCCCACGACTGAACCCTGAGGTACTCTTGCTTGTCACTTGCCTGGAGCTGGATTTGGAGTCGGCTACTTTTACAGTGTGGGTTCTGTCAGTAAGCTAGTTGGCAACCCATCGAGTAATGTAGGGATTAATGCCCAGCTTAGAAGACATATAGAGATAGAGATGCAAGCAGAAAGGAATTAAAGAGAAAGCAGCAAGGAAGTGTGAGTGCGGGGTGAGAGGCAGGAGGGGAACAGGACAGAGAAAGCAGGAGAGCACCAGTAAAGGAAGGTGTGGTGGGGGGGTAAGAGGGTCGGTGATGTGCTAAGTGCTGCTTAGGTAACTACAAGTGTTTTACTAAAGTGTAGGCAGACACATGCACAAACAAAGCCAACTAATGCAGCCTTGTGGGTATTCAGCTGGGGGGGGGGGTGCTTCAGCAGACTCCACAGCAATGTTCAAAGGTATATTTGAAGAACAAATGCATAGACACGGCCAGCTTATGAAGTCATGTGTAAGCAGATGGGGGGGAATACTTCAGCAGACTCTACAGTAGTGTTCAAGATGTATTTGAAGTATACATGCCTGTAAAATAAGAAAAATAAAAATAGTACAGTATAATAAGAGTCAGTGACTTTCAAACTGACTATTGCCTACTGAATACAAAGGAAGACAGATCAGAATGAGAGTAATGGGGAGAAAAAGCAAAGCAGGATAAGAAGATAAAAGAGATTAGTACCAGGGTAAGAACAGGAATGTAATGTTTGGGAGACAGTTAGCAAAGATGGGAAGTAGAGGAGGGGGAGGAGGAGAAGAATTCAGTCACTGTGGTTCCTAAGATACCTTTTCACAAAAAGTGATTCCAGACATCATTTCTGGCAATGATCCTCACAATTTCAAGTAAAAAATCTGAATCTTTTTACAAAAATTGTAATTCAAACATATACTAAGCAGTCTGACATATCCACAGTCAAATGAGCACTCAGAGAATCACAGATATTACGAAACATGCTAACATGATAATTCAAGACAGATGGCTATCTGACTTTGCTTGAATACAATCTGTTGTGCTAAAATGTCTTTGCTGTTAATGTGGTGAAGAACGAAGACATCTCAAACACACACCAAATAGAAAAGAGCTCAATAACAGAAGAAATGGTACCATAACAAAGCAGGCAGAATAATTTTTACACTTCTTCCAAGAGAAATCTTAAGAGTTTGAAATCCAAATGGCAAATATTCAGAACAATATGAAGATAGTGTCATTAAACAAAGCTGATACCTCAAGATCATACACAGTTCCGACTGAAGAACGGTAGATGCTTTGCTGCAGTGGAAGACAAAAACTGGAATTACCATCAGCTAAGACATGTGAAATGGCAGTGAAACTACTTGATATGGAATTAATAAAACTGTGTGTCAGAGACACTGAACCTGATTTATAGAACTCTCTTTAATTGATCTTCCTGCTGTAGCATTTCATAACCTGGCATGTATACTTTACCTTAATGGCTGTGAATATATCTACCAAATGTATTTTTTTCCCAAATTTTGGAAAAAACCTAGTAAGATGCCTACAAAGAAAAAATGCTACATTCCAATACCATAACAGTTAGTATAATTTTTCTAAATGTCTTTTTTAAATGCTATGAAATGTAATATAAAATGTTGAAGTAAATCAATATGTGAACTGTAGTTCATGTGACAGTCCTACCATAGTATAGTACAGTATAGTATTTTTAGTGTAATATCACCATCATCTATATTACTGTAAGTAATACTCAACTTAAGAACAGGGATGTAATGTATAAGGCAAGAGTACTACTTTAACAGCTAATATGTATGTGGTGTGTCACATATAAAACAGTATAGCCAGTACTATTTGCATTATTGCAAAAAATAATCTTAGATTAAGGAGAAGGATGTAAAGTACACCTTGAAAATACCACATTAAGAGCAGTACCAATAAGGCTAACATGTATGTAGAGTGTGACATACAGCAAAGCATTGCCAGTATTATTTGTGTTACCATGAACAGTATCCCCCAAGCTTAATGAAAAGAACGCATTGCACAAGGCGGGACAGATAGAAAGCGAGACTACCACTTGTAACAGTAGTACCCATAAGGCTAACATGCATATGGGGTGTCGCATGGGTCTGTCTGTTTACACAAGTCACTGCCAAAATAGTAAATGGTAGAGGTGTACCTAGAATGGCTCTGAGTGTCTTTGTTACTAGCTTAAGTAATTCTGAAAGAACCCAAAAATCATAGCTGTTTTTCCATTTCCAAGTATCATAAATGCTTATTTCTAAATACCACATCACTTATAAATGTATGCCTGGTAGTTCAAATGGCATTCACACGACTGTTGAGAATGGCATTATTAAAATCCCATCGACTGACGTCCGGATGGGTATGACTAAACCATGTTTTTTGGCATTTCTAAACTGCAGTTTATGTCATATAATCACTCAGCATCAGTGTGTGTGTTCTAAAACTCAGACGTATGGTAAAACTACTGGAAGACACAGTAACATTTCTTACTGCTTGCTTGCCAAACATGGATGATCCTGATTCAAACTGGTTTGTGTGAGAATGCTTATTATGAAACTTGTTTAAAATCCGAACTGGCCAGGAAAAGATATTATTGTAGCCATAATGCAATTCTGATGAGAGATCTAAATTCTAGGTATGATGCTATTTTCTGCAACTTAAGCCATGACAAACTCATGTTTTTTGAACCATTATATTATTCACTACATCTGTACCAGTGACCTAGAGAGATATCATACCACCAAAGTGAAAGCATCAGTTTCATTGGCCTCTGTAGTCTCACTAATACCTTTTCTGCAAAGGTACATAAAATTAAAATTTACAGTGCTAATTCCAGCAATGTTGCTGTAGACAGTAGGCTTTTACTCAGGCTTTTGCGTGGTTAAATGTTCAAATGTGGCACTAGAATACATTAAGTGGGCTTTCTGTAGTGACACTCTACTACTATTGCTATAGTCTTAGTCTTCAGCTTTTCCTTGTATCCTTTCAACACACCCTAAGTGGGCCACACAGTGCTGTAGTAACTGTAGAGGAAATAAATGAATTAAGCCTGGGAACTTGGGGCTGCTAGGTCATGAGAAACATATTGGGGGGGGGGGATCAAGATGGTCTCAGGTATACTTTTTTCATAACATTTCTGATCTAATGACCTGACAAAATTATGACTAAGGAGAAAATTTCAGTCTTTACACTTCAACTTTGCTTTCTACCCACATTCTTTCAACATATGCACTAACAGACAGAGTGCACTGTAATAACTGTGAAATAAACGATCAAATTATGTAGGGATCTAGGGTGGAGGGTGCTAGGTTCCTAGAAGTCATGGAGTTAAAGATTCTGTAAGGTGCATTTTAAGCTAATTTCCTACCCTTTTGATCCAATGATCAAAAAAGCCATGAGAAAGGAAAGAAATTCAGTCAGTTTTCAACTTTACTTTCTCATTCATCTTTTCAACACACCTAATCTGGCCAAGAGTGCACTGTAATAACTGTGGTATGTTGTTGTTTTTCTTTCGGCTTTTCCCAGTTAGGGGTCGCCACAGCGGAACTCCGGTCCACTAATGATTGGCAGTAAGTTTTTATGGTGCAGAGGTGCCAGTCCGATGCCCAACCTTCAACTCAAATTAATTTAGGGGATCTGGGAGACTACAGAGTTAGAGAAGCTAAAAGGTGCATTTTAGAGCTATTTTCTGACCTTCAATCCAATGACAGCCTGAACAAAACACACAAGCAAAGAAAGAAAGTCAATCTTTTTTTATTAAGGAAGAAGTAAGCTATGTCTAAGAAAATAGCAGCTCACAAAAAGAAAAAAAAACTTGTATGGATACATACAGAATACCTCAGAGGGTTGTTTGAAAGAAAAATTAAAGGAAAAGTGATCACATTGTCCCCAGTCCCCCCCCCCCCCAAAAAAAAAAACAACATAAAAACACACCTAAGCAGGGGCAGATTTATACTAGATAAGATTCCACTACTATGCCTGCATCAAAATCTACTTGTACAGCCTGAAGTGTGGGGGCCACCAGGCCCCCAGAGACTCTGTGGGTCTAAATGCTTCATCACATTTTAGGCCTTATTTTTGAAAGATAGTGAATTGCCAGCCATTTTTAACAGCAATCCAAACGAGGTTTTATGTCCATGACAATATCATGAGAGTTTACAACTAAAGTCACAGATTTTGTCACATGCATATACAAAAACTTCTAACGAAAGCCAGGTCTGTCATGAACAATATTGATATTGTTTTTTTTCAAACACACATATTGACATTGGCCTTCATAAGTTAGGTATGTCACAAATTGCACAAGCAAGAACATGCTTGCTCAAGCGAGCAGACACACATACACACACACACACACACACACACACACACACACACACACACACACACACACACACACACACACACACACAGCACATTTACCTACAGACAAACTGGAGGAATGACAATTTTTGTATCTCATGAGTCAAGACTGTGGGATGTTGGAAGAAACCAGAGCAAATGGATTAAACCACAAAGACAGAGGGACAGCTTGCAGACTCCACACAGTAGAAGCCAGAGCCAAGATGTCAACCAAAGCTATGCACTGTGAGATGGCAATGCTACTCAGTGTGTGACTGTAGTAATGATCAGTTACATTCACATACATTATGTTTCTGCCAGACCACTAAAAGGTCCACTAGCTAATTCATGTAAAGGTACACTAGCTAATTCATGTAAAGTGGTTGATGCCTTATTGGGATGTTGTAAAGGGTTATTTTGATATAGTATATCTCAGCACAGCCTGCCTTTCCTGCTATGTGTCTCTGTAGTCGCCACTGAATGTGGGTAATGATACATTGCTTAACCCTGATTTGGTTACACTGTTTGCGCACTAGCGGAACATTAGCAAACCTTCAGGTTTTGTTCAGGTTGCTTCTGTCTCTCTGTAGTTGCTTTTACACGTAGAGCGACGATTGCCCTGTAAGTTCTCGGCGCTCAACCTCCACAGTTTAATCTTATTTTTTTCTGAACCCCTCCAGGGCTGCTACTTCCTAACAGAGTAATCCATGTACATGTTCAGCATTTAACCGCTGCTGTGCACAGCACCCAAACCCACGTGTTTGTGCTACGGAATAAATGTTTTAATACTGCTTGATATAGTTTACATCTGTTTTGTATTTGAAGATCTCCTGGCGACATTGTTGTCTTTTATATGGCTGTATATAGCTTTTATTGTATACCTGCTTAGTTTTTGTGTGAATTGCTTAGAATATCTCCTGGCGATATTGCCTTCTTTTCACATGGTTGTATGTAACTTTTACTGTTTAATTGTTATAGCAAGTTGCTTATTCGCCTGCATAGCAGGCCTGCTGCATTTAGTTATGTTATATCAGAGTCTACAGCATTAGGATATTGTATATTGTCTGCCTTACCAACTGTTTTGTGTTTTTGGTTCCTTCTCTTACCTGCTTACTTCTTCCTTTAGGAAATAAAGTGTTCTTACTATTATTTTTGTCACTAACTCTACTCTTCTCTACCTCCTACCTCCAGCTTTTGCCCTGTATTTTCCCTTGGGACCGCGCCTGGGTGGATACAAACACAGCAAAGTTCACCTACTCTATCCATACTTTTGCATAGGAAACTACTTGCTCTGCTGCCTTAATCCCACCTTGGAAATTGGAACAGAGTCCCCCAGTGGAAATTAGAAAGTATGTGTATTTGTTGATACTTGGGCCTCTACAACTGTTAATCGCCTACTTGTTAGGTTTTGTAAGCTATCTCCCTGCCAGGACAAACAGCAGCCTACCCTTCTTATTTCTCACTCTCCTGTCTCTCTCCCATCTTATCTGAGTTTTCCAGCTCTTCCCTACTCCACCCTATCCAGTCCCAAGACCTGCCTAGTGGGCCAGTGCACTTCTGCATTTGACCACTAGAGGGCGTCCTCCCCTCATTATCATTACTTACTTTCATTCATTTCTTGCTTTTCTCTACATTTACTTTGCCCATTTAATTATAGAACCCTTCTTACCCTGCTTGAGCTTACCTTCCTGTATAACCTTATTCATGCACCACTGACTGATTGGCTCTCGATCCTCTCCTGGTGTCTTCCCCGCTCCGTTCGCCCTGCGGGCTCACTCCGCTCCCCTACCCTGCCCCCAATTCCCACCCGCCCCCAGCACCTCTAGCTATATCCCTCTTGACACCACACCCACTTCCTCCCTACACCAATCACTCACAACTCCCTAGACACTCCCCAATCAGCCTACTACCCAATTATAACCACACCTATTACTGATCTAACACACTATACATCAATTATACACTCACACCCACTTATCAAGCTCTCCCTCTAGCACCACTCTTACTTACCTTTTATTACACTTAACCTGTCAACATTTCTTCTTCCTACTGCCCAGAAAACTTTAGAAATATATAAGATAACTGCAACACTTAAACACCAAGAAACCTTCAACATGCATTTAAATACCCCATCTATCTTTATTTTACTATTACTATCTCTTAAATTATCATATCTCTATTACCTCACCCAACCTCCTTCATCTGACCATTCACAACATTTTCATACAACCTTCCACTTGAACTCCCCTCTCTCACCTTTACACTCTCCTATTTCTCCCCATCTATACCCAATAACACAACTTTTAACCTTCTCATTCAAAATTTTCTCCTCACAGAATAACCCTATCCCTATAGTAACTAAACACCCCTTGATCATCACAACAGATCCAAATTGTTATTCTACTCTACTCAATTACCTTCCTAACCTAATCTTTCATCTCATCAACTGCCTCCTATCTGGTGACATCCACCCAAATCCTGGCCCCTCCACCTCTCCTTCCTCACACAAGCCTATATTATTTACTTCTCTAAACCCACAAAGTATTGTCAATAAAGTCCCTACCCTCCATGCATGGCTCACATATAATAAACCTGACATACTTGCTATCTCAGAAACATGGTTAAAACCCTCTATAAAAGACTCTGAAATAACTCCACCCAGCTATTCTATCATTAGAAAAGACAGGACCCAGAAAAGGCGGTGGAGTTGCTCTCCTATATTCGTCTTCCCTGCTAGTTACCCCTACAACAAACCTACTCCAAAGTTCAACAATGCTGAAGTACTCCTCAGCCTCCTACAGGTTAATAAGCACAAATACATTTGTCTAGCATCTCTCTACATTCCCCCAGGTGACAACATTTCCACACTTGAAAACATCCTCTCTTGGCTCTCAAACAATATCAGTAATGAAACCATAATCTTAGGAGATGTAAACATCGACTGGACCTCCATCCAGTCTTTGACCAACCCTCTTAATATCAACCTATATAATTTCTCCCAACTAATCAACACAATAACACACCCATCAAAAAACCCCTCTTGTTGCACCATCCTTGACTGGATTCTAGTGTCACATCCCCACTATTTCTCAGACAGTGGTACTCTTCCTGACCCCCTTGGTGATCACTTGCCTACTTTCACCCGCCGACTCCCCTGTATCTCTTATCGTACCCATAACTTCATCACTACCCGCAATGACAAAAACTTTAACCCATCAACCTTCATATATTCTCTGAAAGCAATCAACTGGAATAACCTAAAGACACTACCCCTAGAAGATGCAGTTACTCATTTCAACTCTACTTTCTTAGAAATACTCAATTCCCAAGCCCCACTAAGAACAAAAAGAATAAAAACAAATTCAGCCCCCTGGCTAACCAAGACCACACTATCAAGTATGCGCCTTAGAGATAAAGCTTGGGGACTCTATCTTAGAAATAAAACCCCAGAACAACATAATGCGTACAAAACCCTTCGTAATAAAGTAAAAAAGCTTATAATCTCTGATAGACAAAAATATTTCTTCACACTCCAAAACAACAACAAAACTAACCCTCAAAGATTCTGGAAGGGGATCTCTACCCTCCTTAACCCCAGTAAGCCACACACCCCAACCCCAGACCCAAATAGCCCAGACTTAGATCTAGCTACACAGTTCAACTCCTTTTTCATTGACTCTATTAGCAAACTCACATCCTCCTTCACATGCCCCTCCTCAACATCTAATTCATCCCCACCTTCTCCCACAAACAACCCTCCCCTTACTTCCTCTGTCTCCTCATTCTCATCATCTCACTGTCCATCTTCCACCTCATCCACTACTCAAACCCCCTCTTGGCCCATATCTTCCTCAAATCCTCTCTCTCCCCACTCTTCTCCATTCTCATTTAAACCTATACCCACTTCCACCATAAAAAAACTTCTTCAGAAACTGAAGCCATGCACCAATGCTCCGGACAATATCCCCTCTTACTTCCTAAGTATAGCCGCAGAAGCAATTGCCTATCCCATTAGCATTCTAATTAACCGCTCCATCCATGAATGCACGGTGCCCCAATTGTGGAAGCAAGCTTTTATCATCCCCCTCCATAAAGGAGGTAACAATTGCAACATCAACAACTTCCGCCCTATTGCTATCCTGTCCCCCATATCTAAAATTCTGGAAAAGTGCATCCAGCTTCAACTCCTTCCACATCTGTTAGATAATAACCTTTTAACCCCTACACAACACGGATTCAGGCCAAATCATAGTACCATGACAGCCCTCCTGTCCTTTCTTGAGATTGTAAACAGAGCTCGCGATTACAGCCACATTGTCTCTACCCTATTACTTGACCTCTCCAAAGCCTTCGACACTATCTCACACAGCCTACTCTTATCCAAACTGTCACAACTTAACCTCTCTCCCTCCTCCATAAATTGGTTTTCCAGTTATTTATCTAACAGATACCAAGCTGTAATATGGAAGAAGGCCACTTCCTCGTTCCTTAGTACCCCCACTGGAGTTCCCCAAGGATCTATTCTTGGTCCCCTCCTCTTTAATATATTCATCAATGATTTCCACAAATCTATTCCATTTGCTAATATCATCCAATACGCAGATGATTCTACCATCATCTGCTCTGCCACCTCTTCCTCTTCACTCCTAAAACTCACACAGGAAGCTTTCTCAATTACTGAAGATTGGATGAAAACAAATCACCTAGCACTCAATGCCTCCAAAACAAAACTAATGGTATTTACCCCCTCCAAATCCACTTCCTTTGACATAAACTCTTTCTCTATTACCAGCCAAGACAACTCACCCTTGGAACTGGTATCTGAAGCTAAGCTACTAGGTGTTCAAATCGACAACCGGCTTAATTTCAACTCTCATCTACAACTTAATATTAAAAAAACTCATCAAAAACTAGGTATGCTTTACCGTCAGAATCAGTATCTTACTAGCTCCTCCAAAATCACTCTCGCCTCCTCCTTTCTTATCCCCTCTCTTCTCTATGGGGCTCCATTATTGACTAATCTTCAGATCTCACTAAAAAACCAGCTCTCCTCCTGCTATAACAAAATTGCCAAATTCGCAAATAGCCACAAATCCTCCACCCACCACTGTTTCTCTCTCCAAAAACTAAATTGGCTCGAACTATCTAATCATCTCATCTATATACAGCTGACCTTAGCTCATAAGCTCATTCTCAACCCCTCTCTTTGTCCCTCCCTGTCTTCTGCCTTTAAAATGCACCTACCAAATAGAGTCTTAAGGTCCAACAATCAAAACCTACTGGTAATTCATAAACCATCTTACCCCCCAGGTAAACACTTACTATCCTGTAACCTTTCCCGTCTCTGGAACTCACTCCCACCATCCATTCGTACCACCTCTAACCACTACATGTTCAAAAAACAGCTTCACACACATCTAAGTTCCCAATGGGATTGCTCTTGCTCCCACCCCTCATAAATACATGACATCCTTACCACCAATATGCTTACGGTACCAAACTTTTACCTAACAAAGCCTGTGTTCCCTCTGTATCCACCCTGTAAGGTACTTTTATGTTCCTTCTGCAAAACTTCTCTGTTATGTATTTCACATTATTTCCAAGCTCATTTACTTCACATTAATCCTCATTGTTTGTATTGTTCTGAATGTTTTGAACTTTGAGTTTAAATGTTTTATCTACCACTTTTGTATAACTATTAGCAATCTTGTGTATGAACCTAATTTTGTGTGTGCTGGAGCTTTTCTCCCCAGGACTTTTATCTACCATTTTGTATAATTATTTAGCAATCTTGTGTATGTACCTAATTTTTCTGTACTGGAGCTTTTCTCCCCAGGACTCCATTGAAAACGGGTTCTTTTTGGCCCAATGGACTATCCTGGTAAATCAACTGCAAATAAATAAATAAATAAATAAAAATCAAGTGCAATGCTGATGATTGTGATAGAAAATGTAAGAAAAGACTAACATGTCACTCCAACACAGTCAGTCATAAGCCAAAGCAGTACTGGTTTTACACTGTCTTTTTGCAGGTAACATTATTTGCACTAGTTTTGTCATACCAGATCAAACCCTGTTGATCAACAATGACCAAACTACTACAGGGTAAGTCACTTGTATCCACAGATGGTTTCTGCACCCATCAATCACAATCACTTCACTAAATATACCTCAGCCTTCATATTACAGTAAAAAAATAAATAAGAAATATCTAAAGATTCCATCTTACTTTAAACAAATGTACACTACTCTTGCAAAGTCAGATCAGTGGCCATTTAATATGAGCAAACAGCATGAGGGTCTGTTACTTTCATCCACAGACAGCTTCCACTCCTACTTTGCAGATACAAGACAGTTTTAAAAATGATGGCATCCTAATAATGTAAACTTTTTACACACACTATAGTATTCCAAGTTGCTCCACATAAATCATAGTAACCCTGGAAATCAACCACAATGTGTAAAAATAATTTAGTAATTTTCCATCAGAAAAAGTCACAGCAATTACAGCTAATTTGTCTGTGTACATATTTGATGTCTCACTATTACTGAAACATAAAGCTCTCTCAATGTCTTAGTGAAAGGATGAAGGACACAGCCAAAATTTACATACTTGGAAAGTTGATGTAATAAAAAAGCTACCATTGCATTCATAAAAAAACGGACATGTCTTGTCATTATTTTTCATATGCAACCCTCTATGACTGACCAAAACTCCACAAATTGTACGATGAATAAACCAAAATATGCCACATACTCAAGGTCATACATAGCTCTCTGCTTATTTGCTTTAGACACAGAGACAAAATCAAAAATAATGTCGGAGGCAGGCCCGAAAATCCATTATTTGAGCAATAAGTAATAAAAAACTGAAATGTCTAGCATTACTGACTACATAAAATTACACATTTAGTTGGAACAGGACAAAGCTATGAAGGAACAGCAGTTACATCCTACAAAATCAGACAGTTCAGCAGTTCAGAGACTGAAATAAAGACCATTGGTAGGTATTCCATCTGCTCAACAGATGGATCCACCATTCCTTAATCATGGTTGCCTACCAGGAATAAAAGAACTTAGCTTGTGTTACTGCTCACGCATGCTGCTGCTGGATTCCACAGTGCCTGTACACTTCTAGTTCGATATCTGTGGACTTTCTACTCTTTGTCGTTAATGAAAAGAAGTAAAAAGCTTGCATCTCCCCATTGGACGTCATATAGCTAAGGGTGATTTATTATTTTAAGTAAAGAAATGGGCATATTTCTTTCCTTAGGAAGATAAATAAGGGCAGAAAAACACCCCTACATGAGCAGCATCCTACCTGGTCATCTAGTTCACCTGTCTGTAAGGTTGGTCATGGTTCTAGGTATGTCAGTGTAAGTAAAATAGCCAAACCCCATTTTGGTTAAGATATGATGCTTATAAACTTAAAAAGAAAGATGATGTCTTTGCTTTAGGGAAAATTCACAAGATTTGTGATAAAGAGTGTTTTTATAATGATCATGTTAAGCACATCTGGAAGCAACTAATTCAATTTCTGGTCACAATGATGGAGTTTGGTATGCAAAACCTTAAATTTCACCTGCTTTAGACATCAGTGTTTTGAAATATTCTAGCAGCTCAAGTTAATCAAAAGTATAACCTCCAAGATGTCAGGGCTGGAAAGAGGAAGTGCCTGAAAATGGCAAAGTGCCTGAGAAACAGCAAAGTGTACAGACTGCTGCCTTGAATCCATTCATCCATCCTCAACTCCTTATTCACATTTTTGCACATGGGCTTGGTGTGTCACTTCAACAGTGACAATCACCTAGAGCCCAGGTTTACCCCCCCCCCCACCAGGTGGCCTGCTGTGGTACACACAACACACACGCGCACGGACACACACACACACACACACACACACACACACACACACACACCTACGGCCAGTTTAGTGTCCAATCCACCTGCTGCAGACTGCTGTCTTGAACAACTGAATTTAAATAATTAGTACAAAATGAAGATTTGGGGAAACTAAGATTAAGTTTACTGAAGAAGCAGAAAGCAGTAAGTGGTACTGCACAAATATCCCTGATGAAATATCCTGAAAAGAACTGATGCAAACATGAATTTCCCCTGCTGAAGTACTGATTCTGACCATTAACATGATTGTGTACATTAATAAGTTTTAATAGCTTATGCTTGCTTTACATGTGATGTGGTTGCAGACAGTTTATTGGACTGGAATGGTACAGGAAGTCTCTCCCTAACTCAACAGATAAACTGTCTAAGTGGTATGTACTGGAAGACGAAAGAGGGAACACCTGCATTACCCAGTACCAATCCACTGGGTAAAATAACGATCCATCTGCAGTTCACAGAGTTATACATGCTTATGTTTTATTATTAAGCAAGCATAACACTTACAGCCAAATTCAATAAACCCTAGACAGTCCAGTTCACAGTTTTAGATTCAGTCAGCACCGTGTAGAGGTGTGCATCACCGTGCAAACAAGGTTAACACCGTGGCATCCTAATTACAGCATACACAGCAGAATTACATGGCAATCATCCAAACCAACATAGCGGAGCTATTCAACAAGCTATAAAGCAACTGTGTAGACTCAGTGCTGCTTTTCCCCTGTGAATTCCAAAACCTATTGGAATACAGCCATGGAAATTACGCTACACAGAAAGAATGTTAGGGGCTGCTGTTGCTTTCATTCATGTGTATGTGCTACAGGCTGAAGCCTATGCTGCTGCTGCTGCTGCCAAAAGACCTAGGCTAAGAATAAGAGTTTTCAGGCCTCATTTAACTTTTCACAACCTACATGATATGGAAATTGTAGAGTGCTACAGGATGGATAGGGACACACTGCAGGAACTCTGCAACCTCTGTTGCACTCAACTCAGAGCCAGCACTAACTGAGTGGCACCCATCCCAGTGGAGACAAAGGTATGTGTAGCACTTCAGAATCTTAGCTACAGGTACCTTTCAGAGACCAACAGGGGACATGCTGGGGGTGTCACAAGCATCAGCATCCAGGATCCTCCATCACTTCCTGAATGCTATGCACCAACATGCCAATGACCACATATTTTCCCCATACTCCTGAGAAGAAGGCCAGAAATATAAAGAAGTTACGTCTTACCATAATGTTCCATCTGTGTTGTAGATCTTTACTCATTCCTTACTAGTAGGACACAGCTGTTTCCAAGTTTGTGCCAGCCAAAAACTCTCAGCTATGACCCACCCATAATGCCCCTCTCACAGTCTCTTCAGATCAAGTTTGCCCGTCCCTATATTACAGAGATAGTAAGAGACACAGTAGGAGGCTCTGTCTGAGCAAATACCTTAACCAGGAGTTCCTAAAGTCCACCAGGAGTCCAGGCAGGGGGAAGGAGGGCGGGAAGTAATGAATGAATAAAGATCTACAACACAGATGTAACTTTATGGTAAGACATAACTTCTTTATCTGATGATGTAAATCTTTATTCATTACTTACTAATAGGACCGAGTCCCCAGCTACTAGAGTCCTGGGTGGCCTTAAGGAAGGATATTCCTGAGCACCATAGAACCAAAAGATGCTCATCCCCTGGAGGCCAAATCCAATTTGTAATGAGTAATAAAGGTATGAGATCTTGCCCAAGTGGCTGCTGCGCAGATATCATCCATAGAGGCTCTGGAATGAAAGGCAACAGAAGTAGCCATAGATCTAGTAGAATGAGCCGTTATTCTGGAAGCTAATGACAGTTTATTCTGATGGTAGATGAAGGTAGTGACGTTTCTAAGCCAGGAGGATAGAGTCACTTTGGAGACAGGTTTACCCAATCTGGGTCCGGCAAAGGCCACAAACAATTGATCCATTTTCCTGAAAGATTTAGTCCTGTCCATTTTCCTGAAAGATTTATTCCTGTCCAAATAAAACAAAGCTGCCTATGAACATCAAAGGTGTGCAAAACTCCCCTCTGTTTGAATGCTGAGGGAAGAAAACCAGCAGGTCAATAGACTGGTTAATTGAAAATCCAGAAATGACCTTGGGCAAGAAGGAAGGGTCATTACAAAGGGACACTCTATCCCTGTGGAAGTTCAAGTAAGGTCTCTTGACACTGAAGGCCTGCAACTCAGATACTCTTCTCGCTGAGGTAAGTGCTACTAGAAGTAGAGTCTTCCATGATAAATTTTTATCACATGAATCAGAAGGTTCGAAGGGAGGGCTTGTTAATAACTGAAGTACCAAAGTCAAGTCCCAGGGTTCTATGGAGGGCTTGACAGGAGGTTTAACGTGTAGTACTCCTTTCAAAAAGGTTTTGCACAGATGGTGTGACATAATAGAAGAATTATCAAATCCATTATGAAAATTTGTGAAAGCTGCTAAATGTACAGTTATTGTCAATGCTGAGGCTCCTGCATGTAGAAGAGTAGTCAGGTATTGTAGAATCTTCTGAATAGGCATAGAGAAAGGGTCTATGTTCTGATCTTTGGCCCAAGTAGAGAACCTAGTCCACTTACTAGAAAAAAATTTTATGGTGGAAGGTTTGTGTGAAGCCAGAAGAATCTCACGGACAGGAGATAAGATATTAGGCAGCCTGGCAATCATTGGAAGTGGAGAAATCAAGCTGTGAGTTTGAGGCTGTGGAGATTGCGATGACTCAATCCCTGAGGATGAGACAGCAGACCTTGAGATTGATCCAGGATCCATGGGCTGTGAATCAGATGAGGGCATAGGAAAGGAAACCAGACTTGATGGGGCCAATAAGGGGCAATGATAATCACTTTAGTTTCCAACCTTTGAGTTTTCTGGAGGAATTTTGGGAAGAGGGGAAATGGGGGAAAGGCATACAGTACACCCAGGGGCCAATAGTGTGTTAGAGCGTCCCTAGGTGATTCCCCCTGATTGGGGATCAGGGCAAAGTAGCTTCTGCATTTGTTGTTTAGAGGGGAAGCACACAGATTGCAGCAAGGCCTGCCCCAGAGGCAGAAGATCCGATCCACTATTACAGGATTGAAGGACCGCTCATGGAGGCATCAGGATGTTCCTGCTCAGATTGTCCGAATAAGGCTGGAACTCCCAGGAATGTGCACTGCTATAAGAAAGTGGTTGGAAGCTATCGCCCAGTGCCAAATCCTCATGCCTTGCAACACAAGGGGTAAGACCTGGTTCTGGCTTGTTTGTTTATATACCAGATGACTGACATGTTGTCCGATTAAATTGCAATGGTCCTGGAAGGGAGGGATGTATGGAACACTTACAACACTAAGAGAAATGCCCTCAATTCCAGGACATTTATGTGTAAATTGGCCTCCATGGGGACCAGGTGCCTTGGACTGTCTTTCCCTGGTAATGCCCCCCCCAACAGCTAAGCTTCCGTGGTCACCATGGCCCTGGGCTGGGGGCGACAGAACGGTCGACATCAAAGATTTGATTCTGGCTTCATCCACCATAGCATTTCTTTCTTGCAAAGGTTTGTAAGGCGTATCATGTGGCCGAGTGGGTGGGATAAGATCAACCATTGTGAAGAAAGGAGCCACTGTAATATTCTCATGTGCAACCTCGCCAGTGGTACTAGGGTAATGGCAGCTGCCATAGAGCCTAAGAGTTGCAGTACAAAGCATGCTGGTACAAAGGTCTGTGGAAGGAGGGCTTGGATCTGGTGTCTTATTTTCGAAAGCCTGTGAGGAGGGAGGGAAGCTTGACAGGATGTTGTGTTGAAGACTGCTCCAATGAATTCCAATGTTTTTCTTGGGAACATTTCAGATTTGTCCTTGTTGACTGTAATCCCCAAGTGGAGAGTGAGGCCTTGAGTGTAAGAGAGGCTGCGGATTAGAAGATTCCTGGTCGAGGCAGTAAGGAGCCAATTGTCTAGATACGGAAACACCTGGAATCCTTGTAGTCGACGATAAGCTACTACAACTGCCATAAATTTGGTGAATGCTGGGGGGGGGGGGGCAGTCGAGAGACTGAATGGCAGCACCCTGAACTGGTAGTGATTGACTCCCAGCCAGAAACTGAGAAATCTCCGGGAGCGTTGATCTATATTTATGTGGTAATACGCATTCTGGAGATCTATACAGCACATCCAGTTGTCCTTCCCTAGAAAAGGGAGAATGGACTGTACCATGACCATCCAGAATTTTTGAGGTTTCATAAATTTGTTCAATAGGCTGAGATCCAGGATTAGTCTCCAGTCCCCTGTCTTTTTTGGCACTAAAAAGAACCTCAAGTAAAACCTGGATCCTCTCTGGTCTGGTGGGAGTGGTTGGATGACTCTTTTTCTTAACAGGCTTTTCTATTTCTAAAGCTGCTACCTCCCTCTGATTGGGTGGCACAATGGGGATTCGTTTGACGGGTCTGGGAGTTAAATCGAATGAGATATGGTAGCCTCTGGACATTATTCTCTGCACCCAAACATCGGTAGTAATAAGTTGCCAGTCTGGTATGTGCAGAGATAAACAACCCCTGACTGCTTCCAGAGGAATGCATATATATGTGTAACAGTTTTTTGTACTTTTTATACTTATGTATTATGCTTTTAACAAGTAACTGCATGAAAATTAATTTTATTAGATGTTTTTAAATTGAATTTGCATATTTAATTATAGTGGTCCTTTGAATGGCTGGCTTGATCATGTGATTATAATGGTCCTCTATTTAAATGTGTTAATGTGTTGTGATTTTGTATGCTGATGAAGGGTGTAAACCTGAAAGCTTCATTAAAAGTTTCTTGTTTGTGACTATCGTGTGCTGTGGATAATTCTACCATCTAACATATTCATATCCCTAACTTTTTGCTTTGGCTTCAACATTTCCTTCAAATTCGCATATCTCCCATAGGAAAAACAAACTCTATTAGAGAAAAGATGTCCTATCTCATCATTTTCACAAACTATGGGCCAAAGGAAATTCACAATATTTTTCAAAGTTATGGAAAAAGGAGAATATTTTGTGACAAAAAATATCTTATCTCTGCTATTCATAAGACCCCTATCAACTTTCTTGCTCCTATTATAAATTCTAACTACATTCCTTGTTCTAAAGTCAGGTTTAAATAATCTATCAACACTACTATTTATTAGAGTCTCAGAATAGCCTCTTGCTATAAGTCTATTTTTAATGTCCTTAAATTCAAACTCCAACAGACCAATTTCCGAAGTATGTTCAAAAGTGCGCTTGAACTCACCAAAAGTAAGTGCCTCAATCAAGTGTGTGGGGTGGGCACTAGTGGCATGTAAAAAATTATTGGTTGCAGTATCCTTTTTAAAAGGTCTATATTGGACTTTATTATTGGAATCCACATATAGGGAAATATCCAAAAACTGAATAGTATAGGTATTCACTGCATATGTAAATTCAAGACCAAATCTGTTACAATGTAAACTAGTAATAAACTCATCAAATTCCAAAATATTACCAGTACACACAAAAATCAAATCATCAATGTACCTATGATAAAGTACAACATTTTTACGAAAAAATTCTAAAGTATATAGAAAGGTTGTCTCAAAATAAGACATGAATAAAATAGCATAAGTAGGGGCAAAGAGTCAGACCAGCTGCTGTGGGTGTAGGCAGACATAGGCATGCATCAATATGCCCTTGCATTGGTTAAGAGACAACGCATAGCACACTCACTCCCCACCTAGAGGCCTAAAACCTTCCTCATATGCACATACATACACTAACATTGATGCCAGACAACTCTTCACAACCTTTACCTCCCCATGTGTTGGCTGTGTGCTGCTTGCATCAGACACAGTCAACCCTGAACTAAAACTGTGGCAACTGCTGCATTTGCAAGGTTGCCTTTAACCTGGATTGTATATATCTTTGTATTTCTTTACTTGGTACTGTAAGCAAGTAAAGTACAGTTGTATATCTACCATAAATGTAGATGTTTGAGTGTATTCACTGTTGCAGTCATTACACTTGGGTTATCCTGCTGGCAGGCTACCCGCAGTCGGCCAGAATTCCAAAGTCTAGGTCCGGCGTCAGTTGCTGTTGCCTTCTCCCTGACGTCAGTGCGCCAGGGGTATAAAAGATGCAGCCAACACCATTTTCTTCAGTTTTTCTTGCCCCAGATGTCAGGTGCCCCCATATAGGAAGGCTAAAAAATTATGTCAATAAGTATGCATGTACAACAAAAACATTTCCTTCCTCTACAAGCAAATACACCATACAGGTTGTATAGGATAGAGAAGTACAGAAAAGTCCCAGCAAAGAAAGGGGGATGGTGGAAGGGTAACCTGGACTGCAACAGTGAATACACTCGAACATCTACATTTATGGTAGGTACACAACTGTACTATGTTCATCGTGTTTCACTGTTGCAGTCATTACACTTGGGTTGAATCCCAAAGCTGAGGTTGGGTGGCTGGGTCTAAATAGGATTAGGAGAGGCTATAAGGCCCTGCAGAACTGCAGTGGCGAAGCCTGCTCTAGATTTAGAGTAGATAGGTAAGTGGTAGTGCTTGGTAAAAGTGTGCACTGAAGTCCAAGTTGCAGCCTCTAAAATGTTTTTGGTTGGTACTCCTCTGAGGAAGGCTGCTGAAGTGGCTGTTGCTCTGGCAGAATGTGGCCTAATGCCCTTAGGCACTGATTTGCCATGTTGTGAATAGCAGAAACGAATGCAGTGGCGAATCCATTTTGAAATATTCTGCTTTGAGATAGCCTTTCCTTGCGATCTTGCAGCATATGCCACCAAAAGTTGCTCAGTCTTTCTGAAAGCTTTAGTTCTGTCCAAGTAGAAGTGTAGCTGTCTGTTTATGTCCAAAGAATGCAGGAGTCTCTCACCCTTATTCTGTGGGTTTGGATAAAAGGTGGGCAAATGAATTGTTTGGTTTGGACACTACCTTAGGCATAAAAGTAGGGTTTGTCCTCAGAGAAACCCTGTCTTGATGAAAAATGATAAAAGGCTCCACAGCCATAAGGGCCTGTAACTCTGAGACTCATCTCGCAGAGGTTATTGCTAGGAGCAGAGCTGTTTTCCATGATAAGAACTTTATTTCAGCTGTGTTGGCTGGCTCAAAAGTTGGCAGTGTTAGTTTTTCCAAGACATAATTGAGATCCCATGCAGGTATTGGTGCTCTCCTTGGGGGTCTTATGTTTTTGGCCCCTCTAAGGTACTGTCTTAGCAACAGATGTGAAAAAATAGGTGGTTCCATAGTGTAATGAGCTGAAATGGCAGAGGCATGGATTTTAATTGATGAAAAATATAGGCCTTTGTCCAGCATCTCAGTTAGATATTGTAAAATCTGAGGAATATTTGGTACAATTGTGTCAATTCCTTGTGCCTGGTTCCAGGCACAGAATCTCTTCCATTTTTCTGCGTAAGATATTCAGGTACTGGGCCTTCTGGCCTCCAAAATAACATCCATCACTGCTTTAGAGAGAGTTGTGTTCTGAATGGCTACATTATCTGCCATGCTGTCAGATTTAGGGTCCTGAGTTGGCTGTGCCAAATCTGATTGTTTTGTTGAGTCAGTAAATGAGGAATCAGAGGTAATGCCCAGCCTGGGCCTTGAGACAAGCTCTTTAGGATTGGATACCAGTGCTGGCGGCGCCAGTCTGGGGCAATCAGAATAATTTTTGGCTTCTCTTGTCTGACATTTAGGAGTACCTTGGGGAGGAGAGGCAGAGGAGGAAAGACATACACTGTAAGGTTTTTCCAGCTGAATGATAGAGTATCCACTTTCCATGCTTGCTTGTGATAAGTCCTTGTGCAGAGTCTTTGAAGCTGGCAGTTGTGAGAGGAGGCAAATAGATCTATGTCCGGGCATCCCCATTTCCTTGTTATCATGCTGAAGACTTGTGGATCCAGTTGCTACTCATGGGGATCCGTGAGATTTCTGCTTAGTTCATCTGCCAGAGTATTTTTCTTTCCTGGCAGGAATTGTGCTTGCAGGTGTACTTGATAAGTCAATGCTGTGTCCCACAAAGTCATGGCTTGTCTGCAGAGTGGGTAGGAATGTGTGCCTCCTTGCTTATGTACCACATGACTGTAGTATTGTCCGTCTTTATCAGAAGTTGTCCTGGAAGAAGCAGATCCTTGAAAGCTGTTAGGGCATTCTGAACAGCCAGCATCTTGTTTTGATTGATATGAAGATGCATTTAGCTTGTGGACCATGTGCCCTGAATACATTTTCCTGCCATGTGTGCCCCCCAGGCATAGTCTGATGCATCTGTTGTTATTGACTTTATGGCTGTGTGTAGGGTGAATGGCTGTCCCTTCTTGTGGTGACAGGCCTGTGCCCACCATCGAAATTCCTGTTGCAGGCAAGGAATGAGGGTTACTAATGTTTCCAGGCTGTGGCAATGTTGAGTCCAAACACTTTTTAGATACCATTGTAGTTTCCTCATATGCAGTCTGGCATATGGAATTAGAAAAATGCAGGATGCCATGAAGCTCAAAGCCTGCAGAATTTTTCTTGCAGATAACTGGGTCTTTGTTGCCAACATTTTGAAGCAAGAAGTCAGTTGCCTTTGTTTGTCTGGTGTGAGATAAGCCATCTGGGCAGTTGTATTTAAGCTTGCACCCAAGAATATTATCTCTTGAGAGGGTACTAGTTTTGATTTCTTTTCGTTTACTGTGTACCCTAGGCAATTTAGCAATTTTTTTTACAAACGCCAGATGTTTCAGTAGAATGTCCTTGTTCTCTGCTTGAATAAGGCAGTCGTCCAAGTAGGGATATATTTGAATTCCTCTTTGTCTGCAGAAAGCAATTACTGGTGCCAGGCATTTTGTGAAGACCCTGGGCACAGTAGATAAGCCAAAGGGCAGCGCAGAGAATTGGTAGTGCATTGAGCCAGCTATGAATCTGAGGTATCTTCTGCAAGATTGCCTGATTGGAACATGCAGGTATGCCTCCTTTAGGTCCAAAGTTACGAGCCAAGCCTTGTTGCCCAACATGGGCAGAAGTTGCTGCAGAGTTAACATTTTGTATTTTGGAACTTACAGAAAAGTGCTTAGAATAAACAGGTCAAGTATTGGTCTCCAGGCTTTGTCCTTTCTGGGTACCAAGAAGAGTCTTGAGTAAAATCCTAGTCCCTGCTTCTGAAGTGGTACTTGCCGAATGTCCCCCATGTCCATGAGGGAAGAAACTTGCTTTTGTGCCTCTGCCCATTGATTGTGTGGCAGGTCTGGTATGCCTCTTGCCTTTGGCAGGGTGTGAAAATGGAACCTGTAGCCTTGAGACACTATATTCAAGACCCATTTGTCCTGTGTAATCATGTGCCAGTTTTGTTGAAAAAGTGCTAGTTTTCCTCCTAAGGGAGCTTCCAAAAGGTAAGTGCTTGGAAGTGGTAGAGGAAAGTCATTGTGACTGTTTCCTATAAGGTTGAGATTTGTCTTCTCCACTTTTGGAGGTAGAAGCACCCCATTGTTTAGGCCTGTATGAGCCTTGGGGCTGGGCTCTGCCTCTAGGGCATCTGTATCTGCCTCATTGTGGCCTGTCTGATACTGGAAATGACCAATTTTTTGAAGGCCAGTTTCTGCTAAATCTGGGTGGCTGTACCTGTAAGAAATCTTTAACTGTTTGCATAGATTTCACTTTATCCCCCATTTTCTTCAACACCTCTTCTGCCTTAACACCAAACAAAGTATCATGCTGTAATGGAGCATCTAATAATTTTGCTTTAACATGATCAGACTGATTCTGTTCCTTTAACCAAGCATGCCTTCTAATCACAGAACCCATCACAGCGGCCCTACAAGAGGCCTCCAATGAATCAAAACCACATTGCAAAGTATGCTTTCCCATTTGTTCAGCTGCATGCAATAAATCCTGCATTTCCTTGTTGTCTGGACAGTCAGAATTAGTCAACATTTTTTGTTTTAATAGTGACATTAAGTATTGCTGATATTTAAGCATATGAAATTGACAATTTAAGGCCCTTACGGCCAAAGTAGCTGAAGTGTAAACTTTTTTTCACCCCATCTGTCCAGTGCCCTTGAATCTCTGTCAGAGGGGACAGTGTTTTTTGCAGTGGAAGCCTTTACACCCTTAGGACCCTAAGAAATGGTCTCTGGGTCAGCTGCAGGGTTTTTATATAAAAATTTATGTAAATCTGGAACCCTGTAGTATCTGTCTGGCTTAACTGGTGCAGGAGGAATGGAGTCTGGAGACAGGCCGGACTCTGAAAAAACTTTATCCACAATGTCCAGAACAGGGGGAATAGCAAGGGGCCTGTGCTGTGGAAGTAAAAGAAAATCTCTGAGCTTTTTCTTAGATTCTGAGTAATCCTGGCTCTCCCAGTGGAAATGCCCCCTCATGGTATGCAGGGTTTCCCCAAAAGAGTAATCTTCAGGAGGAGAAACTGAAGGAATAGATTCTTCAGCATCAGAATCCTCATAGGGAGGAAGAGAGTATTCTACATCAGAGGAGGAATCAGAGGAAATGGAAACCTGATCTGAAGATTTATATTCAGTCTCTTGCCTAGGCCTCTTATCAGGAGGGGGATGGGAACCCCTGATCAAAGTAATTAGGTCTTCGGCCATTCTGAGCATTTGTTTTTTAGGCATGGAAGTTTGTCCTGGAGAATGCTGTACTTGTTTCTTTGTCTTTAGAGCTGCTTTAGTCTTTGATTTTGAAGCTGAAGATGGCTTTACAAATAACTGTGTTGGTCTGAAAACACCCTCAGAAGCCGATGCCTGCACAGCGGCTCTGGACCCATCTGAAGGGGATTGTTTCCGAGGATCCAATACCTTGAGTTTCCATAGGCCCAGTCGGCTCCACGTGGGAGTCAGAAGCGGCCTGTGGCTCTGAGGTAGCGAAAGCGCCTCGCTGAGAATCGGTGAACCGACGACTAGCTTAGCGGAATCCTCATCGTTGGTTTTGGACCTCGGATGCCTGTCTTTGTCTTTATCCTTGCATTTTTTTATAAACTCCAGTCATCAGTTGTTCTGACGGCATAGTATAATTAAATCTTTGGCCGAAGTAATGAAAGGCAAAATCGTACCGACGCTTGATAGTGCGTTGGTTAAATCTAGCACAAAACCAACAACAAGCAACGTCGTGGTCTGGGCCTAGGCAAGGTATGCAGTAAGAATGAAAATCCTTATGAGGTATTTGCTTGCCACAAGAAATACAATTATTAACTTTTTCTGACATCGGTCTGGAGCAAGAAAAAAGTTTTCCCAATGGGGTACTTAGCTTTAATGAAGACTTCGGATCTGAAATTCGATTCTGAAAATCTCAGGAGTCGGCCGACCGGCACTTGCGAACTGCTTTTGCTTCGGGCACTGCACGGCAAGAAAGACTGAAGAAAATGGCGTCGGCTGCATCTTTTATACCCCTGGTGCACTGACGTCAGGGAGGAGGTGACAGCAACCGACGCCGGACCTAGACTTTGGAATTCTGGCCGACTGCGGGTAGCCTGCCAGCGGGATAACCCAAGTGTAATAACTGCAACAGTGAAACACGATGAAAATCAGGTGGGAGATTTGCACAGAAATTACCTTAACATGTGACAGCAGATACTTATTTGAATTATGTGTGTCCATTATTAAGCAGTAGGCCTCAGGCATCAAAGATTCACACAGTCATACCTCTCACAAGTACTGATCACTGCATGCTCTCAGTTTAGCATCATACATTTGAACTGGAAAATCATTAAAGAGAGAAGTTAGAAAGTAAAGATACACATTGCAGTTAAGGACTTCACAACCCTCACAAGATCATTCACAACAAAGTTGGGAAATTTTGATGCTATAAACTGTCTAACTTTCCATGGCCAACATAAGTCGAAGTTACAACTACCAGTTCAACACCACAAATGCAGATATACTAAGCATTAAGTCAGCTATGCACCCTGAGCATCAGACAGAAATATTATGCATCCCCGAATACAAAAGAGAGAAAATGAGGAAATGGCAGTTATCACTCACACAGGGTGTTTTGTGTGTGTGTGTGTGTGGGGGGGGGGATATGCTGACACAAAAGGTCAGTGAGTGTGTGTAAGTAAGAAAGAGAAGCAGGCAGTCATTTTGATAAACCAACAAATGGCCAGTGCAACAAAATGAGTTTTAAACTGCATGGCTGAACCATGCAACTGTCATGTGTGTCTGTAGGGGTCCCCCATGTGAAACCAGTGTGTGTGTGTGTGTGTGTGTGTGTGTGTGTGTGTGTGTGTGTGTGTGTGTGTGTGTGTGTGTGTGTGTGTCTGCATGAACACAGCCAAGCTTTGTACTAGCTCTAAATCGTGGTATGTCGGACAGGTCTGAACCATGCATGGTACAGGTTGGCAGTTCATTGTTGCTGTCCCCGACCACGAGAACTGGCTCTGCCAGGAGTTGCACTGTCACATCCACGCCCACAGTCAGATGCACTGCTGCTACCTGAACATGACTGATGGACAAGCTACCTTCATGGGGACATCCAAGACCATGACCCCATGGCCTTCCACATCTGGGTGTGGACAGCTGACCCACTGATGGAGCAGTGGAAGTACTGCTGCTATGGGAGTGTGATCAGGCATGGCCATGTTGACTAACAGCGGGTGATGTAGCTCATTTATGCCAACAAGGATGCCATTCCCCTCCCAACATATGTTCCATGACAGACACCCCTCGTACCATCATAAACACCCATTGTGCCAACGTGTCATTCATCTGATCCACCGAATCGGCAACACAGTGGAGGCAGTCATGCTTGTCAGCCTGTGCCACATCTACAACCCTGCGCATTTGTCTCAAGCACCAATGGGAACATGCCTGCGCTTCCATGACGGCCTTAGACACATGTTGAGTGGCACGGGAAGAGACACGTAGATCAAGTGCAGGAAAAACACAAGGCCTCCTTTGAGCACCCTTTCCAACACTCCTGCATGGCACCTCACCCACACTTTGGCTATGGCCAGAATCAACAGGCATTGAAGCCACAGTAACCACAATTCCCAGATCAATGGCCTCACCCTTCACCTGTCCAATATCTAGGGGCTCACTAGATTGGGTAGGCATAGGCCTACTGGCTATGTCCAATGGAATTGCAGGGCATGGCTGTATATCAACCTCAGTATACCTCCCCCCCCAACTGTGCCTCTGTTTGGTCACCATCATCATCAGTGTCTGCTGATATACTTACATCAGGTGGCAGATATCCCACTCTTCCACTGTCATGATCACCTGTGATGAAAAGCAACAAACACGGGAAAAAATAATACCTATACTACCCTAGTCCAAAATATGCTGACAAACTTAACAGTGGTGACACTATTACAGACAGTACAGCAATACACACAACAGGCCTGAGATCAAGATCACACACTAAAATATTTCTTTAAGTTGCCCACCACTACTAATATAAAAATGTTTGGCTTACATCTGCAGAGGAAATTCTCCTCTGCAAACCAGATGGTCCTGGAAGAAGTTAAGCAAAAGATAAGGGCAACATCATCACAATTAACAGTAACACAGAGGGTAACACTCTTTCCCCTTTATACGTCCATTATCTATACTTTCAACAAGAACTTGGCTGGCAACTCCAACCTAAGCTAATCAATCAGAATGTGTTAACTGTAGCAATCTTCAAATGTGACCATGTCAGTGGCCACAAGAACAGGCAAATGACACATTTTGATAACAAACCATTTCTGAAATGCCAAAAGTGCTATCAAAGGAAAATGTCCCTGAAGCATTTGTACATATTTATCACAGAGCATTCCATTTTCACATATTGGCAATCATGTATACCTGTGAAATGGCTTGACAAACATGTCCATGGCATCAGTACACTTCTGACTAATGCATACAGATAAAAGAGTAAAAGCCTTTTCTTCAGATTTTTCTTGAATACATTCCAGCATATGCAGTATACAATTGAGAAAATGCAAGCATACATTCTGAAGTTCAGTAATCCTCTTACAGATATATTCTGAAGAAATGGTGTATGTCCAGTCTTCTCCACTTAAACAAGTCTCCACACCATCAGTTTGCTTAGCTACATGGTTGTCTTTTTATATGGTGTAGAATCAGGGTGAAAATGCAAATGAGGTGTGAACCAATTCAAATTACTGAATCCCAAATACCTGGACCCATGTAGGAGATATAAATATAGTGCAGGCACTCCTTCAGTGTTTGTTTTTAATGGATTGTAACTGTGAATGATTACTGGTTGGAGGAAGGAAAACACAACAGCCCTGCAGGCCACCTTACAGCCAGTGGATGTGTCAGGTTAGATCTACAAAGTGTTAGATGTAAGGTTGGAAATGTAGACAGCAGCACACAATCCATAGGTTGTGTTCATTGACATCCAACCTGACATTCCTCACATATTTTAAGGCCAAATGATATAGAATGGCTTACAGACTGCATGTCTCAGATTACTGGTCAGATAACTGAAGAATGACCAACACAGAGAGCTATGACAGAGCTGTATATTTGCAAGCAATAATCACAACAGGTTGTATGATCACTAAGTGCACTATATCCACAAATAATAAATGTACAAATAAAAGTTGTATGGTTTCATATTACTGTAAATGCTGTTGCAGTTGGCTGTGTGCAGAATGAGTTCAGTTCTTTGTTGCAAAGCAGTTTGTGTGCCAAATGCATCCATCCTATGTCCTGAAGGTTCAATGGAGTGAAAGTTCAAATCCAGATCTATACAGGCGTATCTCATTTGATCCATCATTTTCTATTGTGTGTGTCATAGATTGATTCTCCTCATTTCAACTACTTTTCCCTTTTCTTCCTTTTTCTGTTTTGGTTTTCCTAATTTTTTTTTTTGGGGGGGGGGGCAGTTTGCACAACGCAGCATGTAGCACAATCAAGGAAACAGATGAAATGAATGTCAGGTTTGGCTGTGCTTATCTCATTTGCATGAAGTGCGGCACTGCACAACCTGGACAAGTGGACCACCCAGGAAGCAGACAGACCCATACAGAGGAAAAATAGAAACCAGATACATTCAATTAATTCTACTGGGCACTTCTCAAAACCTATTAAGTAGTGCTGTGTGGCAATTAACTGACAGACCTTAAGAATAATTAGTAAATTAGGGAATGTCATGTAACTAGACCTGTGGCAGCAGGTATAAGTGTAGGGCTGGAGTACAGATGATCCTGGGTTCTAGTACAGGGTGTGCAACCTTTTTTTGTTTTGTTTTACTGTTGGACACTGCAGTTTATAGCAAAAAAACTGAAACATAGATACGTGTTACTTCAACTTTCAACAAGAAAAAGGAAGCTAATGCATTGTACAGGCAGCACTCTGCTGTGTGTAGTACTTTTGTTAAGTTTAGCAATGGTATACTGGAAAAAGTGCAGATTCATTCCAGGGGTGGTGATTGGCAAAGACATTTGTTACAAAGAGAACTAGTCTGGCAGTTGTAATTAAATTCATCCCCCCCCCCCCCCAGGTCTGAATGACCAAGTATCTCTCAAACCCATACTGAGTGAAAAAGCAGATTTGTTAACATAAATTTTAAAGGACTTCACATGTATTTTTATGTATTTTTATTTATGTTTCATAGTTTATTCTATTTTGAAAAATGTTTTTGCAAGTACTTGTGATTGGAATATGTGCTTTGTACACCTTTAACACATGGGATTGTTTTAATTATTAGCATTTCATGATTGGTTGTTAAACTTCAGCTAGTTTATAAATAAGATGATGAATGTGAGTGTATTTTATCTGAAGAAGTCTCCATGAGAGATGAAAGCGCTTTTGTGAAGTGTTTTAACGAATAAAAATAACAGTATTTTATTCACGTTGAAGTCTGGTTAATTTCTACATTTTTTATTAGAATACTGAGAAACAATTAAACAAGCTATTATACAACAAATATAGAATTATATATAGAAATATATAATTATAGTATATTGGTATGGCAGTGTCACTCCTAACACCTCCAGCAGGTGTTACAGTGCCTGGACAGTGTGCCTGGTTACCCTCACAGAGTGTGGATGTATCATAATAATTGTCAAAGTGTGTCTGTATCATAATAGTTGTTCAAGTGTGTCTGTGCAGACTCACCTCTTAATCACTCTAAATCACATATGTTAAGTCAGAGGTATGGGATTACTGTTGGCATTATTCTGATATTGTCCATAACTGTGGTTGTCTCTTTTAATGTTTTCCATGAGCCCTTACCTGTGTCCCACTTGCTGCAGACCTCTGCTGAGATTACACTCATACTCAGGCATATCAGTTTGCACAGCTTCACAATAAACACCCTACCCCATTTGTATGTTAGATCCTTGACAAATGTCCTCTGCATTATTCATGAAAGGATGCTTATCTCACAGAGACATCCTCTCCACTGTTACGTCACCTTGTGTGATAGCCACATAAACAAATTTTCACTGTGCAGTCCCTACTGTATCATATAGATACATGATTGGTGTTGGTGCTACAACCATCTTCAATTGACATGCCCTCATCTGCTGTACATTAGGTTGTTTCACCTGTCCTCTTTTTCTGTAATCATTCCTACATTTCATCTGTGTGTCCCTATTCAATACACAAACTTCCTCTGAGTGATCATTTTACATTGTAGTCCATGTACCATTACAGATCATTAATACAGCTTCAGTACAGAATGCTAGGAATGGGATATCACAATAATGTGCACTGTATGTACATTGCCCTGTGCTGTGGACCATATATTTCACATTCATAACTCTCAACAATCCAGATATTCCCAGGATGTCTGGATGTGTTCCTTTATCAAATCTGTGGCTTTCTGCAATATCACTGGGATGATCTCAGGACAGATGTGACTCAATATTACACACATTTCAGTGTCATAGGTTCATAGGTTAGTACTAGGCTAACTGCTCGTGTGAGCCATTGTAAGCCTAGCCAATTATCCCTTGTGAGACTCAAACCCTGCACCATGTGTTTGTAAGGCAAACACCTTAACCATTAGGCCACCCTCCCAACCCCTCTCAACTGTTCTGATTTTTTGCAAAATGTCCAGATTTTGCCTCATATTTTTGATCTTTTCCTCATAAAATTTTGGTATTCTGGCAAATCATTGGCAGACATGAAACTTTAGACATGGCATGAGGCATGAATACGCATTGTGCAATGGTGCTCTCTGCTGCTCACTGCACACCACTATGCCCACATGTACACTCCATGTAAGCTTTGCTCGAAGACTACATGGAGTTTATTGAATTCCAGGGTTAAAGTCTTCAGAAAACACTTAGGATAAACAGAAAAAAAATGTTCAAGTCAGATGTACCAACTACAAGTGCACTATTAATTTGTTTGTGCATAACTTTATATGCAAAACTTAGAAATGCTGAATGGATTTGAAATCTCTCTTGCTACAGTTATGTTTTTACATCACTTCAAGGTTGAAGCTGTTATGCTTTGTAATGCACACATTTTTCTATGTAAACAAATCAGATTATTAATTTGATCTGAACAAACATGACAAACATTCTAAAACTAAAGTTATATACTTACCATAATGATAGATCCTTTAATCCCAGTTTGTGCAATACGACATATGGGTCATGTCCCCGCTTGGATCTGATCTGGCCAATTTAGCTCTTCAGCGCACAGACCTTCCAAAACTTTCCAATCTCATAATTTCCTGCTCCTCCCCAACTGGCTCAGATTGAGTTTGCACTTAAACCTTAGCACAGAAGGAGCTAACTGTATGGTAAGTACATAAACTTAATATCTCATTCATCCCGTCCATCTGATCCAATAGAATCCCAGGCTATGTGATACCTGGGCAGCCTAAAGACAGGTGACTATTCAGGATGGAAGCCCCAAAGGAAGCTCTGGCCTTGAAAATACAGTCCAACTTGCAATGTTTCACAAAGGTGTGAGTTAAAGACCATGTAGCAGCTTGGTAAAAATTTTCCAAGGATAGAGACCATAAGAATGCTTTAGAATTTAGAAGTTCCGATGATGCTAGTTGAATGAGATCTGGGCTTGTAGGACAAGGATTTATTGGAAGATGTGTAGATGAAAGAGATACAATCAGACAATAATCTAGACAAGAAAATCATAGATACCTTCCTGCACAATTTATTTTGTCTGAAGGATACAAAAAATTGTTCAGCTTTTGTAAAGGGGAGCTGTTATATGAGGCAGAGGCAACGCTGTCTGTGTATATCCATTGTATGCAAAATGTATTCCCCTTTGTTTTGGTGGTTTGGGAAGAACACTAGAAGATGTATGGGCTGTGAAATGTTAGTCTCAGAAGCCACTTTTGGAACAAAGGAAGGGTTGGTCCTTAAGGTAACTTTATCTTTATGGAATATAGTGTCAGGAGAAATAAAGTATAAGGCATGCAAGCTCTGAAATCCTCTTAGAAGATGTGACACCCACTAAAAGGGTAGTTTTCCAGGATAAGCACTCCAATTCTGCAGATGCTGCTAGCTCAAATGGAGACTTGGGAGTTTAAGTCCCATGGAAAAGATGGATACTTTATGGGAGACCGCAAATGGAAGCTAGCTTTTAAAATGGCTTTACAGAAACCAGAGAATAGTCCGGAAAACCAATTTAAAGGAGAAAATAGTTGTCAACTGTACCTTGATAGTGGAAAAGCTGGACTTAGATGAGAATAAAATGGATAAAAATGAAGTACAACTCAACTACAACAGATGACAAAAACGTTTATATTTTCCGAGATTCTGCTCATATGGCAAATCATTGCCATTTAATGAAATATACTCTACTCATAAAAGATTTCTGGGAAGCTGTAAAGCTGTGGACTACAACAGTACAAATGCTTCAGCCAGTATGCTGGTGAGGTTCCCCAGATGGGTGAGTGATGACATCCAGCAGTGGAATGAAAACCCAAGGTGCGTGGGGAAACCACATCTTTCTGGGCCAAAACACAGCTATGAGGATGAATATGGCCTTGCACAAATGGCTTTCTGTATGAACTTGGTCATGAGTGGAAGAGGGGGATAAGTGTAAAGTAATCTTGGAGGCCAACATTGTGACAGAGCACCCCTGGTGTTCTGGCCCCGATGAGGAAGAAATGCAAAATAACTGCTGCACTTAGCATTCTGGGGACTAGCAAACAGGCTGTAGCAGGGCTTGCCCCAAGGTTTGACAATTTCCTCTGCAACTGCTGTATTCCGGGGACCACTTATGAGGCAACAGTAGGTTCCTGTTAAGCCTGCCTGCTGCACTGTTGAGCATTCCAGGGATGTGTGTTGCAGTCAGAAACTGGTGAAAGGCCATTGCCCATTCTTGTGGCCTCGTGACAAAGCAGATAATATCTGGTTCCCCTTGCTTGTTTATGCACCAGACTACTGTCATATTGCTCATTTGAATGTTTATTACTTCCAGAGAAAGACAGCCCTCTAGCTGCCCCAAGACAAGGAGAACCACTCTAATCTCTAGGACATTTATATGAAGACAAGTATCTGAGACTGACGAAAAACCTTGGACCATTCTTCCCTTGCGATACCCCCCCAACCAAGAGAGAGGATGTGTCCGTGGAAACATCTGCTACTATGGACAAGACCTAGAGAGGCCTGCCTGGAGATATCAGAAGAGAATAAAGTCACCAATTTAGATGAGTTCTGCACAACTAAGTTAGCCTGATGAGTTGAGGCAGGGAGTTAATTCAGTCATTTATTTTTTTACATTTATATTTTTGTTTACTGGGTAGTGCACTGACCATTTGCAGGCACAGCCTGAGTGAATTTGATCATATAAGAATTGAACAAATTTATAGACACAAGGATATGCTCAAAATAAATATATATATATATATATATATATATATATATATATATATATATATATATATATATATATACACACACACACACACACACATATATACATATATATATATATATATATATATATATATATATATATATATATATATATATATATATATATATATATATATATATAGGTTCGTAGGTTGGTACTAGGCTATCATCCCTAGGGCCTATACAAGCCTAGCCATAACAATTCCCCGGCTATTTCTTTATATATATATATATATATATATATATATATATATATATATATATATATATATATATATATACATACACACACACACATATATATATGGATTCATGTTACTTGAATGAAACGCCACTTCACCGACAGCTACTTTACCAAGATGAAATCACCAACAGTATGAATACACAAAAATGCAGTTAACCGACATTCAATTCATCACAATTACATTCCGCGGTAGAAGTTCATGAAGTAATATCCAGTGATTCTCTTGCTACAACTGTCTATAAATGCAAATGTTACTCAAGATATCATTGTACTTTGTACCACTTTCAAATAGAAATGGATGAGTTCCAAATGAGTGCTCATGGTGTTCTAGGGAATATCTATCAAACTGTGCTATCTCAACGAAGCAAAGAAATGCTTGTGATAGAGGGATTTATCTACCACTTAGAAAGAAGCAGAAATAGCAGGAAGTACTGGGGATGTAAGTACAAAGTTTCCGACAAGTGCAGAGGTAGAGCTGTCACTACAATAGTGGCTGAAGGTGAATGTTTAGAGAAATCAGTGGCACATAATCATAAAGGTGAACCTTGTGAAGTGCAGAAATACGCAGTATGTAATGTTACGGAAAGAGCTAGGTTAAGCAGAGACAGCCCTTGTTTAGCAGTAGACAATGCTTTAGCAGCCACTTCTCTGTCTACAATACATGAAATACCAGGTAGAAAAGCGCTATTACAACAAGTCATTCGTGTAAGACGTAAAGTCTTTTTTAACAGAGAGAGATGAAACTTTAAAATTGGACACGACAGACTTTGAAAAGTTCCCTTTGAAAAGTGGAGTGTTTCATAGCAAAAGTGTAAGTGATCCAAGTACAGGAACAACCGTAGTTGTATTTAGCACTTTGAATAACTTGTACGATTTAAGTAGAGCCACAATTTGGCTTATGGACAGCACTTTCTTTTGTAAGGGTGTCTGCTGTCATCAATTATATAGTGTTCACGGGTTAGTGAACTTCAGCAGTTACAGTAAGCCTATCCCTCTTGTCTACTGTTTAATGTCTAAGAAATCTCTGAAGTCCTACAACAATATGTGGCATGGTATTTATTATCAGTGAATGACTTTGAACCTTCTGTACGATTTGTTCTCTCCGACTATAAAATTGCTGCTATGAAAAGCATACGTCTTAATGTCAATGGTGCCTTTTCAAAAGGTTGTCTCTTTCATTTGGGGCAAAATTTAAGGCGTAAAGTACAACTTGGTCTTTGTGCTATATATAATTCTGACATGAAGTTTCAGTTGTGTGTTAAAAGCTTAGTAGTGGTGGCATTTGTACATGAAGAATTTGTTATTGAAACTTTCCAACTATTAAAAGAAAAGTTTCCACCAGAGGGGAAAGATCTTTTACAATACTTTTCTGACTGATACTTACTTGGCATATTAAGAAAATTGCTGCTGGCTCTTTTTTCTTGTGTTTACTTATATCCTATTTTTGGAGCCGTGCATTAGATCTCGTGCAGGGGATTTTGTTGAGTGATATTAAGAAAATTTAACACCAGGCTAGTTCCTCTATAAGGTTTCCACCTTTATTTCCAGTTTTATTCTGGAATATTGCAGAACTGAATCAGCAATTCCTCGCCAGAACACAGAACACCATGGAGGTGTGGCATAGATGTCTAAAGTGCTTACTGGGTGGCAGAGGGACTGATTTGGCTGTATTAATTAATGTGCTTACAAGGGAACAAAACAGAGTTTACTAGTTCAGACTCTTAATGGCCACTGGTATACCATCATCTCCAAAAATATATAATTTACTAAAAAGACAGTCACAGTTTGAAACTGTTCTTGAAAACAGAGAGTCATACAGTCATTTGGAATTCATTCAAGCTATTGCTAAATTGTTGAAACTTTAAAATTAATGCAATAAATGATTGACTTGAGCGCTGCCGTGATTTTCACTCATCATGTTTTGGAATGGTCTTCATGGAGAAGACAATAACTGATTTGTTTACTGAAGTAATTGCATTTTTTGGGACTTTCTGTATTTCGCTGGATTTTCTAATGTTAGTACCACACTACAGGAAGTGTTATGCTTTCAGCTGTTTGACGTGCACATTTTGAACACTTGGGAGTTATTCTGTGTTGTTGTGTTGTAATTGATATGTATTTCGGTGATTTATTATTCTATGTATCTGGCGTTGGTGAAGTGGTCTTTCAGGTTTTTCAGGTGTCTGTGATTTTGTTTCGGTAAAATAACTGTCAGTGAAGTGGCATTTCGTTCAAGTAACATGAATCCATATATTTATTTATTTTTATTTTACATTTGTTAACCGGGAAACTCCGACTGGACCAGGTCCATTTTCAGCAGAGGCCGGGGGAGAAAAGCTCCAGCATCAAGTTATACAAATACAGTACATCCAGCATAATACACAAAACAGGTTACATCATGTATGCTGAGCATAGTAATATAACAAGAAATTAATAAAACACTCCAGGTAAAAGAAGATATAGAACATAGGTAAAATGACAATGTTAGTTATACATTGGTAAGAGAAGAAAATATATCAAGTAAGATTCTATAGTTAAAAGTACCCTTTCAGATGACCAAGCCTACAGGGGATCAGAGATACACCATGTGATCAGAGAGGAGTTTGGGGAGTTAATAGTAGTATGGGTAGGTGATGTGATACAAAGGCATAACCAGGTACTAAAAAGGTGCGATTTGAGGAAGTGTTTGAATACAGATGTGGAGGGGGCAGTGGGCACGGACAGGGGAAGAGAGTTCCAATTTCTGGCAACAGTGTGGGAGTAGAGAGCTTTCCCTGCATTATTGTTAGCCTTGGTGATGGACAGGAGAGATTTTTCACTGGATCTGAGGTACCGGTTTGCAGTATAGACAGTAAGTAGGTTGGATAATGAGGATTTTTTTTCCAGGATATTTGAGAATATTGTAGGCTGTGCCCAGCTGGTGATAGTTAAGTAGCTGTGGTAGTTCAAGCCATTTTAGTTCTTTTAGTGCAGCACAGTGAAGGGTTCTATAGGCTGAGTTAGTAGTAAACTTGGCTGTTTTATTGTAGCATGATTCTAGTTTGTCTAGGTTACATTGTCTGATTTGGGTAAAGATTGGTGCCGTGTCTAATACAGTTGAGAGGAGGTGGCGTTGTGCAAGAGTGACTCTTGCTTTTTCTGAGAGGAAGGACTTATGCCTGTATAGGAAGCCTAGTTTTTTGTGTACTAGTTTTATGGTATGTGAGATGTGAACATCAAAGTGGAGATTATTGTCTATTTCAATGCCCAGAAGTTTGGTGTGGGTAGAAGGGGCGATGGTAGTGCTGTCCTCAAGGTGTTACGGTAAAGGAGACATTTTTTTTTATCTATTAGGGGTAAATAGTAGCAGTTTTGTCTTTTTGGGATTTAGAATTAGTTGGATACCTGATATCCATTTTTCTACTAAGTTAAAGGTATCTTGAGTGAGTGTATGTAGGGTGGTGGGAGATGAGGCGGAGCAGATCAGGGTTGAATCATCCGCATATTGTGTGAGTGTGGCATGTTGTGTAGAGCTATTGAGGTTATTTGTGAAAATAGAGAATAGCGGGCCCAGTATAGAGCCCTGTGGGACTCCTATGGTGGTTGGAAGTTGTGTACACAGAGTTCGTTTCCACTGGACTTATTGTTGCCTGTCAAATAGGTAGCTTCTGAACCAGGCTATAGTAGAGGAGGTGAAGGATAATGATGTTAGTGAGTTTAGTAGAATGGAGTGGGAGACCATATCAAATGCTTTTCAGAGGTCTAGGAAAATGGCTGATACATATTTGTTATCATTCTTGTGAAGGTTTATATGATTAGTGAAGGATAGAAGGGCTGTGGTAGTGCTGTGATGTGGACGGAAACCATGTTGTGTGGTAGATAGTAGATTGTGTGTGTTAAGAAATGTCATCACTTGCAAGTGGATGCATCTCTCAAGAATTTTGGATAAGGGGCAAAAGATGGCAATAGGTCAGTAGTTGGAGAATTCGTAAGAATTACCTCCTTTATGGAGAGGAATGATGTGTGATACTTTCCAGAGTTTGGGTATCTAGGATTCTAGTATGGAGCGGTTGATTAGGATGGAGATTGCATATGACTAGCCATTTTTAGGTATGCAGCAGATATGTTATCAGCTGCCACTGTGGTTGGTTTAGTTTTAGGAGGAGTTTTTTGATAGCTGAAGTGGGCACTGATGATAGGCTGAAAGATGGGGTGATGTGGGATAGGTTAGGTAGTGACTGAGGTTTTTGGTTATTTGACTGGACAGGGCCTAAGATGGATTTAGTAAAATGGTTATTAAATTGAAAAGCTATGTCTAGGGTATTGTTAGTAGAGCTGGGTGCTGGAGTAGTGGTTTTGCCTGGCTTTAGTAGGGAGTTAAAAATAATTTTTGTGGATTATTTGAATATTTCCTTTGGGAGCTAAAAAAATGGTTTTGTTTTATTTTGGATTCAGTCTTGGCCTTGTTCCTAAGCTGTTGATAGTATTGCATGGAGCTAGGGATTTTGTCAGTTTTCCAGATTTTCCAGGCTTTATCTCTAGCTTTTAGTAAGGCTCTGGTGTCCCTACTTAGCCAGGGTGCATAGTTGGCTTTAACTCTGATCTTTCTGCTGGGAACTAGACTGTTAAGGATGTTAGAGAAGGTAGTATTGAAGTAGTCTACTGCCTGGTCTAACCCAAGTGTCCGTAGTGGTTCCCAGTTGCAGTGGTGTAGGACAGTATTTAGGTATTGTGGGGTAAAGTTACTGTCATCTCATATGAATCTGTAGACTACTGGTTTGAGGTGACTGGAGTGTTTGTGGAGTAGGAAGGTGGGGAGATGATCACTTAGGTCATCTGGGAGACAGCCTACTGTATAGTTTTGTTTGGGATAGTTGGTTAGTGTCCAGTCCAGTATGGATTCTTTCTTTGTTTTTTCATCTATTCTAGTTGGTTCTTCAATTAGTTGAGAGAACCCATATAGACTGATATGTGTAGAGGGGCTGCTGGAGTTACAAGCTGCCCAGTCAGTGTTAAGGCCTCCTAACAGGATTGTTTCCTGAGGTAGATTGTCTTTTGTCCAGTGTAGGATGTCTTCTATTATGAGTGAGTTGTTGCCTGGAGGTATGTAGCAGCATATTATATTGATCTTCTTGGTGTTTCTTATGGATAGGACAGAAAATAGGACTTCAGCATTTTGAAAAGTGTGTGGTGTGGTGTGCAGGAGCTGGAGGTTAAGGGCGGTTTTAAAGAGAATGGCTACTCCTCCTCCTTTCCTGTTTGTTCTATCAGGTCTAAGTGTATTTTATATATATATATATATATATATATATATATATATATATATATATATACATACACATATATGCATCTCAGTTGTTGAAAATATGTGGCACCTTTACACATGACCCTGAAAATTCAACTGCAAAAGTATGACTAATTGAAAATTTACAAGAGAAGAAAGGACCAAAGATGGTTGTTCATAAAAAAGATGTGAAAATCTATATCTGAACATTACTTATTGAGCTGTGGAGTAAATCTTGACTCATAAAAGACTGTCCATTTCAACAAATGAAAATAAAGACTAGCGACGAAGCTACCTTTTGATTACAGCGAATATACAGAACTGGATATGCTATGTAATGGATGTCTTTTTTATCTTGTCAAATAACACAAGAAGGTCTGTTAATTTAAGAAAATAACAGTTGGTTTAACAACCAATGAAAAGGTGATGCTGTTACTGCTATAGAAGTAATACAGAAATGGGGGTTCACCGCCCCTAGAAGACTACTGCAAATGTCAATAGGCAATGAAATTATGTTTTCTCCAGCAAAATTTGCTTTTAAATACTGTCAAAATGATTTCTGTTGCTTTGTGTGGAATTACCTGTCTTTGAGTAAAACAAATGAACTGATATATTTGCCACCCTTAAGAGCAAAGAAGAGCAAAAAGAGATTCTAGAACTTCAGATCTGCCACTATCATGGGACTTGCTTCTGTGTCTAATGTTAACCAAACCCTACAATTTCTAAGCAATTTTCATACATTCACCGTAAGTCTCTGATAAGATGTTCTGTACAAAAGACCTGTTTTACCCCCCCCCCCCAATTTACCAGCTGCAGCAAATCTAAAGCAACAAATGTCGGCATGAACTGCGATACTCAGAAGCTATACATACACATATAAGCGCAGGATGCACGGAATACTGTGGATGTGGGAGAAGACACACAAAATGTGTCTGTTAACGGTACATGATAATTATCAGTAACCTGCCATACTCCTCTACCCAAAATAGTTCCCCCATTCCTTGATGTGAACTGGCCAACTGCCCTGAAGAAGGAGCCGGGCCCATCTGATAACAAATTAGATTCGGCTTAATGAAACAGAAACATTTGACTCTACACTCTAGTAGAAAGAAAACAATTGGGAAATGGCAGGAAGTTGAAAAAAAGTAGGGCAGAAGGAAGTGATGAAAAAGTTACACAAAAAAGAAGGTATATAAGGTATTTACTGGAAAAGTACAGTTTTGTACCTACCATAAATGTAGATGTTCGAAGATCCACATTGCTGCAGTCCTTACAATTGGGGTAGTCCACTGTCCTCGGTCGGCCCGAATATCAAAGTATAAGGCTGACGTCGGTCAAGGCGCATTTGACTGACATCAGGACGTCAGGGTACAAATGCGCATGACCGACATCATATCCTCAGTCTTTTCTTGCCCCAGATGTCAGAAGACCCTAAAAAGAAAGGTCAAAACCAAAAGACAGCAAACAACCAACCAACCACCCTTGCACTAAAAATATGTACAATATATACAATATACACCATATTGACAACCCAACCCACACAACCGCCTCTAACTACAGAGGGGAAGGAGGGAGGGTAAATTGGACTGCAGCAATGTGGATCTTCGAACATCTACATTTATGGTAGGTACAAAACTGTACTATGTTCTTCATCTCACATTGCTGCAGTCCTTACACTTGGGTAGAATCCCAAAGCAGAGGTAAGGGAGGATGGCAAAACTATAAGGAAGCAGGAGCTGCCAAAATGCCCTGCAAAATAGCAGTGGCAAAACCAGCCCTAGATTTAGAATAAAGTGGAAGGTGATAATGCCTAGAGAAAGTATGCACTGAACTCCAAGTAGCTGCCTCCAAAATATCTTTAGTTGCCACCCCTTAAAAGCTATCAAGTGGCAGTAGCCCTAGTGGAATGAGGTCTAATCCCAGCTGGAATCTCCTTGCCATGATGGGAATAACAGAAAGCAATGCAAAACCCAATCCACTTAGAAATAGTTTGTTTTGACACAGGCTTGCCCTGAGAACTCAAAGCAAAAGAAACAAATAACTGCTGAGACTGCCTGAACCCTTTAGTTCTGTCCAAATAATATCGCAACTGCCTGTGTACATCTAAAGTGTGCAAAATCTTTTCCCTTTATTTTGGGGATTTGCATAAAAAGTAGGCAAATGAATAGTTTGGTTTAAAGCCACATTAGAAACCACTTTAGGCATAAAGGAAGGATTAGTAATAAAGATACCCTATCCTTATGGAAAATTAAGAAAGGCTCAACCGCCATAAGGGCCTGCAATTCAGAAACCCTTCTTGCAGAGGTAATGGCCAACAAAAAGCAGTCTTCCATGATAAATATTTCAACTCGGTAGTAGCTGCAGGCTCAAAAGGTTGTAGAGTGAGTTTCTCCAACACAAAATTGAGATCCCAAGCAGGAGTAGGAGCTCTACGTGGGGGTCTTATATTCTTTGCCCCTCTAAGAAATTGCTTGAACAAAGGATGAGAAAACAATGGTGGGTCACAATCATAGTGACGCGAAATTGCTGCAGCATGAACCTTAATAGAAGAGAAGGACAAACCTTTGTCCAGTAACTCCGTAAGATATTGAAGAGCCACACTTAAATTAGGCTCAGAAACATCAAAATCCTTTGCTGCACTCCAAAATAGAAATCTCTTCCATTTATCTGCGTACACTTTCCTTGTACTAGGCCTTCTAGCTTCCAAAATAACATTCAAAACTTGCTGTGGAAGTTGAGACCCACTATGGTTCAAAACAGAATATGCCAGGCTGTTAGGTGAAGAGAGTGAAGCTTGACATTGAGCAAATGACTGTCCTCCTGAGACAACAGGTGTGGAATCAAAGGCAAAGGCCATGGAGGCTCCCGTACCAGGCTTCTCAGTAATGGGTACCAATGCTGTCGAGGCCAATCTGGAGCTATCAAAATCATCCTTGGCTTGTCCTGTCTGGCCTTTAGTAGTACCTTTGGGAGGAGAGGCAGAGGCGGAAAGGCATACACATGAAGAATGCTCCAATTGAAAGAAAGAGCATCCACTTTCCAAGCTGTGGGATGAAACCTTTTCGTGCAAAACTTTGGCAGCTGGTGGTTTAGTGGAGAAGCGAACAGATCTATGTCTGGAGTTCCCCATGACACTGTCAATTTCTGAAATACATGAGGATCCAATTTCCACTCGTGGGGATCCATAATTGCCTGCTCAACACATCTGCTAAGGAGTTCTGTGCTCCCGGCAGAAACCTTGCCTGAAGATTTAGCTGTAAACTGAGAGCAGTCTCCCACAAAATCATTGCTTGCCTGCATAGAGGATAAGAATGTGTTCCCCCTTGCTTGTTGATGTACCACATGACAGTTCTGTTGTCTGTTAGAATCAACACCTGCCCTGGAAGAAGTAAATCCTTGAAAGCTATTAATGCAAACTGGACTGCTAACATCTCCTTCAAGTTGATATGTAGATGTTGTAGTCTGGCAGGCCACTTGTCTTGTATCCACTTTCCATTCAGATGAGCTCCCCAAGCTTTGTCTGAGGCATCTGTCGTTAGAATCTGACTCGCCTCTGGCCGGGTCACAGAGAGTCCCTTGTTTAGGTGACATTCCTGAGCCCACCACAACAATTCCTTTTGAATGCAAGGTATTATTTGAATGACAGTGTCCAGATCCTGGCAGTGCTATGTCCATACATTTTTGAGATACCATTGTAACTTCCTCATATGCAGTTTTGCATTGGGAAGCACCAGAATACAAGATGCCATGAACCCCAAGGCTTGAAGGACTGTCCTTGCAGTCAGCCTGGACTGATGAGACAATTGATGAAAGTAAAGGGAAAGATTCTTTTGTTTGTCCGGGGTCAAAAAGGCCATCTGGGATGCTGTATTCAGTCTTACACCCAGAAAGCACATGTCCTGAGAGGATACTAGACTGGACTTTATTTCGTTCACAGAATACCCCAGGCATCTTAGCACTGCTACCACATATTCCAAATGATGAAGAAGCTCATCCCTTCCTTGAGCCAGAATCAGGCAATCGTCCAAATAAGGATAGATCTGTATTCCTTTTAGCCTGAGGAAAGCTATCACTGGAGCCAGAACTTTCGTGAACACTCTGGGCGCAGTAGATAAGCCAAAGGGCAATGCAGAGAACTGATAATGAGAAGTCCCAGCCCGAAAACGCAGATACTTCCTGCAACTCAGTCTGATAGGAACATGAAGGTAAGCCTCCTTGAGATCCAAAGTTACCATCCAATGATCTTTGCCCAGCAGAGGTAAAAGCTGTTGTAACGTCAACATTTTGAACTTGGGAATGTCCAGATAAGTGTTGAGGATAGATAAATCCAAAATTGGTCTCCACGTGTTCCCTTTCTTTGGTACTAGGAACAGGCGAGAATAAAATCCTAGGCCCACTTCTGGCATAGGGACTTGCTGTATGGCCCCTATTTGAAGTAACAGAGAAATTTGTTTGTGAACCTCTATTCTTTGCTGAGGAGGAACGTCTGGCATGCCTTTGAAAGGAGGCAAGGTATGGAAATAAAACCTGTAACCATGGTGTATGATATCCAATACCTATCTGTCTTGGGTAATTAAACTCCAATTTTCCTTGAAAAGTGCCAACCTTCCTCCCAAAGGTGCTGCCAGACGAGAAGGCTCTGGCAGCTGAAAAGGTAGGTCATTGGGTCTGTTTACGAAAGGACTGACCCCTGCCCTCACCAAGACTGTGCAGGTGAACTCCTGTTCTAGGCCTGAAAGAGCCCTGAGCTCTGCCCCTACCATGTCTAGATCTACCCCTAGACTGGGAATCATAAGAAGGATACGTCCACCCCTTGGTAGGCCAATTTCTACTAAACTTTGGAGGCTGAACCTGCAAAAAATCTTTAACAGTCTGCATAGACTTAGCCTTGTCTTCCATTTTCTTTAAGACTGCCTCAACAGGAGAACCAAACAACACATCAGACTGTAAAGGAGCATCTAAAATCCTTGTCTTAACATGGTCAGATAAATTCTGATCCCTCAGCCAGGCGTGCCTGCGAAGAACTGACCCAGTGGCAGCCACCCTAGACGAGGCCTGTACAGCATCAAAACCACATTGCAAAGAATGCTTACCCACCTGTTCAGAAACATGTACTAAATCTTGTAACTCTTTACACTCAATACCTTCCGCCAGAGCATCTACCTTAGACTTCAATTGTGAAAGGAGATAGTTTTGGTATTTCAACATGTGAAACTGGCAATTCAAAGCCCTCATAGCTAGGGTGGAAGAAGTATAAACTTTCTTTCCCCATCTATCCAAAGCCCTGGCCTCTTTATCTGGAGGAACCGGATTTTTGACAACAGAAGCCTTAACACCCTTAGGCCCCTGACTAACAGTTTCTGGGTCTGCCCTAGGACTCTTAAAAAGATACTTATGAGCTTCAGGCACCCTGTAATACCTATCCGGTTTAACAGGAGCAGGAGGCAAAGAATCAGGATTAAGAGAAGCCTCTGCAAACACATCTTCCACAACATCCAGAACAGGAGGTATAGCCAAAGGCCTATGCTGGGGTAAAAACAAAAATTCCCTAAGCCTTTTCCTGGAATCAGAGAAGTCCTGACCTTCCCACTTAAAATGCTCCCTCATGGAATGAAGAGTCTCTGGAAAAGAAAAATCCTCAGGAGGAGAAGCAGAAGGAGTAGAATCATCCACATCAGAATCAGAATAAGGAGAATACTCCTGCAAGTCTTCAGCCGAAGACTCTGAAACATCCGAAGCCTGCTCAAAACTCCCTAGCTCAGGTTCCACCCTAGGTCTCTTATCAGGAGGGGGCAAAGAACCTCTAATCAAAGTAATCAAATCTTCTGCCATTTTAAGCATATGCTTCTTGGGCACAGATCCTGAAGAACTAGGGGTGACACCAACTGAAGCTAAACCTGGCCTGCCTCTGGGAGAAGCCTTGGAAACAGAAGGAGAGGGCCTAACCACCCTAGGAAGGGAGGGGAGTACAGTAACCTGAGAAGCCCCTTCAGCCTGACCTGCCTCCTGAGAGGCCACATCCTGCAATAACAAAGTCTCTCCCTGGGACTCCAGAGAAACCTCCGGCGGAACCACCGGCTCCACCAACACCTCTAAAGAACCGGTGTCCGGTACGGACGGCTCTTCTAGCCTAGGCTTAGCTGCTTTGTCCTTGCGCTTCTTCGAAGAAGCGGGCGTCGGAGCATCCGACGGCATTTTATAATTGCACCGCTTCCCGAAGACTAACCTGGCACAATCTAACCTTCTCTTTATAGTGCGCTTATTGAATCTAGCACAAGAGTGACACCAAACAACGTCGTGCTCAGGCCCTAAACAAGGAATACACAAAGTATGATAATCTCTATGCGGTATCAGTTTCCCACAAGAAATACAGTTATTCACTTTTTCTGACATCCGGTAAACCACTGAGGCAAGAAAAAACTAAAATATTCCCCAACGGGGTACTTAGCCAACTTTGACTCGGTCTGAAACTCCGAATTCGAAAAATTTCAGAACGCCGAACGGCACTTGCAACGCTGCTTCTGCATCGGACCATGCGGCAAAAAAGTCTGAGGATATGACGTCGGTCATGCGCATTTGTACCCTGACGTCCTGATGTCAGTCAAATGCGCCTTGACCGACGTCAGCCTTATACTTTGATATTCGGGCCGACCGAGGACAGCGGACTACCCCAAGTGTAAGGACTGCAGCAATGTGAGATGAAGAACATCAACAGATAAGTAGTCAACACATTCTCCGTAACTAATCTACAAATGGGAAAATCTTTTCTACAGTTTTTCTGTGAAACTCCTGCAACTGGGGTGCACGTGCTATAGGCTAAAACATGCCTTTATGTCACACACCAGACTGAGTGTGCCCAGTTCATATGTCTGCCAGTTACTTAATCCACTCAGTGAGTACATTCTGTAAGGCAGACAGTTTTATACATACTGGCAGAGCACCGGATACTATAACTCTCAACTTTCTTGATCAAAATTTCTGGGCAAAGCCAAAAGTAATTGCAGAATAAAGATTCAAAATCAGGAGCACTTTTTAAATATTACTCCAATTCTCTTAAAAATATAACAGAATAACGTTCTGCATCACCATGCATCTTCTGATGATAAAAAGTACAAAAGTCTAATGTCTGTCATAACTGATTGTAATACTGAATGAATTACTACTAAATCAAATCTTACTAGGGACAAAGCAAAAATATGTGACAAAGTCAGGGACATTCTGTGAAATTAGGGACAGTGACAGGTATGCATTACCCCCTCAATGAGGCAAATAAAAGTGATTTACTTCTGCTGTTTGACGACTACTAAAACTATTCACTGATATGGTGTGGCAGTATTAGTGTCTCAAAATGTACTGCTTTTTGTTGAAATCACCATAAACTGATTTTGCTATGATGTGTGTGTGTGTGCGTGTGTGTGTGTGTGTGTGTGTGTGTGTGTGTGTGTGTGTGTGTAAATATATATATATATATATATATATATATATATATATATATATATATATATATAAACTTATTTCACTTTCTATCACAAACATGATCAACACTGCTGTTATTCACGCACGCGCGAGTGTGTGTGTGTGTCTGTGTGCGCCTGTGTGTTGGGGGGGGGGGGTGCAGTGCATTTAAGAGTAAGAAGTTGTCCATAACTTCTTTCACTTACCAACACTGAGAAAGAACATGCACATGATAGGTGGCTATATCTGGTGGCTTGGCAGACAAAGGATGTATCTGAAAACGTGTGTGTGTGTGTGTGTGTGTGTGTGTGTGTGGACATGCACAATATGCTGGGCAAATGTATAACTCTTTGAGGAAGTACTAAAAAATGCTGTTAACAAGTAATTACCTTTCAAAAATAAGGCATAAAATATATCACACAACATTCAGACTTTTAGAGCTTCTAGTGTCTGCTGGCTCCCACTCTCCACACTATACTACACATGGATTTGGACATGAACTCGGTAGTGGAATCTTCCCTCAACACCACCCATTCTAAAATAAGCTCTGCTCAATGGTATGTGGGGGCTAGGGGGGTGGTGTTGTCATTATTTCTTTAATTTTCCTTACAATTAAACCTTAGAATTGTGCACAGGAGGTCATTATGTGTTGGGGTCAGTGTGGTCATTATTTATTTTACTTCTCTCTCAGAACTCAGAGGTATGCTTACGTAGGGGCAGTATACTTTTTAGGAAAAACATTCTCGAGTACATTACTGTGATCATTTGTTTCACTTTCCTCACAAGCAAACATTAGGCGCATATAGAGGTGGCTGCCTTTTGGGGATGGGGCAGAAGGCATGCTTATGTATCTGTATGACAGCATTCATTTGAAATTCATGAATGGGGCCATTTGTGTTTTTTCTTTCACACCAATATAAACACCAGGCGGATTCACAAATAGTAACAATCTTTTTTCTTGGGGGGGGGGGGGTCAGGCAACATTCTCAAACAGGTTTTATGTATCCTTTCAAACATTTGTCTTGCCAGTTTATTGTGAGCTACTATTTTGCTAACACTGAACATTAATCCCTGGACATGACTTACTTTTGTCCTTAAGTAAGACTGAATTTTTCTTATTCATGATTATTGTTCAGACCATGACTCAAAAAATAAGGAACATGCTCTAATATTCAACCCAGATATAACTCTGTGGATTCTGGGGACCCCTGACCCATTATTAATTTAATTAATTCCTATACAGTTATTACTGTCCTGTCATGGCGATTTAAGGTGTGCTAAAAGGACACAAGGAAAGTATAGTTAAACAGTAACACTGAATTCCTTTCCCTATGCATATTTTTTGTGCATGACATTAGCCATAAAAATAGTCAGGTCTTCAGTGGATGAAAAGGTTGTTTAGGAAAACCTCTAAAATGCACTTTGGTGCATCTAGAATGTCATGGCTTCTAGAAAAAGCAGAAAAATAAGGGAAAATGAGAGAAAAAGGAGAAAAAAAATAATCTGCATAGAGCAGGGAGGCTGGGATGGGGGAAAACAGTGCAGAGCATTGCAGGATGTGTGCAAGTGGGAGGCAGTGGTGATAAAACAAGGCAGTGGGAGATGCAATGGAGCCCTTAGCCTATGGCATTATGTCAACCATGAGTGATCAGAAGCTTAGCCAGTACTGGTGGGACAACCAAAACCGCTTGATCTGTGAGAGCTGTCACCCATCTGTAAGTAGGCTTCTTTTAACTTGGTAAATGGTCAAGGAAAGCTCAGGGTTGAGTTTGATGGTAGTGGCTGCAGATGTAATCTACTACAGCAGGGGTGTGCTTCCTTAGATATATATATCTATATGTATATCACCCAGTTTGGCTTTGTCAAAGGCAGATCATGCCTTTTAAACTTGGTTGACTTTTTCGAGACAGTCACCAAGGCCATTGATGAGGGAAAGGCAGTCCATACAGCCTACCTCGACCTGGCAAAGGCCTTCGACACAATACCCCACTCAGGTATCATCGAAAAACTCATCAGCTTGAATGTAAACCCATACATCACAAGATGGGTTGCAAACTGGCTAAGTTACAGAACCCACAGGGTCAGAGTTGCTGGAGCCATGTCAGACTCAAAGCCTGTCACAAGTGGTGTCCCACAGGGCTCAGTCCTGGGTCCACTCTTGTTCGGCATCTACTTTTCTGAAGTACAAGCAAACACAGGAGGGTTATGGCTGACAAAGTTTGCAGATGACTGCAAACTGGGTGCCATAGTCGAAAACACATCTGACACAGATATCCTTCAGAAGGGCCTCACAGAAACGGATAACTGGTGCCAGAGCCATGGCCTAAAGTTAAACGCCAAGAAATGCATAGTCATACCCTTCGGGAAAAACAAGGTTACCCTAGCTACCATATAGGTGGCAATCCACTGAGCACAGAAGAAGTCATCAGGGATCTGGGGACCCAGGTTGACAGTAGCCTTTCATTTGACACTCATGTTGCTAAAGTAGTTAGGAAAACCTTCTACATTGCCCACCTGATCATGAAGGGATTCACATCTAGATCAAGGGAGGTCATCGTCCCCCTGTACTCATCACTCATTAGACCTATGATTGAGTACAATGCCCCATTCGGAATGTATCTGACCCGACACCTGCAGCAGCTGGAAAGGCCCCAAAAGTTCCTCACCAAAAGGATAAAGGGTCTCAAAAATATGTCTTATGCTGCCCGACTGAAAGAACTCCAGCTCTATTCAGTCTCATACCGCTTGCTCAGAGGTGACCTGTGCCTGACATATAAGGCCATGTCAAACCCAGATTTGATGAATATGCTTCACCTCAAAAAATCTAGATCCCTCAGAACCACAAGGGCGGGAGACTTAAACCTTGACATGGTTATTAATAGAATGTGCTGGAGGGACAGATTCATCACCCAGAGACTCCCTATGCTGTGGAACAAAATCCCGGTACATGTGAGGCAGAGCACCTTGCTGGCCTTGTTCAAGAGGAATCTTGACCAATGGATGGGGGATCGCAGATATACCCCAGGGATTACTTCAGTGTCACTGCTTGACAGAGGCACAGCAAAATAATAGGCATAGTTTTATTCAAACTAAAGGGGTGGCGAAAGCCACATAACTATGGGCTAGGCTTATAAATGCCTTTGGGCAGATAGCCTAGTATGAACCTATGAACCTATATAGATATATATATATATATATATATATATATATATACATACACATATTTACAGATCCAAGAAATATATGGATAAGATGTAACCATAATGACTGAGAAAGCTTCTGCTACAGGGATAGCAGCATATCATTATATAGAGATGTATGAAGACATTAGAATAGACAAGTGAGAATAGTTCCAAGAAAGGATATCATGGGGAAAAGGCATAGAGAAGGTGAGAGAGGAATGCAGAAGCAAGAGGAGTAGAAAGGAGATGATGTGTACAGAGATGCTGAAAGTAGAGGAAAGTAGAATGAAATATACAGTAAACAGGAGATGACAAGATGAAATAAGGAAGGATATAGTAGGGAGAAAGGGAATTATACTTCTGAGACAACTCATACGATAACAAGCACAATGCATCATCAGTATCGATGATGCCATGAGGCCAAAAACCCTTAAGATCAACCGTGCCTGATAGAGAGCAAACTCCAGAAGATTTTGTATATTGCAACCTTCAAGGTGGGAATTCTGTTCAGTGGAAGACAGAACAGGCTAAATGGCAGCACAGAAAGAATAAAAACTCAGAGTGAGTCAGGCTGGATTTTTCCACATTTACAGGAATATCTAAGGAAGCATAAAAGTGAAAAAGAGACTCTAAGAAAGAAGCAGCCAGGAGACAGTAGTTCAGATAAGCCAAATTTTTGAATCACTGAAGATGTAGATAAATTACAACTACAAACAAGCATATGATGGAACAACCTGGGGGTTGAGGTGAGACCCAAAGCCTGAACTCTGATTTGAAAATGGTTGTCCTCCAAGCCGAAGTGCAGAAATCTATTCAAGTCCTTCTCAATTTTTATGTGAAAGGAAGCATCCTAGAGAAATATGCAGCATATTCAGTCATTCATTCATTCATTCTTCTGGAGACACAGAAGAACTTCAATGAGACCATTCCAAACCTGAATCTTTTCAACATAATTGCTCAGGAACCTTAGGTCCAAATGGCAAAATAGGACAGAGATCCTTAATTTTCTTTGGAACACAAAAAAAATTATTAATAAAATCTTGACCCAATCTTGCCTGGTGGGATCCTCTGGATGTCTCTTTTTGCAGGAGAGAGCAAAAGTACAGTTTTGTACCTACCATAAATGTAGATGTTTGAGTGCTAATACAGCTGTAGTCATAACAGATGGGTTCTCCTGCCATCAGGCGGGTCCTCGGTCGGCCGAATTCCAAAGTCTAGGTCCGGCGTCGGTTGTAGTCGCTTCTTCCCTGACGTCAGTGTGACAGGGGTATAATAGAACCAGCCGACGCCATTTTCTTCAGTTTTTCTTGCCCCAGATGTCAGGTGCCCCTAGAAGAAAGGCAATACATAAATTTATGTAATAAAGCAATGCAATATAATCTAAATACAGTAGTTGCAAGCAAATACACCATAAATGAATACCCCAATCAGGTTGTATGAGGAGGTGTTAGCCAATAGGCCTGTCCCAAGAGGGGAAGGAGGGAGGGAAACCTGGACTGCAGCTGTATTAGCACTCGAACATCTACACTTATGGTAGTTACAAAACTGTACTATGTTCATCATGCATACAGCTGCAGTCATAACAGATGGGTAGAATCCCAAAGCTAAGAAAAGGGTGGCAGGCACTAGGTGGAACTAGGAGGAGCCAGGATGCCCTGCAAGACTGCAGTGGCAAAGCCTGCTCTAGTTTTGGAGTATAATGGTAGGTGGTAGTGCTTGGAGAAGGTATGCACAGAACTCCAAGTGGCTGCTTCCAAAATATCTTTGGTAGGAACTCCTCTGAGGAAAGCTGCAGAGGTAGCTGTGGTCCTTGTGGAGTGAGATCTGATGCCTGCAGGTACAGTTTTACCATGAAAAGAGTAACAAAAGCGTATGCAGTGGGCTATCCATTTTGAGATTGTCTGTTTGGAAATTGGCTTCCCTTGAGCTCCTATAGCATAGGACACAAACAGCTGTTCTGTTTTTCTGAAAGGCTTTGTTCTGTCCAAATAATAATGCAGCTGTATGTGGATGTCCAAGGAATTTAGTAGTCTCTCCCCTTTGTTTTGAGGATTAGGGTAAAAGGTAGGTAAGTGGATAGCCTGATTCAAAGCTACCCTGGATACCACCTTTGGCATAAAGGACGGGTTGGTTCGTAAGGAAACTCTGTCCTGATGGAAGATGATAAAAGGCTGCACAGCCATGAGGGCTTGTAGTTCCGATACCCTACGAGCTGAGGTGATAGCCAGAAGGAAAGCTGTTTTCCAGGACAAATATTGCAAATCTGTTGAGGCAGCTGGCTCAAAAGGAGGCAAGGTCAGCTTTTCTAGAATGAAATTGAGATCCCAAGCAGGTATTGGTTGTTTCCTTGGGGGTTTTAGATTCTTAGCCCCTCTGAGGAACTGTCTTAAGAAGGGGTGAGAGAATAAAGGTGGATCAGTGTTGTATTCTGCAGAAATGGCTGAGGCATGGATTTTGATGGAGGAGAATGAAAGTCCACTGCTTAGCAGCTCAGCTAGATACTGTAATATTTGAGGTAAATTCAGTTTTCCAGGATCCTGGCCCTTTTTCTCATTCCAGGCACAAAACCGTTTCCATTTTGCGGAGTAAGCTTTTCTAGTAGACGGCCTTCTGGCCTCCAAAATGACATCCTGCACCTCCTTGGAGAGTAGGGTCTGTTGTGATGTTAAGGAATCTTCCATGCGGCTAGATTGAGTGTTTTCAGCTGACTGTGAAGAGTTTTGAAGCTGTGCTGAGTCAGAAGAGGCATTAAAGGCAGGGTCCATGGTGGGGAATGCGTCAGGCTCCTCAGGAGTGGGTACCAGTGTTGTCTTGGCCAGTCTGGAGAAATGAGAATCATCTTTGGTCTGTCTGCTCTGGTTTTTAATAGAACTTTGGGCAGCACAGGAAGAGGTGGGGAGGCATAAACTGTCATTGTTGTCCAACTGAAAGAGAGAGCGTCCACTCTCCAGGCCTTTGGATGAAAAATCCTTGAGCAGAATTTTGTCAATTGGTGATTTTTGTGGGAGGCAAAGAGATCTATGTCTGGCCTTCCCCATGCTTGTATTATCTCTGTAAAAACTTGAGGATGCAACTTCCATTCGTGTGGATCTGTCATATTTCTGCTTAGGTTGTCTGCCAGCGTGTTTTCCTTGCCTGGCAAGTACTGTGCTTGAAGTTCGATTTGTAATTCCAGAGCCATGTTACAAAGTGACATGGCAAGCCTGCATAGGGGGTATGAATTGGTTCCTCCCTGTTTGTTTATGTACCACATTACTGTGGTGTTGTCTGTCCTTATCAATAGTTGACCTGGATGCAGAAGGTCTTTGAAAGCTATAATAGCATTTATTACTGCTAGCATTTCCTTTTGATTGATGTGAAGGTGATTTTCTTTTTGGGACCATTTGCCCTGAATGCACCGATCTGTCATGTGCGCCCCCCAGGCGTAGTCCGAGGCGTCTGTTGTGATGACTTGATTTGCTTGAGGCTTGCTGAATGGGAGACCTGTGTTTGTTTGGCATGCTTGAGCCCACCACAGAAATTCCTTTTGAAGACATGGAATTAGTGGTATTATTGTTTCCAAACTGTGACTGTGTTGAGACCATAGGTTTTTCAGGTACCACTGAAGTTTCCTCATATGCAGCTTTGCACATAGGATTAGTAGGATGCAAGATGCCATGAATCCCAGAGCCTGCAGGATTTTCCTTGCAGTCAGCCTGGTGAAATTTGCTAGTGTTCTGAAGTATTGAGTTAGTTGCCCCTGCTTCTCTGGCGTGAGGTAGGCCATCTGGGTGTTTGTGTCCAAGTTGGCACCCAGGAAAATTATTTTCCGAGAGGGTATTAGCCTTGATTTCTTTTTGTTGACTGTGTATCCCAGAGAATTCAACAACATTATTACATAAGCCAGATGTTTCAGAAGTATGTGCTTGCTGTCCGCTTGGATCAGGCAGTCGTCCAAATAGGGGTATATTTGTATCCCCTGAAGTCTGCAGTAGGCAATTACTGATGCCAGGCATTTCGTGAATACTCTGGGCACAGTAGATAAGCCAAAGGGCAATGCAGAGAACTGATAATGGGTTGAACCTGCAAGAAATCTGAGGTATCTTCTGCAATTTTGTCTGATTGGGACATGCAGGTATGCCTCCTTGAGGTCCAATGTTACCAGCCAAGACTCCTTGCCCAGCATGGGAAGAAGCTGCTGTAAAGTGAGCATCGTGAATTTTGGTACGAGTAAAAATGTGTTTAGGATGGATAGGTCCAAAATAGGTCTCCAATCTTTTCCCTTCCTTGGTACCAGGAATAGTCTGGAATAAAAACCTTGACCTTGTTCGTGAGTAGGTACCTCTTGAATAGCTTTCATGTCTATGAGATCAGAAATTTGTCTTTGTGCCTCTGCCCTTTGATTGTGTGGCAGGTTTGGCATGCCTCTCATTTTTGGAAGGGTGTGAAAATGGAATCTGTAGCCTCTGTTTAAAATGTCCAGGATCCATTTGTCTTTTGTGACAATATGCCAATTTTTTGAAAATAATGACAGTTTTCTGCCTAATGGTGCTGCCATTTGAGTCTTGCTTGGCATGCAAAGGGGAAAGTCATTGGGTTTGCTTTCTGAAAGATTGCGAGTTATCCTCACCACCTCTTTGTGTAGGAGCTTGCCATTGTCTGCCTCTAAACGATCCTTGGGATTGCCCTCTGCCCCTCGGGCGCCTGTATCTACCTCTTTGGGGTCTGTCCGTGGCTGGAAAGGACCAATTTTTGGAAGGCCAATTTCTACTGAAACGTGGGGGTTGTACCTGTAGAAAACCTTTCACTGTTTGCATTGATTTAGCCTTTTCCTCCATTTTCTTTAATACCTCCTCAGCATTAGCACCAAATAATACATCCTTTTGTAGAGGGGCATCTAGTAATTTAGCTTTGACATGATCTGGTAAGGTTTGTTCCTTGAGCCAGGCATGTCTACGTATGACCGATCCTGTAACAGCAGCTCTACATGAGGCCTCTAGAGCATCAAAACCACATTGCAAGGTATGTTTACCCACTTGTTCTGCACTATGCATCAAATCCTGCAACTCCTTCAAGTCTGGTTGTTCAGGTTGTGACATTTTACTTCTCAATTGTGATAATAGAAACTGTTGGTACTTTAGCATATGGAACTGGCAGTTTAATGCCCTCATGGTTAAGGTGGCTGAGGTATATACCTTTTTTCCCCACCTTTCTAAGGATCTGGAATCTCTCTCGGAAGGTAATGGATTTTTAGCAGTGGAGGCCTTAATTCCCTTGGGGCCCTGTGAGATAGTTTCTGGGTCAGCAGCATGGCTTTTGTATAAAAATTGGTGTGAGTCAGGAACCCGGTAGTACCTGTCAGGCTTGACTGGGGCTGGAGGTAAAGAATCCGGGTTAAGGCAGGCCTCTGAGTACACATCATCTAGTATGTCCAAGACAGGAGGTATAGCCAGAGGCCTGTGCTGAGGTAGCAAGAGAAATTCCCTAAGCCTTTTCTTGGAATCTGAGTACTCTTGGCCTTCCCAGTGGAAGTGTTCCCTTAAGGTATGCAAGGTTTCCCCAAATGAGTAATCCTCTGGGGGGGATACAGAGGGAATGGACTCCTCTGCATCAGAATCTTCAAAAGGGGAGTAAGAATATTCCTGTTCATCAGAGAGCTCTGATATAATGGAGGCCTGATCAGAGGAGGGGGATTCTTCCTCCACTCTGGGCCTTTTGTCTGGGGGGGGGGTTGAGAACCCCTGATAAGAGTAATTAAATCCTGAGCCATTTTAAGCATCTGTTTTTTAGGCATGGGGCCTGGAGATGGGCCCTGTGTAGCTTGTCTCTTAGAATGCATGGCTGCTTTAGACTTAGTGAAAGCCTTGATGGAAAAAGAAGAGGAAGGTCTGAAGACACCTTGAGAGGAGGCAGACCTGTCTACATTTTGAGATTCACCACCAAGAGTGGCTTCGGTATCTGTAGTCGGGGTGTGGGCCAAGGAGCCTGTGACCTCGGGCACAGAAGACACCACCAATGAAGTGTCGTCGGTAGTCAGGGGCTGCGTAGGCACCTCGCTGAGAACCGGACCACCTGTAGTCGGCTTTGGCGTGGTGACGGTAGAGGTTGCGGACCTCGTGTGTCGGTCCTTATCTTTGCGCTTTTTAGACAAAACTGGAGTCGGAGTATCCGACGACATAATATAGTTAAATTTTTTGCCAAAATAATGCTGGGTGAACTCCGCCCAACGCTTAATGGTGCGTTTGTTGAATGTAGCACAAAAACGACAGACCGAGACGTCGTGGTCTGGGCCTAAACAAGGAATACAATCCTTATGCGGTATTTGCTTCCCACATGAAATACAATTATTAACTTTGTCTGACATCGGTCTGAGGCAAGAAAAGTTTCTAACGGGTACTTAGCTTTCAAGAAGACTTCGGTTGCAAAATTTTCGTAATTTCAGGAGCTGGCCGACCGGCACTTGCGAACTGCTTTGCTTCGGGCACCACGCAGCAAGAAAGACTGGAGAAAATGGCATCGGCTGGTTCTTTTATACTCCTGTCGCACTGATGTCAGGGAAGAAGCGACGACAACCGACGCCGGACCTAGACTTTGGAATTCGGCCGACCGAGGACCCGCCTGACGGCAGGAGAACCCATCTGTTATGACTGCAGCTGTATGCACGATGAACATCTCCCACTTTGGGTAATATGAGGGTTTGGAGGCCAAAATCAATTAACCATATTACTGTATCAGGAAATGCAAATACTTGCATTGCCCTACTCATAAAATGCCAGCTTACCAAGTTAGATGCGCTCTTTGCACATCAAGACTCACCAGCAACAGCAGTATTTTCCTACATTTTGCTTCTGTCTGGATCATCAGTGTTCTAGTAATGTCAAATGTTTCTTGTTTTAGCCACTACAGACAAAAACACTTTATAATCATGGTTTAAAATTGAAATGGGCTTTTATGAAGCTGAATCAGATGGGCCTTTACTGTATTTAGGTATTACAACCAACAGTTTTTTCCTGGATGATGATGCCTCTCCTACTTTTAAAATAATGTTTAAGAAAATGCTCCACATATTTATCACTTTCTTATATCCTAACTTAACAAATTTCCACCAAAATACAATCTATTCTTGGACACTTTCCTGTAGTTTGATTATACATCACCATTTTTATCTCCTCTCCTCCTATCTTAACTGTTAGTTGCTGAGCCTCATCTACCTCTAACCTTGGCATATTTAAGTCTTCCATAAATATTTATATACAAAGCTTCATAACATTTCTGAAATATCTATACTGCATCTACAGGATATCATGTTATTTTTCTTGTTATATTCTCCCTAAGTTTTCCAACAACCCCTTCTACTTTCTTTTGCCAAAGTTGTGCCAAAAAGTTTTGTGCTCTGGAGTTATCAAAAAACAGTTGGTTAACAGCAATCTTTCTAAACTCATGCATATTATCCAGGTGCTCCTTTATTTTCTCTTTAGCACTCTGCAGTTGCACCTGCTGTTGTTCTATGAGATTCCCCTTACTTTGCAATACTTTAACCTTCAAACCTTTGTCAGCCCCACAAAATAATTCTTATTACTTCTTAACCAGGTCTCTTATGCTTTTATTTCTACTCTATTTTTAAACTCCATTTTCATTTTATCCCACTCACTAGCTGTAACTTCTGGAGAACGTTTTATCTTCCCTAATAACTCCCAAACAGTTGCCAATACCCATTCCTTAAGTTCCTCTCTTTTTAACAGTCACTTGTGGAAGTGCTGCATTTCATATCTTCTTCATAACCATGCATTTTTATGTTAGCAATTACTGGTACATAATCTGAAATAGTTACTGGATGTGTATTAAAGTTTTCAATTAAATGGAATTATTCCTGTGAAATGTAATTGCCCAGTTACTGTACCTTGAGAAATAATGTGTAAATTCTCTGTGTTTCAACTACTGAATTCAATTTCATAGTAAATATTTTCATAAAAATGTTCAGAAATCTACCCTCTTCTGTTATATTTTCCCTTCTAGGCCCCCAGATACATACTTGTTGCAAATCAATTTACAGTCCTCACCTATAAGCAATATTCCTTGCTGAAAGCTAATTATTTCACCCAACTTTTTAAACCTAAAAAGTGCTCAGAGCTGATTAAAATAAAAGAAGCACTGAATTATATCAGCTCAAATAACAAAAGGCTGGAAAAAATGGATGAAGTTTTAAATAGGTATTCAAATGAAATGATAAAAACCTCAAAAATCAAAGGTCAAAATGAAGAAAAAGCTGCCTGAGCATCAGACTGCTCAAGAAGAAATGTTTCAAAAATAGTAAAATTATAGGACAGAACAAGTACGGGAAATCCTAGAAAGTACACTGGGACCATATGCAGCACAAATGTCACATGAAGCACTCAGATGGGTACCCTCTAGAAATAAAGTACAGTTGTGTACAGTTACCATAAATGTATATGTTCGAGAGTATTCACTGTTGCAGTCATTACATTTGGGTGTCCGTTATCTTGTTGGTTTTGTGTTTTCACTTAAAGTGGTGTGCAAAATGGAGAAGGATACCAGTTTTTTAAAAACTGTATGAAATGCAGACACAGCATTCCGTCTTATGATATCTAGGGTGATGTTCTTCGTGTTTCACTGTTGCAGTCATTACATTTGGGTTATCTGCTTGCAGTAGCCCTCAGTCGGCCTGATTAACAAAGTCTTGGGTCCTGCGTCGGTTGCTGTCACTTCTTCCACGACGTCAGGTTGTCAGGGGTATAAAACATGCAGCCGACGCCATTACATCAGTCTTTCTTGCCGTGCAGTGCCCGAAGCAGAAGCAGTTCGCAAGTGCCGGTTGGCCGACTCCTGAAATTTTCGTTTTCGAGTTTCAGAACCAAAGTCTTCAACTAAAGCTAAGTACCCCATTGGGGAAACTTTTTCTTGCTCCTTCCGATATCAGTAAAAGTTAATAATTGCATTACTTGTGGAAAACAAATATCTCACAAAGATTTTCATTCATACTGTATTCCTTGCCTAGGACCTGACCTGAAGGGCTGAACAACAACTTCCAAAAAACTTATGGAAAACTTCAATCATATGACTAACTCTTAGAACAGGTTGTAGATTTAAGCAAAATGAGAAGCAAATGGCCAGAATTCAGCTGACTTCTCAAGATATAAATAACAAAAGGTGTAGCATTTACCTGCCGAGACCAAGGTGTGAGTTTGAAAGGCAGCAAATGAGATCTGGGCTAGTCAGGGAAGAAGAGGACACTGTGGGATTGGAAAGTTTTGGAAGGGATCAATGCTGGAGCAGTAAATTCACCAAATAGGATCCAAATGGGGGACTCAAGGATCCATATGTCGGATCGGATGGGTTGGATGAATAAGATCTCATTTTTCTATACATAGATTTGGAGAGGGAAAAATTGTTTTTGTTTTTGCAGTGAGTACTTTTCACATCTAAATGCAGAAAGGAAAAGGCTGATGCAATGCTCAGTGGATGTGGGATGAGTTTAATAACATGGCAAGAAAAATAAACTGTACATTTACTGAAAAAAATCTGAATCTTCGGTGGTCTATGAGAAACCTACAGAGAACCAGAAACATGATTATAGAGGACAATCATCTTGGGGTGACATCTCCCTTTGGAGCGGCCAGGAAAAAGAGTGATGCTATTAACTTTGATAATGTGCCCCCTTCACTCTTAAAGGCTTCTTAACAGTTGCAAATGTCTGTTAAGTGGGCTTGAAAGGTTATTTGAAAAAAAACTAAGATGGTTTTATAAGTGTTAATGTTCATCCATGTACTACGCAGGATGAATTTAGGTAATTAAAGAAATTACTGCATTTCAAGTGAAGTACAGTACAAATGGGGAAATGGAATACTCTGACTAGTATTAAAGAATTATGAGAAGGGCCTAGAATTACTTTTGTGCCATGATTAGGTATCTAGCTACATATCTTAATGGATCTTTTCTCAGTTTATAATGTTATCTATTCAATGTTCATCTGACTTAAGTGGATAAGGATAAAAATCACATACATAAGTGATACACGCAAACATAGAGCATACTTACTTAGTTCATTTAGTTAAGGAAGTTTGGGGGGGGGGAGTCTTTTTGCTCCTGTCTTCATCCTCAGTTAGCCTGATCTTTCCTTGAGAGGAATGAGAAAGTACAGTTGTGTAAGTAAACTTAAAATAACAATAGATATTCAGAAAACACTGCTGCAGTAGTCTAAGCTATATTGATTAAATCCTGCATAGGATATAACAGACAGTTTCCAAAGCTTCAGGGCACCTTCCAAGCCTTTCAGAACTTTCATGCTAACAGAGTGGGAGGCTAAGCCCTGAAAGGACAATGCTAAAAGCAACAAAAAATTAATGTCAGCAGCCTGGCATAAAGAACACATCAGAAAACAAGAGGGATGGAGGGAGGGAACGGCTACTGCAGCAGTCATCATTTGAACATCTATTATGTTAAGCTTACTTCAACACCTGTACTATATTCATCATATTGATCACTGCTGCAGTAGCCTTAGCTTTAAGGATAGATTACGCTAGCATAGTACATTTGGAAGGTGGAAGAAGAAGGGTCCAGGAGCCCCAGGAGAATGGTCCTAGCAAAGCCTGATCTTAACCTAGAAAATGAATCAAGCTTGTAATGCTTTGTAAAAGTACATACAAAGGACCAAGTTATTGCTTCTAGAATACTTCTAGAATCCAACCTTCTCCAAAAAGCCATACATGAAGCCATGGCACTGGTAGAGTGGGCCTTGAACCTGCCTGGAATACTACTGTGGTGAGTATAACAAAAGATAATAGCCTGAGAAAACCATCTGGAAATACTCTGCTTTGATACAGGGTGTCCCTTCCTCTTACCTTCACAAGAAATGAACAACTGATCTGGAGATCTGAAAAGGTTTAGTTCTGTCAAGATAGTAGCCTGAATCGTCTGTGGACATCCAAGGTATGGAGTATACTGTCTCCCCCATTTTTAAGGTCAAGAAAGAAAATGAGACAAACAGTGTGGATTAATGTAAACTCAGATACCACCCTCAGGCATAAAAGAAGGTTTAGTTCTCAAAGAAACCCTGTTTCTGTGAAAAATGAGATAGGGTTGACTCATAAAAGCTTGCAACTCAGATACCCTTCTTGGAGAGGTCAGAGCAATCTTTTCCATGTTAAGAACCCCAACTCAGTCAGGTTAGCTGGTTCAAATGGAGCAAGTGTTAGCTTCACTAAGACACAATTAAGAGTCTAAGGAGGGCCATCTGTTTTTTCCAAGGTCTCATATGCAACATCTCTTTCAAAAACATTTTGACATGAGAATGCTTTGAAAGAAGAGGATCCATTGACAGACATGCTGAAATGGATGACAAATGAACCCTGAGAGAGGAGTAAAAAGCCATAGAATAGTAACTCTCATAAATATTGTAAAAGCAGAGAACAGCTAGCCGTGAATGGGTGCTGGTTATGTTGCTGGCACCAAATAGATAACTTTTTATATTTACTAATCTATATGATTTTCTAGTATCAGGCTTTCTTGCTTTCATTAGTACCTGCTGCACATCCTCAGTAAACAGGTGCCTAAAATGTATCAAGACTTCATCATCCAAGCAGTCAGGTGAAGCTGTTGGGATTGGGATGTGACAAACACCCCTGTTCCTGTTTGGTTAGATCCAGTCTGTGAGGAAGCTTGTGGTAACTGCCCCTGGACAATTCCAAAAGAACAGAGAACCACTGTTGCCTAGGTCAGAAGACAGTTGCCACAACAATCTCGAGGGATTCCCTCTAAATCTTAAGATGTACCCTGGGTATCAGTGAAAAGGGTGGAAGGGTATACAGGAACATTCCTATCCAAGGCAGGTCTGGGATCAGTATATAAACATTTGAAAGAGTGAGGAACTTTGCACATTATATTAACATTTTTGGGTGTGGCAGGTCTGTTACCAGGGAAACCGCAAGCAATAAGAAAGACAAAAATAAAAAACTGTTGCAAAACACAAAAACGCCAAGCAGGAACAGTAGGATGAACCACTCCACAGTAAATAAATGCAGCTATTCAGGTCAAATTCAATAAAACCAATACTGGAGTTTATTGAAGAGAATAAAACAAATGATAAGCGCTTTCGTCCTGACTACTTCAGAACTTTATCAGATAATAAATTTAATCACACAATCTATTTATACAGTACAAAAAAAATATTTAACAATTAATTTTACTGACACACACCCTTAAAGGAAAAGACATGTAAAAGACTGTAATGTATATGTAACATATAAAATCTATATGAGATGGAATAAATAGTAAAAAACTCACAGTGTGATATAAAAACATGAATAAAATGCTATCTAAAAATACATAAATAATGAATAAATAATTAATTAAAACAGTACTATCTTTCTAGGGCTTTTAATTTTAAAAGGGAACTGATAGAAATGTATTCATTTAAGCCTGGCCAACTAGATGCTTTAAGACGCAGTTGCCAGTAAAGCTCCCTCTTTTCTAGTGAAAGAGACCAGGCTCCACCTCGAGGTTCTGTTATAATATTATCAATGACAGTAAAATGAAAAGAATGACCAGTATTATCCATTATGTGCTTGCTAAGTGCATTTGTATCCTTTTTTGAAGTTATGTCATACAAATGCTCATAAATGCATTTTTTTTAATTTACGGTCCATTTTTCCAATGTAAAAATAGCTACAACAATTACATAGAGCACAATAAATAATCCTTTCGGATCTACAATTGTATTTTTGATGAAGTCTTACTTCAATGTTGTTTATCAGGAAAGTGCTACCTTCCTTAATGTGCTTACAATAGTTACACATGGCACACTTTTTCATGTGCCCAGCATTATTACTTCCTTTGGTTTCATCTCAAATATATTCTTTAGGTTTCTGCCCCTCTTAAAAACTATGGCAGAATGTGAATCAATAAATGGTCTAATTATACACCAAACGAGGTGCTCTCAACTGTACCGCTTTGGCATCTTCTTTTTCAAGCCCTATTTCAGGAAAAAAAAAATTACCTCAGGGTCACTGAACGAATCTCTCGCTCACTCCAAACTGCAGCAGTTGCCAGAAGGATGGAAGAACAGGATAACCTAACCAATCAGCTCTGCACTTTATGAAGGTGCTACACTGAAAAGGTGTATTCTTTTTTCACAAATTAATTTACTTAGTAAATCCTCAATCTGTTACCAATATCGGCCTTAACTCCACTGCAGCGTAGATGATGTTGGAAGAGCAACTGAGGATAGTCATATAGATCACCTGACTGCAACCTCCAATCGCATCTCTGATGCTCCTTTCATTCAAACAGTAAAAAAAAAAAAAAAAAAAAAAAAAAGGAAACAAGTTGAAATGGAAAAAAGTACCATTTTGGTGGTACATTTTCCCTGATTTCAAAAAAAGAACGGTGAAGTGCATTTTCTTTTCCACGGATGTACAAGAGCAAAAGAGTGGTGCACACCCCTACACCCATGCCTAAATCTACCACTGAACAATGAAAAACAGAAAAACCTCAGTGTTCTCTCAATGAAAATCCTTGCACATTCTGGAAATAGTCCCAGAAAAAAAGAGAATCCCTCACAGGGAGATTCAAATACCATGCCCCTCCTCTGAATCTGAATCAGAAATCTGAGAAGAAAAACCTGCAGCTGTCCCATTACATTCCTCTACAAATTCACTTAAATTACTTCATGAAAAGTGTAATCCCATTTTCTTTTAGCAGAAACCACCAAAGAAGACGGGTCAACAGCCTATACAACACCCCGAGCCATACTTAATAAACTACTCCTGTCCAGTGGAACTGATGCAGGAGAAGAAAAATGTTCAGTTTTCTTTTTTCTTTTTACATGAAAACTGGGGTAAATAGGTTTATTAATGGCAACAACAGTTTCCCCAGGGATAAGCACAACATTCTGTTTAAGCAGGGACACCATTCCTTCCCCTTCCCCCAAGACCAACAAGATTGTCTATTCTTTGCACACTGAGGGGACTCCAACAGCTGCACAGGATATGGCTAACCCACAGTCCACAGTGGCTGTACACCACAGGGATCTGGGAAAAAAGATGAGTGGTCTGAGCAACTAGCTTTGGCCACAGCAGAATCCCCCCACCTGTGGCTGAGACCAATTGTTAGCCTACTAAGGTGGCAAAGGCTGTTTAGTTAACTTTTTCTGTTTGTGACTATAAGAAGGACCTAACACTGGACCAATGCAGCATCCATAGTTTCCATAGTTACACTAATTTGTTCTACGGTCAAGCCAAAAATGGTGCTTTTTACTGGGGGAAGCTAATCAGCACAAGCCAGTAAAATATAAAAAGTGAAAGTAACTTTTCCCAGCTAAACATAGCAAAAAGCACTCTAATAGCTTGTGTTCACTACATCTATCCCTGACCCCTGATACTGCAGGAGTTCTGACATGAGGCCAACTCTCAAAAGTTTACACTGAGAATATTGTCATTGTGCAATAGCCTGTGGTCACTGCATCCATCCCTGTCCCTGACAATACCAGAACTCTGCCAGGTGACCCAACTCTTGAAAGTTTTCAATCAATTGCCAGTGTTCAGTGTAAGTAAGTTTAGCTGTATATTACCTTTCACTAGAAAAATTCCGTTTGCTGGAAAGTGGCTGTGAAATTTCCTCCTAAGGAGTAGTCCTTGTATTCTAATGACCACCTACTATGTTGGCCACTGTATTTTCTCTTAACCAATATATTAAACTAACAGTTACTTAAGTCTCACTAACTTCCTGGTTCCTGCATGCAGTAAATGAAAGAAAAAAGAAATCTGTTCTACTTTGTTCCTCCCTGTTAACTGCTCTTTACCAGCTATAGACTGATTGGCCTGGAGGTGGAAGCCGACTACAATCAGTTTTACTCTCCTAACCCTAATTCCAGCCACTTCATCTTACTCCACCATTACATTTCCCACATACACTTTTCTCCTGTAGCAATCATTCCTTAATCCTCCCAAAACAACTTTATTGCTGTCATGCAAACATTCCTGTTTCTGTTTTCCTACATCTCGACTACCATCTAATATTTATCATCATTCCCAACAACCTTTCTTCCTCCCATACTGCTTTGCAGTATATCCTTTCATACTCAGACCCCTCCTCAACAGCACCTACCTATTATTCTACAATTCAACTTCTATTTTTCCCAAATAAACCTTCACTACTTTGTATTTTAACTATATCCTCATACTCTAAGCATTCAAATCCCTCTCTTTATTATATTTCAGAAACATAAAAAAGATACCAGGACACCCTACTTCTTTCCCTTCATAGAAAATATTCCTTTCCTACTCACCTTCTACCAGCTTTCATACTTCACCACCAGTAAATATTCTACACTCTTGCAACTTCTCACTTCCTTCTAGATTCCTACTTCTACACTACCTGTTATCAATAAAATACAGATCCCTTTACCTAATCAATGCATCCTCCATTCTTGTCCTCGTACTGTACCATTTCTCATTCTACCATAACTCTATAATAGCTCTCAACACCTCTCCATACTTCCTCCCTACACTCTCCAAACATCGCCCCAATTTAATAATGCCTCTCACATTTACCTCAGATATATACTGATTAACTCCAATTTAACTCAAATCAAAATAAAATACAGGGGGAAATATGTTTTAAAAAACAAGAATCAATAATACCATAATGTACTAAAATCCATCTAGGAGGAGGCATTTACCCTAATCCTACCTCCACCAATGGCAACCAACATCAAGACAATTCCCTTTTTTACACGTCTAATCCCACAGTGGTCAACCTCTCACCCCAGTAATCTAACTTTTGCCAGCATAAATGTTACAAGCATAAGAAATAAAACTACTGAACTACATGCCTGAATTACCCAACAGCCAACAGATGCCCGATACTCTAACTATAACCCAGCATAAACACAGCAATGACAACCTTCGGGTATATCATCATTCATAATGACCATAAAAAGAGGAAAGTTGGTGTTACTGCTTTAAAATTTCACAACTACTACCACATTAAAAGAAAAACAAAACAAATGGAGCTGTTAACCCGAGGAGCTCTCAATCACAGTCATGACCAACTCACATTCAAATAAAATAAACCTTTTATTTAAATATAACAGAGTTAAAAGGAGAATTAATTGATAAAAATCACTGATAAATGGAAAAAATCCAAGTCAGACCGGTCCGATGATGGAGGAGTTCAGATATGTTAAATGTACATAAAATATGTAAGCACTTTCATTTTACAAAACTTACAACTTTTTCAGATAACTCACCTTCCCACTACACAGTTTAATAATCCTAAAAAATCACTTGACTAGTTCCTTTAATTAAATCATTCAACAAGCATTTAAAGATACAATGTATAAAGAAACAATGTATAAAGAAACAAATGTGTAAAGCAACAATATATAAAGAATGTATAAAGAAACCGTGTATAATAAAACCCAGATATTAGACATACTAGACCATCTGTCTCTCTACAGACACATACTACGAGTTATGAGGTTACATAATGAAGAACAGTTACTGATGGTATCACTTGATGATTTGAAAAATGATTTCCTAAGTAGACGTTATTCAAAAAGAGAGATAGATGGTTGCATCTCCCAACTCTCGAATGAAAGAGAAACAATAGGTATACCGTACTTTTCAGAAAGACAAGGAGACGAGAGGGAATGTCCACTTAAGAGAAATAAAAGATATATCAGAGTCCTGATGACCTTCTCTAGTAATGTGAACATCTAATGCAACATTATTAAGAGAAATTGGAACATTTAAAGGCTTCATAAGAATTAGCTGGAATTGTCAGTGACAATCCCTTATTTTCATTTAAGAATAATACGTCCCTTAAGAGACAACTTTGCTACAGGACTGAAATAAATAAACCACTGATTACCTCACAGAGACAAGGGACTTACCCATGCAAGAACTGTAATGCCTGTAGGTATATTTACACAGGTCCATCATTCTTACGCACACACAAATGGAAGGATTTAGAGTTTAATTTTTATGCAGACTGTTCCACCAGGAATGTTGTTTATTATAGTTTCTACTTGGAATGTAAAGTCTTCTATACAGGTAAGACAAACCGGTCCCTTAAGGAGCATAAAATGGAACATCTGAGGGACATTAAAAAGAATAAACAGAGTAGTGCACTAGTGAAGCATATTGATGAATGTGGTGCACAGCATGAATTCAGGTTTCTAGTTCTGAAAATTGTTAATCGCTACAGGAAGGTGGATATTAAGAATAGCAAAGCATATTGATGGATGTGGTGCACAGCATGAATTCAGGTTTCTAGTTCTGAAAATTGTTAGAGAGCGCTACAGGAAGGTGGATATTAAGAATAAGACTGAGTTGGTTGAACTCAGGTGGATAGTACATTTCAATGCAGATAAGACACCAAGTATTAATGAAGCTGTCTCTATCAAACCTTTACTACGTACACCCATACCTCCCCACTGACTAGATGTGTTAAAATAGTTTTACATAAAATGAGGGTTAAGAATAGACAAATAATTATGTGTTTTTATATATGCTAGTAAAGTGGCTGCATGTTTTTACATCTTGATTAATAAGTTAATTAGTGCTCTTTGATTGGCTCAATTAACTATTTAAAGGTTTAGCTGTTTGTTTTAATGTATATGAGTCTGAAGAAGCGGCCTTGAGGTCGTGCTTACTCTCTGTTATTTTATTAAAGTGATTTTGCACCTAGCCATGGTTGGTCTTCTTTAATTTTGTTTTCAAATAAACACATTAAACCTAAATAATATACTTTAAAAGCTATCTGCATTGCAATTTTAACTTTAAGAAAGGGGCAATGGAAATATGCTCATTCAGCCCCAGCCAGCTATATGAATTCCAATATAGCTGCCAAAAAAGTTTTCTCTTTTCTAAAATGAAGGACCAAGGGCCACCTTAAGCATCCACTACCAATTTTCCAAGCACAGTAAACTTAAAATAATGCCCAGGGTAATCCCTAATGTGTTTATAAAGTGCAATAGTGCTTTTTCATTCGCGTATGTCATATTCATGCTCATAAATTAATTCATGGAGCTTACTCTCCATTTTTCCTATATAAAAACAATTACACAGTTGACATAGCACTATATAAACTAACCATGCACTATCACAATTAAATTTACCTTTTAAAATATGACATCACAAACCATATTGACATAATTTTAGTTGCAAACATTATACATCACTTACAATATATTCAGTCAAACATTACATAACTCATTCAAATCCCACTTTCTTTTAAAACTCATTTCTCCTCTGCATGAATTATTCCCACAATTCCCATTGTTCTATGTAATTTGCTCCTATCCTTTTCTAAAGATCTCAGTTTCATTTGTTTTATCTCTAGACTTTGATTTCCATTTTCAAATATATATTTTTTGACAGCTACCCTAATTAGACTCAGCATGGCCTTACTACTCTGTATCGTAGCTCAAAAAAATAATTTCTTTAGTTGCATCAATTTGCTCAACTAGTATCCCCTGACAGAGCAGTCTGTATGGAATCTTTAAAGTCTGCAGACTCATTACACTACCAGAAAATATGTTCCCAGTTACCTTTCTTCCCCATTATACCTCCAATGCTTGCTGTCTACTTTGAGGAAAAATTGCTTGGAGTCGACTTTGTGTATAAAAATACCTATGAAAACATTTCAAAGCAATGATCCTAAATGTTCTCAACTTTGCTGCACATTTCTGCCTCTTTACTTCTTATTACCATTTCCTTCACTGGAAGGGTTCAAGATCTCCAGTGTTTTGCTAAAAGTATTTCCTTAAGTCATTGCTAATTCTATGTGGTTAGCTGTTTACATGCTCTTCATCTGAACCAGAAAACTAGAAGCACAGTGACGTAATGTCATCTGCTCTAAACCAGCCACTTGAGAATATCTTCTTTGGACAGCTTTTCCATTCTTTGACTCATACTTCTTCCCACAACTTTAGCTGCATCATTGCCCCTCAGTTCTACTTTTTTACCATTAAACTGCTTCACTTGAGTTTCTACTGCCAATATTTTACTGAAAGCTTATCACAACTGAGTGAACCCAACTGTACACTGAACGAACAAAAGTTTTTTTTTTATTTACTGTTGATAGATGCCACTGAAAAGTGGAATCAATGTGCAGAGCTATCAAGAATACATCATAAGACCTGCATAAAGACATCCGTTGTGCCACCTAGCAATGCAAGTATGGGAAACCGCACATTCTGCGGTTGTACCTCATGGCACAATACCTTCCAGGGGCTCAAAATGCTCTAGCAGATCACTTCAGCAGAAACTTAATGGACCCCCACAAATGCTATCTACATCAGGAAATTTTTCTTAGCATGACTCAGAGATGGGGAGCCCCACAGGCAGACCTCTTTACCAAAAGGGAAAACACTCACCTGAAAAAATTCTGTGCCAGGGTTAAAGAGAAATTTGTGTGGAAAACAGATGCTTTTTCCTTCCCTTGGACACACCTCTTCATTTATGCACAACCCCCCTTTACCCCTTCTGCTTCGAGTGCTTCTAAAGATAAGGGGAAGAAGGCCCAAGGGAAATACAGATGGCAACAGACTGGCCCAGACAACACAGGCATCCTCTCCTCCTGGAGATCACTAATCAGTGCCCATGATTGTTACCTCAGGGAGTAGACCTTCTCACTCAAAACAAGGGAAAGATTGTGCATCCCAACCTTCAGACAGTGTCTTTCACCTTGGATAATTCTGCAGCACCCAACTGCAACATTACCCTAAGTAAGCAAGTGTAGGACATCCTTAAAGAATCTAGAAGGCCTAGCACTAGAAAATCATACTGAGCCAGATGGAAAAGATTCTCTATCTGGTGCCAGAAGCAGCACCTTAATTCCAATTCAATGTGCATTACTGCCATCCTAGAATACCTTGCTGGTGTGGTAGATAAAGGACTTTCCCACTCCTCCATTAAAATTCATGCATCTGCCATTTTGGCCCACATCTGGTCTTTTTCCAATCTGTATTAAGACAATTTCTTAGGGGAGACACTCACATTACATCTCCCAGGACGAAACTTACTCCTCCATTGGAACTTTGTTCTAGAAAAGCTGACATTGCCTCCTTTCGAACCTGTAGCATGTGCTCCTCTGAAGTTTCTTACTTGGAAAACAGCCCTACTGCTGGCTATCACCTCAGCCAGAGGGTTTCTGAACTGCAGGTCCTCATGGCAGTGGAACTATTTATTATCTTCCACCAAGGGAGAGTTTCCCTCAGAACAAATACCTCTTTTATACCCAAGGTGGTCAGTGATATTCTCTAAATCAAGCCATTCATCTGCCTAAATTCTTTCCCAACCCTCAGAACAAAGGGGAAAGAATACTTCATTCTTTGCATGTGCACAGGCAGCTCCACTTTTATCAGGACAGGACAAGCCTTGAGATAATCTGACCAGTATTTTATTACCATTGCCCCTGGCTCTGAAGGGAAACCACCTTCTAAACGGACATCTCTAAATGGATCTTCCACTGCATCTCTTTCTGTTACAGCCATCATGCCAAAAACAATCCTTAATTGATTAGGTTACGCTCCACAAGGGCCACAGCTACCTCTGCTGCCTTTCTAAAGGGAGTCCTTACTAAGGACATCTTGGAAGCAGCCACCTGGTCACCTGTACACACCTTCACAAAACACTACCACTTGGCAGCCTTTTCTTAGTCTAGAGCAGGATTTGCCACTGCCATCCTGCAGGGAATCCTCTCTTCTGAATCTCCTTCCACTGTAATTCAGTTTTGTGAATCTTCCCACAAGACAAGGCTGCAGCAGTGAAGCATGAAGAATGCAGTACAGTTGTGTACACTTTTGATAAAAGTAGATGTTCCAGTGTATTCACTGTTGCAGGCTTCTTTCCCTCCCTCCTGCCCTCTTAGCCTACTAATAATCAACTAATCCAGCCAAGGGACCCCAGTGGCTCCCCTGCTGTAAGGGTCCTCTTCCTTAGTTCCCTCCCCTCCACTTAGGGCTCCTCCTGGTAAAGGAGAAGAAAATTCTGAAATCATGACACAGGCTGGCTCCCTTTACACTCGAGTATACTGATGTCAGTCAGGGTGTCCACCAGCCTGGGAGGCAGAAAGAGTTTTCACTGGTAGTCAGCCCAGCCGAGGGCTTTCATAGCAGGAAATCTCACAAGTCAGGACTCAAGCAGAGAATACACTTGAACATCTACATTTATGTTAAGTGCACACAAAGTACAGTTGTGTACACTTACCATAAATGTAGATGTTCGAGTGTATTCACTGTTGCAGTCATCATATTTGGGTTATCTGCCTGCAGGTAGCCCTCAGTCAGCCCGAATACCAGACTGCGTTGGATGCTGTCGCCTCTTCCTTGACGTCAGGTCGTCAGGGGTATAAAACATGCAGCCGATGCCATTACATCAGTTTTTCTTGCCCCACATGTCAGGAGCCCCCAAAATAGGAGGCAATTACATGGTGTGGAACACCTCCAGTAAAAAGTAAATACCACTGGCATAAGATATGACCAAAAAGAGGATAAGTAGAAAGTATAGAAAAGTCAGAGGGCTGGAGGGAGGGTAATCAGGACTGCAACAGTGAATACACTCGAACATCTATATTTATGGTAAGTGTACACAACTGTACTATGTTCTTCATGTTTCACTGTTGCAGTCATCACACTTAGGTTGATTCCCAAAGTTGAGTAAGGGTGGAGGCAGTCAAGAAGTATTAGGGCTGGCTAGCAGGCCTTGTAGGACTGCTGTAGCAAATCCAGCTCTGGATTTATAAAAGATAGGTAAGTGGTAATGCTTGGTGAAGGTGTGTACTGAACCCCAGGTTGCAGCTTTCAGGATGTCCCTGGTAGGGACTCCCCTGAGAAATGCTGCAGAGATTGAGGTAGCCCTAGTGGAATGGGTTCTGATCCCCTGTGGGGTAGGTTTTCCATGGTGCTTGTAGCAGAAATGGATGCAGTGTGCTATCCATTTGGAGATGCTTTGCTTTGCAATGGCCTTGCCCTCTGCCCCCGTAGCAAAGCTGACTAGCAGCTGGTCAGATTTTCTGAAAGGATTAGTCCTGTCAAGGAAGAACCTAAGCTGTTACGTGCATGTCCAAGGAGTGCAGCATCCTTTCCCCTTTATTCTGAGAATTAGGAAAAAAGGTTGGTAAATGGATGGATTGGTTTAAAGCCACACTGGATACCACCTTGGGCATAAATGATGGGTTAGTCCTGAGGGAAACCCTGTCCGCATGGAAGATAATGAAGGGTTCCACAGCCATAAGGACCTGAAACTCAGACACTCTTCTTGCTAACGTGATGGCTAGAAGTAAGGCTGCCTTCCAAGAGAGGAATTTTAACTCTGCTGTAGCTGCAGGCTCAAAAGGGGGAAGCGTGAGCTTCTCTAGTACAAAGCTAAAGTCCCAGGCAGGAGTGGGAGCTCTCCTTGGGGATCTTAAATTGTTAGCTCCTCTCAGGAACTGTTTGACCAGAGGGTGAGAGAACAGGGGTGGCTCAGTTATGTAATGAGATGAGATGGCAGAGGCACAAATCTTAATTGATGAAAAGGACAGGCCTTTGTGGAGCAGCTCTGCTAGATAATCTAGGATTTGACGTAAGGTGGGCATGGCTATGTCCTTTCGCTGAAACTGGCTCCAAGAACAATATCTTTTCCACTTTTTGGAATAAGATTTCCTAGTACTAGGCCTTCTGGCCTCATGGATGACATCCAGCACCTGTTTGCTGAGGGTTGCTGGTGATATACTCAGTGGATAAACCAGGCTGCTAGGTTCAGGATCTGCAGCTGGGGATGCAAAATCTGGCCCTCCTGCTGGGACAGCAGAGAGGGGGTCTGATGCAGGTGCCAGGGTGGCACTGTTGTCAGACTGCATAAAAGTGGGTACCAGTGCTGGTGTGGCCAGTCTGGTGCAATAAGGATTGTCCTTGGCTTGTCCTGTTTGTTCTTATGTAGTACTTTCTAGAGGGGCAGAGGGGGGAGAGGCATAGATTCAGAGGTTTTCCCATGTAGAGGATAGGGCATCCACTTTCCAAGCTTGGCTGTGGGGAGTTCTAGTGCAAAATTTGCTCAATTGATGGTTTTGAGGGGAAGCGAAGAGGTCCACCTCTGGTGTCCCCACCTGTGGATTAGAAGCTTGAATGAGTTGGGTTCCAGTTTCCACTCGTGTGGGTCCATTAGATTTCTGCTTAAGTCATCTGCCAGTGAATTTTGTTTGCCTGGCAGGAATTGAGCTTGAAGGTGCACTTGTTTGTTCAAAGCTGTGTTCCACAGAGCCATGGCTAACCTGCAGAGTGGGTAGGAATGAATTCTCCACTGCTTGTTTATGTACCACATGACTGTGGTGTTGTCTGTCTTTATCAAGAGTTGTCCTGGAAGGATAAGGTATTTGAAGGCTTTCAGTGAATTCTGTACAGCTGTCATTTCTTTTTGATTGATATGCAGGTGTATTGGTCCTGGGCTCCATTTGCCTTGAATGCATTTTCCTGCCATGTGAGCCCCCCATGCATAATCTGATGCATCTTTTGTCAGGGTTTGGGCAGCAGGGAGATAAGTGAGTCCCTTGTTGTGGTTGCAGGCCTCTGCCCACCAAAGAAACTCTGTCTTTAGGCAAGGAATGATCAGAATCACTGTTTCCAGGTCCTGAGAATGTTGATACCAGAGGCTTTTTAAATACCACTGAAGTTTCCTCATATGCAGTCTTGCATATGGAATTAGGAGAATCCATGAGGCCATGAACCCTAGGGCTTGCAGTATTTTTTCTTGCAGATAGCTGGGTTTGGGTGGCCAGTAGTTTGAAGTAATTCATCAAATAAACTTGTTTTTCTGGAGTGAAGAATGCCATTTGGGAAGTTATGTTCAAGCTTGCTCCCAGGAATACAATTTTTTGGCTGGGTACCAGATGTGATTTCTTTTTGTTGATGGCATACCCCACAGAAGTTAGAGGAGTCTCTTTACAAATATCAGGTGCTGAAGTACCAGTTCCTGACTGTCCGCCTGAATAAGGCAATCGTCCAAGCATGGGTAAATTTGAATGTTTCTATACCTGCAGAATGGAATGGCTGGAGCCAAGCACTTTGTAAATACCCTGGGTGCAGTAGATAAGCCAAAGTGAAGTGCAAAGAAACGTAGATATTTCCTGCAAGATTCCCCTATGAGGATGTGCAGATAATCTTCTTTTAAGTCTAGGGTGACCAGCCAGGAGTCATTGGCTAGCATAGGAAGCAGGTGTTGTAGTGTAAGCATTTTGAACTTTGGTACCACCAGGAAGGTGTTGAAAATTGACAGACCCAGAATTGGGCACCAAGAGTTCTCTTTTCTGGGCACCAGAAACAGTCTGGAGTAGAAATCCTGTCCCCTTTGCTCTGCTGGAACAGGTTGAATAGTCCTGATACTGAGATGAGAAAGTACTTGTTTTTGGGCCTCTGCCCACTGGTTTGGAGGAAGGGCTGGCAATCCACTTGGGGTTGGCTGTGAGTGGAAGTGGAATCTGTATCCCTGGGACTCATCGGTCCTGGGTAATGTATTCCCATTTTTTTGCATGCAGGGCGAGGTTTTTCCTTCTAGGGGTGCAAGTACTTGGGCATGGCTGGGAAGGATGAACAAGAAGTCATTGTGAACTTTTTCCATAAGGGGGTGGGCTTACCACTCCCTGTTTCTGAGGTGGGAGCACTCCATTGTTTAGATCTGTGCATACCCTGAGACTGTAGTCTTTGTGGTCTGCTGCCCCTGGGTTTGGAATGAGAAGGCCTGGGAGGGACTGGAAAGGGCCAGTTTTTAGAAGGCCATTGCCTATTGAATCTAGGTGGCTGTACCTGTAAGAAATCTTTAACAGTTTGCATAGATTTAGCTTTTTCCTCCATCTTTTTAAGTACTTCTTCTGCTTTTGTGCCAAACAAACATTCTTGGTTTAATGCAGCATCTAGTAATTTTGCTTTGACATGGTCTGGCAAGACTTGTTCCTTCAGTCATGCATGCCTTCTCAGAATAGACCCATTGACAGCAGCCCTGCAAGATGCTTCTAAGGCATCAAAACCACACTGCAAAGTATGTTTACCAACTTGGTTTGCAGAATGCATTAACTCTTGTAAATCTTTATTTTCTGCACAGTCAGGAATCAACAAAATTTTTTTGTTTAATTAGTTCCATAATATGCTGCTAGTACTTCAACATGTGAAACTGCCAATTTTAAAGCCCTAATGGCAAGAGTTTCAGAGGTATATACCTTCTTACACCATCTGTCTAAAGCCCTAGAATCCCTGTCCAAAGGAGTAGAGTTTTGGGCTGTAGTAGCCTTGATACCTTTAGGTCCCTGGGAAATGGTCCCTGGATCCACAATAGGATTTTTAAAGAGAAAATTGTGAGAGACAGCTACTCTATAGTACCTGTCAGGCTTTCTAGGAGCTGGAGGTAAAGTATCAGGGGTAAGACTTGATTCCATGAAGACATCATCTACAATATCCAGGACAGGGGGTATAGCTAGAGGCCTGTGCTGAGGCAAGTATAAAAATTCCCTGAGTCTCTTTTTGGACTGAGGGTAATCCTGGCATTCCCAGTGGAAATGCTCTCTTAGGGTATGCAAGGTTCACCGAAAGAAAAGTTCTCTGGAGGGGAGGCAGAGGGAATGGAATCCTCTGCATCTGAATCCTCATAGGTGGATAAGGGTATGTCTTGGTAATCAGAGGGGTCAGAGCCATCGGACTCATGGTCTGCAGAATTAGAAGGAATATCAGTTCTTGTCTTTTAGAGGAGGAAGGCTGGCTTCCCCTAATTAAAGTAATAAGGTCTTCAGCCATTCTAAACATTTGTTTCTGAGGCATGGAAGCTTGAGAATGCACTTTGGTCTTTGGTTTCCTAGGCATAGTGCGAACTCTGGGCCTGAGAAATTCAGTAGTTTTAGTCAAAAACAAAGCAGTCGGTTTAATACGAACATCGGAAGGTCTGAATACACCCTCAGAAGCCAGTGCCTGCATAGCGGCTCTGGACCCATCCAAGGTAGAGACATTTGCAGGTTTCATAGTTGAAGAAGCATCTTGCGGCATACCGGACTCCGAATGGGTTTCACTAGAGGCCTGCAAATCTGTAGAAGCGGGTATCAGGGGCTGCGAAAGCACCGCACAGACTACCGGCGGTCTGGCAACTAGCTTAACGGAAGCATCGTCGGCAGTTTTGGACCTATGCGGCCTCTGTCTTTATCCTTACTTTTTTTGGAAGATTGGTAGTCGGATGGCTTAATGAAGCCATTTCGGAATATGGAGAATGAGAGTGAAAGAATTCAGTAACAAAGATAGCCCGATGACGAATAGCTCGGGCATTGAACAAGGCACAAAACCGACAGTGATGAACGTTGTTGTCTGGGCCTAAACAGATGATGCAGTAGGAATGAAAATCTCTGTGAGGTATTTGCTTTCCACAGGCAAGACAATTGTAGACTTTTTCTGACATTGGTTAGAGCAAGAAAGAAGGATCCCTAACGGGGTACTTAGCTTTAGAAGACTTCAGGTTTGAAACTCGAAAAATGAAAATTTCAGGAAGCGGCCAACCGGCACTTGCGGAATGCTTCTGCTTTGGGCTCCCGCATGGCAAAAAAAAGCTAATATAATGGCGTAGGCTGCATGTTTTATACCCCTGACGTCCTGACGGCATGGAAGAGGTGACAGCATTCAAAGTTGAAATCCCAAGACTCTGGTATTCGGGCCGACTGAGGGCTACCTGCAGGCAGATAACACAAGTGTGATGACTGCAACAGTGAAACACGAAGAACATCTGTCATTTCTTTTAGGTTCATAGGTTGGTACTAGGCTATCAGCCCTAGGGTCTATACTAGCCTAGCCATATCAATTCCCTGTCTATTTTTCCCACACTATTTACTTCCCTGGACCCCTGTCTAGCAGAGCTAGGTTAATAGGTTAGTTATTAGAGTTGCAGTGCAGGAGACCACTAAGGAGTCTATCCCAAAATCCCAAGTGCCCCCAAGCACTGTCAGATTAAGTGACTTGCTCAAGGTCACACAGCAGACTAATGAGAGCTGAAGGAAACAAACCCCTTACCACAAGAGTTTCAGCTCACAGCCTTAAACCTGTGTGCCAACTGCCAGACTTTTCAGCTATGTTCTTGGGCATTTTTTTCTTTTCATCAACTGCTTAAATATCTACTCTGTTTTGTTTCTGTGGTAGCCTCTACTGTTTTGTCCTTTAATCCTCTGTTTCTTTCATGTAACTGAGTGACCTCCTCTACCCACTTCATTGCTCATGTCCTTTTGTTGGTCACTCTTTTGCCTTTGTCTTTACTTCTTCATTTGTCACTGCTGCATACACCCTTCCCTCCTTGGCATCTCTTTCATGTAAGCATCTAACATTTCTCCCTGCACCTTACTTTGCATCACAGCACATACTTGTATGCTGTTATAACCTCTACCTGTTGCCCTCTTTCCTCTTCTTCCTCCCTCCTTTTATATATCCCATCCTGTCCCACGTCTTCACTTTGCTGCTTTCTATAAAGTCTCATTCTCTTTTTTCTTCTAGTCAGTTTACTATCATTTCTGAGTCAAACAGTCTCACCTGAAACTCTCATTTCTGAGTCAAACAGTCTCACCTGAAACTCTACCTTTCAACACTACCCAACTATTTAATAGTTCCAAATTAAAAATGCTAAACCTACAAGGCCTTCTACCTTTTCTTCTCTTTCAGGCCTTCATGGCCACCTGATATCTAAAGATGCCTTTCTCCACATCACCATAGCAGTGGTGCACAGCAGGTTTCTAAGATTCCGAGTGGGTGGAGCACTACTTGTTCATCTCTGTACACTTTGCTTTGTCTACTTCACCAACATTCTTCCCAAAATGCTTTGATCCTTGGCAGGACTAAGGGCATATGCAACCACCCACAGGTGGATGTCTGCCTGATTAAGGCAGACTACCGAAGACCCTGCATTTACCCTGACATGTTTTAAACAACTAGGTCTCTCCCTCAATCTCCCTAAATCTTCTTGACTCCTTTGAGTGAAGTACTGTTCCAGCGAGCTTTGCTGCACACATATCATCATAAACCATTTCTGACCACAGGTAAAGTTATTTTTCTGTCCCAATTATTCAGACTGTGTTGATAAGGTGTTCTGTCACAGCAACAGGTTTCCTCTGGATCCCAAGCTACATGGCATCTTACATTTTGAAGCAACCCTTCTGAAGTTCCTGATAAGGAAAACTGCAGTGGTACTGCGAAAACATATAGTGTCAACACTCACAATCTCTGGAAGTTCACAATCCTTTCCTTGCACTTTGTCAAAAAGATCTAAAGGTTGAAAAGTCAGGTGCACCTCCATCCAGGGATACTTTTCAAACTGTCCAGGGGAATCCAGACCCTCACCTTATACTCCTCAGAAGTACGTAGCTTTGGGATTTGAGTGAAAGATCTGAGAATCCAGGGCACATGGGTCAACAAGGAGAGAAAAAACAAACAAACAAACAAACAAACAAACAGATAAACATAAAAGTTGATGGCTGTAATTCATTCTCTAGAAGCATTCAACGTGATTCGGATAAGGGGGAACCCTGTAAATCCTCACACTCACATATAGCATCACAGTAATGTGATGCATCACAGGAAGGGAGGGTTCACACTCAAATAATTTGCAGACTAGCAATGTAAGTTTTGGAAGTGGTCCAGGAAGAAGGACTAACTCTCAATGTATCTTATGTCTCCTTTACAGGGGGAAGTCATCACAGACAGGCTGAGATGGTTACAATGAGACCCCGAGGGGATACTCATCAGAGACGTGTTCCTGCTGAAATGTGTCAGAAGTAAATATTTTTGCTTCCCCAGAGAACAGGCAATTCATGACGTTTTGCTGCAGGAGATAAGCTCCAGAAGCCTGGAAAATATATGCTTTCTGAATACCATGGGCAGGTCTGTACTTGTTTTCTTTCCTTACTACACCAAAATGCTTTTAACAGCCTCAGTCTGTCTCAGAAATGTCTAGCAAGGGAAAAGCAATACTGTTACCTCAGTGAGTTGACCTTTTGATTTGGAAACAAGGGTCCTAACTGCACCCCAGCCTAAGTGCTCGAAGACTGACACTTAGGATGATTAAGCATTCATCCCTTCCAGGCATATGTTTTTAGAAGACATGGTGCATACAATGGCTTGTGATGTATGTTTGCAACTAAAATTATGTTAATATGGTTTGTCTACATTTATATAAATGTATGACTGCCTATGTCTTATGTGGTAATTTAACAGATGTTTCTTGATTAAAAAAAAACAGTAAAGAGGCAGAATGTAAGCAACAATCCCACAAGGGACATTAACAAAAGTGAGAGCTTTAAGTATGCAGTAATATCACCTTGAACTACAACATAAGTTATTTTTTTAAAAAAAGAAAGTAGTGCTGGAAGAATATACAAAACATCTTGCAAAGTAAAGAATACCATGAAAGAGAAAGTCTTTGCCCAGCAGAGCATCCAGGAGGTTTGATTTAACATGGTCAGGAAGAGATTGTTCCCTAAGCCATGCATACCTTCTAATAACTGAGCCAGTGGCAGCTGTCCTGCAACCTACAAGAAGCTTCCATGGCATCATAACCACAGTGTAATGAATGTTTAGCTACCTGAGCACTGGAGTGACAGAGATCTAGGAGCTCCTTGGAAAGGTTTTTATTCTCTAGGGAGGTGACCTTCTGTTTGAGCTGATCTAAAATTGTTTACTGACACTTGATCAAATGAAATTGACAGTTGAGGGCCCTCATAGTATGAGTGGCAGATGTATATATCTTTTTCCAGAACCTATCAAGGGCCCTACCCACTGTTTGTAGGCAAAGGGCTCCTGGATGAAGTTGCTCTAGCCCCTTTGGGCTCCAGGGTGACCACCTCATGGTCAGCAGAGGAAGTTTTAACAAGGTATTTGTGGGAGTCCTGTACCTCATAAAACCTGTCTGGCTTATGTGGGGCAGGGGAAGGGAATCAGGATTCAAGGAGGAATCCTGGAAAACATCTTCCACTATCTCTAAAATGGGGGGATTACCCAGTGGTTTGTGTTCAGGTAGATCCAGGAACTCCATAACTGTTTTTGGACTGGGGATATTCCTGTGCCTCCCAGTGAATGTTGTCTCCTAACATGGATGGTCTCCCCAAAGGTGAAATCCTCAGTGAGGGCAGGCAGAGGGAAGGTTCTCCTCTGAATCAGTCTCATCATAAGATGTACAGGAGGGGCCTTCTTCAGACCCAGACTCCTCTAGGTCTGAAACTTCATCTGATTGAAAAGGATGTGGAAAAGCTTCAGAAGGAGAATCCCTTTTCCTTTTTCCTGGTCTGACATCACCTGTGGCCTGTTTTGACCTAACAGTAGAAATCAGGTCTTCAGCTCATCTAATCAAATCCTGTTAGTATCCCTGTAAAAGGGAGCCAGTAGTCCTGGCGAAGGGGTGCATTTGGCCTTCGGCCCAGGTGCATCTGATGACCTGGTGCTTATCTCTCTGGAAGGGTGAAAAGGAACCAGTGTAGGCAGAGTCCTTGGTGGAGCATCACTGGTAGAAAAACATTCTTTGGAAGCAGAGGCCTGCTGAGTGGTCCCAGACCCGACCAACGAACAATATGCATGAGTGTGCGTAGAAGTAGATGGGACCGATGGCATGTTGGACTCCAAATCTGTCTAAACATAGATCTGAGTCACAGTTTCAGACACCAAAGGGGGCTGCAAAAGCACTTTAGCTTCAACAATCACAAGCCTACAGGGTGAGGCAAATGATGAATGGCTGTCGTTTGAAGACCTAAGCTTTTGTTTCTTTTTCTTTCTTTCACCTAAGTTGCTCAATTTCAGAATGAACGGTGGAAGCCACTGGAAATGAGTGAGAAGAATCCTGACTCAGGAATCTTGTTAAAAATTCAGCCCTATGCCTAACAGTCCTAGTGTTAAAATGAGCACAAAAATGGCAACTAGGGACGTTGTGGTCTGGGCCTCAACAGATAACACAGAGTGAGTGGAAATCTCTGTTTGGAATTTGTTTACTACAGCACAGAAAATGTTAGAAAAATATGTATTAATGTGTGTATGCTTAATGCCAAATTAATAATCAAGTGTTTTTAATATGCTTTTCATTCTATTTTTCATGCACTGTGATTTATACAAATTGAGTTTCATATGAGACTGAAAATATGCTTTTCTAAAACTGCAGCATGCTTACTGAAACTTGCAAGTTGCCCTCTGACCTAGTAACTGCTAGCACAGCAATATTCTTGTTTATGCCTTGTGGAAATGTACTTGAGAAGCAGGTGTTTATCTGCTAGGTCAGAAGCATATGAATGAACAATATAAATGTAATGATTCTAGACAAACAGCCTTGTTCAGAGGATGGGAACCTCTGCAGCTGCAGTAGTTTAGAGATAAGGTAGACAAAGGATTATTAGAGAAATGAACTGCTAGCATTGTGCTTGATTTAGCCATAGTATCTTGAATGTAACATAACAAGTATCTAACTGAAAGTAACCAAGGCCATGTTGTTTTCCTCAGGAAGTTTCACATAAAAATTGTTTAAATCAGCAGAAAATCATGGGAAAGATGGTCAGCAGATGATGATGAAAAGGTGGTAATCTGTTACGTCAGCATGGTAGGACAGGATTAATTTGATAACCTATAAAAATGAATGCATTTCCTGTTTCTGGTTAGACAAACTCTGTATTAGCACGTTTTTGTCTCCTTGCTGCAAGATCAAAGTGCCTTAACCTGAACCTACCATGTTTTGATCATTTTTAAAGTATATTTTTTCCTTTAACAGATTGGTCCTTCGGACCAGAAAACGTATCTCTCGCTCTGGACCTAGGTCAGAATTGGGCCCGGTGGCATGCATCCGTACGGAGAAGAGGCCAAATTGGCTCTTCTGTTTTGAAAGACCTCCGACTGAATTGTCGTTCGAAAGAGGCCAGCCACTTTTCTGATCTGGGATTGGAGGACGAGTCAACGATCTGGTGGATCAACTCACGGAGGGTCAGGTAAGGAGGAATTACCTTATTTCTGTTTTAAGATCAGGGACTCGGTACAGAACTGTTTTTTGTCAGGTAAATTTGCATATGCAGATTAGAGACAGGAAAAGGGGTTACTGTTCTTTGACATAGATCAGGGAAACAGAATAGGTAGACAGTTATTCTAGACAAACTGTGAAAAGGTATAGATTTGTGGTACCACGTGATAGAAAGGGTTACGTAACAATTTACAGCTTAGGTAAGACACCAATGGGAAATCAGTGCACAAAAAGTTCCCAGGACACGCCCCTAACTGAAGACGCGAAGTATATGCAATTACAGCGTGCCGATAATGTTAAATATTACACCAAATGGGTCGATAAGTATAAATTCAAGGGTAATTTAGATAAACTTGCACTTATGAAACTTGTAAAACAGTTAAAAATAGACGTGAAAGGTCAACTAAAAAAGCAGAGACAATTAGGAGTCCCTCAGGCACACAGGTGGCTTGAGGAAGCAAATCGTAGGGAGCAAAGAATTAAAAATTCGAAAACAATGTTTTTAGACAAAGAAGACAATAATTTAGTAATAGCAATGGCCCCTCTTTCGCCCCCTCCACTTCCGTTACCAGAATATGAAGCGAAGTGGATGAACTGATCCACCTCCGCTATACCCAGCAGTCCCTGCAAAAGCACAACCGTTTGTCAGAGATCCCATCGAGACTAGGTCTTGAACACGCGACTTGAGGAGGGAAATTGAATTAAATGAATTAAATAGAGCATCACAAGCTATGAGTGAAGAAGAGATATGTCCACTCATAGAAGTACCGAATCCTCAGGCAGGACAGGCAGGACAAGATCCGACACTTTTAGTTTATAGACCGTGGACACCGGAAGATGTCCGGAAAGCCACAGAAGGTATTCCCCACCCAAAAGTGAACTTTAGAAAATTTTTAGAAGACTTACACGGCATGAGATTAAGTTACCATCTAAATGGAGAGGAAGTAGAAAAAGTAGTTAGACAAATTGTGGGTCCAGATTGGCACATGATCAGTGGCAACTGGAATCCTCGTGACGCACAACTTAGACCACTCCTACATACTAATGCAGAACTGGATGGCAGAGTGAAAGGACTGACAGACCGAATCTCTGAAAAGTGGAAGCCTAGGGCTGATTGGACTTGCATTAATGAATGCATTCAACAGGAAGGTGAAACAGTTGATAGATATTATGCTAGACTGTTAAGAGTGTTTTAATAATCACTGCGGAATGCAGATACCAAAAAAACAGACACATGATTCCTCATATGAACAACAGTTAAAGAACGCATTCTTGAAGGGTAGTATATCTCCCATTAGTAGCTTTATTACGAAGCATATGGTAGATCATCGAACAAGTAGATTACAGCCATTACTTGAATATGCTAGACATGCAAAAAGACATTTTAATAGTAAAAAGAAAAAGAAAACTCAAGTATTTTCAGCAGAAGATGGGTCAGAAGTATTTGTAGTACAAACTGGGAAAAAGGGTAAGAAAAATACCCAGGGAAATAAACAATCTGACAAACGATCAGAAGATTTCGAGGAGAGAAAGAAAAAGGGCGAGTGTTTTAAGTGCGGGAAAAAAGGACATTTAGCAAGGGATTGCAGGCTAAACAAGAAGGCGACTACAGAAAATAAGGAGAATGAGGAATGACTATATGATAGACAGGAATCATTAGAAGAGGGTGAGCAGGGAAAGGTAAGTGTAAACGTGATAGCAGGAGAAGGGGGTGTGACACAAGGGGTAGAGGATGTATACAATTACGCAGACATAGAAGAAAATGAAATTTTAGACCTAGCTCTTTTGAGCTTAGAGCTTTACTTAGCAGACACAAAACCGGAAGTGATGCTTCTGGTGGAGGGGAGGGAAGTTAAATTTTTGTGTGACTCAGGGGCTTCACAAACCCTGATACGCCCTTCCAAATTACCGGAAGATACAGAATCACCAGATTATATACTAGTGAAAGCAGCTAATGGACAGCTGTACCGGGAGCCACTCTCCCGTGATATAACAATAATAGATCCCGTTTCAGGGATGACTCAGAAAAGTAAAATTGTAGTTTCTGCAAAATGCCCAGTGAATCTTTTGGGTAGAGATTTGATGCAGATATTTGGCATAGCTGTAGTTCCAACCATGCAGGGTATGGAAGCACAGCGACAAATGGACACTTTTGTAGTGCGACCGGAGGGTGAAATGTATTATTGGTACAGCCAGGACTTGGTTACGACTGGTCCGGGGGCAGTAACCGAAGAACTGATGAACGTAGCGATCAGCAAGTTCCCCTCCCTTGACACTGACAAACAGCATTTTTTGCATTGTACTCTATATTACTGTAATAGATCAGGATCTGATAAAGATTATGAACAAAAATTGTTTCAGAACCATGCAAACAGGCTAGTACTGCGAAACTTGTACTGGGATACAGAAGGGAACAGTGTAGCAAGCTGTTCATTGCCCCAGGAATTTTTAGCACTTTACAAATCTAATCGGCTGCCCCATGTTAGTTTGACTAAGAACAAAACTTTAAAATGGGCAGACTTAGGTGAAAAAGTCACAAGGTGGAAAAAGCAGACAGAATTAGAGCTGTCTGAACAGGGAGTACAGAAACAAAAGTTAAATTGGATCACACAGACATACCCAGCTGTACACTCACAGGCTAGTGAGAATAGTTGAGTATTACTCTTATTGGAACAAGAGAAAAAGCCTTGCGAGACATACCAGACATTCTCTGGTCAGCAGGGAAATCAGATGTAGGACTAATACGAACAGCAGGACCAGTTACCATAACGCCAAAGTCATATTTTAGACCCCAGAAAAGACAGTATCCCTTGAGAAAAGATGCAGAGGTAGGAATCAAACCTATCATTGCAGCCTTACTCAAGGAAGGAGTCTTAATAGAATCTCCTGATTCACCATGTAATACACCTTTATTTCCTGTAAAGAAAGCAAATGGGGAATGGCGTATGGTTCAAGACTTACAAGCAGTAAATAATGCAGTTATACCCAGGGCACCAACGGTGCCAGATCCACACACCTTACTGAATGATTTAAAGCCAGAACAGAAATATTTTTCAGTGGGAGACATTAGTAATACATTTTTCTCGATACCGATACACCCTGACAGCCAATATTGGTTTGCATTTACATTTCAGGGAAAGCGGTACACATATACTGGATTACCACAGGGATATTGTGAAAGTCCAACAATATTTGCACAGGAAATGGCAAGCAACCTGGCGGGATTTATCCCACCGAAAGGTAGTCAGATTCTATTTTATGTAGACGACATTCTGCTGGCAGCCCCCACCCAGCAAGAATGCAAAGACGACACAATAGCTTTATTACAATTTTTAGCTACTCAAGGTCACAAAGTAAACAAAGACAAGTTACAGCTTTGGAGAAAACAAGTTAAACACTTGGGATATGTGATATCCAAAGAAGGTAGAATATTAGATGAAGACAGAAAAACAGCGATTTTACAAGCACCTAGACCAACTACCAAGAAGGAAATGATGTCCTTCCTGGGAACTACTAATTTTTGTCAGAGTTGGATACTGAACTATGCTTTGGAATCTGCTCCACTGGCTGACTTAATATTTAAGAAGCCGATGGCAGCACAAGATTTATTACAATGGACACCTAAAGCAGAAGCAGCTTTCTGTAAGCTGAAACAATTGATAGCATCATCCTTAATTTTAGGATTACCAAACTATAACAAGCAGTTTATTCAAACTGTAGATTGTAAACAAGGTTATATGACATCAGTATTAACACAGCAACATGGGGACAAACAACGCCCCACAACTTACTATTCATCACAGTTAGACCCAGTGGCACGATCCCTGCCCCACTGTGCACAAGCAGTAGTTGCAGCTGCAATGGCAGTGCAGGCTTCAGCCTCAGTAGTGTTATTCCACCCTCTCACATTGAGAGTGCCTCATGCAGTCGCAATTATTTTACTGCAAGAAAAAGTATCATATCTTTCTCCAGCTAGGCATCTTTCCTCTATGACCATACTGTTGAGCCAACCTCATATGACAATTGAACGATGTACGACTTTGAATCCATCAGCTTTGCTTCCAACCCCTGCAGATGGCAAACCACACTGCTGCCTGCAGGAGATTGAACAAAAGACATTACCAAGACAAGATCTTACGGATGATCCCTTGGATGATGCCGAGGTGACATGCTATGTGGACGGCTCGTGCAGGAGGGGTCCTACAGGACAGAACCTAGTGGGGTATGCAGTCGTTTCTGATACTGAAACTTTAGAAGCAAAATCTTTACCACACAACTTATCTGCACAAGCAGCAGAATTGATTGCCTTAACAAGGGCATGTACCTTAGCAAAAGGTAAGAAAGTGAACATTTATACTGACAGTCAGTATGCTTTTTCTACTGTACATGTTTTTGTGCAACAGTGGAAAAATAGAGGAATGATAACATCTACTGGTAAACCGATTAACCATGCGCAACTTATTTTAGACTTGTTAGATTCAATTCAGTTACCCGAGAAAGTAGCTATTTGCAAATGCATAGCTCATATGAAACAACAGGATAGAATTTCAAAAGGTAATGTACGGGCTGATACAGCTGCAAAGCAGGCAGCCTCAGCTGAGTCAGGAATTACAACTCTCAGAGATTTTAGATTTAGAAATGTTAAAAACAATGCAGACACTTACTACAAATATTGAGAAACAAAAGTGGGTAAAACGAGGAGCAATCCTAGAGAAGGGACTGTACATCTCCAAGGAAAAGAAACCGATTTTGCCATCTAATTTGTTTAGATATGCAGCGTTGTTGAGCCATGGGCAGAGCCATGTCTCAACAGGGGGGATGGTACAGTTAGTGAATCGAGTGTTTACAACCTATGGGTTTACAAACTATACAAAAAATGTTTGTGCAGCATGCCATGTTTGTAACAAGCATCATGCAAAAGGGGCATTGAAGCCTAAGCGAGGGAATTTTCCTACACCACCATATCCGTTCCATACTATCTGTATGGGTTTCATAGAATTGAATAAATGTGAGAATAAGAAATATTGCCTTGTCATTATAGACATGTTTTCCAAATGGGTAGAAGCATTTCCGACCAAAAATCCAGATGCAGCTACTGTTGAAAAGGTCCTCGTTAAAGAAATTATACCTATATTTGGTATACCGGAAAAGATTTATAGTGATAACGGGACACATTTCGTGAACCAAACAATCCAGCAACTCAGTCGTTATTTTGGGATATCGTTAAAGAACCACTGTGCGTACCACCCTCAGTCTGCAGGGCTAGTAGAGAGGCACAATGGGGTATTAAAAAATAAACTTAGGAAGGTGATAGAAGAGACACAGAAAAATTGGGTGCACTGTTGAGTATGAGAACTGTTCCAAATGTAAAAGGATTAACTCCTTTTGAAACTTTGTTTGGGAGGGCATATTATACACCTCAGTGGAAACCTCTCATGCCTACAGAGCAGGAGGCTGACAGTTCACTTGCAGGATATATGAGGAGATTTTTGAATAACAAACTTTTGCAGTTAAATTCTGTTTCAGATAAAGAGCAATCGAAATTGGAAGCACCAGTAGCCCCAGGCACCTGGGTCTGGGTGAAGATTGTGAAACGGAAGAATTGGAGCTCTCCAAAGTGGGAAGGTCCATACCAGGTACTACTGTTGACACCCACTACAGTCAAGATTGCAGAACGAGCTTCCTGGATTCATTTGACGCACTGTAAACTGGTTAAAAACTTTGAACTGGACAAAAACTTTGTTACTGTTGCACAACAAGAACAAAATGGCCAGATACAGAGTGAGTAGAGACACTGAGCAACTTCAGAAAACTTGTATGATTGTTTTTATTGCAATATTGATCACACTGTTCTTTTTGCTGTGGCCGTACTTTTTTCCTGCCACAAAGGTTGAACTGATTAGACGTAATGAACCAAACATAGACTGGCATCCGAACTTTAACACTTATCAGGCAATTACACGTGTGTATGCAGAGACTTTCAATGTTTCGAACTGCTGAGTCTGTACGGCCATACCAACAGCATACAGGGGTTTATTAATGACTGCTATCCCCCTAGGGGTCAATGAGACCTGTGAAAATCTGTTTTTTGACACAGTCGCTATTAAAGCACAAGATAAGGTAGCACTGTATTTGCCTGTCACACAAAAAGGAATTGTATGTTTTTATAAAAATGACTCCATCCAAGTTGGATGGAGTAAATGTAATGTTACAGTACAGTATAAGTGTTATAGAAAACCAAATGATTTGAGTGGATCTTGTAGTACAGATTATGACTCATTTTTGAAATCTATGCATAAAACTCTTGACCAGGTACAGCATAATCCTGTACTTTTCAAACAGTTATCAGTGATAGACAGGAAAATGTTTCATGCAGGGCAGTCATTTCGTAACAAAGTAATGACAAAGGTAGAGGATTGTTATTTTGTATGTGGCAAAAAGGCATATAAATGGTTACCTGAGAATTGGTCTGGCAGTTGTTTTTTGGGATACCTGGTTCCGGCCATCCGACACACTGCAGTTTTGCCTCAGGGGAGTATTCGAAATACTCGAGACGTAACCAAAAAGACTGTTAAGAAACCTGAAAATCCAGTGGGACGAATCGAAGCAGGGTGGAAAGACCATCGTAATGTGGAAACCAAACTTGTGCACATGGACTTAAGTGATGCCATTATATCCTGGGCAGGTATATCACCCATGTATGGCGGAGTCAAATCAATATGGGAGCTGCGAAAACTGTCCAAACTTCTTGAAATAATGAGTAATGCAACTTTTTCTGCCCTTGAACTGATAACTGATGAACTGAATGCCATGAGAACTGTAGTGCTTCAAAACCGAATGGCTCTTGACTTCACCCTAGCGGCGAGAGGCGGAACTTGTGCTTTAATCAAAGAAGAGTGCTGTGCGTTCATTCCTGACCATCAGCATGAGATCAACGACCATCTCGAGGTGATTCAGCAAGTGTCGGCCATGACCAAACCAGGCCCAAACCCTTTGACAGAGTTTTTTCAGAATGCCTTCGGGGGGGGGGGGGCTCCATATTTATGAACATACTGATTGCTATTGGGGCAGGTTTACTCCTAATAGGAGTTTGTATTTGTTGCGGAATCCCCTGCATAAAAAAATGAATTAAAGAATTCATAGATATATCCGTATCTGAGACTATGTATCAAAGTACTGAATTTGAAGAGCTGCTAGAATGCGAGACACTTTCATAAAAGTTTAAACTGAATGACTTTCTTAACTGCAAATCCTAAATGGAAGAGGTTAGGAAAAGAAGCGAGCTGTTCATCCTTTTTTGAAAATAGAATAAAAAGTATTAACAGGAGGGAGATGTTAGAAAAATATGTATTAATGTGTGTATGCTTTATGCCAAATTAATAATCAAGTGTTTTTAATATGCTTTTCATTCTATTTTTCATGCACTGTGATTTATACAAATTAAGTTTCATATGAGACTGAAAATATGCTTTTCTAAAACTGCAGCATGCTTACTGAAACTTGCAAGTTGCCCTCTGACCTAGTAAATGCTAGCACAGCAATATTCTTGTTTATGCCTTGTGGAAATGTACTTGAGAAGCAGGTGTTTATCTGCTAGGTCAGAAGCATATGAATGAACAATATAAATGTAATGATTCTAGACAAACAGCCTTGTTCAGAGGATGGGAACCTCTGCAGCTGCAGTAGTTTAGAGATAAGGTAGACAAAGGATTATTAGAGAAATGAACTGCTAGCATTGTGCTTGATTTAGCCATAGTATTTTGAATGTAACATAACAAGTATCTAACTGAAAGTAACCAAGGCCATGTTGTTTTCCTCAGGAAGTTTCACATAAAAATTGTTTAAATTAGCATAAAATCATGGGAAAGATGGTTAGCAGATGATGATGAAAAGGTGGTAATCTGTTACGTCAGCATGGTAGGACAGGATTAATTTGATAACCTATAAAAATGAACGCATTTCCTGTTTCTGGTTAGACAAACTCTGTATTAGCACGTTTTTGTCTCCTTGCTGCAAGATTAAAGTGCCTTAACCTGAACCTACTGTGTTTTGATCATTTTTAAAGTACATTTTTTCCTTTAACAGACAATTATTTATGTTAACTGATATGTGTTAAAGGAAAATAAAAGGAGTCCTGCAAAGGGGTACTTATCTTTCCGATGATGACTTCTCTTTGATGTGGACCGACAGACACACTTGAACGCTGCTTCAGGATCTGAAGGCAAGAAAAGACTGAAGCCATGATACAGGCTGGCTTCCTTTATACCCAAATGTACTGATGTCAGTCAGGGCATCTGCCAGCCCGGGAGGTGGGCCAGCCAAGGGCTTTCACGGCAGGAAATCCCATAAGTCAAGACTGCAAGAATGAAACAGGAAGAACATCAAACTAAGGCTCAGGCTGGCAACCAGTGGACAAGAGACTAAGGAAGATGCAAAAGGAGAAGGTGGTTAGTATAGCTACACAGGAAATGGAGGCTAGGAGTTAGGGCAGAAGACAAAACATACAACAGAACAAAAAGAGGAATGGGGTGAAAGAGGAAGCACAGTATAAGCAGGAAAGTAGAAACACAGCAAAGGCACAAAACAAAAGGGAAATGGCAGAAAAGAAGGGTTTCTTTAGCTTAAGACCAGAAAGAAGGAATGGAGGAACCGACAAGGAGGATGCTAATAGGGAAACTGACATCCTACAGTAGGATAAAACACAGGGACCAGATGGTGTCATGAATCTGGAAAATGTAGTGATAGATCATCTGAAGCAGGTCTTCAACAGATCCATTACCACTGAAAGAAGTGCCTTAGAACTGAAAGAGTAGATGTGGTATCCTATGTATAACAGTGTGTGTGTGTGTGTGTGTGTGTGTGTGTGTGTGTGTGTGTGTGTGTGTGTGTGTGTGTGTGTGTGTGTGTGTGTGTGTTGTGGGAGGGGGGCAGCAAGAAAAATCTTGGGAACGGATGACTTTTTACTGGCAGGAAATTTTATATGGCAAGACTCCCAAGAGAAAGACTAGCTGCTTTCTTACAGAACTACCACTGATAAGGGCTCACAACCAGAAAGATCTGTCAGGCATACTCAATCCATTAATATGGCTGGGTTACATACATGACAGAAGAATACCGGTGAACGTCTGTTTGGGCTTCATTGACACTAATGACACTGCAATGTATATACCTTCCTGTACTTTAAAAAAATATTCATATGCAACCCATGTAACTGTTGATTTTAATCAAAACTGCTTATAAATGATGAAACTGATGTCAAGGATGCCTGAATAATGGAACTGCTGCTCATCAAGCTGACTGTAAATGATGAAATGATGCCTGTGCAATGGAGCTTTTCTCCCTGGGTCTCAGCTGAAACATGGTACTGTTCATTCATAGCTTCCTGGTGAATATCAGTCAATCAATCAATAAATAAATAAACTTTTATTTTATTTATTACTTGGCTGTTAACCAGAAAAGTGAATTGGTCCATCTCATACTATATTCAGACAAGAGGGTTGGGGGATGGGCATAATGGTTAAGGTATTTACCTCACAAACATAAAATACACGGTTTGACTTTCGCCTTTGAAGAGAAACTGAGCTTGAAATCCCTACAAGGACCACTAGCCTAGTATTTACCTATGAATCCAGGTCACAATACACACACACACACACACACTCACACATATATATATATATATATATATATATATATATATATATATATATATATATATATATATATATATATATATATATATATACATATATATATATATATATATATATATATATATATATATATATATATTTATGTGTGTGTGTGTGTCTGCATATATAAAACACACATGTTATATATTGTATATATAAATACATATTTATATATATATATATATATATATATATATATATATATATATATATATATATATATATATAAAAAGACATATATATATATATATATATATATATATATATATATATATATCAGACATCGTAAGGATGCACAAACAGTAACCAGGTAGATGTGACAGCATCATTCTGATCAGGAAGGATAGAGGCAAGATGAAATGTACAGGCAAACCCCTTGCTGGACCAGCAAAAATATTACCGTATTAAATGGAATGGGGTGTCAGTGAAGGAATCCACAAAGGTACTCAAAGAATCAGGACAAGTGGAGAAGTGGTAAGGAGGAGGTAGAATGTCAGAAGCAATTAAGAGATAGAACAGATAGGCTTAGCGTCTCCTTCTACTATTAAGGAACTGTAATGCAATGCCATGCAATTAATAATCCATAAGGGTTTCTATCTACATACATACATAAAAATATTTCAAGCACGGGCATAAATGCCATTCTAGCTTGCCAATATACCAAAACACTTGTTCCCATAACAAGTGTCCATGCTGTTCTTAAACATATCTAAACTAGTGCTTATTTTAATGTTATTTGGTAGTCTGTTCCATGCATCAGCTACTCTGTCAGAGAACCAATTGGTACACTTCTCATTCCTACAGAATCTCCTACATAGGCTGTCTGATGATTCTCTAGTACTTTGTGATAACCCCAAACATTCCCAGAGGTAGTTGTCCCTAAATGTCCTATATACCTGAATAAGATCTCCTCTTAAATATCTATAAGAGACACTGTACAAGTTCAGATATCTTAGTCTTTCATAATAACTTAAATCTTCACATCCATGGATGCCTTTGGTATATTTCCACTGTACTCTTTCCAGTTTACTCATGCTTGTCTTCTTATAGGGTTCCCATATTGTTATTCCATACTCAGGTTTGGGTCTAATGTAACTAACAAACAGTGACTTCATTATTTTTAATTTCCTAGACTTTATAAATCTATTTATACAACCTATAGTTCTATAAGTATCATTAACCAATTGGTTGATATGATTAGAAAAACTCATAGCTGAAAATACCCATGTACCCAGGTCCTTAAATAAGTCTACAGTTTCAATCACTGTGTGCTGTATTAAATATTCACCTTTCAGTTTATGTCTCCCCAATCTCATATGCTTAGTTTTTGATGTACTTATCAGGATATTATTCTCCTGTGCCCAAATGGTCAGTTTAGTCAAGTTATTTTGCAGACATGACTTATCTGTAACACTTGTAATCAGTTTACCTAATTTCAGGTCATCTGCGTATAAACTGTAGAACACCTCAGATAAAAAAGTTAGGTCTGAAAGATACAATCTAAACAAGTAAGGGCCTAGGATAGAGCCCTATCTGACACCCTGACTGTAACCAAGGATTTCACCTCTCCAGTTGCTGTATGATACTTGCCATGTCCTATTTGTAAGCCATGAAGCTATCCATCTTATCATGAGTACATCAATACCTAGCTGTAGTAATTTACTGATCAGTGTTTTGTGTATATCCCTATCAAATGCTGAAGTTAAGTCTATATAAATTACATCACAGCATAATTTTTCATTCATAGCTATTATACTGTTATAGAACATCATGTTACAGGTGGTAATAGATCTATTTTCAACATATGCATGCTGACATATGGTTGCTAGTCCTGACCTATCCATTTCTGACAATAACTTATCCAATATTACAGTCTCCATTAATTTTCCATAACATGAAAGTAGACTTAAGGGTCTATATGATTCTGGTTTGTCCTACTCCCCTTTCCCCTTAAAGACAGGTTTTAATAAGCGCATGTCTCCAATCTTGAGGAATCTTCCCATATTTATATGACCTAGTGAATAAAAGATATAATGGTAGTGTAAGTAATTGATGAAGTGTTCTCAGGTCATTGTTACTAATTCCGTCTCCTCCCTGCACTTTGTTTGGATCCAGTTTGCACAGTTATTTTTGATATAATCTAATTTGATTGCAGTATCTGGGGTTAACTGGATGTCACTAGGACAACTTATCACCCCTTTTGTGGAGCCAAACTGCTTTGCATAAGATTTTGTAAATACAACTATAATCTGTTGTGTCTGAGAATAAATTTAGGAATCTGCACACAGTTTGTCACCTTGTGTGTCTTTACTCCTTCCACATCTTATGTATCTATAAAAAGGTTTCCTATTATGCTCAATATCTTTATATACATTTTCTTCAAATTTGTTTTGATCTTGTCTCACACTATGCTTTGTTTGTCCAGCTTGTTTATTTCAGTTTTCAAAGTTGCAGTGCGACCTCTCTTCCATTTTTTATATTCTTTTGTCTCTAACCTTAATCAGTTATCTTGTTCTTATGGAAATATATCCCCCTGATGTTTTACGCCTAGATCCTGATGTTAAACATTTTTTTTACTTTTTGCACTCAATTTCTCTTTCAAAACTTTCCACATTCCATCTGCAGTTTTTCCACTGAACACCTCACTCCAGTTAGTTTTACATAGTGATGGTTTTGCTTCAATATAACCTGTAATTAACCTTCTGTGCATTGGTTTAGATTTGAGTTTGGAAGAATTACCTAGCGACAAATTAACCTGAATAACCCCATGATCACTGTACATCAATGGTGGTAAAACTTGACTTGAAGTTACAGTAACTTCTTTGGGAACACAAACAATATCTAGTATGTTCCGACCTCTGGTTGCTTTTGTTTACAATCTGAAGCAATTTTTGTTCCTGAATATACTCTGTGAATAATTTCCTTACTAACGTTGTTGAATCAATATCATTCCAGTCCGTTTCTGAAAAAGATAAGTCCCCAGGTAATATAATTTTTCCCTCATGTGTTTCATGTAAGAAATGTATGAATAACAATTATATGTTCCAGGGTTGTCTTTATTGCAACAGTTGCACAGTCTATAGTATTGGTATTATCATTGAACATGTAATAATCACAAGTCTCATAGCTATCTTTAATCTCTATCATAACACCTCCACCTGATTTTTTGTTAGAATGTCTGTTACAGTAAAAACATTTATACCCTGACAGAATTGATTTCCAGTCATTGTTCTTTAACCATGTTTCACAAACTATAACAACATCAATCTTGTGGGAACGTAGCAAATTTTCAAATAAAAACACTTTATTATTAATGCTCCTAGCATTAACAACCATCAGAGATGCATCAAATGTTGCTATCTGGGAAATGTAAAATTTTCGACCTGTCAAAAATCCTGCCTAGTGTTTATCATATACTGCATAATATCTGCTGCAAAAAATCTCTTCCCTGATATTGGAAAATGCCCACCATCCTAAAAGAAGGCTTGGATGCTGTACACATTTCCATTTCTTAAAACAGGGCATTTTTTCCATGTAGGTGTTTATCCAAAAAACCTTTTCATTCACAGTGAACTGACTATCCTTTCTACAGGTGATTTGAGAAAAATACATCCCAACACCACTGCAAGGTATAAAAGGGCTGTCAGAGAATCCTTGTGGGTGACATCATTTGTAGCAACAAGAATAAAAACAGATCAATACTTCCTTATATTAAGGCATTCCAAGGCTTGTTTCACATCTTCTACTTTTGCTCCTGGCAAACATAACACTACTCAATGTTCATTATCATCTCTGCAAATATAAGTATCAGTTCATCTAATAACTGTATCTCCAGTTACTAGAATATCTTTGCTGGCTATCTCTGAAGAATCTTCAGCTTCTAATACAATAATTTCTGCTCTATCAATTGTTATGAAGGATAGATCTTCATCACTATTAGTTTTATTAATCCTACCATTTTCATTGTGTATTAAATTATCATCCAGCTGGTGTTGTAAATCCACAGCTTGAGCCATGTAGTCATCATCTGTCTTTCTCTTCTTTTTTCTTACAGTAAGTGGTGCTGCAGTAGCGTTGTCGCCTCATAGTAAAGACGTTGTCCCGTTCGATTCTCAGCTAAAGCGTCCTCCATGTGGAGACATGCGTGAATGGGCATACCTTTGTTGAAGGTTATGCGTCAGGGCTGACAACTCGGTACGTAAAAATCTACTGCCAATCATTAGCGGACCGGAGTTCCACTGTGGCGACCTCTAACCAAGAAAAGCTGAAAGATACAACAATGTTCTTCAATTTTCTTGCCTCTTTTTCTACCTTCTCCATTGGAAAGGTGATGCCTTTTCTGTCTATCTGTATCTTAGTTTCTTCACCTTTCCTGATACTGTGGTTTCTTATTTAAAGTGATGATTAAGAAATCATTTAAGTTCATCTTAGCACACAAAAAACACCTATTAAGAATTTTCTAACATGAACACATTGTAAGTAGTAACCATGAGTGTATCTGTGTGCTCTGATATAAACTTGTTGGCTACTTTTCATCCACTTTTTAACTGACTTTTTTAAATGCTGCTGTTCCCAAATCAGCTCATATTAAAAAGTGTCTGTGTGTGATTCAAACTCTAAACCAAGAAAATATGATAATGATACAGTCAAATAGAAGCTGCAATGTTAAAACAATGTATTTCCTTACAATAAAAGAAAAAAGGTATCATCGACACACTAAATAATTGATTTTTTTATTTACATGAATTAGCATACCATCTTGGAATGTGTCGTTGATTATGACAGTGGCTTGGAAGGGTTCTGCAAGCTCTGCTCCTTGAGACGAACTCAAGAATATAACAAATGTCTCACTTCCCTCAACAACTGGAGTTTGAGTATCATCCAGGATTGTTAAAGTGCAGACCTGTAAAGGGCAATAGATAATTAAAGAAAAAATACTGTTTGTGACACACATAATTCACATACGTTGTCCAAGACAAACTGACTCAAGCTCAAAAACTTTTCTAAATTTTTTATTTGTTGAGCATACAGCAACCCATGACAAAAAGTGGAAATAATGGGGTAATAAATGCAGCAACAATCCCAAACCTTGGATATAAGCATGTCATCAGTCTACTAAAATCTGAATATTTTACATTCCCTGATAAAAGGGGTTACAAGCAAACCTGGAAATAAAGCATTTTTAAAAAACTGCACCTTTTGTCCCTAACAGTTCTAGGACATAGGCTTCAATCATTATTTATCATCACCACCTGCATGCAGTTTACATGTTTTTTCTGTGTTTGCATGGGGTTTCTCTGGGTAGTCTGGTTTCATCCCAATTTTCCAAACCCTGCTGGACATAAAGTATAATCATCCTAAAACTAGAGAACTTGGCCTTGCACTTCAAAAGATTCTAAGATGAATCCATATATCGAATTAGCAAAGAAAAAAGTACAGAGTGCGATTAAAGTTAGCAAAGGCACAGGAATTTTCCGTATGTATAATTTTAGACAACCTTCCAAAGACACGTGTATGGAGCGTTTCTCCCCAGGCCTCCTCTGAAAATGGGCTCTGTCTCTGCTGGAATTTCCTGGTACACAACTGTTAACTAAACTAACTAAACTACACAACTGCATCATGAAGGCAAGCAGCTCGCAACATCAAACTGCTAGGTTTCTATCTATGGATACAAGCCACATGGTATAAGATTTTAAACAACCAGATGAACTCCCATACTGTCACCTGTGGGAATCTTTCCACCTTCATTTTACGAGCTACCAGAAACAAGCTGAAGGAACTATCTTACTGCAGTGGTAAGGCACTAAAATACCATAGTCATATGGTATCCAAAAAAGAAGTTATGTACTCGCCATAACTTTCCATCTGTGCTGTCCATTTTCAGTCTTCCTCAACCTGTGGGTTTAGATCCGACCCTCGGATCTGACTCGACCATTGCAATAGCTCATGGCAACCAAAAAGTTCTCATGCTCCTCCCTTACCCATAAAACACCCTTCCCAAGTTACCTCAGATCTTGCTTCCTGATATAGAAATTTCTACAAATATATGAAAAACCTAAGGTATAGAAGATTACAAATATAAATAGTGAGACTATCTCTGGAACTCAGAAGAGGGAAGTGACACTATAGGCCTACTCACTCTTTTAGGTATCTGAAGGTAGGGGGTTCGAGGGTGGGTTGTTGAGTAAGAATGAAAATGAACAGAGATGGAATATTATAGTGAGTACAAAACTTCTTTCAATGTTCATTCTATTCTCTACTTGTGGGACAGAGTCCCTAGCTACCCTAGATCCTGGGTGGACTCCAGGAAGGATGTTCCTTAGCACCCTTGAACCAAATGATGCTCATCCCCTGGAAACTACGTCCAACTTGTAATGATTAATAAAGGTATGGGGGGTTGGTAGCCCAAGTTGCGGCTGCACATATGTCATCCATGGATGTTCTATTTGAAATGCTAATGAAGTTGCTAAGTTGAATGGGCTAGCAATGGTTTTGGTAAAGTAATACCCTGTTTACTGTAAATGAATGAAATACAATGTGTGATTCATCTAGCCAATGTTACTTTGATTACCGGTTTGCCCAATCTTTTTTCTGAAAAGTAAACTAACAGCTGATCAGATTTCCTGATACTTTTCGTGCTACGAAGGTAAAAATGCAATTGTCTGTGAACATCTAATAAATGTAGCAGGTATTTGCCTTTATTGGAAAATTTAGGAAAAAAATAGTGTCTGATACTATTTTAGGTAGAATGGATGGGTTAGTACTTTATATAACCCTGTCTTTAAGAAAGATCAAAAATGGTGGTTGTGATGAAAAGGCTTGCATCTCTGAAATTCTTCTTGCAGAGGTTAGAGCTACTTAAAATATAGTTTTCCAAGAAAGGAATTTGAGATCACATTTAGCTGCTTGTTCAAAAGGAGGTTATATGACTGCTTGCAGCAATAAATTCAGGTCCCAATGGAGAGTAGGGCCTTTATAAGGGGCTTCAGTAACAGAGTTTTTTTCAGAAAGGCTTTACAGAGCGTGTGGGAAGCAAATGGACAATCTTGAAACCCAACATGAAAATTGGAAATTACAGCTAACTGCACCTTGACTGTTGAAGAAGATGCTGCTTCATTAAATAGTTGGTCTAAAAAAATCAAGGACACTATGGATCAGAGCTGAGAAGGGATCCAGATAATTTTGTAGTGTCCAGAAGACAAATCTCCTCCATTTACTGGAGTATAGTTTACGTGTAGATGGCTTATGAGAGGATAAAAGTATGTGACTGACTGGAGAACAGAGCTTAGGTTGTCTGGCTATCAGTGGAATTGGAGAAGCCAGCAGTTAGCCTGAGGTTTGGATGAATCATATCTGTTGGGTGAGACAGGAGGTCTAGGGTTGGATCCAGAATCCATGGTTGTTGAAGTAAGTGAGGCCAAAGGAAGAGGAACCAAATTTGTTGAGGCCAATAAAGTGCAATGAGGACTACTTTGCTCTTCAACCTGCTTGCTTTCTGCAGAAATTTGGGATTAAGGCAGTTACAGGAAAGGCATAAAGGAGACTGGGAGGTAAAGTGTGAAGAAGAGCATCCCTCAGTGATTCCCCTCATGGGGGTTCATGGCAAAACAGATGTTGCATTTGTTGTTTAGGGGAGAGGTGAAAAGATTGCAGCAAGGCTGGCCCCACTTGCAGAATATCCTTTCAGCCACTATCTGATTGAGGGGTCCTTCACGAGGCATAAGAATGCATCTGCTCAGTTTGTCTGTTGTCACACTGGACTTCCCAGGAATGTGCATTTCTATTACAAAGCAGTTGGATGAAACTGCTCACTGCCACACTCTGAGCACTTCTTGACACAAGCGGTAGATTCAGACTAATGACATGCTGTCTATTTGAAATGCAGTCATCTCATTCACCAAGGGGAGAGCATTCTGTAAAGCCTTCAATGCTAGAAGCACTGCTCTCATCTCTAGGACACTGATATTCAAGTTGGCCTATTCAGTCGACCAAGTGCCTTGGACTATGTTCCCCAGAAAATGCCCCCCACCCCTAACTGGGAAGCATCATGGTAATCACAGCCATGGACTGAAGGGGAATAAATGGACAGCCTTGTTGAATCTGTTCAGATTGAATCCACCATGAGAGGTCTCCCTTGCATAGGTTGGTGATTCTTATCTGGGTTGACACTGGTTGGTGGAGAATGGACCATTGTGTTAAAAGTAGCCACTTCAAGATTCTCATTTGAAACCTGGCCAGTGGAACTAGAGTTACTGCCACCATCATGGACCCTAGACCCTGAAAATCCAGTCATGTGGAGACTTCCATACTGCAGATTATTTTCCCTGACTTGTGATATGATAGTTGCTACTCTTGAAGGGGAAAGATGCTGTTGTTTGTCTTGTGTTGAAAATTGCACCTATGAATTCCAAACACTGTGTGGGCTCTAGAAGGGATTTAATTTACTTTATAATTATCCCCATACTGGAACACATCTGAAGGACATTGTATTTAGCCTGTAGTAGTTGATGCCAGGTCAGAGTGCATATGAGCCAGTCATCCAAATATGGCAACACCAGGAATCCTTGCAGTCTCAAGTGAGTTGTGTCTACTGCCATGCACTTTGTGAACATTCTTGGGGCTGTAGTGAGACCAAAGGGCAGAGCTCTGAACTCATAATGAATGGCTTCCAGCTGGAAGTGTAGGTACCTTCTGGATCACCTGCCCATATTTATGTAGTAGTACACATCCTGATGCTCTTTTGCAAGAAGGGAAGAATGGCCTGTACCGTGACTATCTGGAACATGCTGAGAACAGATTTGCTTAGTTTGCTGAGATCCAAAATTGGTCTCCAGTCCCCAGTCTTTTTTGGTACTAAAAAAGAACCTCCAGCATTTTAACAAAAAACACCTTGAGTAAGTTCCAGATTCTCACTTGCCTGAAAGGCCCTCTTGGAAGACTTTTCTAGCAGCTTTTGTACCCGAATCGCTGCATGTTCTCTTTGACAGGGTGGAACACTGGGGATGTTTTTGTACTGGGGAAGTGGAAGACAGAAGGGTATAATGTATCCTCTTGAAATGATCCTCTGCATCCATGTATCTGATGTTACTGAAAGCCAGGCTCTCTGGTGCAAGGACAGTTGACCCATGATTACTTCAAGAATAAGACCACTGGGCCTCCTTTCAGAAGCGCTGAAAGGGTCTCCCAAAGAAAGTATCTCTGGATCCTTGATTTTGTTGCCTCCTCTGCCACAAGGGCGTTGTTTACCATTCAAGTTCCCCCCCTCTGTCTCTAGGGGAATTATCTCCACATGTGTCTTGAAAAGGCCCTGGAGACTTTTTGAAACACAGCTTTCCACTACATCTCTGATTCCTGGAAAAGGATCTCTAAGGAGTGGAAAAAACATATGCCCATGGCAGACAGGGTCTTTCCAACTTTCTCACACCTGGATAAGGTATCTTTCACTGTTGGACTAAACAAAGAAGTGCTGTCAAAGGGAGCATTGACAAATGACTTAAAAGGCTCCGCAAAATCACATAAGCGCACCCAGGCATGCCTCTTGACAAATGCCTGAACCCGCTGTTCTGGTCATCCCTTCAGCTACATGAGAGATGAGCCTCATTTATTAGTTTGAGATGGATTGTAGGGTGGCCAACTAAGAAGAGAATGATGCTTGTAATTCTTCAGATATGGATCCTGACAGGGTATCTGAAATTTCCTTTATAAGATCCCTTTACAATCTCGTAAAATGTATTATATAGGTTCATAGGTAGGTACTAGGCTATCTGCCCGAAGGCATTTACAAGCCTAGCTGGAATGTATTGGCTTTCACCGCCCCCTTGGATTAGTTCCCTGTGCCTCTGTCCAGCAGAGCCATTGAAGTGATCCCAGGGGTAAACTTTCTTTTTCCCATCTACTCGTCAGGGTTTTTCTTGAAGAGTGTTAGCGAGGAGCTCTGCCTAATGTAGATTGGAATCTTGTTTCAGAGCATAGGAAGTCTCTGGGATAGGAATCTATCCCTCCAGCATATCCTATTTATTGTTGTGGTGAGGTTTAGATCTCTAGAGCGTGTGGCTCGAGGGGATATGGTTTTCTTTAGGTGGAGCATGTCCATCAATTCTGGGTTGGACATGGCCTTGTATGTCAGGCAGAGATCACCTCTGAGTAGGCGGTATGCAACTGAGCATAGCTGGAGTTTCTTCAGTTGAGCTGCATAGGGCATCTGTTTTAGGCCAGTGATCCTCTTGGTGAGGTACTTCTGTGTTTTTTCCAGCTGTTGCAGGTGTCTTGTAAGGTATATCCCAAATGGGGTGTTGTACTCTATGATGGGTCGGATGAGTGATGCATAGAGGGGCACAATGACCTCTTTTGATCTGGATGCAAACCCTTTTGTGATTAGGTGGGCCACACAGAAGGATATAGTTCAGAGACCTTAGTACGAAGGGCGATGAAGCATAAACATACTTCCCAAACCTATCCATCACCTGAGACTCCTTATTAGGAAGATGAATAGAAGAACTTTCCTCAGCTAGTTCTTTCTTAATGGCTGCAGCCATGAGCATGGCATCTACCAGTACACCCTTAGTCGAAAATTGTTTATCATCTGGAGCTTTAATCATTTTATCTGGTCTCCGAGGTATTGGTTTGATGGTGTCAGGGGCTTTCCATTCCAGGAAAGAGAACAATTCCAGAAGCTCATCAGCTGGCAGTCACCCAGGAGATAAGTGGACAATTACCAAAAGCTACCAGGTACACAGACTCCTCAGACAAAGGATTGCTGGGCTTCCACATGCCTCTCTGCTTAGGGATTTCTAAGATGTCTGCAAAGGAGACATCATCAGGAGTTGAGCTTGGGGGCTCGTAGCCCTTATTGAAGTCTCTGTCTTCGGTGATGGATTTGTCAGTTCAGTCCAGGTGCTTCCTCTTGCATCTCCTCTTCTTAGGAACCTCCTCAGTGAAATGTTCTGGGGAGGTATCAGAAGAAGTGGGGATACCCTGCTGGGAAGCTTGGGGTTTTGGAACTCACTGTCCCTGTGGAAGACCAGAGTGAGATGCTGGAGGCAGAGATATCAGAAATGAAGGTTGAAGATCCGAGGGGGTAGGTACAGTCTGAGCTACTGAACCAGACATGGCTATCTCCAAAGCCTCAAAGACTGACTGTTCCAGAGAGGAATAGGACTCCGGATACGAGAGGGCATGCCTCTTGCTCGTGGTCCCTCCCTGCCCAGAAGACAATCCTCCCAATGTTGAAGCCAGGGCCAAGCTGGTTCAAGCTGAGGACCGAGGTATAGAGATGGTTCTGAACATCTTGGAGTCGAGACCAACACTTCAGTGCCCAACAAGCCCCTATGGCTTCGGGAGGTCTCCGGCTCCAAATGAGCCAAAGAATTCAGAGCAAACACTGGATCCTAGGAGAGGGAAGTTCTCAAATCCAATGCAGACAACAACAGATGGTTTGGATACAATGACTCTAATGCTTCGAGGGAAGCCAGAGGAAGAGGTAGTGGCAGGGTAGCTGATGCACAGAACTCCCAACCTGAAGGGAAATCCTGACACACCCTGCGGCCAGAGTATCTTCTTCACCAGTCTCCCCATGTCTTTTTCAGTGAGTCTTCTAGAAGAGCGAGTGGACATTGCTGAAGCTGATTTCAGTCTCTCCAAAAATGGTGAAGGAACTCTGAATGGGACTGGATCAATGGAAGAGGAGTATTGTGTCCTCAAAGGTATTGTGAATCTGGAAATAAATTTTCTATTGGATTCAAAATTATCAGCTCTGAGGAGTCCAGTTTCTTAAGGTGTGAAGGATCCGAGGAATTAGGTGGATCTGAAAGTCTATGCTTTTTGGCTTTCTGAACCAATGAAGGAGTCAGATCGGAACAGAAGCAGGTCTTTTTCTTCCTTTGTCTGACACTGTTGAGGAAGATGACGATGCAGAGCTAACCTGTCCAGATTTACCCTTTTTTGATTTTTCTATAGGAGAAGCTCCAGAAATTGCCTCACCAAAGGAGGAAGGCAATAAACCTTTAAGTGTTAATTTATTTTATCGTTCAACCAAGGCCCTATAAAATTGCACTGACAAATTGCACAGTCCTCCTGAAGTTTCAGAGGACCAAGACAATAAATACAGAGCATATGGGAATCACTAACTGGTATTTTGTGCTCACATTTGGCACATTTTTTGAAGCTAGCTGGCTTATCTTTATTCTTTTACTCAGCCATCACTAGTAAAAAAGGAAGAAAATGTTATAAAGAGAAAGAACAATTATTTTTTTTTTTTAATAAAAGACAGTAACAAGAAAAGGAGTTACAAACAATGGTAAAAAAAGAAATACACTCAAAGGTGTAAAAAAGGAGGGTACTATTAATAGGTAGTTTTGAAAGAAAAGAAGGGTAAGTAAAAAATCCGTAAAAGGGGAAATTCAAGGTAAAAGTTAATTGTTAGGTAAAGGTTAGATAAACAAACAAGAAAACAAGCTGTTTTAAAGGATTTTTGAACTTTTGAAATATACTGAAAATAACACTGAATGGTGAACTAATGGTTAACCACGTCTTTGTGAAAACAGCAAACGAGATCTGAGGTAACTTGGGAATGGTGTGTTATGGGTAAGGGAGGAGTTCGGCGGCTTTTTGGTTATTGGCCTATTGCAATGGTTGAGTCGGATCTGTGGATCAGATCCAATCTCGCAGGTTGAGGACAAGAATAAAAATGGACAACATCAGATCATGTTTTTCACGAATTACTCACTTCAGAAATGTTTTTTTTTTAAATGTGATCCTAAAACTGACTTTTGGTGACTTGCACAAATTATCAGACAATTGTGATTTCTCTAGACATAAACTCCTTTCTGCAGTTCCTTCATGCTATATTTATCATAGCATGAAGTTAGTTTATAGTATGAGTTGAGAGAGCTCATGACATTTTCATATTTTGACAACAAGGGAAAGGAGCAACACATTGTGGCAGCAAGCACTGAAATGTTGCTTACTTTAAAGGTGGGAGTGCCACTAACAAGAACAGGTTAGAAGTAGAAAACTATAAAAGGCAACACAACATTAACTTCATTGTGCTCCTAGATCTCCTATTAGATAAGGGGCATGCTGATTAACCCAAGGGAGCCACCTAATCAGACTGATACATGTAAAACATTATGGCTTCACATCAAAAGTACATGAGTTTGCTTTAATGTTCAAAAGAGAGTAGACCTTAAATCTGGTACAACCTAAGAAATAGTTTTGTTACACAAAGACAGCCACATTTTCTCAAAATGAAAGAAGAAAGTAATTCACCACTACACTCCAACTAAAAGTGGGAGTTCCTGGTGACTGCAAAGTTATTTTTCCTTGGTTACTCTCTTGTAGTGCAGAAGGTCACATCTGGTGATGATTGGATGCCATAAATTCATTCTGTACACAGAAAAATACAGCAGAAATAAAAGCAGCCGAAAACATAAAGGTACTGGGGCAGAAGTAGTGCCACATAAATATAACAGGTATGTAGTTACTATATTAGCTGATTCATACAGAGTGAGTAACTTGTTGAGAATTACTCTTCTTTTGTCTGTAACTGGATTATTATTTTTTTATGTTTTGTCCCTGTGCCCAGTCTTTGTCTCCTGCCACTGTACAAAATTTCATAATGAGTCCATACATGACCAGGCAGCAGGAGAAGCAAAAATGTTAGTATATTTAATAAACAAGTTCATAAAATATAAAACAATAAAACAGGATTAAGCCTCCCTTTGCATCTCCATGTTAATTAATAAAAACATAATACCATAAATTGATATTTTAACTTTACAATAATTTTAACCTTTTAAAGAAATACACACCCCTATTTTATTCTTTGTTCCTCAAAATGACAAAGGGATTTTAACAGTATTAAAACTTTAAAATAAATCCATCAAATGCATAAAATTACTTTAACTAAAACTGAGGGGCTGCCAGCCCAGCCAGATAGAATTTTATAAATAATTATCTGCCATTGTAAATATTAATATGATCCACAAGCTTGGATAACAAATGCAAGAAAACCGTGTTATGTTCTGAGCTTCAAAAATGTAACCACAGGCACCCTGCTGGAAGAAAGCTGATGAGTACAGCATTTTATGACTATTTGATCTCAAGGTAGGAGACAGGATGTCTGGGCTAGGAAAGTATTTCTATTGTTCTAAGACAGAGATAATTACTAGGGTTTACATGTAAAGTGTATTTTATTGCTATGGCTTCCTGGCAGGTGCAGATTACAAAAATAAATGTTAAAATGTTAAATTCGGTGAGCCTGAGAAACTTAAGAAGTGTCAGGATTGATGTAATCTGAAATAACTCAGCAGTGATGTGTATTATCAATTTAAGACTTTCTCAGAGAGAAAGATTTACCATTTTGTATTTGTCTTCAGACCTGCTAACAATTCACCAGCAATGTGCCTTGCTCTGTAAGTAGGATTTAGATCTTAGTATTTTGCTTAGAGATAGAAATAGCAAGATTAGTTTAGCTGTTGTCTATATTTATGTCAGACTGCCCTACAATGTAGTATTTCCTGTGATTTCTGAACTTTCTATTGTCACTGTGTTAAATCAGTGAGTACTGTCTTGTGTTTTTATTATTTATTATTAAATCTTTTTAAAACTTTTAACTGTGGCTGTTTTTTATGTAGAGATAATTTAAGCTCTTAGAATACTTGCATGTATTTGGTGATCCTGTACAAGCCACTCCAATACCCTTGCTGCTCGTCACACTTACTATTTGGGTAACAGTAACACTACGCAGTAAAACTGAACACCCTTTGGTAAGGGCCTTTAGACTAGCTGATAATAGTAGTTGGTGGCAGTGGTTACTACCTTATAGCTTGGGCAGAAGGGCCATAGCTAGTGAACCTGTGCCAGCCTTCCCCAGGAATGTCTGTGTTTGTATATATAAATAAAATCTCAAAGTGTGTGTGTGTGTGTGTGTGTGTGTGTGTGTGTGTGTGTGTGTGTGTGTGTGTGTGTGTGTGTGTCAGCTACTTGGGCAGGGATACGAAGCACTGATTGGACAGAGAGGGCACTGGAGAATCTGGCTTAACTACTCGGCTGAGATCTGAACTCTATAGCTGTGCCAGTGGGGAGTCTCATTGGGGATCTGGAGAGAAAGGCAGAATCCAGCCCCAGACTGACTGTGATCTCTGTGTACTCTTAAGGGAAATTGTACTTTACTGTTTGTGCACTTGTTACCCCCCAATGTGGATGCCCCTCACTGGTACTAGTGGTGAGGATTGAGGCTCCTTGATTACTGGACCAGGGCAGGGGCTTCACATATTAATTGTTTGGCAGTGGTGAGATATCCACATCATGTATTAATTGGTTGACAGTGGTGAGTTAGCCACATCACATATTAATTGTCTTGTAGTGGTGTGAATAGTGAATTCCTGTAGCTGGTGTACAGTGATCACTGAAGGTGTTTTTGTACTCTAAATCAGCCACGCAGTGAATATTCAGAGTTAAGATCACAATTGTTTTATTTCTTTTGTTAGCTTAGTTAGTTAGGGACAGCAGGCAAACATGTCAGCAGAAGAGTATGGCAAGCTAACAAGGAGCCAGTTGGCTAAGATGTCCCAGGCTAAAAGAATGGTGCATGGAAACCTGACTAAAGAAGATATGACTGCAGCTTTAGTGACAGCTATATAAGAGAATAGCAACCAGAGGATAATCAGACTGGCCAGTGAGATGTGCAACACTCACAGAATGGACAGCTCAACCTTTCTACAGAGGACTTGAGTTTGGAAATAGAAGCAGCAGAGAGATTGAGGCATCTAGAAAGTAAGGAAAATGAGAAACTGCGATGTCTTCTGGCTGAGGAGAATGAGAAACTGCTACGCCTGGAAGCTTGAGGAGGAGAGGCAAAGGCAACATGAAAAGGAGAGTCATGGAGGTAATGTGGAAGGGAGTAACTGAACCCCAGAAGCAACAAAGGTCAGTAAACCTCTTCCACAGTTGACAGAGGGGGATAATTTTAATAGTTTCATTCATATGTTTGAGAGGATATGTAAACAGTATCATGATGACCAAGGGCTCTAGGTACAGTTCCTGACCCCCTTACTCCATGGTAAAGCTGTAGCTGTTCTATCCAAAGTATCTGACAATGACTTTTTAAACTATAATGTTGTAAAGAACTGTTTGCTAGAATTTTTTAAGCAAACACCTGAAGCTTATAGGAAAAGTGTGGGTGTCATGTCACCACTTTTAAAGGGCTGGCAGACCTTTTTGGTGATTGAAGTAGTCCGTAGAAATTTGCCTGTGGACATGAGGATCTGGTTAGCTGATAGACAATGCTCTACTGCAGATGAGTTGGGGAAGAAGGGAGACCTATACCTAGCAAGCAGGGCATCCCTGCACAGGAAAGGACACCCAGTGCTGCTTATGGGTCTAAGGGAACCCATGGTGGGCAGCACAGACTGCGCCAACAGAATCTGCCAGTAGCAGGGGAAGCCACTAGTCCAGGTACCAGGTACACATCCAGAACCTAGGGTTAAATGATTTGCACGCAACTAGTGGGGCCATGTGGCATACAGATGTCCATGGAAGCAAGGTGGGGAACAAAAGGTGAGAGAGCCAGTATAATGACAAAATGCCATATAATGACAAAATGCCAACAGTAGGTGGCCTTGAGACAAAAAGGGTACCAAACTACCACAAGAAATTATAGCCTGCCATACTGAATGGCAAAGGAACCACTGCTAAGAGAGACACAGCCTTTGACATAACCATTGTGAAGCCTGCAATGGTTACAGAGGAGCACTACTTGCCTGGGCAGTCTACCTCAGTCAGAGCTTTAGGAGGGACCCCGTTCCAAATAACTTTGGCTAGGGCTCACACCTTGACTGGGAGGGTGGAAAATGAAGCCAGCAAGTAGGTGTGTTTGAGGATATCTCAGCAGATGTCTTGACAGGGAATGATTTTGATAATCCAGGACCATGTGTTCATGCAGTTACATGCAGTCAAGCTTGAAGACAAGCATGTGGGTCTGATAGCCTGGGGGGAGACCAAGAAAGACCGCACACTTGCAGCCAGGACTGGTGAGGTGCTTACTTCAGGAAATGAGCTTCCCTGTAGCAGTGAGACTGAAGGTGAGCCACAGCTGCTTGTGGGTACTGATGTTCCCTTGGACAGAGTGACTGCAAGGGCAGAGGTGAGTAGTAGTACCCAGGCTGACAGTGAGGCACCTCTGTCAGAGGATACCAGACTTCCTGTGGAAGGGGAGCTGGGAAGGGTTACAAACAGAGAGTTGAGACAGGCTCAGCTCTCAGACCCTACATTACAAGGCCTGAGGCAGGTAGCTAGTGAGGCACCTGATTCTCAAGGGAAGGGGGAATCTGCATACTGGGACAAAGGGTTACTGTATAAAGGCTGGACCCCTGAGGGAGGGCCAAAGGGTGAAGGAATACAGCAGTTGGTAGTGCCTAGAGCCTACTGGCTGGCACTTCTAGCCATAGCCCATGATATTCCCTTTGCAGGTCATATGGGCATAAAATGTACAAAGAGACATATTATGCAGAACTTCTATTCGCCTGGAATTTCCAGAGATGTAACAGGGTACTGCAGGACCTGTGAGCAATGCCAAAAGGTAGGCAAGGCAGGAGACAAGGTGAAAGCTCCTTTGATGGCTTTGTCTGTGACTGAGGAGCCATTTCAGAGGGTAGCTATGGATACTGAGGGGCCTCTGAGTGCCTCAAGCTCCACAGGGAAAAAGTATATCCTAGTGGTAGTAGATTATGCTACAAAGATACCCTGAGGCAGTGGCTTTGCCCTCCACTGAGGCGGAAAAGGTGGTAAATGCTTTGTTAGAGATTTTCAGCAGGGTAGGTTTCCCAAAAGAAATACTGACTGATGGAGGTGCCAATTTCATGTCAGACCTGCTAGCTTGTCTGTGGAAGTACTGTGGGGTGAAGCTTCTAAAGACCATCTCCTACCATCCCCAGACTAATGGTCTTGTTGAGAGGTTAAACTCTACACTCAAGTCCATGCTACAGGCATTTGCAGACCAGTTTAAGAGGGAGTGGGACAAATATTTGTCCCCATCTGTTGTTTGCTTACAGATAGGTTCCCCAGGAATCCACAGATTTTGCACCCTTTGAGTTGTTGTATGGGCATAGGATGAGGGGGCCTCTAGATTTAATTTGAGATGAGTGGGAGGGTAAGTGTGAATCTCACAAGGAGGCTGTTGTGGCATATGTCCTAAACCTCAGGACAAGGCTTAGGGAACTCATGGGCTTGGCCCAAGAGAACCTGGCAGAAGCCAAACAGCAGGAAAAGATCTAGTATGACATGAATGCTCAAGCTAGAAAGTATGTTGTAGAGCAGCATGTAATGGTTCTCATTCCTGTCAGACACAACAAGCTGCAGGCAGCCTGGGAGGGACCCTACAATGTGGTAAGAAAGGTCAGTGATGTTAACTATGTGGTGGGACTGCTAAGGACAAGGCAGGAGCACAAATTGCACCATGTTAATATGATGAAACCTTACCATGACAGGGAGGTACTTGTGCTGAGTATTTGCAGTGGATTGCAGGAGGAGTCTGAGGGAGATTTGGTGACTGATCTCCTCAGTGAGGCTCGGACACCTCAGTGGAAAGGGTAGCAATGTCCCAGCAGCTATCTCCTACCCAGGTTTGAGAAACCTGAGCAGTGTTACAGGAGTTTGGGGACGTGTTCACTGGGAAGCCAGGGTGCACCCAACTGGTGCAGCACCAGGAGGATTTAGGACCCCAACGTCCTATTAGGCAGGCCCCCTTATAGGGTGCCTGAGAGAGTCAAACAGACTCTGAGGGAGGTGATACAGAAAATGTTGGAACTAGGGGTATATCAAGAGTCCAGCAGTCCCTGGGCCTCCCCAGTGGTGCTGTTGCCAAAGAAGGGTAGCAGCACCAGGTTCTGTGTGGACTACAGGAAATTAAACAGTCACACAGAGTCAGATGCTTACCCCAAGCCTAGGACAGATGAAGCCCTAGAGCAGTTGGGTGGGGCTAAGTATCTTACCACCATTGATCTTACCAAGAGTTACTGGCAGGTGCCCCTGACTCCAACTGCTAGAGACAGAGGTCAGCCTCTGTGACTCCTTTTGGCTTGTATGCGTTCAGAAAGATGCCCTTTGGGATGAAAAATGCCCCAGCAACTTTCCAGAGGCTTGGGTAGCAATGTCCCAGCAGCTATCTCCTACCCAGGTTTGAGAAACCTGAGCAGTGTTACAGGACTTTGGGGACGTGTTCACTGGGAAGCCAGGGTGCACCCAACTGGTGCAGCACCAGGAGGATTTAGGACCCCAAAGTCCTATTAGGCAGCCCCCCTTATAGGGTGCCTGAGAGAGTCAAACAGACTCTGAGGGAGGTGATACAGAAAATGTTGGAACTAGGGGTATTTCAAGAGTCCAGCAGTCCCTGGGCCTCCCCAGTGGTGCTGGTGCCAAAGAAGGGTAGCAGCACCAGGTTCTGTGTGGACTACAGGAAATTAAACAGTCACACAGAGTCAGATGCTTACCCCAAGCCTAGGACAGATGAAGCCCTAGAGCAGTTGGGTGGGGCTAAGTATCTTACCACCATTGATCTTATCAAGAGTTACTGGCAGGTGCCCCTGACTCCAAGTGCTAGAGACAGAGGTCAGCCTCTGTGACTCCTCTTGGCTTGTATGCGTTCAGAAAGATGCCCTTTGGGATGAAAAATGCACCAGCAACTTTCCAGAGGCTTATAGATCATATCCTAGCAGGAGAGTTCACCCTTGCTTACCTAGATGATGTTGTCCTCTACAGCCATTCCTGGCAAGAGCACCTTCAGCATGTCAGGGAGGTAGACTACTTAGGGCAGGGTTGACCAATAAGCCCAGCAAATGTCATGTTGGTATGGCAGAGGTCTCCTACCTGGGACATAGAGTGGGGTGTGGTAAGATCAGGCCAAAACCTCCCAAAGTGGAAGCCATTCAGGCATGACCTGCACCTGTTACCAAAAAGCAGGCGAGGGCATTTTTAGGGATAGCAGGGTGCTACAGAATGTTTTTCCCCAGTTACAGTACCACAGCTGCTCCCCTCACAGACCTGACAAGGAAAGACAGGCCAGATAAGGTACTGCAGACCCCAGCATGTAAGCACACATTCCAGAAGCTTAAAGAATCTCTGGGAGGACCCCCTGTTTTAGCCAGTCCAGATGACAGCAAAGAAGTTGTTGTGCAGGTGGATGCTTCGAACCATGGGATGGGGGCTGTACATAGCCAGATTTCTTCAGAGGAGAAGAGCACCCAGTGGTTTAGCTCAGTCGTAGGCTCCAACCCAGGGAGGAATGCTATGTAGCTGTAGAAAAGGAATGTACGGAAGGAAATTCACTGTAGTTGCAGATCACACTCCATGGTTACATCAAGCCAGCCAGCAAAATGCCAAGTTGCTAAGATGGAGCCTGCGGTTGTAAGCATATATGTCAGTGCAGCACCACAGTGGGATTAGCAATGCCAAAGCAGATGGGTTCTCAAGACGGAATGGGGTAAGGTATACCCAGATAGACTCAACCCTCTCAAGCAACATTTCTCAACAGACACTTGAAAAAGTAGCCAGAGTTCTCGGGGGGGGGGTGAAAAACTGAGGGGCTGCCAGCCCAGCCAGATAGAATTTTATAAAGAATTCTGTGTCATTGTAAATATTAATATGATCCACATACTTGGGTAACACATTAAAGAAAACTGTGTTATGTTCTGAGCTTCAAAAATTTAACCACAGTGTGCCCTGCTGGAAGAAAGCTGATGAGTAAAGCATTTTATGACTGTTTGACCTCAAGCTAGGAGACAGGATGTCTGAGCTAGGAAAGTCTTTCTATTGTTCTAAGACAGAGATAATTACTAGGGTTTACATGTAAAGTGCATTTTACTGCTGTGGTTTCCTGGCAGGTACAGATTACAAAAAGAAATGCTACAATTTTAAGTTCTGGGAGCCTGGGAAATTTAAGAAGTGTCAGAAATGATGTAATCTGAAATGACTCAGCAGTGATGTGTATTATCAATTTAAGACTTTCTCAGAGAGAAAGATTTAGCTATTTGTATTTGTCTTCAGACCTAAAACCTCACCAGCACTGTGCCTTGCTTTGTAAGATTTAGATCTTACTGTTTCTCTTAGAGATAGATAGAAATAGCAAGATTAGTCTAGCAGTTTTATATATTTATGTCAGACTGTCCTACAATGTTGTTTTAAAGTATTTCCTGTGATTTCTGAACTCTGTATTGTCACTGTGCTGAATCAATGAGTACTGTATTGTGTTTTTATTTATTATTAAATATTTTTAAACATTTTAACTGTGGCTGTTTTATGTAGAGATAATTTAAGCTCTTAGAGTACTTGCATGTATTTGGTGATACTTTACAAGCCAGTCCAATAGCCTTGCTGTTCGCCACACTTACTATTAGGGTAACAGTAACATTACACACTGGAATTGGACACCCTTTGGTGAGGGCATTTACAGTAGCTGATAACAATAGTTGGTGACAGTGGTTACTACCTTATAGCCTGGGCAGAAGTGGGCATAGCTAGTGAACCTGTGCCAGCTTTCCCCAGGAGTGTCTGTGTGTTTGTATATAAATCAAATCTCAAAGTGTGTGCGTGTGTCAGCTACCTGGGTAGGGACACGAAGCACTGGCTGGACAGAGAGGGTATTGGAGGCTTTGGCTTGACTACTCAGCTAAGACCTGAACCCTATAGCTGTGCCAGTGGGGAGTCTCATTGGGGATCTGGACAGAAAGGGAGAAACCACACTCAGACTGACTGTGATCTCAGTGTGCTCTTAAGGGAAATTGTACTTTACTGTGTGTGTACTTGTTATCCTCCCAATGTGGACAGCCCTCACTGATGCTTGCGGTGAGGATTGAGGCTCCTTGATTACTGGGCCAGGGCAGGGGCATCACAATAACTATATATTATTTGTATTCAAACTATACTGGATATTTTCATTTACAAACAAACATTTTTTCCTTTGTAAGAATTATGAGTTAACTGGAGGAGATATAAAGGGAGGTGAAACTTTAACATTGTTATTGTGAAGTCTCCCAAGTCAGACAAAAGCACCAAAACATAAAAACTTAAAAGGGTGAACAAAGGAGATCAGCCTCCTTGAATAATGTTCCAGTCAAGAGTGCTTGTTGAAGCCACTCCAGTGACATACAGGAACAAAGTATTAACTACAGCCCAGTTGACACGGGTTCAGTTAGCGGCTTGGACAAATAATACAGCACCAGGAAAAAGTTCCATCGCAGGTCATGGGTGGTTACATGGGTGGCTGGCGATGTGAAAATGATGGAGTCCAAGCAGGGGGAAACAGTGGCGGACATGGCTGTATTGCCCCATTGTATGCCTGACCATCAGACACAACCAGAAATACTGATATGGATGGGGGATAACAACAAGGTAAGTAAAATACACCTCAAGCTGAAGGATGCCCTCAGTTTCTATGCCAGCCCCAGCTATATCAGAGTGAATCCAGAGGGAAAGGAGGTGGCAGATGTGGCGACAGACAAGGGATACTATGTAGCAGGCCATAGGATGAAGCAGGGGTGCAAAAAATTCTTAGTGAAGGTTTTAACAAAAAGTACAGTTGTGTACACTTACCATAAATGTAGATGTTCAAGTGTATTCACTGTTGCAGTCATTACATTTGGGTTATCTGCCTGCAGGTAGCCCTCAGCCGGCCTGAATATCAAAGTCTTGGATTCCTGTGTCAGATGCTGTCTCTTCTTCCATGACGTCAGGTCGTCAAGGGTATAAAACATGCAGCCGACGCCATTACATCAGTTTTTCTTGCCCCAGATGTCAGGTGCCCCCATAATGGAAAGCAATTATAGGTTAGGTTACACCTCCAACAAAAAGCAAATACACCAGAAAGCTGAAATACACTAAACAAGAAGAAAAGTATAGCCAAGAGAAATCAGGGGGCTGGAGGGAGGGTAACCAGGACTGCAACAGTGAATACACTCGAACATCTACATTTATGGTAAGTGTACACAACTGTACTATGTTCTTCGTGTTTCACTGTTGCAGTCATTACATTTGGGTTGATTCCCAAAGCTAAGGATGGGAGGAGGAAGTTAGAGAGAATTAGGACCAGCTATTAAGAACTGCAAAACTGCAGTGGCAAAACCAGCTCTGGATTTAGAAAAAATAGGCATGTGGTAAAGCTTGGTGAAGGTATGTACAGAGCTCCAGGTATCAGCTTCTAGGATGTCCCTGGTAGGGACACCTCTGAGAAAGGCTGTAGAGGTCGATGCAGCCCTGGTGGAATGCGATCTTATCCCCTGTGAGGTAGGTTTTCCATGGTGCTTATAGCAGAAATGAATGCAATGGGATATCCACTTAGAAATGGTTTGCTTTGAAATGGCTTTCCCCTCTGCCTTTGCAGCAAAGCCAACTAGCAGTTGTTCAGATTTTCTGAGAGGCTTAGTCCTGTTCAAATAAAATCTAAGTTTCCTGTGCACATCCAAAGAGTGCAGTATTCATTTTCCTTTGTCTTGTGGATTTGGGGGAAAAGTAGGCAAATGATTGGACTGATTAAGGGCCACACTAGACACCACCTTGGGCATAAAGGAAGGACTGGTCCTGACAGACACCCTGTCTGCATGGAATATGATGAATGGCTCCACTGCCTTGAGGGCCTGTAATTCAGACACTCTTCTTGCTGAAGTGATGGCTGGAAGGAAGGCTATTTTCCAAGAAAGGAATTTCAACTCTGCAGTTGCAGCTGGCTCAAAAGGAGGTAGAGAGAGCTTTTCCAATACAAAGTTAAGGTCCCAGGCTGGAGTAGGGGCTCTCCTGGGAGGTCTTAAATTTTTGGCTGTTCTGAGGAATTGCTTTAGCAGGTGGTGTGAGAAGAGGGGTGGTTCAGTATTATAATGAGCTGAAATGGCAGAGGCATGAATCTTAATTGACAAGAAGGAAAGGCCCTTGTGGAGCATCTCTGTTAAGTACTGAAAAATAGGTGGTAAGCTGGGCACCGTTGTGCCCATCCCCTGAGTCTGGTTCCAGGAACAGTATCTTTTCCACTTTTCAACATAGGATTTTCTAGTACTAGGCCTCCTTGCCTTCAGAATGACAACTAGCACCTGCTTACTAAGGGATGTTATTGGAGAGCTCAAGGAATTAGCCAGGCTGCGAGGTTCAGGGTTTGAAGTTGAGGGTGCAGAATCTGGCCCTCCTTCTGGGACAGCAGGGAAGGGGTCTGTGGCAGATAGCATGGTTCCAGCAGTGATATACTGTGCAAGAGGGGGTACCAGAGTTGGTGTGGCCAGTCTGGTGCAATCAGTGTTGTCCTTGGTTTCTCCTGTTTGATCTTTAGCAGAACTTTTGAGAGGAGAGGCAGAGGGGGGAAAGGCATAAACTGAGAGGCTTTCCCAGGTGAAGGACAGGGTATCCACTTTCCAAGCTTGACTGTGGGAAGTCCTTGTGCAGAATTTGTACAATTGGTGGTTCTGAGGGGAGGCAAACAGGTCTATCTCTGGATTTCCCCATTTGTTTCTCAAAAGGTTGAATATCTTTGGTTCCAGTTTCCACTCGTGTGGGTCCATGAGATTTCTGCTTAGGTCGTCTACCAGTGAATTTGGCTTGCCTGGCAGGAATTGAGGTTGTAGGTGCACTTGGTAGCTCAAGGCTGTGTTCTACAGAGCCATGGCTAGCCTGCAGAGAGGTATGAGTGGGTTCCCCCCTGCTTGTTTATGTACCACATAACAGTGGTGTTGTCTTTTACCAATAATTGTCCTGGAAGAATGTGATCCTTGAAGGCTGTCAGGGAATTCTGTTCAGCAGGTGCATCTGACTCCGGTTCCATTTACCCTGAATGCACTGCCCTGCAAAGTGAGCCCCCCATGTATAGTCTGATGTGTCTGTTGTTAGGGTTTGGGCGGCAGGAAGGTAGAGTGTATGGGAGCCCCTTGTTATGGTAGCAGGCCTCTGCCCACCAAAGGAACTCTGTCATTATGCAAGGAATGATAGGAATCATTGATTCCAAATCCTGAGAATGTTGACACCATAGGGTTTTATATACCATTGTAGTTTCCTCATATGCAGTCTTGCATATGGAACTAGTAGAATGCAAGAGGCCATGAACCCCAGAGCTTGCAGGATTTTCCTTGCAGATAGCTGGGTCTTTGTGGCCAGTAGTTTGAAGTAGGCTGTCAAATAAACTTTTTTCTCTGGTGTGAGGTAAGCCATCTGGGAAGTTGTGTTCAAGCTTGCTCCCAGGAATACAATTTGTTGGCAGGGTACTAGATGAGATTTCTTTTCGTTTATGGTGTACCCCAGTGAGGTCAGAAGTTTCTTTACAAATGCCAGATGTTTTAGTAGCATGTCCTGGCTTTCTGGCTGAATTAGACAATTGACCAGGTATGGGTATATATGAATATTTCTTTGCCTGCAAAATGCAATGACTGGAGCTAGACACTTTGTGAAAACCCTGGGCGCAGTAGATAAGTCAAAGGGAAGTGCAGAGAACTGACAGTGCATGAAGCCTGCTCTGAAGCGTAGGTATTTCCTGCAAGATTCTCTTATTGGAATGTGCAGGTAAGCTTCCATTAAGTCTAAGGTTGCCAACCAGGCATCTTTATCTAGTGTAGGAAGCAGCTGTTGAAGTGTTAGCATTTTGAATTTTGGATTACCAAAAAGGTGTTTAGAATAGAAAGGTCCAGGATAGGACACCAGGAGCTGTCTTTTCTGGGTACCAGGAAAAGTCTTGAGTAAAAACCTTGTCCCCTTTCTTCTTCTGGGACAGGTTGAATAGCCCTGATACTTGGAAGAGAGAGAACCTGCTGTTGAGCCTCTGCCCACTGGTTTGGGGGTAGGTCTGGCCAACCGTTTGGGGTTGGTAAGGTGTGGAAGTGGAATCTGTATCCTTGGAAAACTATATTTAAAACCCATTTGTCCTGGGTAATGAGCTCCCAGTTTTTTGCATGTAGGGCGATCTTTCCCCTAAGGGAGCAGGCAGTTGAGCAGGGCTTGGAAGGTTTAAGGTTAAGTCATTGTGATATTTTTCCATATGGGGGTGTCTTACTACTTCCAGCTTTGGAAGCGGGAGCCCCCCACTGCTTAGGCCTGTGAGTACCTTGAGATTGTAGCCTAGGTGGTCTGCTGTTCCTGGGTTTGGACTGAGAAGGCCTGGTAGAGACAGGAAATGACCAATTCTTAGAAGGCCAATGCTTGCTAAATCTAGGAGGCTGAACTTGCCAGAAAACTTTAACAGTTTGCATAGATTTAGCTTTTTCCTCCATCATTTTAAGGACTTCCTCTGCTTTGTTGCCAAACAGGCGGTCTTGGTTTAAGGGAGCATCCAGTAATTTAGCTTTAACATGATCTGGCAAATTTTGCTCCTTAAGCCAAGCATGCCTCCTAAGTACAGACCCAGTGACAGCAGCCCTGCAAGATGCTTCTAAAGAGTCAAAACCACATTACAAAGTATGTTTACCAACTTGTTCAGCAGAATGCAATAAATCCTGTAATTCTTTATTTTCATCACAGTCAGGAATCAACATAATTTTCTGTTTAAGTAGTCCCATAATATGCTGCTGATACTTTAACATATGAAACTGGCAGTTTAAGGCCCTAATGGCCAAAGTAGCAGAAGTGTATACCTTCTTACCCCATATATCCAAGGCTCTGGAATCTCTATCAGAGTGGGTAGAGTTTTTGGCAGAAGTAGTCTTAATGCCTTTAGGTCCTTGGGGAAATGGTCTCTGGGTCCACAGTAGGATTCTTGAAGAGGAACTTGTGACAGTCAGGTACTCTGTGATACCTGTCAGGCTTCCTGGGAGCTGGAGGTAAAGTGTCTAGGGCCAGGCTAGATTCCAAGAAGGCATCATCTACAATGTCCAGGACAGGAGGGATAGCTAAAGGCCTGTGTTGAGGGAGGAATAAGAATTCCCTAAGCCTCTTTTTGGAATCAGAGTAATCCTGGCTTTCCCGATGGAAATGCTCCCTAAGAGTGTGCAAGGTTTCACCAAAAGAAAAATCTTCTGGAGGGGAAGCAGAGGGAATGGAATCCTCTGCATCAGAATCCTCATAGGTAGGTAAGGGGTAATCCTGGTAATCAGAAGAAACAGAAATTTCAGAATCCTGATCAGAAGAATCAGAAGGAAAATCAGTTCTAGGTCTCTTAGAGGGTGAAGGCTGGCTTCCCCTAATTACAGTCATAAGGTCTTCAGCCATTCTTATAAATTGTTTTTTAGGCATATGGGCCTGACCATGTGGTTTGGACGTCGGTTTTCTCAGCATGGGTCAAGTTTTAGGCCTTGAAGAAGAAGATGGCGTTGGTTTGAAATGTAAGTCAGTAGGCCTGAATACACCCTCAGAGGCCGGTGTCTACACAGTGGCTCCAGACCCATCCAAGGTAGAGACATCCGCAGGTTCCATAGTAGAAGAAGCATCTCACGGCATACCGGACTCCGAATGGGTCTCAGCAGAGGCCTGCAAATCTGAAGTAGCGGGTATCAGGGGCTGCGAAAGCGCCTCAATGAGTACCGGCGAACTGGCGACTAGCTTAACGGAAGCGTTGTCGGCAGCTTTGGACCTATGCAGTCTGTCTCTGTCTTTATCTTTACGTTTTTTCAGAATGTTGGTAGTCAGATGGCTTACCAAAGCCATTTCTGGATAGTTAAACAGAGTACCAAAATAATTTGCTGCAAAAAGAAACTGACGATGAATAGTCTGGGGGTTGAATAAAGCACAAAACCAACAGCGAGGGACGTCGTGGTCTGGGCCTAAGCAAGGAATGCAGTATTAATAAAAATCTTTATGCAGTATTTGCTTTCCACAGGTAATACAACTGTTAACTTTTACTGACATCGGTTAAGAGCAAGAAAAAGGATCCCCAATGGGGTACTTAGCTTTTTTGAAGACTTTGGTTCTGAAACTCGAAAACAAAAATTTCAGGAGTTGGCCGACCGGCACTTGCGAACTGCTTCTGCTTTGGGCACCGCGTGGCAAGAAAGACTGATGTAATGATATGAAGGAACAGTCACCTTTCAGGATTAACGCTCACTAGCCAGAGAAAAATAGATTATGAACTAACCAAAAAACATCTGGCTTGGAGCGAAGCAAACAGTAAATCCCGATCCTCTGGCACAACAAGTTACGATCCTCTAGCACAACATTAACTGTCCAATGCAATATTGTGTGGAAAATCTTCTTTAATAATATAAAACAGAGAACAGACAAGCGCTTTCGCTTTAATAAGCTTCCTCAGGTCTATGTAAAGTAACATAAAAGTTTTATATATATATACACTCATTAGTCATTATTAGCAATGCAATGTAGCACTTTTACAACATAACATGAACATCATATTTATAGATATAGACTTTTCTTAATATTTAATATTTATTCATACATATAGATATTCACCTATACATACATATTTTTCATACTTTCATGCTTTTGAATTGTATGAATATAGTCGTTTCATTTATAGTTTTAGCATGTATGTGTTTATAGATGTTTAGTGCAAGCTTGATATATTTGCAGGCATTTCCCTTTTAAATGCAGTAGGAATTGTTTAATTGATGGCAGGGTCTGTTTGTATATAAATGAAAAACTTTTATGTTACTTTACATAGACCTGAGGAAGCTTATTAAAGCGAAAGCGCTTGTGTGTTCTCTATTTTATATTATTAAAGAAGATTTTCCACACAATATTGCATTGGACAGTTAATGTTGTGCTAGAGGATCGTAACTTGTTGTGCCAGAGGATCGGGATTTACTGTTTGCTTCGCTCCAAGCCAGGTGTTTTTTGGTTAGTTTTTTGGTTAACTGATGTAATGATGTTGGCTGCATGTTTTATACCCCTGACGACCTAACGTCATGGAAGAAGAGACAGCATCCGACGCAGGAATCCAAGACTTTGATATTCAGGCAGCTGATGGCTACCTGCAGGCAGATAACCCAAATGTAATGACTGCAACAGTGAAACATGAAGAACATCTTCATGTGGTCATGGCACAAATGTATACAGTGAAACACTTCTGAAACAAATACTGGAAGCCTCTGCAACTCTAATGAAGTAGTCTTTGATAGCAACATTTGACAACAGGTGGTTCATTGCCTGATGCCAAAGACAACACAGTAAGTACACCATGTAGTAGTAGTCTGCTTAAAAAACTGCAGGCTCCTGCTTTCCTGTGGCAAAGAAAAATAACTGCTCCATTTTCCAAAGCCCATGTTATTATTTTTTTTGGGAAAAGAAAACAGAGCTGTCAGTACATGCCCAGGGAGTAAAGAGCTACTTTTTTCGGTGATGAAATATTTGCATCAAGGATGATTCTGAATCCCACATTTAAGAGGAAGGTGGATTAGTCTTAAGGAATACCAGATCCTTGTGGAAAAGCAGGCATGCTTCTCTGGACTTAACAGCCTGCCGTTCAGTAATCTTTTGTCCAGAAGGTAATGGCTACAGGGAGACATGTCCTGTAACAAACACATTTCAGAGTCAATGAACCAATAGTGGAGAAAAGTTATTAAGTTAAAGTCCCTAGGAGGAGAAAGTCTCTTCAAATCTGGGTACAAAAAAGGACATTCAGTCAAACTTCTTATATAGCTAGTGTTGAGCCACAAAAATCTGACATTGACTAAGTCACAATGGACAGAAAAGATAGAAGCAAACACCACAATTGCACAACATATGAAATGCAAATTATATAAGTGCCTGAGTTAAGTCAAAAGTCAAGATCACCTTCAAGCCAAATAGAAAGCATCTTCATTTTGGCACAATGCTTGATTAATGGAATGCTTTTTGCAACCTCAATCACTCCTGAAACTCTAGCCAACATTAAGGTTCTAATTTGGAGACAGCCATTTCTATAAGCAAGTAGAACTTGATTTATCATCACTGGGATAATTTACCAATGAAAAACAGCCACAGTAGATTGATAAAGAAATCTAAAGTCTTTTCTTCTCTGAATTTTGTGATGAGGCATAGACTCAGAGAATGGAGAAAGATATACAGGAATCATTTCTTCCACACGGCAAGGAATATTCTCTCCTTCAAATCTTTTTTACTCTGTAGATCCACACAAAACAGTGAGAAGATATTTCACTCTCCATGGTTCTCCACTGAGAGAAGCCTTTTAATCAGACAATAATCCTAATCACTCATCTACAACATAGGTTTGGAGATGTAGCTCATGGATTCCTCCAGCAAATTCAATTCTTTTGGGATGTGAATGGATGTAGAAGTGATGCTACAATCTATTACTGAATGCCAGAGAAAAGTACAGTTTTGTACCTACCATAAATGTAGATGTTCGAAGATCCACATTGCTGCAGTCCTTACACTTGGGTAGTCCGCTGTCCTCGGTCGGCCCGAATATCAAAGTATAAGGCTGACGTCGGTCAAGGCGCATTTGACTGACATCACGACGTCAGGGTACAAATGCGCATGACCGACGTCATATCCTCAGTCTTTTCTTGCCCCAGATGTCAGAAGACCCTCAAAATAAAGGTCAAAACCAAAAGACAGCAAACAACCAACCAACCACCCTTGCACTAACTATATGTACAATATATACAATATACACAATATGTACAACCCAACCCACACAACCACCTCTAACTACAGAGGGGAAGGAGGGAGGGTAAATTGGACTGCAGCAATGTGGATCTTCGAACATCTACATTTATGGTAGGTACAAAACTGTACTATGTTCTTCATCTCACATTGCTGCAGTCCTTACACTTGGGTAGAATCCCAAAGCAGAGGTAAGGGAGGATGGCTAACTACAAGGAAGCAGGAGCTGCCAAAATGCCCTGCAAAACAGCAGTGGCAAAACCAGCCCTGGATTTAGAGTAAAGTGGCAGGTGATAATGCCTAGAGAAAGTATGCACTGAACTCCAAGTAGCTGCCTCCAAAATATCCTTGGTTGCCACTCCCTCAAAAAGCTGTTGAAGTGGCAGTAGCCCTAGTGGAATGAGGCCTAATCCCAGCTGGAACCTCCTTGCCATGATGGGAATAACAGAAAGCAATGCAAAACCCAATCCACTTAGAAATAGTTTGTTTTGACACAGGCTTGCCCTGAGAACTCAAAGCAAAAGAAACAAACAACTGCTGAGACTGCCTGAACCCTTTAGTTCTGTCCAAATAATAACGCAACTGCCTGTGTACATCTAAAGTGTGCAAAATCTGTTCCCCTTTATTTTGGGGATTTGCATAAAAAGTAGGCAAATGAATAGTTTGGTTTAAAGCCACACTAGAAACCACCTTAGGCATAAAGGAAGGATTAGTACGTAATGATACCCTATCCTTATGGAAAATTAAGAAAGGCTCAACCGCCATAAGGGCCTGCAATTCAGAAACCCTTCTTGCAGAGGTAATGGCCAACAAAAAAGCAGTCTTCCATGACAAATATTTCAACTCAGAAGTAGCTGCAGGCTCAAAAGGTTGTAGAGTGAGTTTCTCCAACACAAAATTGAGATCCCAAGCAGGAGTAGGAGCTCTACGTGGGGGTCTTATATTCTTTGCCACACTAAGAAATTGCATGAACAAAGGATGAGAAAACAATGGTGGGTCATAATCATAGTGAGCTGAAATTGCTGCAGCATGAACTTTAATAGAAGAGAAAGACAAACCTTTGTCCAGTAACTCAGTAAGATATTGAAGAGCCACACACAAATTAGGCTCAGAAACATCAAAATCTTTTGCTGCACTCCAAAATAAAAATCTCTTCCATTTGTCTGCGTACACTTTCCTTGTACTAGGCCTTCTAGCTTCCAAAATAACATTCAAAACTTGCTGAGGAAGTGGAGGCCCACTACGGTTCAAAATAGAATATGCCAGGCTGTTAGGTGCAGAGAGTGAAGCTTGACATTGAGCAAATGGCTGTCCTCCTGTGACAACAGGTGTGGAATCGAAGGCAAAGGCCATGGAGGCTTCCGTACCAGACTTCTCAGTAATGGGTACCAGTGCTGTCGAGGCCAATCGGAGCTATTAAAATCATCCTTGGCTTGTCCTGTCTGACCTTTAGAAGTACCTTTGGGAGGAGAGGCAGAGGTGGAAAGGCATACACATGAAGATTGCTCCAATTGAAAGAAAGAGCATCCACTCTCCAAGCTGTGGGATGAAACCTTTTGTGCAAAACTTTGGCAGCTGATGGTTTATTGGAGAAGCGAACAGATCTATGTCTGGAGTTCCCCATGACACTGTCAATTTTGAAATACATGAGGATCCAATTTCCACTCGTGGGGATCCATAATTCGTCTGCTCAACACATCTGCTAAGGAGTTCTGTGCTCCTGGCAGAAACCTTGCCTGAAGATTGAGCTGTAAACTGAGAGCAGTCTCCCACAAAATCATTGCTTGCCTGCATAGAGGATAAGAATCGTTCCCCTTGCTTGTTGATGTACCACATGACAGTTGTGTTGTCTGTTAGAATCAACACCTGCCCTGGAAGAAGTAATTCCTTGAAAGCTATTAATGCAAACTGGACTGTTAACATCTCCTTCATGTTGATATGTAGATGTTGTAGTCTGGCAGGCCACTTGTCTTGTATCCACTTTCCATTTAGATGAGCTCCCAAGCTATGTCTGAGGCATCTGTCGTTAAAATCTGACTCGCCTCTGGCCGGGTCACAGAGAGTCCCTTGTTTAGGTGACATTCCTGAGCCCACCACAAAAATTCCTTTTGAATGCAAGGTATTATTTGAATGACAGTGTCCAGATCCTGGCAGTGCTGTGTCCATACATTTTGAGATACCATTGTAGCTTCCTCATATGCAGTTTGGCATTGGGAAGCACCAGAATACAAGATGCCATGAACCCTAAGGCTTGAAGGACTGTCCTTGCAGTCAGCCCGGACTGATGAGATAGTTGATGGAAGTAAAGGGATAGACTCTTTTGTTTGTCCGGGGTTAAAAGGCCATCTGGGACGCTGTATTCAGTCTCACACCCAGAAAGCACATGTCTTGAGAGGGTACTAGACTGGACTTTATTTCGTTCACAGAATACCCCAGGCATCTTAGCACTGCTATCACATATTCCAAATGATGAAGAAGCTCTTCCTTCCTTGAGCCAGAATCAGGCAGTCGTCCAAATAAGGATAGATCTGTATTCCTTTTAGCCTGAAGAAAGCTATCACTGGAGCCAGAACTTTCGTGAACACTCTGGGCAGTAGATAAGCCAAAGGGCAATGCAGAGAACTGATAGTGAGAAGTCCCAGCTCGAAAACGCAGATACTTCCTGCAACTTAGTCTGATAGGAACATGAAGGTAAGCCTCCTTCAGATCCAAAGTTACCATCCAATGATCTTTGCCCAGCAGAGGTAAAAGCTGCTGCAACATCAACATTTTGAACTTGGGAATGTCCAGATAAGTGTTGAGGATAGATAAATCCAGAATTGGTCTCCACGTGTTCCCCTTCTTTGGTACTAGGAACAGGCGAGAATAAAATCCTAGGCCCACTTCTGGCATAGGGACCGGCTGTATGGCCCCTATTTGGAGCAACAGAGAAACCTGCTTGTGAGCCTCTATTCTTTGTTGAGGAGAAACGTCTGGCATGCCTTTGAAAGGAGGCAAGGTATGGAAATAAAACCTGTAGCCGTGGTGTATGATATCCAATACCCATCTGTCTTGGGTAATTAAACTCCAATTTTCTTTGAAAAGTGCCAACCTTCCTCCCAAAGGTGCTGCCAGACAAGAAGGCTCTGGCAGCTGAAAAGGTAGGTCATTGGGTCTGTTTACGAAAGGACTGACCCCTGCCCTCACCAAGACTGTGCAGGAGAACTCCTGTTCTAGGCCTGAAAGAGCCCTGAGCTCTGCCCCTACCACGTCTAGATCTACCCTAGACTGGGAATCATAAGAAGGATACGTCCACCCCTTAGTAGGCCAATTTCTACTAAACTTTGGAGGCTGGACCTGCAAAAATCTTTAACAGTCTGCATAGACTTAGCCTTGTCTTCCATTTTCTTTAAAACTGCCTCAACAGGAGGACCAAACAACACGTCAGATTGTAAAGGAGCATCTAAAATCCTTGTTTTAACATGTTCAGACAAATTTTGATCCCTTAGCCAGGCGTGCCTGCGAAGAACTGACCCAGTGGCAGCCACCCTAGACGAGGCCTGTACAGCATCAAAACCACATTGCAAAGAATGCTTACCCACCTGTTCAGAAACATGTACTAAATCTTGCAACTCTTTACAATCAATACCTACTGCCAGAGCATCAACCTTAGACTTCAATTGTGAAAGGAGATAGTTTTGGTATTTCAACATGTGAAACTGGCAATTCAAAGCCCTCATAGCAAGAGTGGAAGAAGTATAGACTTTCTTTCCCCATCTATCCAAGGCCCTAGCCTCTTTGTCTGCAGGAACCGGATTCTTAACAACAGAAGCCTTAACACCTTTAGGTCCTGGCTAACAGTTTCTGGGTCTGCCCTAGGACGCTTAAAAAGATACTTATGAGCTTGAGGCACCCTGTAATACCTATCCGGTTTAACAGGAGCAGGAGGCAAAGAATCAGGATTAAGAGAAGCCTCTGTAAAAACATCTTCCACTACATCCAAAACAGGAGGTATAGCCAAAGGCCTATGCTGGGGTAAAAACAAAAATTCCCTAAGCCTTTTCCTGGAATCAGAGAAGTCCTGACCTTCCCACTTAAAATGCTCCCTCATGGAATGAAGAGTTTCTGAAAAAGAAAAATCCTCAGGAGGAGAAGCAGAAGGAGTAGAATCATCCACATCAGAATAAGGAGAGTACTCCTGCAAGTCTTCAGCCGAAGACTCTGAAACATCTGAAGCCTGCTCAAAACCCCCCAGCTCAGGTTCCATCCTAGGTCTCTTATCAGGAGGGGGCATAGAACCCCTAATCAAAGTAATCAAATCTTCTGCCATTTTAAGCATATGCTTCTTGGGCACAGTTCCTGAAGAGCTAGGGTAACACCAACTGAAGCCAAACCTGGCCTGCCCTGGGAGAAGCCTTTGAAACAGAAGGAGAGGGCCTAGCCACCCTAGGAAGGGAGGGGAGTATAGTAACCTGAGAAGCCCCCTCAGCCTGACTTGCCTCCTGAGAGACCACATCTTGCAATAATAAAGTCTCACCCTGGGAACACAAAGAAACCTCCGGTGGAGCCACCGGCTCCACCGACACCTCTAAAGAACCGGCGTCCGGTACACCCGGTTCTTCTTCCCTAAGCTTAACTGCTTTGTCCTTGCGCTTCTTTGAAGAAGCGGGCGTCGGAGCATCCGACGGCATTTTATAATTGCACCGCTTCCCAAAGACTAACCTTGCACAATCCAACCTTCTCTTTATAGTGCGTTTATTAAATCTAGCACAAGAGCGACAGCCAACAACGTCGTGCTCAGGCCCTAAGCAAGGAATACACAAAGTATGATAATCTCTATGCGGTATCTGTTTCCCACAAGAAATGCAATTATTGACTTTGTGACATCCGCTAAATCACTGACGCAAGAAAAACTAAAATATTCTAACGGGTACTTAGCCAACTTTGAACTCAGTCTGAAACTTCGAAATCGAAAAATCTCAGAACGCCAACCGGCACTTGCAATGCTGCTTCTGCATTGGACCATGCGGCAAAAAAGACAGAGGATATGACGTCGGTCATGCGCATTTGTACCCTGACGTCGTGATGTCAGTCAAATGCGCCTTGACCGACGTCAGCCTTATACTTTGATATTCGGGCCGACAGAGGACAGCGGACTACCCAAGTGTAAGGACTGCAGCAATGTGAGATGAAGAACATCATGACCCACATACATAGACCATATCCCAGCAGAGTGCTGCCCCCCTGACATCTCAGATGCTCAGGTAAGAGCCGCCCTCTCCAAAGCAAAAAACACAGCATCAATGGGACCAGACGGTGTCCCGGGCTGCGTCCTACATGAACTCCAAGAAGAGCTAAACCCAAACATAAAACTACTGTTCAATCTCAGCCTTACTACAGGATATGTGCCCAAAGAGTGGCGTACAGCAACAGTGGTCCCTCTCCATAAAAGTGGTGCCTCAATGGATCCTGGAAACTATCGCCATATAAGCCTGACTAGCTTGGTCTGCAAAGCTATGGAAAGGATCATCATGGACCTCATAAATAAAGGTATTGGGGACCTACAGACACTGGATCCTACCCAGTTTGGCTTTGTTAAGGGCAGATCCTGCCTCTTAAACCTGGTTGATTTCTTTGAAACAGTCACCAAGGCCATTGACGAGGGGAAGGTGGTCCACACAACCTATCTGGACCTCGCAAAAGCCTTCGATACAATACCCCACTCGGGCATTATAGATAAGCTCACCAGCTTAAATATAAACCCCTATGTCACTAGATGGATTGCAAACTGGCTCAAGGACAGAACCCACATGGTTAGAATTGCTGGAGCCATGTCAGACTCCAAACCAGTTACAAGTGGTGTCCCACAAGGCTCAGTCCTGGGACCTCTCTTGTTTGTTATATATTTCTCGGAGGTGCAGGCCAACACGGAAGGACTGTGGCTGACCAAGTTCGCAGATGACTGAAAACTGGGCGCCATAATCGACTCTCCAACCGACACAAGCATCCTCCAAAAGGGCCTCATAGAAACAGAGAACTGGTGCCAGAGCCATGGCCTCAAGCTAAATGCCAAAAAGTGTATAGTCATCCCCTTTGGCACATAGGTGGTAATCCATTAAGTATGGAAGAAGTAATTAGGGACCTGGGTACCCAAGTTGATAGCAATCTCTCATTTGACAACCACGTGGCCAAAGTGGTTAGAAAAACATTTTATATAGCCCACCTAATCATGAAGGGATTCACATCTAGATCAGGGGAGGTCATCGTGCCTCTTTACTCATCCCTCATCAGTCCCATAATTGAGTACAATGCCCTTTTGGGATGTACCTTACCAGACATCTGCAGCAACTGGAAAGACCCCAAAAGTACCTCACCAAGAGGATCAAAGGGCTCAAACAGATGCCATATGCTGCCCGGTTAAAGAAACTCCAGCTCTACTCAGTGGCATACCGCCTGTTCAGAGGCGATCTGTGCCTGACTTATAAAGCCATGTCCAACCCAGAATTAATGGACATGCTGCACCTCAGAAAATCCAAATCCCATCGAGCTATGCGCTCGAGAGACTTGAACTTCAGCACTGAAATAAATAGGACATGCTGGAGGGACAGATTCATAACCCAGAGGCTCCCCTCACTCTGGAATAAAATCCCAGTCCAGGTTAGGCAGAGTCCCTCATTGACTCTCTTCAAGAGGATTCTTGATGAGTGGATGGGAGATCGTAGGTTTACCCCGGTATCACTTCTGTGTTACTGTTAGACAGAGGCACAGTATATAATAAACACAGTAAATAGTCCAACCAGTAAACAAATACGTCCAGGGAAAGCAAAATGAGATAAATACAAATCATGACACCAGTTTAAATTAGATGAAATACATTTTTTTAAAAGAGTTCTTAAATCTTTCCCTCCTCTGGTATAGATAATAATTAAAAAAGAAAAAAAGTTGAACATTCAAAGGAATGCTTAAACAAAGCATTCCTTTCATCCTAATATGAAAGCAAAAGCGGAGGCGCAGGCGATATAAACAACACCCCTTGGTTCCACAGTTAACAACAGCTGTTACTACACTGAATTACTCTCCTCTGGTAATAGAGTTAACATCTTAAATTACTTTAGGCAAAAAAAAAACTGGCTTTCTCCCCCATGACTCAAAAACATCTTGTTTACCTTTTATAATACCCCAGTTCGTTTGGAATATAATAAAATAAAAAGGGATAAAATAAAAAAAACTCAACTTCCAAATCTAACTCCTTGGAGGTCATGCGGCTTGCCCGGCAAATAACCAAGTAAAGGTTTTGCGTTTGCGATAGAACTAATGCAGTCTTTCTTCTGCATAATCGTTAACTCTATGTCCCCCTAAATATCATAAATTTCAAATATTCAGAATGTGCAGTTTTTCCACAAAAATGGTCCCAATTCATTGTGTGTAAGTCCCCCTGATAAAAATAAATTAGATCCATAAAAGCGACAATAAAAACAAATTTTAAATTTGTCAGTCAAGATACAAAAACAGAGGTTTAACAAAAGTTTTCTGGCTCTCTCCCTCTCTGAGAGGCAGAAAGTTCGGCTTCGCGTTGAAACCGTCTTGGGTGTCACATGTCTGATTTTGATTTTTCCTAGTGGCAGCCATAAAGCAGTAAAGGCGCTTGAATGTACTGGAACCGGGTCACTATAGAGGGACCAGCAGTGTTGTTTTTTATCTACTAATTCCGTGGAGACCAACTTAAATGAAGGTGTCTTTTGGAAAGTTCTTCTGTATATAGGGAGATACAAAATAGGAATAGGGGTGTATTATAAAAGGTAAGTAGGATGTTTTGTTTTTGGAGTCATTGGGGGAGTTTTGAAGTTTTATTTCTATTTTTTGTTTAATAATTTTTTTTTTTTTGAGTTAAGGGGGAATAGTATAGTTAACTCTATTACCCAGAGGAGAGGAATGTGTAACAGCCGTAATTAATGCCGCTTTATTTTTTCCACGGACCTATACTGTTGTTTAGTACCAGTAGTAGAACTTGGCACAGTATACTAACCTCAAAAAAGGGCATAGCAAAATAAATTTAAAATGGGTGGCGAAAGCCAAACACATTCTGGCTAGGCTTATAAATGCCCTAGGGCAGATAGCCTAGTATGAACCTATGAACCTATTAGCTCACATATCCTGTTTTTTATGTCCTCACCAAAGACTGATTATTGAAAATGAGAAAGAAGGCCACTGTTCCCTCTCCAGAGCCTTGATAGCACAAAACAATGTCCAAAGTCCCAGCTGACCAATGAAGACCACATACAAGGGCTGATGCAGATAGTCCAAATACTAAAAAAGGCCTGGTGACATGGGTCAAAAATCACATGAATGTCAGTACATTTAGTGCATGACAAATCAACAGCTACTAATGTCGCAATGGCTACTGCACCACCTACTTCCTCAAGCACTCAAATGGAACTATGAAGGTACTGACTGGCTGACACTAATGTATGAGAACAATGAGAGTGCACACCTGGACCCACTGCATCTTCACCCACAGCATGACAAACAACAACATAGGCCTTCTCTGCAAGCAGGAATATTCAGCAATGAAGACCATCCATTTCTGCTTTGATGAAGAGAATACTCACAGAAAGACAGCCAGTTTGCAGTGACCCCCCCCCCCAAAGGCTTATAACCATGGGACTACCCAAGCCAAGGATGCTGCTAGTGAATGTATGCATGGAGTCCACTAGTAGTCATCTTAGTAAGGAAACTCAGAGAGGTTCTTCTCCTTTGAAGCTTGCATCACAATGGCTAACATCTTGGTAAGCACTACAGCTGCAGAAGACTGACCATGTTACAGCACCTTTTAGTGAAGTGGTGCCCAACCATAATAAACCAAAGGAATGTTCTGCGTATACCCCAAAAAATGATACATCAAATAAGCATCCATCATGTCAAGTGGCAACACCAGGTTCTTGTAGCAGTAACAGGCAAGACCAGAGACCATAAAATACTAATATAAAGGATTTCAGAAACAAAGAGACAAGTGGAAAGCCTACTGGCCTCTTGTGGAGTAATTTTTGGTCTTGTCACACAAACTCTGCTGATATAGCATGGTACTTATTTCTGGAGGAGAACCTAAAAGGATGGAAATGTACCCACCCATGACTGTGTCAAGCACCCCACCAATCCTTAGCAATGGTGGTCCATGTGAGAGTAAACTCAAGAGAAACATTTTTTCACAGACTTTCATTTAAAGTAGTGGTGACCAAGACTGATGGGGCACAGCAAGATTACTTTTCTTTGCAACCTGGAACAGGACAGATGGGGAAAGTCAAGGTTTCATGACACTTGGGAGCCTTCCTCATTCTATACATGAGACACTCTTTCCTGGAAAACTGGGATATCTACAAGAAGAGACAGACCTCAGGAAGACATCTTCAACTGTAATCAATATCTGTTTCACCTTTTGCAGATCCCTTGAGAGGGATATGGGAGGCTTATAGGAAAGGAACATCAAGAATAGCCTGATGAATTTCAGATGATGGTGCTCTAGACAGAATACATACATTTCTGTTGCTCCATATGTTTAAAGTTAATACTTCAAGAGAATTGAAAGGGGTGCAATTTAGTGGAGAAGTTTAAGGTAATTTTACATGTTGTGATCCGGGAGAAAGTCTAAGAAGAAAGCAAACCAACAAAGATACTGAATGGGTTGTGTAAGAACTTACTGTAACAGCAGATATCCTACAGATCACTGCTGCAGTATTCCAGATGGGTTTTCACCACTGACATCCAGCCACTGTATCAAATCCTAAAACCTTCCATTGAGCCATATGCCAGACATATGACCTCAGCCCGTAAGGTTAAGGGTACATAAGCAGATGTATGAGCATAAATCCTCAGACCATCTCCGAGGCAGTAGCCTGAAGACATCTTGGAAGAAATCAGTCAGCTAAGAGAGTAAATGCAGAGAAAAAGGCAAGTCCCGCTCGGTTCTAGAGGCTGTTTGGAAGATAAAGGGGATAAAATCAGGAAAAGAAGGGTGGTGGTGGGTGGGAAATACTACTGAAATAGTGACCAGTAGAACATCTACTTGTATAATTGGTTCGTACACAACCATACAACGTCCTGACTGAAATCACTATTGAAGTACTCCAAAGAGATGGGTGATTTACAAAACTTAAGTGACTAGAAGGGTAGAAGGCTCAGAACTACGAGCGCTATCTAATAGGCCTGAGAGGACTGACCTGGTGAAGGCAGCTCTGGGTTTGGAAAAGGCATCTACTCTGTAATGTTTGGTGAAGGCATGCACTGAAGACAAAGTAGCTGTTTCTAGTATGAGTCAGGAGTCTACCCCGTCTGTAGAAGGTCCAGAAGAGGCTACTGGTCTAGTAGAATGAGCTTTCTGGAAGGAGGGCAATGACTTGCCATGGTAAATATAACAAGTGAGGGAAGTAGAAAACCAGTTAGCAATAGTCTGTTTTGACAACGGTCGACCTAGCTTTGAGCCTAGGAAGGAAACAAACAATTGGTCTAACTTATCCAAGTAAAATCTGGACCTGAAAGCTAAACCCCCAACCCAGATAAGGAAAGAATGCAGGAAAGTTGATACCCTAACTAAGGGACCTCTCATTCTCTGCTTTAGGTATGAATGAATGAATAAAGGATAAATTGACCCTCAAGGGCAATGTTTCCTTAGGGATAATAAGAAAGGGGTGTAGCCATCAGAACATGGGAGCTCTGAAATTTGCACGGCTGATGTGAGTGCTTATGTACCACAGATGGGAGAAAACTTACAGGGTCTGATTGAACACCTGTTTCTGCCCTGAGCCTGGATTACCAGTAGCCCTGGGCCTTGTGTGCCCATCCATGCACACTAAGCTTCATCAGAGGTATCTATCTGCAGTTTGTGACTTGGAATCTGCACCTTGAAGGGCACACAGGGTTGAGATTCCCCCGTGTCACCCACCAAAGGATCTTCCTCTTCACACATGGGATAAGTGTCCACAGGATACAAGTACTGAGACCAGTTAGGTACCACCTAATCTTCCCCATATAATAATAGTACAGGAATGGTTGCTGCCATGTAAACTACTGCTCTAAGAATTTCCCTTTCTGAACATACATGGAGGGGTAAAAGGGAGTAGAAATAAGCTGTGATGCTCTGTATCTTCTCCTAAGCCAAGAGGGCATGCATGTCACTGGTATCTAGCCTGCAACCAATGAAAATGAGGTCTTCAATGGCCTGTAGGAAAGAATTTTTGAAAATGACAGTGAACACCAGTCAAAGAAAGTGGCTCAAGATGAACTTGAGATGCAGTAACAGAGTCTGAGGTGACAATGCTTGCATTGGCAAATCATCTAGGTAAGGAAATATGTGTAATTCCTGTAACCTGCAAAAGGCTATTACTGGAGCCAGACATTTTGTGAAAATTCTGGGAGCAGCAAAAAGCATCAAGGGCAAAGCAAAAAAAAAATGAAAATGTGATGAGCAGTACAGAGTCACAGAAATTTCCTTCAGGACACATCTGGGAATATGTAGGTATGCATCCTTAAGGTCCAGAAAAAAACCTATGAACTATGAATAGATTCATTAGGAAAGCCTGTGGAAGGATGAAGGGAAGAAAGGTCTAAAGAGACAGCATTCTGAATGTGTGGACCTTGGCGAAAATGTTGAGATCCACAATGGGTATTCATTGCCCTTCTTTCCTAGGTACTAGGGATAGCCTGGAATAGAATGCTATTCCTACAAATTGAGGGAAAAATGCTTCTATTGTTCCTTGGGTGAGCAAGTGCAGGAAGATGGGTAGAAAAAGGTGTAAATGGTTGTGGGGATGAAGCAGGATGCCTTTAAAAGCAGGGAGTTCCTTCCAGGATATTCTGTTGCCTTACTGAATAACAGAAAGTACCCACTCGTCTGTTGTGATCATTTCCTAAGAGGGAGGGTCAGACCAAGGGGGTGAGGGATGAAGGAAGGATGGTCACACTGACTTATCTGCAAGGGCAGACCTCCCACATCTGGAGTCCCTTTCAGGTTTGTTCTGGAAACTTTTCCTAGGTGCTTTCTTGTGTTTCAGAGAAGGTCTAGGTTTTCTGTGGACAAAGGAGATGGACTTGGCACGGTAATTTCTCTGGTATTTTGGCAAAGTAGTAAGTAGTACATGAACTTGCCCACAGTCCTTTCAAGTTCTCCCTCCCTCCCTCTTGTACATGCTAGCTGCCTGTGGACCAAATAAAACATCCCTATCTAGTGCAGAATCTAGAATATGTGCTACTAAACCTTCAGGGAGATGTTAAGAGAGTAACCATGCATATCTGCTAATTACTGAGCCAGTAACAGCTGCTCTGGAGAATGTCTCTACAGCATCTTTGCTGCATTTGATGCATTGCTTTGCCACTTGAGTTGCTTAAACCACCAAGGACATGGCCGATTGTTCTGAATCTGATCATTCTCTGGCAGGAAATAGCCTTATTCAGTCTGCCAAGAATAAACAAAAGATGCTTAGTCATTAAGGTCTGAAAATGAATGGCCCTGAAGACCAGAGTAGAAGAAGAATAAACTTTTTTTTCTGAACCAGTCAATGGCCCTACTACCCTTATCAGCGGGAAGGCCATTAGAAGAAGACAGGAGCTTAGATGGCTTATCAGAAACTAGAGAAATGGCTGAAAGACCAGCTACTAGGTTCTTGAAATGAAATTTAAGTTCATCTGGAACTTTATAGACTCTATCATGCCTCTTAGGAGCTGATGGCTGAGAACCAGGAGCAGAAGATGTAGATGTAAAAGCATCAAAGACGGCCTCCAAGACTGAAGGGAACAGGTGTAGGAGCTGGAATGCCCACTTCTAAAAGATTACAGTATATTTTCCGAACCTCAGAGATTTACTTAGAATCCTATTTAATACTTTACACCATGCTCAATAGTTTCCCCAAATGAAGACTCTTTTATAGTGAAACTGGGTGGGAACATCCTCATTTATTGAGGGCACCTGTCCTAATGACTACATTTGTGAAGAGTATGCTAGGGAATGAACACCAGAATCTAAATCCCCATCCTCATTCTTAAAGGAAAACTCCATCGTAATCTTCTGAGGAGTGGGGGAAAGAACAGAAAAGGAAGGAGACTTGAGAGCCACAATGACCATGAATAGGCCCTGAGAGCATTCCATCCACTCCTTTTCCACAACAGTCTGGGGAGAAGGAATATGCTTAGTCTTTTGACATTTCTTTTTAGAGGTGATGCCCACTTGGACAAAAGGTGGAGGCTCCAACCCCAAATCTGGGGGATACCTTCTGGGCCCTCTGTGGTAAAGACACATAGCTCCCCTTTCTCTGTCCTGTCTCTAGCAGCAATCACTTCAGATGTGTGGTTCTTGGACACCATAACAGCCTCCACCGGCGTCATGGTAGCAGACAGCTGAGGAAGTGTCAGGCATACCTCGGGTTCACTGTGTACATCCGAATCCAACTGGGCAGACAACTTCCTGCCTAGGCTGTTTGAGTTTTTTCTTTGGAGTAGATGGTATGTTAGGAGTGGAAAGATCAACCACCTTGGTTTGAGCTACTTCAGTTACTGAGTCTCTAAATAAACATTCAAACATGACAAATGCATTCATAAAGTCTTTGGGACAAAGAACTGACAGATGGAACAATTTTTGTAATTGTGTTCTGCACCTAAACATCAAAGGCGCTGGGAATGGGAGTCTTTGCTGGGTATCTGCTAAGCACACTTGCATGTTCCCCTTCTAGCTGACATCTGACAAAAAAAAAAATCACAATTCAACAGAGTAATGAGAAAAGGAAGGTTCCTCAATGGGGGAAATTATTTGAACCGATGAATGCTTTATGGTACAAATGACCACATGAATACCAGATCAAAGGGTTTGAGACCTGAATTGGTCTGGTGGTGAGAGAGTCTGGGGATTTATGCTCATACGTTTGCTTATGTACCCTTACACTCATGGGCTGAGGTCATGCATTGGACGTATGGCTCAATGAAAATTTTGTTTTGGCTTTGATACCCTGGATGGATGTTACTGGTGAAAACCCATCTGCTTGAAATATAACAGTGATTTCAGTTAAGACATCAAGATGGTGAGTGAAAAGCAGAGGCCTGAATCTCCAGACTCAAAGGAAATAGACGAGAATGAAATGATGATAGCAGAAGCTCTCGACAGATGTGCATGAGACACTTCAAGGTGAGATAAGGGCAATCACTTCAGAGATGTCAAAACATATATATTGTCCTGGTGAATGGTCAGATGTCAGATACTATGAATTTGGATGCTGATGCCATATAGGAACTGGAAAATGTGAACACAGAGTAGAAGGGAAATTTTTTTGAAAGAGAAATAGGTGTACATAAAAAATGAGCCCACAGAAAGAAAACAGGAATCAGTGGGGCACTTGAAAGAGTGGGCAGAATGGAATCTGCATCGTATACAATATAAATTTGAGAACTTGAGTACATTATGTGCTACACAGACCAAAGTGGAGGGGACTCATACACTGTATAATTTTTCTTGTGTGTCAGCCTATGGATGTTTTAGTTTGTATTTACACTACTTAGGCTTTTGTGGCTGGTATTTACTTATTTACATACTGTTATTTACTCTAAGAAAAACATAACCATTACGTACACTGTTGGGTAACATGCTGTATGGCACAAGCCTATCAGGCAACTTTGGACAACTGCCAGAGAAAGAGATAGTAATTGACTTCATGTAAGAGCAGACAGGTAGTTGGAAGTGTCTAAGTTTCTTCAGATTGATGGCAGGACTATCAGGCCCGGAAGAAGGCTGTGAGGAATTAGAAAATTCTGCCAGCTTTACCTGGACAGATTTGTGTATGTGTAAATAATACTTTGTGTGAATGGCAGTTACCATAGATAAATGGGCACTGGAAAATGCTGTTTCACAGCCAGTAAGGTGAGGTGAGGTGAGGCAGGGACCTGGGGCTGCTGGATCCAAAGATGTTAGCTCTGTAGGAAAACACAGGGTACTTGAGACTGGAAGTACATATCCAGGACAGCAGTGATATTCCCTTTATGCTCTTCATCTAGGTTTAATTTTGTGGGTCAATCACTGAAGCCGATTTGTGTGTATTTTCCTGCTATTGTTTCATCCTTTTGGTAGACAGTGGTGCCAACTCATCCTTCATATTGGTAGCACTGGTGTCACCCACCACCACAATACACATCATTTTTTTCAAAAATCTATTTAATTTCTTAAGCAATTTTTTTTTTACAACTTATTAAATCATAGTTATAAATTATACTTTAAGGGTGCTGAGAGCATGCAGAGTAGTCGAACAAGAGAGGGTAAAGTGAAAAAGAATTAGATGGAAAAGGGATGACCTTTATGACATGGATTGCAATTGGTTTAACCAGTTCAAATACTTCAAGAAGCTAAAACTCTGGGTAGTGAAACTGCAGTTCATAGGCATGGAAGAAAATTAATGAGATGCATTAATAAAGGTTTCCTAATGAAATGCTGGCATTCAAAATGAAGAGTGCTGACAATCCCAAAAAAAACTCCAAAAAACACAGGAAAACAGTGAATCTAAAAGTTCTTTCTTTTCCCTTAATCTTCTTTTTTGAAGGGGGTGGATTTGGCATAGTAGTTAAGGTCTTCGCCTCATAGACAGGGTTTGATTCTGACCTCAGTTATTGGCTAGGCTTAAAATGGCCCTTTAGGACAGTTAGCCTAGTATTTACCTATGAACCTTAGGTATAAAAGGCATGGGGAGTGCTGTCTACTCTAAACAATTGAAATGTCGAGACCCACTACAGCGCATCCTGAAAAACGGAGACTGAATAGCCAAAAAACAGACCTACACATATCAAGTCTGTGATGGGCATTTCTTGGAATATTCCTTTTTGCCAAGGTATGGAGATCTTGGAGTTGATATACACTCTTGGAGTTGGTATATACAAGTTCAGAGGGAGTGGGTCACCCCCCCCCAAAAAAAAGATGATAAATGAAAAGAGCAATCTTTGAGATTAGCACTTTTCTTGGGTTTTCAGTCTTTATTTTTTTGGTTTGTTGGCACTTGGCATTTTGAGCACTGACATTTAAATTAAAAGCCTTGTTTTCTATTCTGAGAAAAAAAAAACAAAAGAGGAAGAGGCCCTCTTGCACTGAAAGGTCTAACAGTTGATGGTAAAGAGTGCTATGCAAGGCTAAAATGGCTACCCAAGTGCAACATTAGTACACCTATTCTACGAGAATACGTGCAAATAGAATTTTAAAAGATGACTAATACAGTTACTATTATTTCAAAGGATAACATATATCCCAAGAATGGGGAGGTATGTGGTAATGTCTGGAGAAGCAATAGAGGTTCCCATAGCAGTTTCTTAAAAATGGAATTATTTAAAAATTGGTGCAAAGCCTTAACAAAGACAAATTACCTACAAATGGGAATAAGTGACTAACTACTAACAGAAAGGAATGACATTACAGCAAAGTCAAAGAAGAAAGGAAGGGGCCCATACTGCAGAAATGATTAGGAATTACAAATAAAATATGATGTATTTAAGGAAGTGGAGGGATCATCTTAAAAAAAATTGGAAGTGGAAGAGTTGATAGATTAAAAAAAAAGATGAAGTCCTATTTATATAATTCTCTGGAATATCAAAAGCATTAGTGGTTTGATTTAGGCAGCAGAGGCTGCAAAAAGATTATAGTAAGAATGATGAAGGGAATGGCAGCACATTATTTCCAGAAATATATTAATGAATTTGGAACTGACTTTTTTAAATAAAACTTTAAGATTAGCAGTTTACAAGATGAGACAGTTTGATGCAGTTAATTAGCTTGGAGCGACATATTAAAGAAAAAGGCTTGACAAAAAAAACTCCAGAGGGTGGTAGTTTGTAGTCTTTAGTCTGGAGCTAAACTGATACTATTATTTAATGTGCTAATGGAGGTAAAGCAGGTGCCTGAGTTGTGAAATGAAGTCATGATGGGTACAGTGATCCCTAAAGAAGGGAAAATCAGATCTTTCTTTCACCTTTCAGACTAACATCTGTTTAAAATCAATGTCATAGGCTTTTTAAGGCAATATAGGCAAAGTGGGTAGCAAATGTATCAAATATGACAGACAGCGATCAATGTAGATTTGTCACAGGTAGACAAACCCTTTTTTTAAACATCTTTATTAAATCATCATAATTTACACTATAACATGGGCTAACACATGCTATCAGAAAAGAAAATAAACTGCTATGCAGTATACACATATTTCTATTTATCAGTGTTCATTCATTCCAACACTGCAAAAGTTGATCAATTTCTGCCTTCTCTTAAACCTCACTCCTCCTTTCAGAAAATTATTCTGCATGTATTACTCCAACAAATTCTATTTATTTCTGTGAATTTTTTTTTCCTTCCCTTTTCTAAACATTCCACCTCCAGTTCTCCTTTATAATGCCCATAACTTACTTCCTTTACAATGGGAAAAGATTTTTATTATATGGGCCCATGGAGCTAGTGTTCTTAGCCATGACACAGAGCACAGAGCACTCAGGACTTGTACAGAAGAGATCAGGTGTGTATGTGTGTGTGGCTTCTGACATTACTGAAGTAGGCATTTTGATTATCCTTAATGTGGGTTTCAGTTCTCAATTCATACTTGTTTTTGGAGGATTTGCTTTTGTTTGTAAGTTCTTTGCAGACCTTTCTGGTTTCCCCTCTGGCTGATGAGGTGTTAAATTTGCTCTTATGGGCTAGGTGTTTCTTCCTTTTATTATATAATTTATGTATGCTGTAGTTCCCCAAATGAGTTCAGTTTTGAATTTGGCATTGAATTTGTTATGGAAATAGAAGCCTCAATGTAAGCTTTAAGGTGTGAGTAGAACTTTCCATGAATATAGCAGCATGTGATGTGGGGATATCAAGGTGAAAATGGTGTCTAAATGTTGTGTGATGATCTGTTAAATGCACTGCATTTTCCTTGGAGTAGTTTCTAAAGACAGAGGAGTTTTGAGGCAACCCAGGTCATAAAGTTAAAGTGTTACTGCATGATGGTCAAATCTGACCACTGATTTGGTAAGTACAGGTGTTGAACACAGGAAGTAAGAAACATGTTCAATATCTTTGAGCCCTTAGGATTCAGACTAGTTGGTCTAAGATGCTGGAATTAATGAAGACCAAAAATTTTTGGGCATATTTTTTGTGGTGGTTTACGTTTCCCAATTAATGGTGGGATTAGCTGAAGTCACCCAAGATGACAGTGATAGGTTAGATAGTGAGGGATGTCAATTTGTTTAGATAAGCCTCATCGACCAGTGGTGTTATGAATGAGGTAGAGTAGTTGGCAATGATGTAGTAAAGGGTTTACCTTATCATGACAACGATGTGAAGGTGTTCAAGGTCACTGTCCTGTATTAAGAGTCTGGAGGTGAGGGTTTTTTTTCTTTTTCTTAATTAGCAGCAGAGACATGCCTCCTCCACCAACACTATTAAAATCAGTGTTAGGTCTGAGGGAGTGGCAGGGACTGAATCCTGGAGTGCAGGGTACTTTTGCTATTTTCAAACCATACTTTAATATTTATGCCTATATCTATTCTGTTCAAGGATTAGGAATGCCTGGCAGGAGTGTAAGTTTTTTTTAAGGCTTGTACAATTTAGCAGTGATACCTTTACATGACTTTGGTTGGCAATGAAGATTCCTTGTGGAGACTAACCCTGGCTAAATACGGAACTTTATGGGAAGAAACATTTTTTGCCACTATATGGAAGCTCTGAGGAGAAATAATAGACCATAAAACAACTCGAAAAACAAAAAAATCGTTAAAAGCGAAGGAACACAATGAGAGCCGGCTAAATAAACTAAAAATGTTTAATAAAGTTAGCTCTGAGGAGAAAGACAAACATCCTTAGCTAAGCAATCAGGCTTATCAGACATCTTCTTCTGAGCTAAACACATTGCATCTTCCTAGAATGACACCAGTAGATATGGCAATAATCCTTTGGCTTGTAATGAGTCATCATTCTTGGAACTGGTAGGATACTGTGCAATACTAGTTTCACACCAGTTTCCAATGCATATTCTTAATGTTCCATTATATCCTTCTTCTTATGATCCAAACAAGTGAGTTTCAAGTATTCACTCTCACATGTGCAGTGACACGTGTGCCTGGGTTAAAGGAACTTAAGGGCCCTAGTGGAACTGCAGATCCTGGCACTTGTGAAACAGTTAACTGTCACTCTGTCTTTGATCAGCCTGGTGAGTGGAGCATCTGTGTGTCTAACCACGAAGTCACCTATGACCAAGACATCGCCGGAAGTACTAGCTTGGTCTTGCTGCATTACAGGCTTCTGCATACCAGCTGTGTGACCTGTTTTCATAGCTGTGTTTTCTATACTGCCAAGACAGTCAAAGCAGAAAACAAAACGCAGAAACAGTATCAAGCAATGTTGAAAACAGTTCTAAATGACTATGTCAGTTGGACAAATTAAAAAAAAAAACGAAACAAAAAACCCCCTACCTTTCTGGCATTTTTTTTCCCTCCAATTTTATTTCCTGCTGTGTGTGTGTGTGTGTGTGTGTGTGTGTGTGTGTGTGTGTGTGTGTGTGTGTGTGTGTGTGTGTCTGTGTGAGTGTGTAACAACAGCTGTGAGCAGATTCAGGACAATGATACCTTTTGTGAGCATAACTTAAGGCTGGACCAACAGGACTGAACACTCATAACACACTTGATCAGACTTGCTGAATACTGAAGACAGAACAACTACACTAGTCCACAAATTTCATATCAGATGTAAATGTGCAACAAGTTAGTGAATTACACATTCTGCATCGTTTCACTGGAAACAAAACACAACCCTAGTATAAAATAAGCATTTTTAAGAAGTCATTTTACAGAGATGCTCTGTAAAATGCAAAATAATATCTAAATCTATTTAAATGTTCTCCAACATCTGAATTAACTATTGTTTCTCTTTACACATGGTACACATACGAAAACAGTATCCCTCTCCACTTCCTGCTACATGGCTCCATATCCACTACTGTTAGGCAGATGAGTAAAGGCTCTTCCCTTAAACAGATTAAGTACACTTTTAGACATATATTTTACTTCAATACCTACCGAATAAACTGCATGTTCTACTTAACCAAAAGTTCATTTACTTCCTTTTTCCCTCATAAAACTGTCTTATCTCTAGTACCGTATTTCTCCGAAAATAAGACCGAGTCTTATACTTTTCCCCCCGCCAAAATATGCATTAGGGCTTATTATCAGGGGATGCCTTACTTACCCCCCCCGACAACAATCTACATTTATTCTTGCACAAAAATCGACATTTATTCATGTACACCAATTGACATTTATTCATGTACACCAATCGACATTTATTTGTAGCTTTCCGTTATTGGGCAACAGTTCTAGGTAACGCGTTAACAGTTGTGTGAGAATTCTACATAAACGGTGCAACAAACATTTCAACTTCAGAATATCTACACCTTGCCTTTCACAGTGCAATATTTCATGCTTAGCAGAAAGTGCAGAAAAATCTCAATGCATGTGTATAGGAGGAGGGGAATAAAACAGGTGAATAACTGCCACTTTTTGAGTGGTAATGCTTTCTTTATTCCTTACCCAAGCCGTAAGAGAAGAATGATCGAAAGTCATTAAAAATGAAGTCTAGGAACTAGTGGCCTTACTTTGTAATTACCCCTCGTTAATGAAATGTTACCATAACACAATAAAGTAAAAAAACTGACAAGTGCTTGCAGGCACCTGAAAGCAGAAACAATCCATTCTGTTACCCGATAATGGAAAAGTTATTCAAATACAGTCATGTCATCTTCTTCTGGAACACTGTCATATGTCTCCAACCCCCGAATTCTGGCCTGAATTTCTTGCAACTCCATTTCCTGTAGTACCAGTGGCCCCAATCTGTCATGCCCAGAAAGAGAGCTCTCCTTAAATGAGCACTGCTTGTCCATGTAGCCTGCTCATAGTGCATTGGCAACAGAGCTGTCCCACGAATTCTTCACTCAAGTCATGACCTCTTGCAGGCTAGGCTTCACAAAGTTTCCATGTTGATTTCTCTCCATTCTATTTTCAATGTAGTCATTCAGTTCCATGCACAAATGGTCCTTGAATGGCTTGTTTACTGCAATATCAAGAGTCTGGAGATAGGCAGTCATTCCTGCAGGAATCATTATTTGATCTATTCTTCTTTGTGCAAGGAAGTTCATCATGTCTTCAGCGAGGTGAGTGCTGTCTGAATCCCAGACTAGCAGACCTCTTTCACCACCTTGCAAAACAAGTGGCAGCATTACATCGATCCACTTCCTTATAACTGCTTGTGAGCACCAGGCTTTTTCAGTTTCAAGAACGTAAATGTCTGAAACACGTTCAATCTTATCTTTTTTGCCCTTATTAATAATTACAGGTGGGGTTTTCTTTCCATCTAGACGAACTGCCAAAATACAGGTAACACGTGCACTTTCATAACCAGTGGAGGGAATATAGATTGATGAGGCACCCCTCTCATCAATTGTTGTTTGAGATCCTTGGCCCATAAACTCTGCAGTTTCATCCATAGCAATCATGTTGGAGAGTTAGTATTTAGAAAAGTTGATGCCATCAACAAAGGACTCGACTGCAAGTGCACGTTTAATAACTTCAGTATCTTCCAGCTTGAACAGTGTTGTTGATCTTCTTAAAGATAGTTTATATCGCTGAAGGAAGCCATCCAGCCAATGTTGTGATGCTTTGAATTCTTCTGGGGATATTTCTAACTGTGGTGCCATTGCAAGAGCAAATGCTTGAATATTAGCCCTGCGCACAACCAATGCCTTTGCTCTCCTGTTAGCAATCCATTCACAGATGATGTCTTCCAGCTCAGGAAATAATAGCTGCCGACCTGATCCACACTTGCACTTCTTAGCATTTCCCTCATCCACCTGTTGACTGCTTTCGTACTCTGCTCGCCATTTTTGGACCATTCGGAGATCCAACTTCTTCTCTTTGCAGAAAGCCATCAGATTCTTTCCCCGGGAGTCCTCCATGATTCCTTTCTTGTACTCGACGGAATAGCTCTTTCTTTTTGCACTCATCTTGTCTGAGGGGGGTGTTAATTGAAGACTTACGAGGCAGAAGTGGCAACAAAAATGATGACAGTTAAGACGACACAACCAGACCCATTCATTATCAAGTGCGCACGTTTTATATGCGTTGTCTGTACTTTGACCAATCAAAGTACACTTGCCAGTGTTTATGGGCCAAGGATCTCAAACGTCAAGTGTGAATGAAAATCAGAGTTACAGTAAGAATCACAGAGGACTCCTGGGGAAAGAATATTATGACTTTCTGCAAAGAGAAGAAGTTGGGTGTCCGAATGGACTGAAAATGGCGGGCAGAGTATGATAACCTCAGTCAACAGGTGTTAATATTATTATTTTATAATTCAAAATGTCCGTCGTGTGTTGTTGACGATCTTAACTGGGGCTTATTTTTGGGGTAGGGCTTATATCATGACCACCCTGGAAAACCATGCTAGGCCTTATTTTCTGGTTAGGTCTTATTTACGGAGAAATATGGCAGTTTCTGGCATTCTTTATCCTTTAGGAAGGCTATTGAAATCATGTATCACTCTTTATGTGAAATAATTCCTCACATCTCTCACACCTTCTCTACAATGTTTCTTCTTAGGCATCCTTGTCTTTTGTTTCATAAAAGGTGGTGTGGTATCTACATGGACACATTGCATTCCTCTGAGGTATTAAAACATATGTCCCAATCTGCTTTTAAGCTTTCAGGTTCATACTATATAGCTTCTGCTGCTCAGGACAAAACACTTTACATGCAAGTTAATATTGTTCCACTTCATAACAGCTCTTATCTACATATATTTTTTTGAAACAGCTGCTTTAAATGAAAGCAACCCCCAAACTTCATAAATACTACATATATCACCAAACGAACAGCTAACATTATTAAACTCTACATACAGCTTACAAACTTAGAACATGGGAAACTAGACTGATGTGAACATTACTAAGAAACAACTGAATACAGAAAATGAGCATATCATTGTAATACAAAAAATCCAATAAGAGTTCTTGTAAAATGGAATTTTCCATTGATTTTAGAAAAGTAAAGATGTTTAGAAGATGAGCATGCTATTTCTCTGAAACAAAAGACCACCAATCCGAAAATGGGAAAACACTCAAAAAAAAAATAGTAGCTGTTAATTTTCTGCTCTGGAGTTTTCCATTTTCCATGTTCTAGGACTTGCAGTAAGCACCCTCATTTGTTCGTTTGAGATTTTTTTTTTTAGCTTCTGGTATTTAAACCCTGTGTTTGAGCTTGTTTCTGCTTGTTTGAAATGAGCTGAGCTCAGGTGGGCTACCAGACACAACTCTAAGCTGAGATACCAGATGACTAAAAGCTTCTAACCTCTCCAAAAAACATAAGTTGCCTGTTATTTTTGCTTGATTATACTATTTACTTCACTTTTTATTGTGTTCTGCTGATTTAATACTGTAAACTAAACTGCACTGGCTGTACTGTATTTGTCTGCCTTACTGTGCCTAAATCATATTTTGCTGCTGTTTTCACTGTTGCTTTGTTGTTGGTTTTATTTTTGCTATTTTCATTGTGTTCAAAATAAGTGTCACTACTTTTCACTGTTTGCAAAGCATCTGCTGTTTTCCTGCCAATCAGTGTTTTAAATAACTGATTTGTTTGCTGTTTAAAACATTCTTTAGTGTCGCCTTCCTGTTTTTCTGCTGTTTAAAACATTGCTAGTGTCTCACTTCTGGTTTTCTGCTGTGTAAAACTTTTTTTAGTGTTTCCTGACCTAAATTAGTGTAACTAGTAGCAGTAGCATTTTTTTTTTTTTTTTTAAAGTTTTTAGCTTCTGGTATTTAAACCTGTGTTTGAGCAGGTTTCTGCTTGTTTGCGCGTCGCTCATCACTGTACACTGCCATGCAATAGTGCACCACAGCCGGACAGTTAATTCTGACAATTTTTCCTTAGATACAACTGTAGTACATTAGTGTAGTCTTCCTCTTTCTTACATCTCTGGTCTAAGAAGTATTGGTAGCGAGCTGTGACCTATTAAACCCACCAGCGAAAAAACTGTCAGAAATACCCATCTGCAGAATACCTCCTAGCTCAGTCCTAAAAGCACACCTTTTGTGATAACAGTTCTTCAAATCTAACACTATGGACAGTTGGACTACCCTTGTTTCTCCTGCCAGCCTTGTTGACTTGGGTCTCCTGTGACAGTGTAGCAACTGCCTCATGATAAACCTCTACTAATAACTTACTGCAGTACAGAGTGCGAGAGATGTATCTGCACCAAGAATCTTGAATCCTTGCTCTCTCGCACTCAAAACAGTAACAATGAAGAGGTTGTCAACTCACTCACCACTACTCATGCACATTGTACCACTACTCACACACATAGTACGCATCCAACACATCAATCAACATACATGGAGGTTCTATCAAAAAATTTACTGAAACACCAGAGACCTGCAAAACAAAAGATTGCTACAACTAACAGTTCCCACAGCACCCAACACAAACAGTAGCACCAGTGTGTCAACTACCAAGGCCTTAAATCATAATACTCAAAAAACAAATGTTCTTGTCACTGAAGACTCCATACTGATGTCCCACTCACAGGGTTAGATAAAGAGAAAAAGTCACGGTCAGCTACCTGTCTGGTGTAAGGATTCATCAGGTCATGCATGCACTCAGGTCTCTAGGCAACAAGTACAATTATGATTCTTTAGCTGTATAGCTTTGAGCATATTACACTTACCTAGAATGATGCCACTGTATAAAGAAAAAAATTATCAATTTCAATAAATGGTTTAGTTTTTTGTGTCATTCAAAGGGGATCCAGTTTTTGTCACCCTGGGACAACATGGTCGAAAACCTCACTGCTTTGCCAGAGACGGTTTGCACCTGGCACCACTAGGCTTTTGGCTGCTGGCAAAGGCTATTGCCTCCTTCATAGTGCCTTTTTTAGGCAAGGTCTCAAAAACAAAACTGACAGTGTGAAAATTGTCAACCATAACAAAATAAGGGTTATACTGCTAAATGCTAGGCGCTTAAACCAAAAACTGCACACCCTGGAAGCACTTCGATCACTGGAGGATGAAGATGTCTGTATAGTCACAGATACCTGTTTATAGGCATCAGAGCGTACCCTGGCCTTGCAAAGCTACAATGCCTTCCATGCCTTCAGACAGCAAAACAAACATGTGAAAACCAAATGAGACAGTGTTTCTATCTATATTAGAGATAAATTCACCTCCCAGCTACTTAGACTGGATAATTCCATGGAGATACTCCAGGTTCAGATTACTGTCATTAACACCCCCATTCAAGTCATAGCTAGTTAAAGGCCCCCCTCCATGGATCATGATATGCACGAGGCCTACTTGACCAAACTGGAGTCATTTAAAATACTTTCAAATACTCTGGTCAAGCAGGATTTCAATAACCCCACCATCAACTTGGAAACCTACTCTAGCCATAACTCACTAGTGCCAAAAGTTCCTTGACTTTGTTAACTCAAACGCCCTGAAATAAATTGTTCAAACCCCAACAGGAGGCACAAACATACTACATCTGGTCAGTAAAAGAAACGCCAGGAAAACAAGCGGTGAAACTACTGCCAATTTATTACTGCCAGGAAAACATGTGGTGGAAACTACTTCCAGGAAAACAAGCGGTGAAACTACTTCCAGGAAAACAAGCGGTGAAACTACTACATCTGGTCCTCACTAACATGACAAACAGATGCAGCATCGCAACCGTCGGACCCTCATTAGTTAAATATGACCACAAATCAGTCATCCTTGAACTGGCACTAACAAAAGAATTTACAAAGGGCGAAGTCAGACTAAAAAACTTCATGAAAGCAAACTATACCCTCCTAGAAGAAGGTATAAACGCATTCCAAGCCCCCACTCCCAGCTGGAAGTGTTAACTACACCAAAGCTTACACTAAAGCCTTGTACAATCACTTGTATAAGTGTATAGACTCAGCTGTTCCAGACAAAGTCAAAGCCAGAGCCCCACCCAGCATCAACAAACTTTGCAATAAATGCAAAAAGTTGCTGTCTAAGAAAACTAAGGCGAAGCCCCAACAATGGAAAAGCGCCCTCCTCAGCCTCAACAGGTAGGTAAGACATGTCAAATCCTCTAAGGGTAACTTTGAGAAAACTTAGCAATCACAGACAAGGATAATCATAAGGCCTTTTACAGCTATGTAGATAGCTTAAAAGGCAGGACCCAAGCATGCGCCAAACTAGTGACTAACGGTATCACAAACACTGATCCCGCAGAGATAGCAAACCTGCTAGTGTACAGATATGGTGAAACTTTCACTCCCTTATCCCCTCCTAACCTATCACAAACCTGGCCCCCAACTTCCCTCCACCCTACATATCTGAAGAGCAAGTCATTAAAGCCTTGTCTGAGTCAAAAAAATACCCTCTATGGAACCAGACAGCATCCCAGGCTGTCTTTTATACAAACTAAAACATAAACTAGCATCATTCCACTCCACAAAGGTGGCTTAGCAACAGATCCACGGAATTATGTACCCATAAGTTTTGACCAGCCTTATCTGTAAAGCCATGTTAAGTATCATCATGGACCTCATAAATAAAGACATAGGTGACCTCCAAACCCTGGATCTGGCCAAATCGGCTTCACCAAGGGCAGATCCTGCCTGTAAAACCTGGTGGATTTCTTCAAAAATGTGACCAGGGTCATTGATGAGGGCAAATTTGTGCACACAGCATATTTCGATTTGGCAAAGGCCTTTGACACAATCCCACACTCAGGCATTACCGATAAACTTAACAAACTGAATGTAAACCCCTTTGTTGTAAGATGGGTTGCCAACTGGCTCACAAACCGGTCACAGACTATCAAAGCGGGTGACTCCAAATCAACCAGCAGAGTATTACAAGGATCAGTGTTAGACCCCCAACTGTTTGTACATACTTATCAGAAATTCAGGTCAAAACTAAGGGGCTGTGGCTGACCAAGTTTACGGATGACTGCAAACTGGGTGCAATTACTGAATCCCCAAATGATGTCAGTATACTTCAGGAGGGTCTTATGCAGACCAACAGCTGGTGTCTTAGTCACAGTCTCAAACTAAATGCAAAAAAATGCATCATCATTCCCTTTGATAAAAACAATGTCCCTTTATACAATCAAATTAACAACACCCTATGTACCTACGAAGTGGTAAGAGATCTGGGATCACAAGGAGAATGTGACCTTAACTTTCACCACCATGTGTCTACTGTACTAAGGAAGGCTTTCTACGTACCACACTTGATAAGCAAAGGCAGTGGCTGTAGAGCAAAGGAGGTTATACCCCCTCTATACTCATCATTAATCAGGCCCATAATTGAGTATAACACCTCTTTTGGAGTGTACCGCACAAAGCAGCTGCAGCAACTGAAGAGACCTCAGAGGTTTCCAACAAAGATCATCACAGGTCTCCAGCAAGTGCCTTTTACAGACTGACTGAAGTCCCTGTCACTATACTCTGTATCATACAGATGACTTAGGGTAGGCTTATGCCTGGCTTACAGAACAATCTCCGACCCAAACCTAATGAACCTGTTGCACATCCATAAATCAAACAAGACTAGAGCTACCTGTTCCAGGGGCCTAAATATGGCCTGCAATTTGAACAGGATATGTTGGAAGTACAGATTTGTCTCCCAGTGACTGCCTCTTCTTTGGAATAGGCTTCTAATTCATATGAAGCAGAGCACATCTATGACACTGTTCAAAAGGAACCTAGACAAGTGGATGGGGCACCATAAATTCTTACCTGGGATGGAGCCCATGACCTTCCTGGACACATGCAGTCATTAATAAATGCAATCCTGTAGCTATGGTATTACTTTAGGATGAAACAGCTAGGTCGAGCCTAATAACCTCCCATGATCCTAAGATCCTAGTGATAACTTGGACTAAACACATCTTCTGTATGAAGTTCAGATCAGCTATTCAGAAGTGTCCTAGACAAGATATCAGACATCAATTACACAAGGCAGTGTTTTGTAAAACCTGAGAAATGGAAACCATCCACATCTCTGCCACAAATGGACAGGACCAGGTTATGTGCTTGATATTATTACACTTTTTTTTCACAGTAAGAACAGATAACTTACGTGGCAAATCCCCTTTCTACACTGTCTTTACGGACCAATATTCTCTTTTTTAGAATAAAACAGCCTTCTCAAAGAGTACGGTAATTGCTTCAGTTTGTTAAGTATTAAGCAAATGGTTCCCTTTTTGCTAACAGATACCCGAAGTCATCAGTAAATTTATGAATGTCAGCTGCAGCTTACTCCATATTGGCTACATTAAGAATGGCAGAGATGTACACAGCCTTCGAGTGGGACAGTGAATTTCTGCTATCCAAAGTTGTAAAAGTGGAAAGCATTTTTCACTTACCTTTTAACTGTGAATTTACCATTGTGTGCCTCAGCTGCAAGAAGCACCAATGACTGGCTGATGACGGGTTAGATTTCTGTTGAAGGAATTAAAAGGATGTCCAGACTTGTGTGTTACCTACTATTTCAGTATAATGAAACTATATATATGAACCTATGAAGAATAATCTTTGAAATCTGCTCTTACTTGTGTGTTACCTACTACTTCAGTATAATCCTCTATTGAATTTGCACCCTTAGGTTTCCAGGGCAACAAACAAACACTTATGTAATCAATTTTCCAAGATCAGGCTCTTCCACAGAGGAATCATTATCCCATTGAAGGTAATAGCTCCCAGCATCTTCTTTAAAATTTACTTAAAAAGCCCTGAAGAATTTAAAGTAAGTTATTTAACATGTGTGTGTGTGTGTGTGGGTGTGTGTGTGTGTGTGTGTGTGTGTGTGGGGGGGTTAGAGAACCATCCCAGGGTGAAAAGTGACGACCTATTTAGCAGTGCAAATTCTAATGCTGTAGTGCTGCCCATATTGGAGAGAGGGGTCCTGTCTGCAACTTCATATGATGTGCTGAATTGTGAGAGACTGTGTGCGCAAACTAAAGCTGGGGAGAGCAAATTCATTCTCTCTTGATTCTACACATTACATGGTAAACATGATTCACCTCTTACTCTTGTATCATACAAATTGTATTGCTAATTTCTGAAACTATTCTGAGCAAGCCAGAACTTAAGAGAAGGAAGATACATCTAGAGACACTCGCTAGTAGAGACGGCAAGAACATCTTACTAGTTAGTATCAGTCATCACAGAAAAACACAAAAGCATTATTTCTGAGATTACTTTAGCCAATGAAAGCTTGTCAGGGAGTCTTCATACTTATAAAAAGTGTCAAGCATGTGACCATGAATATTACATCATGTTTTGTGTGCTTAAATGGCAACAAAACCATCAGAGTGCAGCAGTTTTTGGCCTTAAGAGTTGGTTGCTTAACCTTTAAGAGTACAAGCTTATGGATCTGACTGCAGAGGAATAATATTTTTCACTACTGGCTATAAGATCTATAAATAGTCAAAGTCAAAGAGTCAAAGTAAACTTTATTGTCGATCAGATGTACACAGCAGTGCAAGCTGAAAAAAATTATGTTGCTTTGGTCCCAGTGCAAGACATAACAATGAACACATAGTTTGAGTAACAGTAAGACTAATGCACATGCAGTAATACTTAAAATATTGACAACACAATAAATTACCACAATTGGACAGGAAGACATTAGACAATATTATACTAGTAGGTATTGCAAATACTATGACTTCACATTGTAATTGTTTAGATACTGCACTTCATCAGCTGATGTATGATATATTTTGATGGGGTGTGACGTATAAATCATTTTTAAGATTCTAATAGCAATGTTCTTAGGAACCACTATGTATCTGATAAATAACCAAATACATGCATAGTTATTAGGGTTAGTACTGCTTCACATAAGTCAGTCCAATGGCATGGCTCAAGACATCCACCCAATGCTTAGCTGCTGGACGACTAGCAAGGAGAAACAAAGGTGAGCAACCAAGCTCAGTGAAAACCAAACTGAGGGATCCTTACCTATCAGACTGATCCTTAGGAGATGCAGAACAGCTGGCATGCAAACATCAGCAAAAATCAGGTAGCCTAATAATAACTACTGCACAGGCATATACATCTACAAAGAAATCTGACAGGAAAGTGAGCAACAAGTGATGGAGGTACAAAAATCTTCCAGCCATAGTATGACTTTTATCCCTCTATAGGGAATCATGTCAGAATAGGTAAGAAAGAGGCACACCTGTTTGGCAATATACTATCTAGGTACTGCTAATAGTTCATGAACAAGAGATGCAGATCAGTGTGGGCCAACAGAGGAAGTACAAAAACTCTGATTACTTCTGAAACTTATCTTGCTCTTATTTTTTCTGTATTTTAACTTCATTAATAGCTAATATTCTTAATATATTGTGTTCAAAAGCCAATGTGCACCCTTATTGCCAATAAGAATTTCATACCAACATTATTTTTCAGCACACACAATGTTCATTACTTAAATTGTAGGCATGCATTTTATTACTTAACAATAAAGGCATGTAATGCTTAATACACATGAGTATACATACCGCTTCCATTTTGCCTGGCTGGAAGACTACCTCCATAGAGCTGGGAACATAGTCAATTCCTGGAGAAGCTGAGGGGGGATCTGAAGGACGAGTGCCACACCAAACTGCAGTGGGCAGTGAAAGGTCACTGCCATCTCTTAGAACAGGGATGTTAACAGTTCCTAAAGGAAACAAATGTACTGTCTTGGTTACTAGCTGTAGTTAAAACCAAACACCTCCTACTAACTTCTGTAAAGACATAGGATTACAAAATAAAACCCTGAAAATGCCTCATATAATGCTACTCTTGTGATAGGACTCTGTAAAGGTATACATAAGGAACACAGCAACAACAACACAAGAGCAAGTAAGGCAGACCCAAACCCATAAAAAAACGGCAGGAGGAGAAAAGGGCTCTTGTATTTATACTTACTTGGCAGCTTCATTCACATCAAAGTGGTTGCCAAAAGATTGACAAAGTATATACTAGTAGCTGAAATTATTTTTGCTTGCCAAATTAAGAGATACCTTAGTCCTCCAAGAGACAAACAACAAAGGCAGAACAATGAAAGGCACTAGATGTGGTGTGAACGTTTAACTACTTCTAAGTAATAAATAAAGCTGAGTACCATAGTACCTTTCAGAATAAAATATACAAGACAACAACTGACAATCTGAAGAGAGTGCAAACAGCTCAAGGGCACTCTAAAGGGTGGTAGATGAATGAAGCAACTTTTTATGGGGTTTTAGGGTTAAATGAGCAAAACAACAAAATGTATTTATTTATATTTTTGAGTGGCAAATTCTGAGTGGGTATGACCTATTTTCAGTGGAGGCCAAGTTGAGGGACTCCACATTATTATAGTGTATAAAACACAGACATATTTATGAAACATTTAAATGTGTGTGTGACAGGATAAAAAGGAAACTAAAGTACATTACGAGCACTCCACAGAATGACTGAATATTTTTTTAGAATCTACAATAGAGTAGAAACACCGATGGTGACAGAAGTATTTGCCTACGTAAAGAAGAACAGTTTTCAAATATAAAGGTAGATGAAACATTACCAGACCTTGTCGCACTGGTACTTAGGACATGACACACGGTAGGGTCAAAAGGAATGTTATCATAAATGGGGTGAAGGACAGTGAAGAGAACACTGTAAGAAGTGGAGCTGGGAAGCTATCTACTTATATGGCTGGCAGTTAAGAATTTTGCATTCTCAAAGCACATTTTGAAGTCTGTTTTATGAAGAACATGACAAATATTACTTTGTAGATTATTCCATAACTTGGAGATAGCAAGAACTCAGAAAACAGACAAAAAAACACATATTTAAAGATAAAAACGAGTTCTGCTCTAACCCTCCCAGCTCTCAAAGATCAAATCACCAAAAATTCTGGAACTTTATTAACCAAATACTACATCCTGGGAACCCTTCCTCCCCCAATCCCTACCCTGACAAAAAACCTGAAGAAACTGCTACCATCTGTAACACCCATTTCATCGAATCCATTTCTAAAATGATTACTCTTGACCCCTCGCCTTCTAATATAACTAACCTTAAAACCAACCAGACCACTAAATCTTCTGAGTCCACTACTACTCCTAACTCTTCTACTACTTTTCCACTCACATCTGTTCCTACCAGCTACATCAAATCTTTACTCTCTAAACTAAAACAGTGTTCCACATCAGCAGACAATATTCCTTCCTATTTCCTTCAGCAAACTGCTGATTCACTTGCTCTCCCTGTATCTACCTTGATTAATTGCTCTGAGTCACAGGTTCCCTCTACCTGGAAAGAATTCTACACCATACCTATACATAAAGGAGGTAACTCCATAGAAATCACTAACTTTAGGCCTATTGCAATCCTATCCCCACTCTCTAAAGTATTGGAAAAATGCATACACAAGGAAGTCAAGCAAGTCATATAATGCCTCCTACAGAAAACCCTCCTCACACCCACACAACATGGCTTTTACCCCAAACACAGTAGTACTGCTGCTCTAATATCCTTCCTAAACACTACTTCTCAGGCCAGAGACAATAACAAACTCGTCTCTTGCCTTTACTTAGACCTTTCAAAAGCCTTTGACTCTGTGTCTCACTCACTTCTTCAAACAGTGTCACAACAGAATCACAACAGAAGCTCCTTAACTGTGGGGTTTATGAGGGTTCAATGATTTAAATATAAGGCAACACCTTGCAACATATCAATGGGGTTTGTCACTAGACTAGCTTAAGAGTGTTCTGTAGACTGTACCGTAGCAATATAGTGATTTGATTCTAGCCATTGAATTTCTTAACAGTTGCACAGTGATGACTTTTGTAAGAAGCGGAAGCAATCTTTTCTGGAGGTAACTGAGCCAACAACATACTGTAAACTAGGTGGATGGAAGGATTCAGTAGCTGCAAGAAACGCATTAATGATCATCTGGAAACATTTGCCTGTATAGAAGAAAGTAGGTTTTTCATACTAACAAAGAAACCCAAAATCAAAAACAAGGATAGAACCTTCATGTCAGGATATAATCAGAATAATTAATGGGATACCAGATATGGAAGGCAAAAGTATGAAGGTTTTCAAGACCAGAACCAGACAAGGTTAAGTCCAGGAAGAAATGATTAAATAAATGGATAACATGGCTTCAATATAAGGAAAGGCAAAAAAAAAGACAAATTGATAAGAATTAGGGTAGCCTGACATATAATCAAATGGAAGTGATATTACGGAAATGTAGAAAAGAAAAATAATAAATAATGAATCATTTCTGAAGGAACTGTAATGTTAAATACTGGGACAGGATGTGCATACACCAGTGGAATAAAAGGATAAATCCCTGAACATGGCCCAGGCAAATGAATTTCAATCAGCGGCTCAAGTGCTTAACAGTAAGGATGGATAGATGGGGAAGTCTGTCCTTGGGGGGAGTGAAAGAAAATATCTGTAGATGATAAAAAAGTACAATCGTGTACACTTACCATAAATGTAGATGTTCGAGTGTATTCACCGTTGCAGTCATTACACTTGGGTTATCTGCCTGCAGGTAGCCCTCAGTCAGCCCGAATACCAGAGACTTAGTATTTCTGCGTCAGTTGCTGTCACTTCAGGAATGAAGTCAGGTCGTCAGGGGTATAAAAACAGGCAGCCAACGCTATTACATCAGTTTTTCTTGCCCCAAATGTCAGGAGACCCCCAAATAGGGAGCGAAGTTATGGTGGGGGAAAAAAAACAGTAAAAAGTAAATACCAATACCCCTGAAAGGGGTGCGCAATAAACATAGAGAGATGAGAGAGATAGAGAGAGACAAGGGGGCTGGGAGGGAGGGAAACCAGGACTGCAACAGTGAATACACTCGAACATCTATATTTATGGTAAGTGTTCACAACTGTACTATGTTCTTCATGTTTCATTGTTGCAGTCATCACATTTGGGTAGATTCCCAAAGATGAAGAAGGGTGGAGGCAGTCAAGAAGAGTTGGGGCTGGCTAGTATGCCCTGCAGGACTGCTGTTGCAAAACCCGCCCTGAATTTGGAAAAGATAGACAGGTGGTAATGTTTGGTGAAGGTGTGTACAGATCTCTAGGTAGCAGCTTCCAGGATATCCCTGGTAGAGACTCCCCTGAGGAATGCTGTAGAAGTAGAAGTTGCCCTAGTGGAATGTGTTCTGACCCACTGAGGGGTTGGTTTCCCATGGTGCTTGTAGCAGAAATGGATGCAGTGTGCTATCCATTTGGAAATTGTTTTCTTTGAAATGACCTTGCCCTCTGACCCTGGTGCTAAGCTGAGTAGTAACTGGTCAGATTTCCTGAAGGGCTTAGTCCTATCAAGGTAGAAACTGAGCTGTCTGTGCACATCCAAGGAGTGCAGGATCCTTTCCCCTTTATTTTGAGGATTAGGGAAGAAAGTTGGCAAATGGATAGATTGGTTGAAAGCCGCACTGGACACCACTTTAGGCATAAAGGAAGGGTTAGTCCTGAGGGAAACCCTGTCAGCATGGAAAATAATGAGAGGTTCCACAGCCATAAGTGCTTGTAGCTCAGACACTCTTCTAGCTGAAGTGACGGCCAGAAGCAAGGCTGTTTTGCAAGAGAGGAATTTTAACTCTGCTGACGCTGCAGACTCAAAAGGGGGTAGCGTGAGCTTTTCCATTACAAAGTTTAGGTCCCAAGCAGGAGTGGGTGCTCTCCTTGGTGGCCTTAAGTTGTTAGCCCCTCTCAGGAATTGTTCAATAAGAGGGTAAGAAAAAAGAGGTGTCTCAGTGCTGTAATGAGCCAAAATGAAATGGCAGAGGTATGGATCTTAATGGAGGAGAAGGATAGGCCTATGTGGAGTACATCTGCTAAGTAATCCAGGATCAGAGGCAAGGGAGGGCAGAGTTGTGTCCTCTCCTTTATACTGAATCCAGGAACAGTACCTTTTCCACTTATCAGCATAGGATTTCCTTGTACTGGGTCTTCTGGCTTCAAGGATGATGTCCAGCACCTGCTTGCTTAGGCTGGTTACTGGGGGAGAGTTCAAGTAATAAGCCAGGCTGCAAGATTTAGGGTTTGTAGTTATGGATGCAAGATCTGTCCCCCCCTGCTGAGAGAGCAGATTTGGGTTCTGGTGTAGGTGCCAGGGTGGCACCAGTGACAGGCTGCGCAGGAGTGGGTACCAGTGCTGGCATGGCCAGTCCGGGGCAATCAGAATCGTACTTGGTCTGTCCTGTCTTATCTTGAGCAATACCCTTGAGAAAAAGGGCAGAGGGGGAAAGGCATAGATTGAGAGATTTACTCACTGGAAGGATAGGGCATCCACTTTCCAGGCCCTGCTGTGAGGTGTCCTGGTGCAGAATCTGCTGAGTTGGTGACTGCAGGGGGAGGCAAAGAGATCCACTGCTAGGGTCCCCCTTTTCTGAGTCAAAAGGTTGAAGGTGCTGGGCTCTAATTGCCACTCACGTGGGTCTAGGAGATTTGTGCTTAAGTCATCTGCCAGTGAGTTTTGTTTGCCTGGCAGGAAGTGAGCTTCCAGATGGACTTGCATGTACAGGGCCGTATTCCACAGGGCAATAGCTAACTTGCAAAGTGGGTAGGAAAGGGTTCCCCCCTGCTTGTTTATGTACCACATAACTGTGGTGTTGTCTGTTTTTATTAGTAGTTGTCCTGGAAAGATAAGGGATCTGAAAGCTGTCGTGGAGTTCTGCACAGCTAGCATCTCTTTATGGTTGATGTGTAGATGAATTTGACTTGGGGTCCAGTGGCCCTGAATGCATTTGCCATCCATGTGTGCTCCCCAGGTATAGTCTGATGCATCTGTGGTTAGGGTCTGGGCGGCATGAGGTTGAGTAAAGGGCAGTCCCTTGTTGTGGTAACATGCTTCTGCCCACCAAAGGAACTCTGTCCTTAGACAGGGTATGATAGGAATGACTGTTTCTAGGTCCTGAGAATGTTGGCACCAAAGACTTTTTAAGTACAACTAAAGTTTCCTCATATGCAGTCTTGCATATGGAATTAGCAGTATACATGAGGCCATGAACCCTAGGGCCTGCAGTATTTTCCTTGCGGATAGCTGGTTCTGGTGGACATTTGTTTGAAGTAGGCTGTCAGACTTGTTTTTCTGAAGTGATGAATGCCATCTGGGATGTTGTGTCCAAGCTTGCTCCCAGGAATACAATATTTTGACTGGGTACCAGTTTTGATTTATTTTCGTTGATGGTGTACCCCAGGGAAGTGAGAAAGTTTTTCACAAATGTCAGGTGCTGCAACAGCAATTCCTGACTGTCTGCCTGAATCAGGCAGTCGTCCAAGTACAGGTAAATTTGGATATTTCTCTGCCTGCAGTAAACAATGGCTGGAGCCAGGCATTTTGTGAATACTCTGGGTGCAGTGGATAAGCCAAAGGGAAGTGCAGAGAACTGACCGTGCATAGATCCGGCCCTGAAATGTAGATACTTCCTGCATGACTCCCTTATAGCAATGTGCAGATAGGCTTCTTTTAAGTCTAGGGTGACTAATCAGGCATCCTTGGCTAGCATAGGTAGAATCTTTTGCAGAGTAAGCATTTTGAATTTTGGTACCACCAGGAAGGTGTTGAGAATTGAAAGATCCAGGATTGGGCACCAACAGCCCTCTTTTCTGGGTACCAGGAAGAGTCTGGAATAGAATCCTTGACCTATCTGTTCCATTGGAACCGGCTGAATAGCTCTGATGGAGAGCAGGGATAGAACTTGATTTTGAGCCTCTGCCCACTGGTTTGGCGGAAGTTCTCAGAACCCTCTTGGGGTTGGCAGTGAGTGGAAGTAAAATTTGTACGCCTGGGATACAATGTTGAGGACCCATCAGTCTTGTGTGATGGAGATCCAGTTCTTTGCATGAAGGGCAAGGTTTCCTCCAAGGGGCACAAGCAATTGTGCAGAGGTGGGGAGTGGAGTAGAGAATTCATTGTGATTTTTTTCCGTAAGGAGGTGGCTTACCACTGCCTGCTTTAGGGGTAGGGGCACTCCATTACTTAAATCTCTGCATACCCTGAGACTGTAGTCTGGGTGGTCTGTTTCCCCTGGGTCTTGTTTGAGATGGCCTGGAGGGGGCTGGAAAGGACCAGTGTTTGGAAGGGCAATGCATACTGAATCTAGGGGGCTGTACCTGTAAAAATTCTTTAACAGTCTGCATAGACTTAGATTTTTTTTTCATCTTTTTAAGAACCTCTTCTGTTTTGGTGCCAAACAAACTGTCATTGTTCAAAGGAGCGTCTAGTAACTTTGATTTGACATGGTCTGGCAAGGTCTGCTCCTTCAGCCAAGCATGTCTTCTCAGTACAGAACCAGTGACTGCTGGCCAGCAAGATGCTTCTAGGGAATGAAAGCCACACTGCAAAGTATGCTTGCTGACTTGGCTTGCAGAGTGCATAAGCTCCTGCAATTCCTTATTTTCTGCACAGTCTGCGAAGGTTGCCACTTTTTGTTTAATAAATTCCATAATATGTTGCTGGTACTTCAGCATGTGAAAGTGACAATTCAATACCCTAATAGCAAGAGTAGCAGAGGTATATACCTTCTTACCCCATCTGTCCAAAGCTCTGGAATCCCTGTCCGAAGGGGTGATATTCTTGGCTGTAGTTGCCTTGATACCTTTAGGCCCCTGGGAAATTATCTTTGGGTCAGCAGAAAGATTTTTGAAAATAAATTTGTGAGTGTCAGGTACTTTGTAGTACCTGTCTAGTTTCCTAGGGGCAGGAGGTAAAGTATCAGGAGTAAGACTGGATTCCATAAAAACATCATCAACCACCTCCAGGTCAGGGGGTATTGCTAAAGGTCTGTGCTGTGGTAAATCTAGAAATTCTTTGAGTCTCTTTTTGGACTAAGGATAATCTTGGCATTCCCACTGGAAATGCTCTCTTAAAGTATGTAAGGTTGCACCAAAAGAAAAATCCTCTGGAGGGGATTCAGAGGAAATGCATTCCTCTGCATCTGAATCCTCATAAGCAGATAAGGCCATGTCTTCATAATCAGATACCTCAGAGTCATCAGATTCCTGGTCTGTTGAAGCTACAGGGGACTGGTCTCTTTTCCTCTTAGCAGGGGAAGGCTGACTTACACTAATCAGCATAATAAGGTCTTCTGCCATTCTAAGCATTTGTCGTTGTGGCATTGGAGGAGGTGCATGCGCTTTGGTCATTGGTTTTCTAGGCGTAGCACATACTCTTGGCCTAAGAAACTCGGTAGTTTTAGATAAAAAAGAAGTCGTCGGTTTGAGTCAAACATCTGTAGTGCGAAGAACTGCCTCAGAAGTTGGTGCCTGCACAATGGCTCTGGACCCATCCAAGGTAGAGACATCAGCAGGTTCCATAGTTGAAGAAGAGTCTCTCGGCATACCGGACTCCAAATGGGTCTCAATAGAGGCCTGAGAATTCATAGAAGCAGGCATCAGTGCCTCACTGAGTACCGGTGAACTGGCGACTAGCTTAACGGAAGAGTCATCGGCAGCTTTGGACCTATGCGGTCTGTCTCTGTCTTTATCCTTACGTTTTTTTCAGAATATCAGTAATCGGATGGCTTACTGAAGCCATTTCAGAATATGGAGCTTGAGAGCGAAAGAATTTAGTGACAATAAGAGCCCAAAATGAATAGTTCAGGTGTTGAACAAGGCACAAAACTGACAGTGAGGTACGTCATGGTCTGGGCCAAAACAGGTGACGCAGTAAGAATGAAAATCTCTGTGTGGTATTTGCTTTCCACAGGCAAGACAATTGTTAACTTTTTCTGACATCGGTTATAGCAAGAAAAAAGGATCCCCAACGGGGTACTTAGCTTTAGAAGACTTCAGGATTATTCAATTCATAAATGAAAATTTAGATAGCGGCCGGCTGGCGCTTGCAAACTGCTTCTGCTTTGGGCTCCTCTGCAAGAAAGACTGATGTAATGGCGTCGACTGCCTGTTTTTATACCCCTTTTAACCTGACGTCAGTCCTGGAGTGACAGCAACCGACAGAGAAATACTAAATCTCTGGTATTCGGGCCGACTGAGGGCTACCTGCAGGCAGATAACCCAAATGTGATGACTGCAACAGTGAAATACGAAGCCTGTAACTGAAACCTGTAACTTAATGTGGATAAAACAAAGCCAATGTGAGGAGATGAGCTTAGAACAGCTAGTCTGCATGTTAAGGAGCACTACTATCATAGGTTCATAGGTTCATACTAGGCTATCTGCCCTAGGGCATTTATAAGCCTAGCCAGAGTGTGTTTGGCTTTCGCCACCCATTTTAAATTAATTTTGCTATGCCTTTTTTTGAGGTTAGTATATTGTGCCTCTGTCTAACAGTGACACAGAAGTGATAGCCGGGGTAAACCTACGATCTCCCATCCACTCATCAAGATTCCTCTTGAAGAGAGTCAATGTGGGACTCTGCCTAACCTGGACTGGGATTTTATTCCAGAGTGAAGGGAGCCTCTGGGTTATGAATCTGTCCCTCCAGCATGTCCTATTTATTTCAGTGCTGAGGTTCAAGTCTCTCAAGCGCGTAGCTCGATGGGATTTGGATTTTCTGAGGTGCAGCATGTCCATTAATTCCGGGTTGGACATGGCTTTATACGTCAGGCACAGATCGCCTCTGAGCAGGCGGTATGCCACTGAGTAGAGCTGGAGTTTCTTAAACCGGGCAGCATATGGCATCTGTTTGAGCCCTTTGATCCTCTTGGTGAGTTACTTTTGGGGTCTTTCCAGTTGCTGCAGTTGCCTGGTAAGGTACATCCCAAAAGGGGCATTGTACTCAATTATGGGCCTGATGAGGGATGAGTAAAGAGGTACGATCACCTCCCCTGATCTAGATGTGAATCCCTTCATGATTAGGTGGCCTATATAAAATGTTTTTCTAACCACTTTGGCCACGTGGTTGTCAAATGGGAGATTGCTATCAACTTGGGTCCCCAGGTCCCTAATGACTTCTGTGCTTAATGGATTACCACCTATGTGGTAATTTGTGGGCACTTTGTTTTTGCCAAAGGGGATGACTATACACTTTTTGGCGTTTAGCTTGAGGCCATGGCTCTGGCACCAGTTGTCTGTTTCTATGAGGCCCTTTTGGAGGATGCTTGTGTTGGCTGGAGAGTTGATTATGGCGCCCAGTTTGCAGTCATCTGCGAACTTGGTCAGCCACAGTCCTTCCGTGTTGGCCTGTACCGCCGAGAAATATATACCGAACAAGAGAGGTCCCAGGACTGAGCCTTGTGGGACGCCACTTGTAACTGGTTTGGAGTCTGACATGGCTCCAGCAATTCTAACCATGTGGGTTCTGTCCTTGAGCCAGTTTACAACCCATCTAGTGACATAGGGGTTTATATTTAAGCTGGTGAGCTTATCTATAATGCCCGAGTGGGGTATTGTATCGAAGGCTTTTGCGAGGTCCAGGTAGGCTGTGTGGACCACCTTCCCCTCGTCAATGGCCTTGGTGACTGTCTCAAAGAAATCGACCAGGTTTAAGAGGCAGGATCTGCCCTTAACAAAGCCAAATTGGGTAGGATCCAGTGTCTGTAGGTCCCCAATATCTTTATTTATGAGGTCCATGATGATCCTTTCCATAGCTTTGCAGACCAAGCTAGTCAGGCTTATGGGGCGATAGTTTCCAGGATCCGTTGAGGCACCACCTTTGTGGAGAGGGACCACTGTTGCTGTACGCCACTCTTTGGGTACATATCCTGCAGTAAGGCTAAGATTGAACAGTAGTTTTATGTTTGGGTTTAGCTCTTCTTGGAGTTCATGTAGGACGCAGCCCGGGACACCATCTGGTCCCATTGATGCTGTGTTTTTTGCTTTGGAGAGGGCGGCTCTTACCTGAGCATCTGAGATGTCAGGGGGGAAGCACTCTGTTGGGATAGATATTTGCCCTTTTAGGGGGTAGAGGGGGGAAACGTTTGCACTGAACCTGTCAGCTAGGATGTTGGCAATGTCTGTGGGTTCGGTGTATTTTTTGTCATTTTGGACTAATTCTGAGCATATCTGGGAATTCACACCCAGGTTCCTAACATAACTAAAGAAAGCCTTGTGATTATCCTTAGTGTCCTGTGCAATTTTTCTCTCGAAGCTGGCTTTAGACGATTTTATGAGTGCCCGTAGTTTTTTGCTAATACTGATCAGAGATGCCTTCCCTTTTTGGGATTTTGCTCTATCATGTAGTAGCTTCCTCCTTCTATTGTATAGTTTGTTTATGGCTGGGGTCCACCAGACAGGACGTCTGCCTTTGAGTTGGGTCTTGGTTTTATTTGGGATTGCATGATCCATGCATTCCTGAAGGTGTTCATAGAATGCGTTTATAAAGGATTCTGCGGTCTGGGCCGTATTTTCCACAGGCCTGGGGGCTTTGAAGGATTTCGCCTCGGTTTTGAGGCGTGTGAAATTTGCTTTAGAGAAGTTTTTCACTGTGGTTTTCTGGGCAGGGGGTGGGGTCGGGATGTGAATATCCAGTGAGATTAGTTTATGGTCTGATCTTACCAGTGAGGGATACACTTCTGGTCTGGAGCATAGTGTCCCCATGTTGGTGATGATCAGGTCCAGTATGTTTTCCCCTCTTGTGTGAGTGGTAACAAGTTGTTCCATGGCATTTGAGTTTATAAATTCTAGGAATCTTTGGGCTAGGGTGTTGGAGCTAGAGTAATGCTCCCAGTCTATGTTTGGGTAGTTGAAGTCGCCCAATATAATGGTGTTTGGAGAGACCTTCATATTTTCCAGTATTCTCAGGAAGGCCAAGTGGGGTTCCTGTGTTTGGGAGGGTGGTCTGTAGCAGGCTATAAACTGGAAGGTAGTTTTACCCACAGTTAGTTGCACATGGATAGTCTCTGATGCTTCGTGCTGTGCCACCAACCTGGAGGTGTGGGTATCTTTGATGAATATTGATACTCCCCCTCCTTTTGTGGTTTGGTACAAGTTTTGGGGCCGAAAAGCATGGTATGAGGTATAAAGTACAGTTTTGTACCTACCATAAATGTAGATGTTCGAAGATCCACATTGCTGCAGTCCTTACACTTGGGTAGTCCGCTGTCCTCGGTCGGCCCGAATATCAAAGTATAAGGCTGACGTCGGTCAAGGCGCATTTGACTGACATCAGGACGTCAGGGTACAAATGCGCATGACCGACGTCATATCCTCAGTCTTTTCTTGCCCCAGATGTCAGAAGACCCTAAAAATAAAGGTCAAAACCAAAAGACAGCAAACAAACAACCAACCATCCTAGCACTAAAAATATGTACATCATATTGACAACCCAACCCACACAACCGCCTCTAACTACAGAGGGGAAGGAGGGAGGGTAAATTGGACTGCAGCAATGTGGATCTTCGAACATCTACATTTATGGTAGGTACAAAACTGTACTATGTTCTTCATCTCACATTGCTGCAGTCCTTACACTTGGGTAGAATCCCAAAGCAGAGGTAAGGGAGGATGGCCACATTATAAGGAAGCAGGAGCTGCCAAAATGTCCTGCAAAACAGCAGTGGCAAAACCAGCCCTGGATTTAGAGTAAAGTGGTAGGTGATAATGCCTAGAGAAAGTATGCACTGAACTCCAAGTAGCTGCCTCCAAAATATCCTTAGTTGCCACCCCTCAAAAAGCTGTCAAGTGGCAGTAGCCCTAGTGGAATGAGGCCTAATCCCAGCTGGAATCTCCTTGCCATGATGGGAATAACAGAAAGCAATGCAAAACCCAATCCACTTAGAAATAGTCTGTTTTGACACAGGCTTGCCCTGAGAACTCAAAGCAAAAGAAACAAATAACTGCTGAGACTGCCTGAACCCTTTAGTTCTGTCCAAATAATATCGCAACTGCCTGTGTACATCTAAAGTGTGCAAAATCTTTTCCCCTTTATTTTGGGGATTTGCATAAAAAGTAGGCAAATGAATAGTTTGGTTTAAAGCCACACTAGAAACCACTTTAGGCATAAAGGAAGGATTAGTACGTAAAGATACCCTATCCTTATGGAAAATTAAGAAAGGCTCAACCGCCATAAGGGCCTGCAACTCAGAAACCCTTCTTGCAGAGGTAATAGCCAACAAAAAGCAGTCTTCCATGATAAAACTTTAATTCAGTAGTAGCTGCAGGCTCAAAAGGTTGTAGAGTGAGTTTCTCCAACACAAAATTGAGATCCCAAGCAGGAGTAGGAGCTCTTCGTGGGGTCTTATATTCTTTGCCCTCTAAGAAATTGCTTGAACAAAGGATGAGAAAACAATGGTGGGTCACAATCATAGTGAGCGAAATTGCTGCAGCATGAACCTTAATAGAAGAGAAGGACAAACCTTTGTCCAGTAACTCAGTAAGATATTGAAGAGCCACACTTAAATTAGGCTCAGAAACATCAAAATCCTTTGCTGCACTCCAAAATAAAATCTCTTCCATTTATCTGCGTACACTTTCCTTGTACTAGGCCTTCTAGCTTCCAAAATAACATTCAAAACTTGCTGTGGAAGTGGAGGCCCACTATGGTTCAAAACAGAATATGCCAGGCTGTTAGGTGCAGAGAGTGAAGCTTGACATTGAGCAAATGACTGTCCTCCTGAGACAACAGGTGTGGAATCGAAGGCAAAGGCCATGGAGGCTTCCGTACCAGGCTTCTCAGTAATGGGTACCAATGCTGTCGAGGCCAATCTGGAGCTATCAAAATCATCCTTGGCTTGTCTTGTCTGGCCTTTAGTAGTACCTTTGGGAGGAGAGGCAGAGGCGGAAAGGCATACACATGAAGATTGCTCCAATTGAAAGAAAGAGCATCCACTTTCCAAGCTGTGGGATGAAACCTTTTTGTGCAAAACTTTGGCAGCTGGTGGTTTAGTGGAGAAGCGAACAGATCTATGTCTGGAGTTCCCCATGACACTGTCAATTTCTGAAATACATGAGGATCCAATTTCCACTCGTGGGGATCCATAATTTGTCTGCTCAACACATCTGCTAAGGAGTTCTGTGCTCCGGCAGAAACCTTGCCTGAAGATTTAGCTGTAAACTGAGAGCAGTCTCCCACAAAATCATTGCTTGCCTGCAGAGAGGATAAGAATGTGTTCCGCTTTGCTTGTTGATGTACCACATGACAGTTGTGTTGTCTGTTAGAATCAACACCTGCCCTGGAAGAAGTAAATCCTTGAAAGCTATTAATGCAAACTGGACTGCTAACATCTCTTTCAAGTTGATATGTAGATGTTGTAGTCTGGCAGGCCACTTGTCTTGTATCCACTTTCCATTCAGATGAGCTCCCCAAGCTTTGTCTGAGGCATCTGTCGTTAGAATCTGACTCGCCTCTGGCCGGGTCACAGAGAGTCCCTTGTTTAGGTGACATTCCTGAGCCCACCACAACAATTCCTTTTGAATGCAAGGTATTATTTGAATGACAGTGTCCAAATCCTGGCAGTGCTGTGTCCATACATTTGAGATACCATTGTAGCTTCCTCATATGCAGTTTGGCATTGGGAAGCACCAGAATACAAGATGCCATGAACCCCAAGGCTTGAAGGACTGTCCTTGCAGTCAGCCTGGACTGATGAGACAACTGATGAAAGTAAAGGGAAAGATTCTTTTGTTTGTCCGGGGTCAAAAAGGCCATCTGGGATGCTGTATTCAGTCTCACACCCAGAAAGCACATGTCCTGAGAGGGTACTAGACTGGACTTTATTTCGTTCACAGAATACCCCAGGCATCTTAGCACTGCTATCACATAATCCAAATGATGAAGAAGCTCGTCCCTTCCTTGAGCCAGAATCAGGCAATCGTCCAAATAAGGATAGATCTGTATTCCTTTTAACCTGAGGAAAGCTATCACTGGAGCCAGAACTTTCGTGAACACTCTGGGCAGTAGATAAGCCAAAGGGCAATGCAGAGAACTGATAATGAGAAGTCCCAGCTCGAAACGCAGATACTTCCTGCAACTCAGTCTGATAGGAACATGAAGATAAGCCTCCTTGAGATCCAAAGTTACCATCCAATGATCTTTGCCCAGCAGAGGTAAAAGCTGCTGTAACGTCAACATTTTGAACTTGGGAATGTCCAGATAAGTGTTGAGGATAGATAAGTCCAAAATTGGTCTCCACGTGTTCCCTTTCTTTGGTACTAGGAACAGGCGAGAATAAAATCCTAGGCCCACTTCTGGCATAGGGACCGGCTGTATGGCCCCTATTTGGAGTAACAGAGAAATTTGCTTGTGAGCCTCTATTCTTTGTTGAGGAGGAACGTCTGGCATGCCTTTGAAAGGAGGCAAGGTATGGAAATAAAACCTGTAACCGTGGTGAATGATATCCAATACCCATCTGTCTTGGGTAATTAAACTCCAATTTTCTTTGAAAAGTGCCAACCTTCCTCCCAAAGGTGCTGCCAGACGAGAAGGTTCTGGCAGCTGAAAAGGTAGGTCATTGGGTCTGTTTACGAAAGGACTGACCCCTGCCCTCACACGAAGACTGTGCAGGAGAACTCCCTGTTCTAGGCCTGAAAGAGCCCTGAGCTCTGCCCCTACCACGTCTAGATCTACCCCTAGACTGGGAATCATAAGAAGGATAAGTCCACCCCTTAGTAGGCCAATTTCTACTAAACTTTGGAGGCTGAACCTGCAAAAAATCTTTAACAGTCTGCATAGACTTAGCCTTGTCTTCCATTTTCTTTAAAACTGCCTCAACAGGAGAACCAAACAACACATCCGATTGTAAAGGAGCATCTAAAATCCTTGTTTTAACATGGTCAGATAAATTCTGATCCCTCAGCCAGGCGTGCCTGCAAAGAACTGACCCAGTGGCAGCCACCCTAGACGAGGCCTGTACAGCATCAAAACCACATTGCAAAGAATGCTTACCCACCTGTTCAGAAACATGTACTAAATCTTGTAACTCTTTACAATCAATACCTTCCGCCAGAGCATCAACCTTAGACTTCAATTGTGAAAGGAGATAGTTTTGGTATTTCAACATGTGAAACTGGCAATTCAAAGCCCTCATAGCTAGAGTGGAAGAAGTATAAACTTTCTTTCCCCATCTATCCAAGGCCCTGGCCTCTTTATCTGTAGGAACCGGATTCTTGACAACAGAAGCCTTAACACCTTTAGGCCCCTGACTAACAGTTTCTGGGTCTGCCCTAGGACTCTTAAAAGATACTTATGAGCTTCAGGCACCCTGTAATACCTATCCGGTTTAACAGGAGCAGGAGGCAAAGAATCAGGATTAAGAGAAGCCTCTGTAAAACATCTTCCACCACATCCAAAACAGGAGGTATAGCCAAAGGCCTATGCTGGGGTAAAACAAAAATTCCCTAAGCCTTTTCCTGGAATCAGAGAAGTCCTGACCTTCCCACTTAAAATGCTCCCTCATGGAATGAAGAGTTTCTGAAAAGAAAAATCCTCAGGAGGAGAAGCAGAAGGAGTAGAATCATCCACATCAGAATCAGAATAAGAATACTCCTGCAAGTCTTCAGCCGAAGACTCTGAAACATCCGAAGCCTGCTCAAAACTCCCTAGCTCAGGCTCCACCCTAGGTCTCTTATCAGGAGGGGGCAAAGAACCCTAATCAAAGTAATCAAATCTTCTGCCATTTTAAGCATATGCTTCTTGGGCACAGTTCCTGAAGAACTAGGGGTGACACCAACTGAAGCTAAACCTGGCCTGCCTCTGGGAGAAGCCTTGGAAACAGAAGGAGAGGGCCTAACCACCCTAGGAAGGGAGGGGAGTATAGTAACCTGAGAAGCCCCATCAGCCTGACCTGCCTCCTGAGAGGCCACATCCTGCAATAACAAAGTCTCTCCCTGGGATCCCAAAGAAACCTCCGGTGGAACCACCGGCTCCACCGACACCTCTAAAGAACCGGCGTCCGGTACAGACGGTTCTTCTAGCCTAGGCTTAACTGCTTTGTCCTTGCGCTTCTTCGAAGAAGCGGGCGTCAGAGCATCCAACGGCATTTTATAATTGCACCGCTTCCCAAAGACTAACCTGGCACAATCTAACCTTCTCTTTATAGTGCGCTTATTGAATCTAGCACAAGAGCGACACCCAACAACGTCGTGCTCAGGCCCTAAATAAGGAATACACAAAGTATGATAGTCTCTATGCGGTATCTGTTTCCCACAAGAAATACAATTATTCACTTTTTCTGACATCCGGTAAACCACTGAGGCAAGAAAAAACTAAAATATTCCCCAACGGGGTACTTAGCCAACTTTGACTCGGTCTGAAACTCCGAAATCGAAAATTTTCAGAACACCAACCGGCACTTGCAATGCTGCTTCTGCATCGGACCATGCGGCAAAAAAGACTGAGGATATGACGTCGGTCATGCGCATTTGTACCCTGACGTCCTGATGTCAGTCAAATGCGCCTTGACCGACGTCAGCCTTATACTTTGATATTCGGGCCGACCGAGGACAGCGGACTACCCAAGTGTAAGGACTGCAGCAATGTGAGATGAAGAACATCCTGGTAGTGCTGGGGTGCTCTCGGGAGCCTTGAACCAGGTTTCTGTTACTGCACAGATATCGATGTTCTCCATGCTAAGGAGAGTTTCGAGTGCGTGCATCTTGAGGTTTAGACTTCTGGCGTTGAGTAGCATTACTCTTAGTTTCTTATCCCTTGTGATACCTATGGAGGTGGGTTTGTCTTTTGAGCCTTGCCTAAAGAAGGCACTATGGGGTAGCAAGAGCCTTTGCCAATATCCGAAAGCCCAGGGGTGACAGGTGCAAGCCGTCCCTAGCGAAGCATTGTGGCTTGTCGAGCATGTTATCCCAGGCTGACAGACACTGGATCCCCTTTGAATGACACCAACACTTAAGCCAATTTTTGAAAGTGATCATCTTATCTTCATATTGTGGCATCATTCTTGGTGAGGGTAAGATGCTACTCAAGGTCAGGGTCATACCGGCCTGGGCTACATGCTCAGAGAGCTCCTCTATGTCTCTTTTCATGTAGTCCAGGGAGGTACGTCTCAGGTCATTCACACCAGCATGGACAATGACTGAGTCATATTTGTACTTGCCATGGAGTGACCTAAGTGCTTGTGTTATGTGGCGGATCCTAGCACCCGACAGGCAGCTCACTGTGACCTTCTCCTTCTCCCTGTTAGCACAATCTAACCAAGATAGTGCCAAACCCCACTGACTGCCAAAGGAGATCTCTGTATAACCCTGTCTATAACCTACAGCAGCCCACTCCAATACAGGTCCAGAAAACAGGGAATGCAATTTCCAAATGTCCCTGTAGCCAGCTTGGTAGATATGGGCATTGTAAGACACTAGCAATTGTCTCATGTTCACAAACAACCATTTAATCCTTAAAGCAAATACAGTATGCAAGAGATGCTCATACACAATTTCACTGGAGAAAAAATTTCACATGCAAACAAGGTTGTCAAGGACACATACTACATCCACACACAGAAATAGACCAGCTTATGCTGAGGCACTAAGAAGAAATCTTCCCAAACCTCAAAAACCTCATAAGCCTGCAATCAGTAATACCTCTTCACAGCAATCTTTAAAGCTTTCACCAAAAGCACCACCAACCACCAGACATGTTCATACATCCAGTGGTACCCCCAAGAGCAAAGCCCATAAATCAAATAAACATATTATCCACGACTCTTGTCATAGGGAACATCATTGTACGACACACAGATGTTCTTCTTACCAGACTGAATGAGCAGAAGACAACAGTTATTAGCTTATCTGGAGTCTAAATCTGCCAAGTTACACATGCAGTCAAGAAACTATACCACAGTTACTAGTATGAATCGATTACAGTCCATATGGGGAGTTAATGACCTGAGATGTACCTCCCTGGATTATATGAAGAGAGACATTATTGATCTTTCTGAATATATGTCTCAGTCAGGTATGTGCCTTCCAATAAGCAGCATTCTATCTTCACAAAGAAAGACCCCACAGTACAATCAAAAGATGACTAACTTCAATAATTGCATTAGTTTCTGTTGTCTTTCCAGGGGGATTCAACATTTGTCAGCATGGGAGGACATGGATAACAAACCACATTGCTTTGCAAAGGATGGTCTGCACCTGTCCTTCTAGTGTTCCAAATACTGGTTAAAATTTATCCACTCCCTTAAGAGCCTTTTTTGGCAATGCCAAATTGACAAGTCTACCAACATAGCAAATAAAACCCAAACAAACCTAAAGCTGTTGCTGCTCAATGCTAGCAGCCTACACAAGAAACTCTAAACCTTACAAGCTTTCATCACTCTAGAGAATATGCACATGTCTGCCACTACCAAGACATGGTTTAAATTCACAAAGTACTCTGGTAGTGCAAGGTTCTAATATCTTCCATGCATTTAGTCCACCAGCTGCACAGATAGGGACAAAAGGTGACATTTCGATCTACATTAGCAGCAAGTACACTTCGAGGTTGGTTAAACAAGATGATGCACTGGAGTTTGTCTGTGGTGATTTGTACATGGATAAAGTCCCATATCATAGCAAGCTATACGTCACCCTTTACATCCTAAGAAACCTAGTAATCTAGACCTACTGGAGACACTCACTATTAAACAAAACACCCTATTGATGGGAGACTAACTACCCCTCTAAAGGTTGGGAAAGAGACACTGCTTAAAACTTGCAGGCACAACGATTCATGGACTTTGTTAACATAAATACCTTTGAGCAGATAGTGCACACACCCACCAGAGGTTCTAACATACTGTACCTGGTACTCATCACTATGGGAAAGAGCTGCACACTCCTCGTTATCACATCCTCCTTAATGAGGTCAGACCACAAAGCTGTCTCCTTAATAAAAATTACTGAGTAAGCCCAGCAAACACTGTGACAGTCAGGAGCTATTATAAAGCAAACTGAATCCTATTAAGCAATAGTTTGTCAAAATTCAATGCCCCTCATAACCATTCGCAGCAACCTATGCAGAACTGTTCACAAGACCCTGCACAACCATGTAAATGGCTGTATACACACAGCCTGCTATACCTCCTAGAAGTAAGCCCCCAAAAACTCAAACAAACCACAGGGTATATCACAAAAAGAAAACGTCATGGCTAAAATCAGGAAGAGCAACTCCCATAATAAGAGCTCTTGAATTAAACTAAACAGGAAATTAAGAAGACTAATCAAATCCAACATAGCCTTACAGGCTGAAGACAACCACACAGCCTGTTACAGCAATGCCCATAACCTTAAATGTATCAGACAGCAGTCTGCTGAACTTGTGGTACATGGTGCTGCCTTTACTGACTGCAATGACACACTGATTCTACTGTTTGACAAATTCAGCTCAAACATCAAGCCCACTCCCCTCCCTGCCTCCCCCAACTACTAGATGGGAGCAGATCCTGGTTGCACTCACTAAAGCCAAAAACAACCTAAACTGGACCTGGAAATATCCTAGGATATATCCTAAATAGCTTGAAACATGACCTATATGGACAACCTGAGTTACCGTTAAACTACAGACTCAAAACAGGCCTACAAAAATGGAGGACTTCAATGTTTATCCCACTTCACATGGGTGGACTATCAAGAGACATAAAACATTACAGACCCATTAGTTTGGTTAGTCTAATATGCAAAGCCATCATGGAATTATCATGAAATAGATCAACAAAGACAGGCAATCTTCTGACACTGGACTCAACCCAGTTTAGCTTTGTCAAGGGAAAGCCATGCCTACTAAATATGGTAGACTTCTTTGATAGTGGTATGTTGCTCTGACTGTAGTGCACAGGGTCCTGGGTAAAAGACTTTGCAGTGAAGAAATGTTGGGTACAAGGCTTTCTTCTGGTATTATGATAGGGCCTTTGGGGGGGGGGGGGGGGAGGGGTAAAGTTAGCACTGAATCTGTTGGCCAGTATGTTGGCTATAACTGTTGGCTCAGTATAGGAGGTACCATTGTGCAGTAGCTCAGAGCAAATCTGGGTATTGCCTTAGAGATTCTTAAACCCAGAGACTCCTCAGACTATGGAATAGACTGCCCATACATGTCAAGCAGAGCGCCTCTTTGGCCCTCTTCAAAAGGAACCTTGATGATTGGATGGGAGATAGGAAATTCACCCCGGGGATCATGTCAGTCACCCTACTAGACAGGGGTCCAGGGAAATAAATACTGTGGGAAGAAATAGCCAGGGAATTATGGTTAGGCTTGTATAGGCCCTAGGGCCGATAGCTGAGTACCATCCTATGAACCTATGAAGAGGTCACCAAGGAAATGAATGAGGGAGAAACGGTGTATACCACCTACCTCTACCTAGCTAGAGAGCTTGATACAATCCCCTACGCAGATATAGTTCACAAACTCACCTAACTGGGCATAAACACCTGCATAACTAACTGGATTACCAGCTTGCTCACAGAAAGTACCCAAGAAGTCCGGATTGGAGAGATCACCTCCACTAAGAAACCAGTCACCAGTTGGATACTGCAAGGCTTTGTGCTGGGACAGTTCTTATTTGGAATCTACTTCTCCAAGGTAAAGGTTAATGTCAAGGGCCTTTGTCTGACTAAGTTCTCAGATGACTGCAAATTGCTAGTTATTACAGACTCACCCATAACACAAACATCTCACAAGAGGGTCTGATACAGACAAATGAGTGGTGCCAAAGTCACAGATTAAAACTCAATGCCAAGAAATACATCACTGTACCTTTTGGGAAAACAGCCACCCAGGCTAATTACTACATTGATAACACAACCCTAAGAGTTCACTTAGTAGTCCAGTTATCTGGGAATGTATGTAGACAGCAATGTGGCCTTGATCAACATGTTACCAAAGTAATAAGAAAATCATTCTGTTGCCCAACTTACAAATAAGGGCATGGTATCTAGGGTCAAAGAAGTCATACTGCCACTTTATTTGTCCCTTGTCAAACTCACCGATGAGTATAATGCCCCTTTGGCATGTACCTGATCAGACATATGTGACAGCTGAAAAGCTCACAAAGGTTCCTTACAAGGACAATCCTGGATATAAACACATTGTCCTACACTGTTCGCCTTAAAGTCCTGTCATTACACTCAATTTCCTACAGGTTACTGAGGGGTGATCTATGCCTGGCTACAGTGCACCCTTTGATGCAGTTCTGATGGATCTTTTGCACATCAACAAAATAAACTGCATTAGAACCACTAGTCGTATTGTATCTCAGGAAATAATATACAAATTTTGACAGTTCCTACTACTGAATTCACATCTTCCATACCAAATATTTTTATACATCTTTCAGAAATCTACATTCTTTTGTTATAGTTTCCAGTCTAAGACCTCCAATACCTCCTCAATGTTGCCAATCAATTTCCAGTCCTCAACTTATATGTAATATTCCCTGCTGAACTAGTATTTCTCCCAAAATTCTGTTATGGTCCATAACAGCAGTTTCTGGTAGAATATAAATACAGTCCTGTATAACCCCACAATCCCAACAACAGTCCCTTAATACCAGAAATCGACCTTTATTGTCTTTTATTCTTCTGTCACTATTGCAGTCCCTCTAGCAATTAATGTTATTAGTCCCCTTTTCATTTGCACATGATATTCTGCTGAATTTCCATCCTGTGATCCTTTCTTTGTCAAATTAACATGTTCATTTCTTTTTAAATGTGTCTCCTGCAGCACTGCTATTTGCAATGGGCATTTCTTAATAGAATTCAATACTCCTGCTTTTGTCTGTACGTGTAAGAGTTCATAGGTTGGTACTAGGCTATCGGCCCTAGGGCCTACACAAGCCTAGCCATAACAATTCCTTGGCTATTTCTTCCCACAATATTTACTTACCTGAATCCCTGTCTTTCTTATCTCCCATCCAATCGTCAAGGTTCCTTTTGAAGAGGGCCAAAAAGACACTCTGCTTGACATGTATGGGCAGTCTGTTCCAGAGTCTGGGGAGTCTCTGGGTCAGAAACCTATCCCTCCAGCATGTTTTGTTCATTGTGATGACAAGGTTTAGATCCCTGGAGTGTGTGGCTCTGAAGATTGGGATTTCTTTAAGTGTAGCATGTCCAACAGCTCTGGGTTTGACATGGCCTTGTATGTTAAGTAGAGATCGCCTCTGAGTAGATGATATGTGACAGAGTATAGCTGAGTTTTTTTACATGGTCAGTATAGGGCATCTGCTTTAGGCCTGTGATTCTTTTAGTGAGATATTTCTGTGGCCTTTCCAGTTGTTGCAGATGTCTTGAGAGGTACATACCAAATGGGGCGTTATATTCTGTAATGGGTCTAATGAGGGATGAGTACAGTGAGACAATGACCTCCTTTTTTCTCGATGAAAAGCCCTTAGTGATGAGGTGTGCCACATAGACGGATTTCCTGGCTGTTGTGGTGATGTGGTTATCGAAGGTGAGACCACTGTCCACCTGTGTCCCTAAGTCTCTTATCACACTTTCAGTGTTTAGTGTACTGCCACCTATGTGGTAACTCACGGGTGCATGTCTTTTCCCAAAGGGGATAACTATACATTTCTTGGCATTGAGCTTGAGCCCATGGCTCTGGCACCAAGCATCTGTTTCTGTAAGGCCCTTTTGTAGAATATCCACATCATTTGGGATTCAATAATGGCTTCCAGTTTGCAGTCCACCAGGGCATGTAAATTCCATGATAATGTAGACTGCATAACCATTATTTTGAAAAGCTAATGTTACCGCCTATTATTCATGTCAGTCCTTTTGAATGTCTATTTTCAACATGCATATTGTATGCACAGTCTCATTTACCAGGCTAATTTTTTACATAGTTGTTTCTTCTCATCTCCATTTCAACCCATGCAACATTCTTCAAGACTTTTTGTCCTAATGAAAACCCTCAAAAAAAAAAAAAAAAAAAAAAAAAAAAAAACATTTTCAGAACCCACATCCACATTAACTTTGGACAAACAACAGACAAAACTATGTACATTTTAAAAAAATGAAGTTCAACCTTGAAGAGGGAACAATTGGACCATATTGAATGCTGCACCTACAAGCATTACCTATTCTAAAATTAAAGGACCACTAAATGCTTCTACACGTTTCTTCATTCCTAACATGTGTTTCTTCCCTATCTTTTGATAGTATCACTCTAAATTATCCCTACTGCTTCTTTAAATCCTCAATTTGACAGTTTCTCTCACCCCTGTACCTGCGGCTCCGGTACTGTGAGCCATTTTCCAGCTTCTAATATTCTCGTGGTGCTGCTTTCAGTGTAAAGGCACTGCAAGGGCTTGGTAATAATGCCTTTTGGTTTTTTTTTTTCCAGTGTTGCCGAAGAACTGCCCAAGGACCACCCTCCTCCAGTCCTTTCGCCCTGGCAACACCCTGTTTAACTACAAAAGCAGCACAGCCTTTCAACCTGACTTTCACAAGCCATAAAAACAGATATTGTGCAACTGGGGGAACTACTCTCTCCTTTCCAGTTGCTGGACAAATCTATTTTGGTCCTAGGTGAAAGAGTTAAATGCAGCAAGCCCTGAAAAAAAAACATCAGAAATATATGCAGAGTATAAATTATGGAATAGGGTCAGTGATTTTTTTTCCATACAAGTTCTAATTTTTAGGGAAAAAACTATCGCTGAATTGTTACTTGTACTTGCAAAAAAGAAGTGCGATTTCAGAGCTTGCTGCATTTACAAAATGCCAGTAAAACGATTTGTGTGTGTGTGTGTGCATAGCCGGCTTTAGGCACCAGGGAACCCTGTGGTCGCGGAGGGCCCCCTGTTTCCTGGGGGCCCCCAACCACAGCAAGTTATCTTATCCTGACATTTTGTAACATCCCTGTCAAACCAACAAAAGCTAGTAGTATTCTTATATAATTAATAAACCACATGGGTAATAACTCTTACTTATATCTCCTTTAAAATTCAAAGATATTTCTGGTTGTAGTAACAGAATTCCATTAAATATTTTACCACTGGCATAGTGCCCCTGGCTTAGTTACATCCTGCTGTTGGACATGTTCTCCACTACAACTAACTACATAGCCAGCTTTAGGTCCATGCTATACTTGTGGCTGCAGGGCACCCCTCCCCCCTAATCATCTTTCACTGTGTGGAGCCCCACAAAAGCTGCTGCTGGTTGGGGAAAAATGAGGAAGAAAAAAATTATTAATTTACTAATTATGCTCTTTAACCTGAACAGGGCTGTGATATGATCCTATTGGGATGAAGTTGATAATAACATGAGCAAGATTAGCACTAGAGAGATCAGCAGCCCAGAGTGACTTATCACAGTGCAAATATTGGATTTTCAGAAGACCTGATACTTCCAATCTTCAGAGATGGTTTTCTGTTTTAGGGAATTTTATAAATACAAGCAGAGCAATATATACTATAACTATCAATTCCTTTGCTTAAGAATTCAGTGCAATCCCAAAAAATAATAGAATAAAGGCTCGGAATCAGGACTAGATTTTAAATATTACTGTAATTCACTTAAAAATTTAATATAACACTTTTGCATCAACAAGTATTTTTGGACAATAAACTCAGATGTCTGGATTGACTGTTGTAATCCTGAATGATTTACCAGCAAATCAAACTTTTACGAAGGAGAAAGCAGAAGTATGAACAAAACCAGGGAAAGTCTGTGAAATCAGGGACAGTGACAGGTATGCATTACTCATCAATGAGGGAAATAAGTGACTTACCCCTGCTGCTGTTTGACGACTGCTAAACTGCAGTTACTGATCTGGTGTGGCAGTACCAGTGTTGCACACTACATTGCTATTTGCTGAAATAAGTGCAAAACTAGTACTGCCATGGCTTATGTTTGGGTGTCTGTGTATGTGTGTAAACAATATCACTGATTTTTATCTGTGCACACACCCAGTAATGCCAGGACGCTGTCATTCTTCTGGGTATCAGTAAAAATGTACCTAACAACTAATTATATTTCAAAAGTAAGAAATAAAATATATCACAGAACATTCAGACATTTTGATATTCTTGGAGTCTGGTGGCCCCCACTCACCAGACTGTATAAATGTATACTGGGGACCCCCTTAATCATTCTTGACTCTGTGGGGACCCCCACAAAAGCTACTGATGGTTGAAGAAAAATGAGGACAAAAAATGAATCAATTTTCTGATGCAGCTGTTTAACCTAAACAGTGTTGAGATATGACTCTTAGGATAAAGCTGATAGCCTCTGGTTTCAAACACACCCATTCTAAAACCAGCCCTGCTCAAATGTGCGTGTATAGAAAGCTGCTGTATGTTATGGGAGGTTGGGGAATGTGGGGTTATTACAAGTTTAATTTTCATCACAGTCACACCTTAGAGGTATGCACATGAAGTCATTATAGCTTGTGTTTGAGCTGAGGACAGTGTGGTCATTGTTTATTTACTTTTCTCACAGACCTCAGAGGTGTAAAAAGATTACTATAGCTTGTGTGGGGGTGGTGTATTGTCTAGGAGCAACAAATTAGAATATATTACTGAAATCATTCTCACAATCACACATCAAGCACATATACATGGGGCTGACTTACAGGGTTAGGGGTGAGAAAGCATGCTATGTATCTGTATATCAGCAGTCACTAGAAATATATAGCTAAGGCAAATAAACCTCTGCTTTCATCCTAGTCTAACACCAGAGGGATGTATAGGCAGTGACTGTCTTTTGTAGGGGGGGTCTTTTGTGGGGGGGGGGGGTTAGGGAAAAAGCAGAATTCCCACATAAGACCTATGTATTCCCACAACTGGCTTGTTAAGTTTATTGTGAGCTACTATGTTGTCAGCTTTGAATATTAAGCTTTGAGCACAACATATGTCTTCTTTGAAAGAAAAAAAAAAGAGACTGAAATTCTTTTCTTTTTCATGATTTTTGTTTAGGCCACCACTTGAATAGCATGCTGAGAAAATGCTCTAAAATGCATCCCAGGGCACATATATAACCCCTATACCTTTGGGGGCACCATCTTAATTGAGTTATTTCCTAAATGGTTATTATTGTGCTGTCTTGGTCAGGAAAGGTGTGCTGAAAGGATGCAATGAAAACTAAAGCTGAACAGCAACAGTGGATTTATTTCCTTAATCATAATTTCTGTTCAAGCCATTACTGGATGAAAAGGTTGTGTAAAAAAAACAAAACTTTAAAATAAAGAAAGTTATGGCTTCTTGAAAAAGCTGAGAGTAAGGCAAATTGTGAGGAAAAAGGAGGAAAAAGTAATGTGCATGGATTGGGGTACCAAAAGGGGAGGGGGTCAGAGGAGAAGACTGGAGGGTTTGTGGGGTTGTTGAAACATTAGGCTCAGTCATTGCTTCATTTAAGTTTAGACCTGTACACAGAGTTGTTGTAATGTATCACTGTTACCACTAAATGCCAGTAACTGTAAGGGTCATTTTGTTAGATAGGTCAACAAAGTGTGGAATATAGGCCTGTTGTTATGTAAGAGCTTGTAGTTACAGGACTGTCTGCGTACTACTCTTAAAAGTATGCAGCACAAACTAAAAGGTTTCTTTGGAGGTGTGGCATTTACAAGATGATACTTATACTGAAAGTGCATAGGGGGCCCCCAACTTGACATTTGCTGGGGGCCCCCCAAATGCTAACACCAGCCCTGTGTGTGTGTGTGTGTGTGTGTGTGTGTGTGTGTGTGTGTGTGAGAGAGAGAGACAGAGAGAGAAAGACAGACAGAGGTTCATGACTGTAATCAGCAGCTGCTCGTTAAAGAAATGTTTATCTGGTCAGATTCCTGCTTCATTGCTGAAAAAAAAAAAAAAAACCACAAAAAATCCAGACCTTGTTCATTCTCCGATCATATGCTTTATCCTAATCAGGGTTGTAGTATATAACCCTGATTTGAATAAAGCAGGTACTGGGTAAAAATTATCTTCCCAGTATATGCAACAGATTAAAATATTCTTTTCTCGATCATCTGCCGCTTGCAAGAATATCGCGGTTCTGTCTTTTGATTATGGTAAAAATCTACAGTGTGTATTTTGCAGTTCCGGCTTTAGTTTTGTATTTGCAGTAAAAGCCCTTGGCTTTCTAATTCTAGTTAAACAGGATTTCAACCTAGTCTTATATGTTCAGAGTTTTTCTCATCAGGCCTCCACTGAAAATGGACCCAGTCCAGCTGGATTTTCCCAGTTAACAAATATAAAATAAAAATAAATAAAATAAATAAATAAATGTGTCACATTACTGCAATTACAAGACTAAGGCAGTAACCATTGCATTCTTTTAAGTGACAAGTGAATGGGGCCAAGTATAACGGGCAAAGAAGAAGAAATGATACAAAAGTGAGAAAGGTAGTGTACTATGTTTCCTAAAAAAATACCTGCATGCATAATACAGGGATACATGCTTCCTTGTTGGTTAGACACTATTCACATGCACTGCCTGGCATACTGAAGTGAAATGTGAGTACTCATTAAAAAGTAAAATATGTGCATTTTATACAAATCAAACCAAAAGCATTAGCTCGGCTAGAAAAAGAGAATGTTGTCTTTTGGCTGAATCAATTATGAATGCAGATTTTTTTTAGGAAACAAAGCATGCTAATACTGAACTAGGAATGCAGTTAACATATTCATCAGCAATGTTTTTTAGGGACGATATTTACATCAATATTTTTATAATTCCAGATAATACACAATATTTCTGATTGAAGTATGCAGTGGTTGATGAAAATAGCACATGGGAAATCAAAAAAAATATTTCCAATTTTTATTTCATTCTCTTGTACTTGGCAATACTGTCAAGCAAGTAAAATGTACTTGTATCCATAATATAGTACTTAGAGGTGCTGTAAACAGAGGTACTCTTGTACAACTGGCAGTCCACCAGGGTGCAAAGTCCACTAAACAATGACTTCTCATTAGTATTAATGACTTCTCATGATTATACAATGATTTCTCATTAGTATTAAAAAAATGCATACTAATTGGTCAATCCAACCAGTGTGTCCACTGTAAATCAAGCAAATACCAACAGAAAAAAGTCCAGCCACTGCAGAACCATTCAGCGGCCAGACTTTTCTATTGATATATTCTACTGAGGGCACACCAAATACAAGACAAATCAGGTATGTCCTATAAAAACTAAAGAAACAGAAATGTACCCAATTGTCTTTATATTTCTGCACTATCTCTACAGACTCTGGTATCTCTGAAGTGCCCAGATGTTTGGAGAATGTCCACATTTTTGTCTCATTACAAAAAATGCAACAGATTTTTTTTTCCATTCCTTCAGTTGAACAGCACTGCTGTACTGTGCAAGCATGGGAACGCAAGTCCCATACACATGTGCAGTACCACATGAAAGAACAGGGAAATAATGCTGAAGAACACTACACCGTCTTAATACAAAGACATTATTTAACAAAGGTAAGCAATTTTTTTCTTAAATAATGTCATTGTATTATAGCAATAACCCACTCCTGGATGAGGGTAATGCTGGATTTACCCATGGCTGTCTTTGTGCAACAGCTGATATTTCTTTCCATTTACTGCTGGCATATTGTACACTAGTTGTCAGCTAAAAGAAAACTGGGCTTCTCTACACCTCAACAATTGTAAAGCAGATGAGGTTCCATCTGTTTGGGCTCAATCCCCTGATGCTGAACTCCATGACTGTTCTTAAAGGAAATGAGTGCCAGTACTGGATCTAACAGTACACCAGCAGTGCTTTTTTGATTTTAGAATGTATCTTCATGTTAGTGCAACTGTTGGAGATTTCATATATATCTTTGTGGAGTGCTTGCTCCCATGGAAGTGTAACACCCTCTGTCAAAAATTGCTTTTATTTTTGTAATGAGGCTGACTTCCCATTCATTTGAACGTGGCAAGGTGAATCCTGATTAAGCTGAAACTTGATTCTTCTTAGTCAAAGTAAGAATAATCTGCACTTCTTTTCCAGGATATCAACAAGGTAAAATCAGCGACTTGCCATTATCATCTTTCTTCTTCCATTTTCATACGGGGTCATGTAGTTGTGTTAACTGATGCCAGCTATCTTGATTCAGAACCACTCTCCTACCTTACTTGGTAATTATACCTATCAATCTTTTCTCACATAATCATCTAGGATAGCTGGACATTCTCATCTCTTTTTGCCTTCTTCCTATCTCTCCAAATCTGCTTTAGTAAATCACATGTTCTTATGCATCTGGCCAAACTATCATAATCTGTTATCTTTGACCTTCTCTACATTGTTTTCCTCTACAATTAGGGCTAATTTGGCTCTCTGACTGTTTATACTTGAATCACTGTGTCAGTGTACAGGTCCTATACTAATTATACAAATGTTTCTAGTATTTGACTGTTCACAGGACTCTTGGGACCGTGTCTTATGCTTTCCACAAGCACGGGAAAGCCTAGTTGGACACTTTTCTTATATCCAGCTTCTTCTGCATCCTCACCTGAATCCAAGCTGCTTATCTTGCATCTTATTTTCTACTATTCACGTTCACTTATCAGCCATCCTCTCCAACAATTTCATTCAGTGTGAGAGTTTGATATCTCTGTACTGACCACAATTATCAAAATCCCCTGTGTTCTTGTACATTGGCAGCAGAATACTTACTCTCCAGTCATCTGAGATATACCTGTCTCTATTTACATACTGTGATGAGTACCTTCAGGCACAATTTCTCTCCTAATCGACCCAGTATCTCCACCATATCTGCCATGACATCATCTAAGCCTGCAACCTTCACTGACTTCATGTTCCTTAAGGCACGTTGTACTTCTACAGCAGGATTTAATTCCTCTTTCAGCTCAAAACTGCACCTGTGGCATTACAGCTTCTATGGTGTTTTCTTCATTCAGAAATATCTCAAAGTGCTCTTTCCATCTTCCCTTGATGTCTTTTGGCCTTCTGAACAGATTGTTCTAGGCATCTGTTATGAATGGTATCTGTAACTCTCTACTTTACCTTTCTGTTTTTGCCTTGCAACCTGATACTCTAGCCAAGTAGTCCCAGACAATCCTCATGCCTTGTTATATTATTAGGTCCCCCATTATGAACACCAACTTGCTTTGTCCTGCTTTATTGAGGAGATCTTGTATCTGCTGCATATACATACTCTTTTTCTTGCCATTGCAGACCCACTGCTAAGCACAGGTTGACATCATGAAGACTGCTGTATTGTTAAACTACATTTGGAAGGCCATGAATCTAGAAACCAATTCTAATGACATTCCTCACCATCTGTTGATGACTCTTCTCATCACAATTTCCACACCATTTGTAGGAAGTCCTCTCACTGTGTTGTAGACTCTGGATTCCAACCCAAGTAACTTTGTTGGAAACACAGAATATCCAGTCTGTTCCTTACCATGTCATCCACTTCCGGGCTACAGCGCTGATGGGTTTAATGACAGGCATGCAATGACTAAGAGGGGTGTGTCAACCACTTTCAGTATTAGCATGGGTCCCTGGCATAGGTTGGAGTCGGTCTGGTCCTCAACACGCTTAGCACTGGCAAATACCCATTCACATTTTGGTAACATTAGGTGGCATGAACAAATCACTTAAAGTATATATTGAATGCTGAGTGCCTAGCACTGATGTATATTCTATCTGGAGAACATTTGATGAAAGGAGTTGGTCCACACCAACATGTGCTGCTGCCTATGGCTCCATTCACATTTGGGTGTATTCTTATACAGGACCTCTTAGGTTTAAATAGTATGGCTGGATTTAAATCTGGTACATTTTAGAAGGCAGAAGGAGCCCCATTTATTTGTTTTGCTTTCTACTTGCAGATGTAACATTGCAGGTATATTTGTGTGTGCAGTGGCTGCATTATGCTTAACAGAAATACAAACATGCTTACAGGATAACCTGTGGTAAGTAAAACATGAGAAAATTTTACTGTTTTAAAATATTATGGTACATGAAACATTCCAGCGTGTGATTTTTCTTTTTATTTTGCAAATAACCTTGCCTGTGTATTAATTGAAAGAAAACAAACAGCACTATTATATGAATTATTTCATAGTTAATTGTAGCTAGTAAAAATCATGGCAACACATTACAGAGGAGTAGAATGACAGTCTATGTGCTTATGCAACTGTTAGCCAATGCTCCCTTTACGATGTAACAAATGTGTGTGCTGTCAAATGATGAACTTTGCCGGGGGAGGTATATATTCATTGAGAATTCCCAGGCACAGCACCCTGGTAGAAAACCTTGAGTTTTAACAAAGACACCCTGAAGGGATTATGTCTCTCAGCTTACTTGTGAACTCCTTGGTATCCCAGTGGCTGAGATGGAAAGTGTTGCTGTGTCTGTGGTAGTTTGGCTTCGCCTACTAATCTTGTTGGCACCAATGCCAACCACCAGATGCTGAGTGCAACACACACACACACACACACACACACACACACACACACACTCAGATAAAGTTCCATAATCTTTTTCTTTATAGTTCCCAAAATAAGATATAGATCCTCACTTGTGGATAGAGACTACTTTGACCCACTGCCACACACAGTTACTGGCAAACACCATGTTAAGGACCTGAAGGGAAGTAGCTAACTATGTTATATTATCTGAAGTCTTGACACTACTTCCTGTGATGTAACTGGGACCCATGGAAGTAGTGTTCATGACTGTGCCTCAGACTACACCTATATAAACATGCTATGATGGGGTTGTTCTCAAAGATGAGTACAGTAGTGTCTTTGCTCACTCACTTTCTGAGTTTGTAGTTCAATTTGTTTGTGGAATATTGATGACATGTGGTTTGCAATATATTGTACCACTGATTCCTACACAGAATGGGACTCAGTATTACCACTAAGCTTCCTCAGATACTTATAGAACACATTTTTGTTCCATTTTAGCAGGTCATGGTTGTGTAGAATGATACCAGACATACTGGTATACTGCACAAATATAAAAACTGTACTGATGTTATAGTTACAGATATGTATGCATGTATGAGGTCTTAACTGGTAATCCCTGTGCACTTTCCCCATGCAGTATGTGCGATGCCTATGAATGTCACCATTAATATGAATAGTTTATTTGAACTGCACCTTGTTCCATTTATTACGCACGAAGAATTTGATTTTCCATTTCTCTTCGGTAACAGGTTGTTTCACAAGAAATGGTTCTAAGACTGACTCAGTAGGAAGAAATCAGTCTTGTAGAGAAAATTATTCCACATCTAGAGACCTAACCCTTGTATTCCTTCCTGTCCTGCAACACATGCTTCATTGGGAGGGGGTTATATGAACAGTTCCTTTCAACCAGTGGGGAAGAAGTTTTAATTCCAGAATGTCAAACTGCCTGGAGATCAGTTTTGGACCTTTTGTCTTAAACCACTTGACACAGTTAAAGAACCTTTCACAACACAATCTCTTAGCCCTTCTTCCCCATTTGAGTCTGTTGGTATGGTACAAATTTTATGAAAACAGTAACTGATAGTCTGATGGTGCAAGATGGTACTGATCTCA